>NC_142146.1:39619364-40244364 GCF_024610735.1 Ursus americanus
ATTATACTGAGGTGCTCAATAGAAATATGAGGATTTTCTTATTTCTAAGAGATGTCCCCAAGAAAGAAGAGACACTGGAAGGATAGGGATAGCATGGAGGAGGACCAGACAAACCTAGTGGGCAATGAGGCAAAAGCCTGTGGACTTCTGGACTGTTTAATATCTGATCTCTCTAGAGTTCCTTGGTTATCAACTCTTTTCATGTGCTAACCCCAAAGAATGGGGTATTATTAGTTTTTAAGTCTTGGTCATCCAGAGCACCTCTCAGGTTTAGAGGTGTTTAGAGTATGTCTACTTGTAATGAGCAGTAAGAGTCCTCCTTGGTTGATCCTTAGAAATTAGCAAATTGGTAAGTGATGTAGATATAAGTACAGTAAGAAAAGAATTAAGAGTTTTGCCTTTTTATCTCAGCCTTCTCACCCCCTGAGTAACTTCTGGCCAATCAGTTATTATTTCTGGGCCTCAATTTCTTCTAAAAATTTAGGGACATTATGGTATCTCCATAATTAATATTATGGCTAATAAACTGAGAAATAACCTATATGCATTTTGGCTACTCAGACAGGAATGATGTACAATTGTGCCCTGGGAACGATGATGCCATAACACATTCAAGGGAGGAAAGGCACAGGACTAGATGAAATAGGCCTCTGGTGCTTAGGCTTAGATCTTGCATATTAACAAATTCATACCAGTTTGTTACAAAAAGTATTTGAAGTGACCTATAAAGATGTATAACAAACACAATAAAGTAAATTGATGAGGTAATTGGAGCAAAAGGAAAACAAGTTCAGTCTAACACAAGCTCATCACATATAAATAGGTGGAAAATTTGGTTTTAACTATCCTGATAGGTGACTTAAAGAGAAAAATATGATCAATTATAAAAGTCACTGTCTCTTAAGTCCTATGTTGGTGGTGGTTGGAATGTAGGTGAGAATGGGGTGATCTGCTCAGAATAGTTGTTCCTAGAACTGAAGTAAGAGAGATGTTTTTTATGGTTTCTTATAAAGGAGTGATATGTGATTTGCTATAGTGGTTTTCAGCTGGCATATGCAACAAAAGGGGACCTTTGTTAATATATACAATTATATGTTAGCATATAGAATCACAACCCCAAGCTCCAGTCTCAGTTTTATGATTGATTGGTTTGCATCTGTGCATTTGACAAGAGATTCAGGGGCTTTTGATGTAGACAGGTCTACATACAGGCTTTAAAGATCCACCCCTGCAATAAGGATAATGTTGAGTTTCAAGTGCTGTTTTTTTCAATGCACTCTTCAAGATAGGCAAGTGGCAAAATGACAAAGCACAATTAAATAAAAGCAATTTTATGAGGACCAAAGAATATAGTCTGGGTACATAGCTCTCCAAGGTTCATGTTTGATCCAATGTTAAAACTTAAAACATCAAGAGGAATTCAAAAATAGGTAACTCCCTATTGTGAATTTCCCTTTAGAGTGAATGGAAGCTGGTCCCAAACAGCCCCACTGTTTGTTAGATAGACAGGCATACAGAGGGAGTCTAGAAGCATGTGGAAAATTGTCTCTTCCTTTGACTCAAGTTGATTATTTAAATCCCTACATAGTTCACAGAAAGACTGATATTCAGGATTGGTTTCTTGACTTATTTGTCTATACTTCCTTAGAAACTTGAAGCTTAATTTTTAAACTATGAAGGTATCCCCAAGTGGAGTTTCCTCTGAGGTTAGAATTTGGAGGATGGCCAGGAAATCTCCCCTTTCAATCTTTCAATCTTCTCTTTCCTCCCCTTTCAATCTTCTTTTTCCATCTCCTCCTCTCCCTTCCACATAGCCTTGATCATTTTAGTTCTTGCCTTGCCTCACCCTCTTTTTTTTAAATTTAGCTTTATTTAGATATATTTGCAGACCAGAAAATTCAAAGCACATTCTTCTAAAGTTTCTAGTATATCCACAGACTAATACAACCATCATCAGAATCAACTTTAAGACACTCCAAAGAAAAACTCATACTCCTCAGTTGTCACTCTCTGTGGCCCTTCCTCCCAATCCCTGGCTACCATTAATTTATTTTCTGGTCTCTATAGATTTGCCTATTTTGGAGACTGTACTTAAATGGAATCATATAATTTGACCCATTGGTTGTTAAGGAGAATGTTTAATTCCCATGTTTTTATTAATCATCCAGTTTTCCTCTTGTTCTAGTTTCATGTTATTGTGGTCAGAGCAGATATTTGGTATGATTTCAATTTTCTTGAATTTTCTAAGACTTGTGGTCTAATATATGACTATCCTAGAAAATTTCCCATATACATTTGAGAAGAATTCATATTCTGCTATTTTTAGATAGAATGTTCTATATGTCTGTTAGGTCCATTCGGTCCATAATTTGTTCAAATCTGCTGTTTCTTCATTGATTCTCTGTCTCAATGGTCTCTCCGCTGTTGAGAGTGGGGTATTAAAGTCCTCAACTACTATTGTATTACTGTTTGTTTCTCCTTTCTGATAGGTTTTGCTTCATCTATTTAGGTGCTCAGATCTTGGGCACATATATATTTACCATTGTTATATCTTCTTGGTGGATTGACCACTTTATTATCCTGTAATGACCTTGTCTTCTACCATTTTTAGTTCAAAATCTATTTCATCTGACATAAGTATAACTATCCCTGCCTCTGTCTCTCTTTTTGGCTACAACTTGCTTGAAATGATTTTTTCCATTCCTTCACTCTGAGTTTATGTCTGTCTTTAAGACTAAAGGGAAACAAATCCCAGGGTTCTACAGGAAAGAACCAGGGGCAGGGACAGCTGGCACCACTGAGAAGTCTGCATATACCAGTCTTCCCTCCAACTGAAAACAACACCAACCACCCCATCTGCAGGACGCTTGTTTCCTTCCAAAGAGAAAAAGACAGAAGAGGAAAGACCACCATTCTCTTGGGCAAGCCCATACCTTTTTGGAGAAAGAATGGAAGCCACTGCAGCTGCAGAGGGGCCACAGGCCAGCATCCTGGGGACAAGATGTCACATGCCCCCACTATGATGGGACAGTCACCTCTGTGGTCTTCTGCCACAAGCCCAGAACCTCATCTTACATCAGACAGACCCTGAATGGGACTCACTGAGAAACTGTCACAGTCCAGAGTAGGCTCAGAAGAACTGCTACATGTGAGGTAGGGCGTAGCTGGGCCAGACTTGAGAAGGATGTTTGAGGGACAGAGCCTGTGTCAGTCAATGAACCAAAGCTGCTTCTATGGTTTGGACAAAAGTACTATGGAAACTTGAGGGGCTGGCCTCAGGGAAAACTGAGCAAGGGGTACAGGAGCCCTCTGTACCATCTCTGCAACTTCCCTGTAAACCTAAAATCACTTCAAAGTAAAAAGTTTACTAAAAATATAATAATGAAAATAAAGTGAATCTCTTATAAGCAGTATTTCATTGGATCTTGTTTTTTATCCATTCACACAATCTATGTCTTTCGATTAGAGAATTTAATCCATTCACATTTAAAGTAATTATTATTATTATTTTTTAAAGTAGGCTCCACACCCAGCATGGAGCTCAATGCAGGGCTTGAAATCACAACCCTGAGTTCAAGACCTGAGCTGAGATCAAGAATCAGACACTTAACTGACTGAGCCACCAAAGTGCCCCTATAGTAATTATTAAGATTTACTATTGCCATTTTGTTAATTGTTTTCTGGTTTTGTTTATCCATTGTTCCATGTTTCTTATACTGCTGTCTTTATTGTGTTTTGATGTCTTTTGGTATCAGTATGCTTTGATTTCTTTATCTTGTTTTTTGTTTGTTTGTTTGTTTTTGTTTTTGTATAATTGCTACAGGTTATTCCCTTGTGGTGACCATGAAGCTTACATAAATATCTTAAAATTATAACTCCCTAGTTTATTCTGAGCTTAACTTCAGAATTCCTAAATTTTACATTTACTTCTCCACCCCCTCATATTTCAGGCTATTGGTGTTGTAATTTACGTATTTTATAATGTATAACTAATAACAGATCACTGCAGTTATGGCCATTTTTATTATATTCATATTCTTAACTTTAAACCATAGTCGTAAGTAAATTATACACCACAATTACAAATTACAGAATCTAATTTTGATTATAAATACTGTAACCAGTGAGTTTTACACTAACTTTTTATGTTTTTATTATGTTAGTTATCACCCTTTTATTTCCATTCAAAGAACTCTGTTTAGCATTTCTTGTATGGCAGGTCTAGTGGTAATGAACTCCCTCAGCTTTTGGGAAAGTCTTTATCCCTCCTTCATTTCTGTAGAAGAACCTCCCTGGGTATAATATTCTTGGTTGGTGGGTTTTTTTCTTTTAATATTTTGACTATGTCAACCCATTCTCTCCTGGCCTGAAATATTTCAGTTGAGAAATCCACCAATAGTTTTATGGGAGTTCCCTTGTATGTACATCTCTTTTCTCTTACTGCTTTCAAAATTCTTTTGTTTTTTGTCTTTGACTTTTGACAATTTCCTAATTTTGTTTAGTTTTCTGTGTGTTCTTATAGTTTACTAAACTTCTTTAAGAGGATAATTCCAAATTATTTGTCTGACAGTCTGTAGATCATCATTTCTTTACGATCATCTATTAGAGCTTTATTAGTTCCTTGTGTGGATTCTCTGATCAGGCTTACTAGATGGTCAGGACTGGGTACTATATTCATTAATAGGTGGGGCTATGAATTATCTTTCCTGCCCTGGCTGGCCAGCAGGATGGGACCTAGGGCCTGTACAGCTCATTGTTTGGGGACCTGAATCAGGCAAAAGTGTGCACGAAATTCACTTGTCAGATGAGGCCACAAGTTCTTCTCTGCAGAGAGAAAAAGCCACAGATGGCTCTCTGTTCAAGTGTCACTGTAAGCAGGTCTGTTGGATGGACTGTGCAGCTTCCCACATGCTCTAGTTAGGGTCCCTGGTTAGGCAGCCTGGAGGCTGTATTCAGTAGTAAGTAGAGCTACAATTTAGTTTCCCTATCTGGGCATAGTGGGAGAAGCAGCTGTAAAACTGATAAAGTTCTTTTTGTCTTAACTCAAGCCAATCTGTGCCCCAAATTCCCCAGCTGAAAAGGGCCACTGGTTTTGCTCTGCAAATTATTGGTTCAGCCTACCTGTGTTCCAGCTTAAGCACTATTGGGCCACAGAGCTTCCAAGCATTCTTGCCAGCCATTCTGGTCAGATGGGACAGGGAGCCACAGCAGGTGGGGCTATGTCCCTGCTCCCTTGTCTGGCCAGGAAGGGGAGGAGTCACTCCAGGAAACTCTCAATTTCCCAGATTGTCCAGTTGGGAGGAACTGGGACTGCCCTCGGCTTTGGCTATGGATTACTCCTCCTGCCTATGTGTATCACAGAAACCCTCTGTGCCTGGTACTGGCTTTTCTCTGGAGGTGATCAGCTCTATCTACCCACCTCTCAGCTTTAGCATCACTGTGCTACACAGCTTTTAGGTGTTCCTCTGTTAAGATGTATCCAGGAGGCACTCTCCACTGTTGTCAGGGCAGTGATTCAGCTCCTTGCCTGGGCATAGGCAAACCAGGCTCTAAGGCTAGCAATACTCCTCATCTGAAAATCCAAATCAGGCAAATCTGCACCCCACTGAGTTCCCTAGTCAAAGTGCACATCAGTGTGGTTCTTCAGATGAACAAAACCATTGGTTGGGATTACTACTTGAACCCTGCAGGTATAAACTCAATCTACCAAGATCCATGTGCTGGGTGTTATAAGATCCTCCCTGCTTCTCCATCACAGTCAGATTCCCAGTGGTCTCGAGCCCCCAGGTTGCCCTCCAATCCCCATGGGTTGGGATCAGAGTACAGGCTCCCACAAAGCAACCCCAATGGTTGGGGGGTGGAGTGGTTGTCTCCCCCGGGTTCTCTTTTCTCACTGGAAGACATGGTGGCTTGGGGAAGACCTCTCCAAGTGGTGCTGCACTGGCTTGGGGGAGGTGCAATGAGATCAATATGTAGCCACTTCTCTTACCCTTCTAATGCAGTCTGTCTTGTCTCTGTTGCTTCAGACTCACCCTCATGTTCTAGAATTCTCTCAGCGATGCTCTTGTCTTAAATAGTTGCTAGTTGTCCTTCTTGTGATGGGGAGCAAAAGTCAGGAATGATCTATGTCACCATCTTGTGACATCACTCCCCTTCAGAAGTCTTAATTTTAATGAAGTCCAGCTTGTCAGTTGCCTCTTTCATGAATAATACTTTTGGTGTTGTATCTAAAAGCGGTCACCATAACCAAGGTACCTTGATTTTTTCCTGTTATTTCTTATTAGATTTATAGCCTTTTATGTTGTATTTGGATCTCTGATCCATTTTGAATTAACTTCTGTGAGGAATGGTCTGTGTCTAGATTTATATTTTTGCAGGTGGTGTCCATTTTCTCCAGCACCCTTTTTCAAGAGAGTATCTTTGCTCCATTTTATTGTCTTTGCTCCTTTGTTAAAGATAAGTTGACTATATTTAAGGGGGTCTATTTCTGGACTCTCTATTCTCTTCCATCAATCTATTTTTCTATGTTTTCACCATTAACCACATTTTCTTGAATACGGTAGCTTTCTAGTAAGTTTTAAGTTGGGTAGTATAGCTCTCTGAATTTGTTCTGTCCCTCTATATTCTGTTGACCATTCGGGGCCTTTTGCCTCTCCATGTAAATTTTAGAATCAATTTGTTGATTTCCACAAAATAAGTTGCTGAGCTTTTGGTTGTGATTGCATTGATCCTCTATAGATCAAGTGGGAAGAACTAGTATCTTGACAATATTGAGCCTTCCATTTATTTATTTACATGGAATGTGTTTCCATTTATTTATTTACTTACTATCTTTCATCAGAGTAGTTTTCTTCACATAGGTCTTGTCCATATTTTGTTAGGTTTTTATCTATGTATTTAAATTGGGGGGGGGGTGTTGATGTAAATGGTAATGTGTTTTTAATTTCAAATGCACTTATTCAGTGCTGGTATATAAGAAATTGATTGACTTTTATTTATTAACTTCGTGTTCTACAATCTTGCTATATTGCTTATTAGTTCCAGATTTTTGTTTTTTTGAATTTTCTATATAGACGATCATATCCACTGCAAACAAAAAGTTTTATTTTTTTCCTTCCTAATCTATATATCTTTTATTTCCTTTTCTTGTCTTATTGCATTAGCTAATTCTTCCAGTATGATGTCAAAAAGGAGTGGTGAGAAGGGATATCCTTTCCTTGTTACTGATCTTACCAGGAAAGCTTTGAGTTTTTAACCATTAAGTATGATGTTAGCTGCAGGTAGATAGTAGATATTCTTGATTAAGTTGAGGAAGTTCCCTTCTATTCCTCATATGCTGAGTTTTTATCATGAATGGGCATCACATTTTATCAAATGCATTTTCTGCATTTACTAATATGATCATGTGATTCTTTTCTTCTTTAGCCTGCTGACATGATAGATTACATTATTTTATTTTCAAACGTTGGAACAGCTTTGCATACCTGAGATAAATCTTACTTGGTCATGGTATATAATTCTTTTTATACATTGTTGGATTTCATTTCTTCATATTTTGTTGAGGATTTTTTTCATCTATGTTCATAGGAGATATTGGTCTGTAGTTGTTTTTTCTTTTCTTCTAATATCTTTGTCTGGTTTTGGAATTAGGAAAATGGTAGCCTTACAGATTAAGTTAAGAAATACTCCCTCTGCTTCTGGAAGACATTGTAGAGAATTGGTAAAATTTCTTTTTAAATTTTTGGTAGAATTCACCAGTAATCCCATCTGGGCCTGGTACTTTCTGTTTCTGATGGTTATTAATTATTGGCTCAATTTATTTAAAAGATACAGGACTATTCAGATTGTTGATTTATTCTTATGTGACTATTGGCAGATTGTGTTGTACAAAGAATTGGTCCACTTCACCTAGGTTATCAAATTTGTGGGTCTAGAGTTTCTCATAATATTCACTTATTATCCTTTTAATATCCTTGGGATCTGTAGTCATGTCCCCTCCTTAATTTTTCATATTAGTAATTTGTGCCCTCTCTTTTCTTAGTGTGGCTAAAGGTTTATCAATTTTATTGATCTTTGCAAAGAACCACCTTTCGATTTTGTTGGTTTGCTCTACTGATCTCTGTTTTCAGTTTCATTGATTTCTGCTCTAATTTTTATTTCTTTTCTTCTGCTTACTTTGGCTATAATTTAATCCGCTTTTTCTACTTTCCTAAACTGGAAGCTTAAAGGATTTATTTTACTTTTTTCTCATCTTTACTAACATAGAAGTCAAGGCTATAAATTTCCCTCTAAGCACTCTTTTGCTGTATCTCACAAATTTTTATAAATTGTGTTTTCATTTTCATTTAGTTCAAAATATTTCTCAATTTCTCTTGAGATTTCTTCTTTGGCCCATGTGTTATTTAAAAGTGGTTTGTTTAATCTCTAAGTGTTTGGGGGAATTTTATTATTATCTATTATTGATTCTTACTCTATTAAATTTGATTATGGTCTAAGAGTAGCATTTTATAATTTCCATTCTTTTTAATTTGATAAGTGTGTTTTAAGGCCCAGAATATGGTTTATATTAGTGAATGTTCTATGTAAGCTTGAGAATAATATGTAATCTGCTGTTGTTGGATGGAGTAGCCTATTGACGTCAACTATACTTAATTGCTTAATGGTGTTGTTGAATTCAACAATGTCCTTGCTGATTTTCTGCCACCTGGATCTGTACATTTCTGATAGAGAAGTGTTAAAGTCTTGAATTCTTTCATTTCTCCTTGCAGTTTGATTAGTTCTTGCCTCATGTATTTTGATATGCTGTCATTAGATGCATAAAGAAAATGATTATTATGTTTTCTTGGAGTATTAACCCCTTTATCTTTATGTAATGCCCCTCTTTATCCCTGATAACATTCCTTACTCTTTAGTCTGCTCAGTCTGAAATTAATATTGCAACTCTCACTTTTTTTTATTAGTATTGTATATCTTATACAATATATCAATGTATATTGATTAGTATGGTATCTGTCTCACCCCTTTACTTTTGATCTATATGTATTTCACATTTAAAGTGGGTTTTTTTAGAAAACATATAGTTGGGTCTTGTTTTTTAACTCCTCTGGCAATCTCTCTTTTATTTGTATATATAGACTATAAATTATTAAAATGATTCTTGATGTAGTTTGATTAATATCTACAATATTAGTGTTTTTGATTCACTGCCCTTGTTCTTTGTTCCTGTTTTTGTTTCTTTTAAAAAAATTATTATTTTATTTAAATTCAATTAGCCAACATACAGCACACCATTAGTTTCAGATGTAGGGTTCAGTAATTCATCAGTTGCATGTAACACTCAGTGCTCATCACATCATGTGACTTCCTTAATGCCTATCACCCAGTTACCCCATTCCCCCACTCCTCCTCCCCTCCAGCAATCTTCAGTTTGTTTCCTATAGTTAAGAGTCTCTCACGATTTGTCTTCCTCTCTGATTTCTTCCCATTCAGTTTTCCCTTCCTTCCCCTATGTTCCTCTACACTATTATATTCCACATATGAGTGAAACCATATAATTGTCTTTCTTTGATTGACTTATTTCACTCAGCATAATACCCTCCAGTTCCATCCATGTCAATGTAAATGGTAAGATCTCATCCTTTTTGATGGTTGAGTAATATTCCATAGTGTGTGTGTGTGTGTGTGTGTGTGTGTGTGTGTGTGTGTGTATCACATCTTCTTAATCCATTCATCTGTCGATGGACATCTGGGTTCTTTCCATAGTTTGGCTATTGTAGACATTGCTGCTATAAACATTGGGGTGCTGGTGCCCCTTTGATCACTACATTTGTATCTTTGGGGTAAACACCTAGTAGTGCAATTGCTGGCTCATAGGGTAGCTCTATTTTTACCTATTTTTGTTTCTTGTTATTTTTCTGCCTTTTGTGGTTTTAATTAAGAATTTTTTTAAAAAATTTTAGCTATTTGAGAGAGAGAACGAGTGGTGGGGAGGGGCAGAGGGAGAGAGAGAGAAGCAGACTCCCTGCTGATCAGGAAGGCTAGAACCATCTCCCACATGGGAGGTCAGAGTCAGCTAGATTTGGTTATTTCCCTTTCCCCAAGTAAATTAGGCTCTCACAAAATCCCAGCAGGTTAGGCTCTTGTAAAATACCTTCTCCTGAGGGCAGGTTTTGCTAATAAGAACAGAATGCCCTGGTGTATTTGAAAATGTTCCTTTTCATTTACTTCTGCTGGAAACATGAGGGGATTTGTCTCTGATATTCACTACGAGGATCTGGTAGAGCTCCTGGAGGTAAATCTTACAATACTGCGGGGGCTTCCTATTACTGGGTCATCTTGGAATTTTAATTTTCAAATTTGTCCACACTGAGCCTCTAGCAATTCATCAATTACAGTTTAAATTTCTCTACCCTAGCACTAGTTCTCATGGGTTTCTAATCCAGTAAAGTATGATTTTTTTTGTATCCATCTGATTGTCTCTGATTGTGATAGTTAACTTTATGTCAACCTGTCTGGCCGTAGGATGCCTGGATTAAATATCATTTCTGGGAGCGTTTCTGAGGGTGTTTCTGGATGAGATTAGCATTTGAATCAGTGAAATCTTTAAAGTAGATTGATCTAGTGTGGGTGGGGCCTGATCAAGGGCCTGGATAGAACAAAAGACGGGGAAAGGAGCAATTTGTTTTTTGGTTTTTTGTTTTTGTTTTTGTTTTTCACTGTTCCAGCTGGGACATCTCATCTCATCTTCTCCTGCCCTCAGATTAAGATTTGCACCACTGGGTCCCTTGCTTCTTAAGCCTTCACATTCAGACTGAATTATATTGCCAGCTTTCTTAGGTCTCCAGTTTGCAGACAGCAGATTATGGGACTATACATCCTCCATAATCCCATTAGTCAATTCCTCATTTTATACATATATATGTTTTATATATACACAGTCTCCTATTGATTTTGTTTCTCTGGAGATCCCTAATACAGGAATTGGTACCAAGAAATGGCAATGCTGCTGTTGCATCTGCCCAAGGATGTGGAAGCACTTTGGAACTGGGTAATGGGTAGACGCTGAAAGAGTTTTGAAGTACACACTAGGTAAAGGCTACATTGCCATGAATGGACTATTAAAGATGATCTGGTGAGAGCTCAGAAAGAAAAAAAATAGAACCGTAAAGAAAGCTTTAATCTTCTTAGAAAATACCAGAGAAATCCTGAGCAGAATGTTGGTAGAAACAGGGAACAGTACAGGCCATTCTGATATGATCTCAGATGGAAATGAGAAACATAGTACTGGAAACTAGAGAAAAGGTAGTCCTTGTTATAACATGGCAAAAAAAAAAAAAAAAAGTTGGCTGATTTGTATTTGTGTTCTAGTGTTTTATAGAAAGTAGAACTTGTGAGCAATGAAATTGGATAGTTGGCTGAGGAGACCTCTAAGAAAGATGTTGAAGGAGTGGCCTGGTTCCTTCTGACTTTTTATAGTAAAATGTGACAAGAGAGAAATCCTTTGAAAATGGAATTTTTAAGCAAAAGGAACCAAAACTTAAAAGATTTGGAAAGTTCTCACCCTATCCTTATTGCAAAAAATGAGAAAGCATGTTCAGAAGAAAACTAAGGGTACAGCCAAGAGATCATTTGATGAAGAGATTAATGTTGATATAAACCATGGACATAAATAGCTATCTCAACAAAAGCCAGGTGCTATTCTTCAAGACAAGGGAAGAATGACATCTACTCCCCACAGGGTGATTTAAAGATCACTGGAGCTGCCACTTCCACCATGTCCCAGACTTAAAGGGCGCAGGGAACAGAATAGTTTCAAAGAGTAACTCCAGTTCAGGTGGACTAGGATGCCCCTGACCAGTGCCTCAGTGGTGGGGCCCCAGAAAAAAAGCTGCAGCAAGGGCAGTATCACCACAGAGAGAAAGACATGGATAGTACCCCCACTGAGTCTTGAGGGTGATATTGTTACCCTAGTGAGTCCAGAGGGCAGAACTTTGAGTCAAATAGGATTATTCTCAAGCCTCAAGGCTTAATGTTATTTACCCTGTTAGGTTTGGGAATTACTTGAAACCCATAAGCCCCTTCTTCTTTCCTAGTTTTCCCTTTGGAATATAAATGTCTTTTCTATGCCTGCCCCACCACTGTATTTTGCAAGGACACAACCTTCATAGCTGGACAGGAATGTGCCTCAGGATAAATCTTATCTTGAGTCTCACCCATAACTAATTTAGATGATATTTAGATGAGACTTTAGATTTGGATTTTAGAGTTGATGCTGGAATAAGTTCAGACTGGGGGTTGTTGAGATGGAATGAATGTATTTTACGTGCAAGAAGGACATGAATTTTGGGAGACCAGGGTTGGAAAGTTATAGACCGAATATTTGTGGCCCTTCAAAATTCATATGTTGAAATCCTAACCTCCAATGTGATGGTATTTGGATGAGGAGCTTTGGGGATGTGATTAGGTCATAAGGATGGAGCCATCATGAGCGGGATTGTTGTCTTTATAAAGAGATCTCAGAGAGCTCTCTTGCCCTTCCTCACTATGTAAGGACACAACGAGAAGACAGCTGTCTATAAACCATATAGTGGGCTCTAATCAGACACCAAATTTGCTGCTGCCATGATCTTGGTCTTCCCATCCTCCAGAATTGGGAGAAACACATGTTTGTTGTTAAAGCTACCCAGTTTATGGCATTTTTGTTAGAGTAGCCCACACTGACTATGATTGATTTTTAGAACACTGAATTACCCTGTAACCTCACTAGTCTGGTGGATCTAAGAAGAAATGTGGATTTTCCTGTTTGTTCAGCTTTTTATTTGTTATTAGGACAGAGTGGTGACTTCCAGGCTCCTTCATGCTGATCTGGACACCAGAAGTCCTTTCTGAAATTACTTTTCAGAAACATATTTTTAATAAGAGCTAAGAAGCAAGATTCAAGGTTATATTACCAGGCTACTAACAGACTACTAGAATACTAAATATTTGTTCAACATGCATTTATTTAGTCCCCACTAAGTTGTGTATTGAGGGCTCTGCAACTGTACTAGTTGTGGGGCATATATAATAGAAGCTAGTTATAATTACCAACTTCAAGGAGTTGGGGGGATGCAAGATAGAAGGAAATGTGTAATCACATTTAAAAAAAAGAAGAAGAAAGTTATCCCAGTCCTGATCTGAGAAAGAACATGTTTTGAGTGATATAATTTATGATGTCATTTTGGGATAAAGTATTACTCCTGATAAATTTTTAAACAATTCCCCTACAAATTTTAATAGATAAAAATTTGCTATGGGGAATCAAGTGACCAGTTACCCTGATGACTGTCAGTCAAGAATCTGGTGATTTTTAACCATTCTTTTTTTTTTTTTTTAATCTGATTCAACAGTAGTTATCTAATCATTCTTCAAACTATAAAATTTCTTACCAAGAAAAAAATCTTTAAATAGGCCAATATACTCTCTTATAGGTCTTTTCCTTGCAACAAAATTCGAATAAACCTTTGACACATGTTCATAAATAAATTGCCTGAAAATCCTATTTAACATTGCAATAGAAAATTACTCAGTTATAATAGAAGTTATCACAAGGATGTGGTGAACACTTGAATTTTGGATGTATAAATGGGAGGGGAGGAGGAGGAAGGCATTCATTCAGAAGTGACATCTAAGTTGAACACTATGGATGAGTAGAACAAAGGGCAGTAGGGAGATGGGAGGAGTCTGAGAGAGTAGCAAAGAAAAGGACCTAGAGGAGGAAAAGTATTACCTGTGTAGCACGTAGCTGCCCTGCCCATATCCATTGGGCCTAACAGTATCCTCGTTCTACAGTGTACTTTCACCTACCTGCATCTGCATCTCCGTCTGAGAGTTTTCCCCCAGGAGGCAGAAGGGTAGTCTTCCTTCTTCTAGGAAATGCTGGTAAAAAACCTTGGAGGAATGACATCCCCAAGAGTTGTCCTCAACCAACGACAGAGTGGTGCAATTGATATGTAAATTCTCCTAGTCATTCTCTCCTCACATGGAATAATTCTAAGTGTGTTTTACAACTTCCCAGGGATCTGGCTCCAGTCCCCACTGTGGGCACTCACTACCTTTTCCTGTGTCACTGCCCGGCTCCCCACCAGTATTTTCTATGCTTCCCAAATAAACTGCTTTGCACACCAGTCCTTGTGATAGGGTCTGCTCTGGGGAATTCAGACTTAGCACCCTGTTTGTGGCAATTGCAAGCAGCTAAGCAACAGAGAGTTAACCTGTGATATGCAAAAGGGTAAAAGCAAGGTTGGGCCAGAGTATGTAGGGCCCTGAATTGCCATATTTAGCACATAAAAATACAGTATGCCCAGTTAAACTTTAATTTCAGATAAACAACAAATAACTGATTAAAATAAGTATGAACGACACATAGTTATACTAAAAAATTATTGTTTATCTAAATTACACTTATTGGATTTCCTGTATTTTATCTGTCATTGCTATGAGATCCAAAAAGGATTTGGAGTTTTATCAGTAGGATACTTTGGTTCCGGCGTGGAGCATGGATTTGAGAAAGGCTGGGGAGACCAGCGAGAAGACATAGCCATTGCCCAGAGATGAGGCCTGGTCCTGGAGCTGGCAGGGAGATGGGAGAAGTAGATGGAAGCATAAGGGAAAGATTTCTGCACTTAGACTAGCTGCCAGGGCAAAATAACTATCTTATTAGCTAGAATGGAAAAAGCCTACCAAAAATGAGTACAAGATATCCTGACAATATCCCCCAGAATGTTTAGAAAAAGACAAACTAGCAATGCAGGGCCTCCCTTCCTTACCTCCTTGATGTGCTCATGCCCATGGAGTAGAACATCCTTCTTTAGGCCCAAACACCTTGCCCCCTGAATTAGGCTGAGGAAGTAGCTTTGGGCCTGAGCACTCTTCCTGAATTGCTCTGCTGACCTGAATTAGAGTGGGCTCAGCTCAGCCCTGTCCCCAGATGAGCCCTTGACCAGAGCCTCTGGAAATCACCAGCTGTGCATGGCAAGGGGCACTAACGAAAAGCAAATTCTCTTTAGCTCATTTTCTCTTTGTTGTTGTTGTTGCCTGAGATGGATCTTCCCCTATTCGATAACCCCAGCCATGATGCACACATTCCTCAGAATGATGTCACAGAAAATCCGTCCTCAACATCGTGAGCAATAGGAAGCACATTTGGAATCACACAGTATTCTGTATGTGAAGAGCTCTTCAGTTTCATTTCAACTTTCATGAAGGAAATTCTATTCCTGTGGGAATCCACTTCAAAAACAATATATTGAAAAAGAAAGAAGAAAAATGAACTACATTATGCCAATGGTACATTCTCTGTATATGTAAAATATACAGCAAAGATTATTAGAGAACATAATTTGAATTGCCTCATTCCAAAGTTAAAGTGTTGAAAGATCAAAAAAAAAAAAAAAAACAAAACAAAACAAACCTGCAGCAAAATGAAAACAGGCTTTCCTTCATTTTCTACCACCTGAATTTGACTGCAACTTTCATTTCTGAAATTGTACAGGGCTATTTCCTCAAACTAAATTATAAATACACATATCAGACACTAAAAAGATATATGCATGAGTAGTTATATAGAAGTCATATGTTTTCTACAACATTCACATATACACAGAGACACAGGAGTACGAACGATTTGTGTAAGCCAAGCTATTGATTACACATTCATCCCCCCCACAGTAGTCACATTGGTATCCCAGGTCTCTGATTCCACTCTGTGCCAAGGATCATTTTGATTATTTACATATAGTATATATTTAACTCTCATAATAACCTTATAGGGTGGATATTCCTCTCCCTACTTTACAATTATACAAACTAAGGCTGAAAAGGGTTATATAACTTTCCCAAGATCACACAGTCTGTAAGTGACACTTATGGGCTAAATTACGTCCCTTCCAAAATTCGTAAGTTGAAGTCCTAACCTTTAGTACCTCAGAATATAAGTGTATTTGTAGATAAGGCCTTTAATGAAGTAGTTAAGTTAAAAAAAAAAAGTCATTAGGATGGACCCTAATTCAATATGATTGGCGTTCTTATAAGAAGAGAGAGACAGTGGAAAGACCATGTGAGGACACTGTGAGAAGGCAATCATCTACAAGCCAAGGAGAGAGGCCTCAGGAGAAACCATCTGTGCCAACTCCTCAATCTTGGACTTCTAGCCCCCAGAATTGCAAGAAAATTAATTTCTGTTGTTGAAGCCACCCAGTTTGTGTTACCTTATTATGATATTCCTAGCAAACTAATTATAGTAACCAACCCAGAATTTTCGTCTGGTCTGCAACTATCCTGAAATCATTATTTTTCACCAGAAAATCAAGTCTGGGAGGAAATGGGGTTAAGTGAGGATTAATTTTACTTAACATTCGATATGCTATGGCAAACTAGGATTTAGCTCAGGTTGACCAAATTATTCGAAGTGGCCCAATGTGGCAGAAATGGTGGTGATGTGGTTATGTTGGGAGTCCTAGAGAGGAAGGACATAGCAGCAGAAGGTTCTAGGCAGTAACAACTCAAACCCAGAAGGGCTGGCAATAGCATTGCTATTTTAGGTAATCGGTTTCTTGAATCAGACCCTAGGCCATGACCAGAGTCTCG
Source organism: Ursus americanus (assembly GCF_024610735.1). Lineage (NCBI taxonomy): Eukaryota > Metazoa > Chordata > Mammalia > Carnivora > Ursidae > Ursus > Ursus americanus. The sequence continues at coordinate 39,635,991 of NC_142146.1, forward strand.
GATGCAAGATCCAGTCCCCCTCATGTAACCAAGCACAGGGAATTAGAAAAAGTGTAGTGAGGGGCCCCAAGACACCTCTCTCCCACCAATTTTCCATATATTGCTCTGGAGCCTTGATGACTAAGGGATTAGGCCCCTCTTCTGGTACAGCACAGATCTGGGGAGTAGGGCAGGGCAGAGCAGAAACTGGGCCCATGCCTGGTGAACCACACAAGATCCCCAGAATGTGGAAGGGAGCCAGTTCTCCTCCCCACAATGAACTTTTTCTTCTCAGAATTTGTAGTGCCTCCCAGAGGAAAAAAAGGGAACGTAATTATCTATGGTTGTTAGATGCCACTTTAAATGAATAGGGGTGAGCTTCAAATAAAAACAACTACTCTCTCTCTCTTTGGTTTCTCAGGGCAGAGTCTGTGATTTTCTCTACCCATTCTTCCCCACCTCCCACCACTATCACAGGTGAGGGCTCTCAGCCCTGCATCTTCTGGCCCTGATGGATGCCCAGTTCAGCTCATAAATCCCTCTCTTATAATTCCCATTTTTTTCTATCAGTTACCAAACTTTAAAAAAAAAAACCCATTCACATAGTCTTCACAATTTGATATTTGTGATATGCAAGCTGCCCAAAACCCAGGGCTTGGGCCAAGTGTCCTTTCTACCCAGGCTTAAGCTCTATGTGAGACTACATAGTTCCCTAGACAACTGGAGTGCTAAACAGAAAAGTGAGGTAGAAACAGTACTGACTTTCCCTAGTCCCTTAACACAGGGACTTACCAGCATGGAAGACCTAAGCTTTTAATACACAGATCCCTAAGGCTTGCTAAATAGTGAACCTAAAACTACATCCCACTCCACCTCCCACTGTCCCCCACCTGGCAAGATGAAAGCTCCTAATGACCCTCTTTGGTCCTGCTATGGTCAGAGTCAACCAGAATAGAACTCTGCAGATCTATCAGTAATGGCCTCAGTGTCTCAGCAGAGCGGGTCTGCGGGTAAGTAAGATTTGCCTTGGTTAATAAAATCACTAGGGATCCTCTGATTGCCAGAAGAGTTCAACCCTGGAGTGCGGGACTCTCTGGAAATGACTGCAAAGTACTTAGATATTGAAACTAATTTCTCAAAGCTTCTGGTGGGTCTGAGATAGACAGCGAATAGTGTAATGTCCATGGCCTTGATGTAATAAGTGGAAATTGACCATAGTAGTCTTCTCTTATAGTTATTATAGAATTATAAATGTAAAACCATTTCTTTTAATACATGTACTTCCCTCACCCCATAATACATTCCTTAGGAGTAGTGTCTCCAGGCAGGTAGCTGCATTGGTCCATTGATCACCTTCTAGGTATGGATGTTTTCTCTTTCCCAGGAAACTGCCTGGGTTGTCTTCATGGATCAAACAGTATTGTTGGAATCAAGTAGGATCCAGAGTCTCTGGCCAAAGTCTCAACTTTCAAGTGTGGGGAGAACAGAGCAATGGCATGGACTCCTGGAACAGGAACAATGCCATCCAGCCATGGGAGCCCAGGTTCTGCTCTCTGTAGGGAAGTGCTCCTTTCTATAATTATTTCACCAGGAACTACTGCTCTTTACATTCTTGCTATTATTAGACATATGTAAATTAGGATGACCTAGCATGTAAATGCTGGAAAGCTTAGGTAACCCTCAGCAACAGCAGACGGCCTTTGTGGGTTGGTGTTGATAAATTTCTATGGCTAGAACTGGCACCTACAGTTATAATTCATTGAATCATATATTGTATATACTCAATATTATTTTACTAAACTACTTGTCTATATTTCAGTTGCTTATGGTCTCTGTCCCCTGATAAGATGTCCAACAGAACAAGGAAATCGATGAATATTAGAGTTATAATAAACAGTCAGATGTCATCTGAGCTAAAGTCCCACCTGTTGAAGAAAACTCTACTGCCATGTGGCAACCATCCTTTCAATACTTAGAGCGTTGGGAAGTTCACTGCTCTGTGGAAGAGCCTATTCCATTTTGACATAGGCTCTAAACAAAGATGCTTCTTTTTCTTTTTCTTTTCTTCTTTTTTCTTTTCTTTTCTTTTTCTTTCTTTTCTTTTCTTTTTTCTTTCTTTCTTTCTCTTTCTTTCTTTCTTTCTTTCTTCTTTCCCTTTCTTTCTTTCTTTCTTTCTTTCTTTCTTTCTTTCTTTCTTTCTTTCTTTCTTCTTTCCCTTTCTTTCTTTCCTTCCTTCCTTCCTTCCTTCCTTCCTTCCTTCCTTCCTTCCTTCCTTCCCTCCCTCCTTCCTTCCTTCCTTCCAACTGAGCTAAATTCTGTCTTATAACATCCAGGCTCTCCTCTTAGCTCCATTAGCCTAGATAGAATCCACTAAGTGAGTCTGCTGGTGAGCCCTTGCCCAAAGCCAGTGGTTCTCAAAGTGTGCCTCTCACTGAACGCACCCCTTTCTTGCTCCCCCAGCAAAGCTGTCCCACTTCCACCGCTCCTTACATTGGGATCCTGTGCGTGATTTCATTTTCAGAATGGGCTCTTGTGTTCCACTCAAACAGTCCTCTGCCTAATCCCATAAAGCACACAGAGAGAGCATCCAGCCTCATGCAGTCTGTGAACACATACAATTGGTAACCGCTCTCCAGGAAAGCCTCACATGGCAAGCTTAACCTGGTCCATTCCCATGAAATAATTTACATAAGTGAAAGCAAGGGGAAAAGAACAAAAGCATGATATTCTTTCTAGCTTGTTCTTTGTCCTGTAATTCATATAAATCTGTCAGAGAGTAAAGGAAGCTGACCTCTCGTCACCCCAAACAAGAACAGAAAAGTTGTAGATGATGTCTTCATTTTAATTATCCTTCTGGGGTATAAAAAAGAGAGATACCTCATCTCAAGGGGGAGGAAGAGTAACCAGGTTGTGCCACTAACCTTGACCAGGGATTTGGGTCTCTCCTTCCTAAGATGTGTTTTTGTTCAGATCTTTGAAATAATTGAAGAAGCAAAGACTCATCTATCAGGGATGAAAAACTAGTGCAGGTAACATCTGGCAATTATTATTTCACCTTTTCTTGAGTAGACAATGAAGCAACTTTATTCAAAAACTTGACTAATGTCTAACTCTTGGCATTTTGAAACTTTTATTCACTAGTGTATAAAAGGGTTTATTAATTTATTTTAGCCCTGGCAGAGAGAAGGGAGTCTTCCTTACCTTGGCCAAATATTCCCCTAAAATATTCTGGAAGAAAGATGTGAAGGAGGTGGAGATGAGGAAGAAGGAGACAGGGAAAAGGAGGGAAGAGGGAGGAGAAAGGAAGAGAAAACTTCTTTGGTTCTAATGGGTTAAGCTGCTTCTGTTGTCTATTAGGGGGTCAGTGCTCTGTTTGACTTCAGTTCTGTCTAGATAATGAGCAGATAACAGCATCTCTACCCCTTGTATAGGATCTCATGATGACTGCTATATCCTGGGGCTTTATTATCCTTGGCACGGGTCTCTCTAGGCCTGTAGTTTTCCACTATATGATTCCTGAAAAGGACCTTGTGAAAAGGTGAACCAGGGCCTGATCCCCAGGTACCCTCAGCCAGCCTCCCACTTCTTTCTTTTGAACCCTTAACAGAATTGCAATTTTTCTGGCTCCTCCTAGATTTGTAAGAACTACACTTATCAAGCTGACCCTCCTGGGTTCCTCTGGCATAGTAAAAATAGATATGGCTTCCCTGTGCCCAGTTTCAGACTTGCTGATGTGACAGTCAGCACTTCCTGGGTTAAAGGTTCAAGATATACAGATGTTATCATAACAACTGAATGTTTGTATCCCCACAAAATTCATATGTTGAAGCCCTATCCCCTAATGTGACTATATTTGGGGATAGGGCCTTAATAGAAATAATTAAGGTTAAATGAAGTCATTAGGGTAGGGCCCTAATCCAACAGGATTGGTGTCCTTGTAAGAAAGACACCAGAGCTTTCACTCTATCCCTTATGAAAGCACAGTGAGAAGATGGCTGTCTATAAGCCAGGAAGAAAGCCATTACTAGAAACCAAACCTTACCAGATACTAATGTTGGACTTTTCAGCTTCCAGAAATGTGAGAAAATAATTTTCTGTTGTTTAAGCCATGTAGTTTGTTGTATTTCATTACAGCAGTCCGAGCAGACTAAGACAGAAGAATAAAACACATGCCTATCTCAGTTTTCCAAGGAAAACATAAAAATAACACTGGTTTCCATGTGTATATCATTAGACAATCTACAAAGTTTGTCACTTCCATTATTTAAAAGTTAAAAAGTTTCTAACTGCAGACCTAAGTGGTACATTAAAATACTCATTTTACAAAAGGGGAAACGGCACAGAAGAAGGAAGGTGATTTGTGCAGAGTCACATCGGGAGAAGGGGGTCAAAATCAAAACTTGTATCCAGGCCACTATACTCTGCACAACATTAAGCTGTTCTCATAACAATCAATCTTCACACCATGATGTCATCTGCAAATATGATAAGAAGGTCGCAATGTCTTCACATAAACATCAATACAAGTGTTTAAGGGGAGTTGTTACTCATACTTTCTAACCTGAAGATGACAGATGGGTTTCATCTTGTAAGCCAATTGATTTCTTGGCAGTGGCTGCCAATCCTGTGAATTGACAAGGATTGTGAGGTCGTGTTAGGAAAGAAAATCTAGATTAACTAGCAATGTCGGTCACAGGAATAGGAAGTGGAGCGTGCAGCATGTGATTACAGATAGTACTCCAACCCCCAGGACAAAATGGAGTCCTCATGGATGAACAAAAAAGCTTTCCAGTGTAAAGAACAAAAATATTATAAACAAGGTTGGCCAAGGATAATTTTTTTTTCTTAGAATTATTTTTTGAGTTGCTTCTCTCTGGTTGCTTCTCTCTGAATTCTCATTCTTCTCTGTCAGTATAGGAAGTTGGGGGCCTCAAAACTAAATTCTAAAAGAAGTTCCTCACATGAAACTTTATATAGAAGATAATGAGTGTCTAAGAGACAAGTTCTTCCAGATTTTACAGTAAATGCAGAAACAGATTTCATGAAGGACTGAAAAGGAGGGAAAAAATGGTTCTCAAGAACATTCCTAGCAACTGTTTCATGGTTGGTAGAACAATTGGATATATAATCAGGGAGTAAACAACTTTGATTATAGTGGATTATACCGAGAGACATAATAATACGGCTGTAATTATATAGCTGTAGTTGTGCCTCAAATTCTTCTTTTAGAAAATAGCTACTACAAGTTTTACAGAAATAGATTCAAGATAACAAGAAACATAAGGATCATATTAAAAGCCCTCTGAGACTAAAAAAGTGTCATCTTACCCCTCCCCACTCCTCCAATCTTAAATACGCTAAAAAATAAATCCGTACTGTATAGGACAGTAAATTGCAAAGCATTTCCACCTTTTAACTTGATTTTTTTCCCTTAATTATTCAGTACTGCATAAGTAGATGCATGCTTTCAAAACAGATAAATGCTTAAAATTATTTAAGAAGTAAAATAGCTCAAATAAGACTAAATTAATAATGCTTAATAACAAAAGCAACTTCATCTAACTGCTTTTCTTACCAAAGCTTATAAAATGCTATTTTCATTTACCAAAACTGATAAAAGCTCTTTTTATTGTTATGGAAACTAGAGATATATAAAGATCATTTTAGAAAAAAAATTAGAACATGCTTTAATTCCATCTTGCTGATTTTTAAGAATAACTTGTGATTCTTGAAGCTAACGCTTTTACCATTAATTTTGAAAAGTAATGTTCCTAAATGTTTTACCTGAGCCTTCCTCCACTTGGGTTCTATGAGCTAGATGTTCTCTACTCCTAATATTTATGTTCCTGAGAAAAACTCTTTGATAACATAAATAACAAAGTTGAACTTTGGATATGACTTTTTGTAAAATAAAAGTAAATTATAAAATTGGTACACAGAATAATTGAGAAAGTGTGCAGCTCTAGCAAAAGCACTTAAATTTTATGTAAAAACTAAGTGAGGAAATCTAAACCCACTTAAGTGAAAGTTTTGATTTCAATAAAAATGTGACGATCTATTCTTATTTCATAAAGCACTTATTTTCAAATCAATAATCAATTACTCAAATATTCTTTCTTAAAATAGGTCTCAAATGAGATAAGAGAAAATTAACCTGAGTTCTAAAAATACACAAAGGCCTCAAACATAATACATTTTCTTAAAGTCAGAATTGGACACTTAAAATATTATATTTGTATCAGAAGTAGTTAACTTTTTGATACACGTTATTGGACAGAAAGTAATAATAATAACTTTATTAAATGCTTTAGTGCTCACACATGCTTCTGTCCCACATGTCACTGGTGTCCCCTTCCTGTGGGGTTTGGGAGAGACTGATCTGACTTCTGCTTGGTGAAAGCTCTGAGCTTTCCTCAAGTTTTCCACAAGTACAAGGAGAGAAAACAGGGAATATTGTATATTCTTAAGGTCATTTTGGCCTCCAGACTCTTTCTGCCCCAGTTCCACTGTTAACTCAGATGCAAGACATCCCACTTCTTGAGTTCAAAAAACAAAACAAAACAAAACAAAAAACCTCTACTCTCACAAAGCATGTGAAAGTGTATAGATTTCTGAAGATCTGGGGGGTGATGGGAGACTTGGGAGGGGTTTATATTGCAGTACACAGGTAATCTTAGATGAACATATTCATCTCTATTCTTTTCCTGTCATTCAGTTTCTCCATCACTGGGAATGTGCACTGACCCATCTTCCCATACTTTTGGATGATTATAGTCTCCATACCATCTTGCTCCCTACTCTCAGGGGCAAACAAACTTCTCTCTTCATCTAGTTGAAAATTCTCCAACAAGATGCTCATCAAGATACCATCTGTGCCTGAATGTAAGAGATCCAAGAATGCATTTTCCAAAAAAGAAGATGCCCTTTAGAAAGTTTCTGACCAACTTAAATATGTATGTGAATGATTGATATAGGATAAATAGCCAAATGTCTTCTTAAAATATTGAGTTTATCAACTGAATCACATAATCATACTTAATAACACACATGATATAGGACCTATATTGCTTTTTATAATACAGTTCATGAAAATTCTTCACACTTGACATGGTTGTCTTTGCCATCAATAGAGCCATTGTTAAGTCATTTAACACAGTTCTCCAAAACACATCAAGTTCATTTCTTTCTAACTAGTTGGAAGTACAGCATGTTTAATCCTGCCAGACTGCTTATACTGAAATTTTATCCCAAGTCATAAGAATGAACTTGTTATTTATATTCTCCATAATGTAACAATTTAATTTATTGCTTTTTCAATTGACCTTTAAGCCTTATTTACAATGACATTCAACACTTACAATTCAGAGGTCACCCTGGGGAATAATGATTATAGCTGGGTTAAATTTCTTTGCCTCCTTTTTTTTTTTTTTTTAATAACCAAGTCTCTCGGCTGACCTTTATCAACAACTGAAATTAACATTGATTGAAGCTATTTCAGACAGATCTTCCCCAAATTGTTCTTTGTTGTCCAACATGAAACTATTGAAAGAATGATGTACATTATGAGACTTGAATTTAAGGTTGCTATCTGTTTTGAAGGGATAAATGATTTTGAGGGGGGAAAAAAACCCAAACTCTCACCTTATAATCTAGCATATAGGAAATTGTCCCTTAAGTTTCTCCTTGGCTCCTGTGGAGCCAGTTGTTAAAATTTTCCTTATTATACATATACTAATTATATCATTTAATCTTTGTAACAGTACAAATATTAGTCCTATGTTACAGAGGAAGAAACTGAAGTTCAAAGAAATGTAATGACTTGTCTAATATCAGATTGCTTGACATTGGGTCAAGACTAGCCAAGTGGTTTTCCTTAAAATAAAATAAAAACAAAATATAGTAACCTTTCAAACTTGCTGAGAGAGTAAATCTTAAATGTTATCACCATAAAAAAGAAACTGTAATTATGTGATGTGATGGTAGTGTTAGCTAATGCTCTGGGGTGATCATTTTGCAATACATAAGTATCAAATCAAAACATGTTGTACACCTTAATTTACACAATGTTGTATGTCAATTACATCTCAATAAAGCTGGGGGAGAAAATATGTATAATGACCTCACAGTACTTTGTAATAATAGAAAAACAAAAGACCACCAAATTAATTATTTAAAAAATAATAATGCAATAACCTGGATAATGGCCTGAGATTAAGAGGGATGTCTTTCTAGCAATTGATTTTGTAATATAAAAAATAAATATAATTCTTTATGTATTCTTTCATTACCTAACATTTTCATACTTCTCTTGGAATTCTTTTCAAAGCCCTTCCTGTTTTACCTGCGGTAGGGTCATTTATTACCAAATTCAAAGGTTTAAATAATTATTTTCTCTTGCTTTAATCTTCATATTTTAAAGAATTTGTGCCTATGCTAAAGTAAGAAATCACCCATTTGATACTTGCTTATTTTTAAAACAAAAATGTTACCTCATTTCAAACTGTCTTTCCAAGGAAGTTTTTGTTCTCACTGCTGTACTAAGGTAATGGACTTTTTTTCTCTGGAATCTTATGGGGGCTATTCAGCAGGAGGAGAGCACTAAGAGACAAGACTGCTTTTCTCAGGGGAGAACAGGCCTGATGCTAGGTGGGACTTTGAAAGGAGTAGGGTCCAGGCTGAGGACTGGTGTGCATGTGCAAAAAAGAAGACCGCCTGCAAAGAAAAGGGAGTAGAGAGAGAGAGATTGATTTTTAAAGAGCTGCTCAAGGGTGAAAACATTGAGAAGGAGAGCTAACAGATTTGGGGGGAGTTTTGCTGTAAAACGCACAATGTGAGGTTACTGTGTCACCCCTTTAAGAAAACAAAGTCCAAGTTTCTTTGTTCTTTCATGTAGAGAGGAAAGTATTTTGTGCTTTTTCTCAAATAAAACTGTAATAGCATTTTCTTAGGTTTTAAGTAAAACATTCCATTATTATAATTTTACAGTGAAATTATATGACTAAAATGAACCATTTACACATAGATGGCCCAACGAACATAATAAATATACACCAAGTTTTGGTTGGTTGAAGTACTTTTCTATAAATGCCATTGACTATTTCTGTACTTTCATTTAAACAAGTAAAAGTAATGATTAATTGGAAAACATTTTTCGTTTTGAATGTGCTCAGAAAGACAATGACTCAACATGTTCAATAAAAAGCCATTCTAGAGAATGTACTTTGAAGTAAAGCAGGAGACTGAATGAAAAACAAATAATAGATCAGGTTAGAGAGAACTGTGAGACAATGGGTCAAAGAAAAATTATTGAACAACCCAAGAACCTTCTAATGGCTTAAATCTGCCCTACTACTAATTTTGGAAGAAAGTTTCTTAGGATTGCAATTTTTATCCTTAAGAAAGACCTAGGAGGAAAAATGCTTCATTTTTTTTTTGCTATTTCTATAGTACCTACCTCATTAAATACAAATGTTAACATGAATGTCACCTCTTATGTCTCAGAACTTCTGATGTTATAAGGAACAGAGAAAAACTTAAACTTGTGTGACAGATTGCTAGGTGTCTCCTAAATTTGTTTTACCCTTCTTACTTAGTAATCAAGTTTTAGATAGACATGTAGCTAGAGACTACATTTCCCAATCTGCTTTGTAGTTTGGTATGGCCAGGTAATGGAATCCACATTATCGTTGTGGATAGAAGTAATATTTGCCATTTCTAGGCGTTGGCCTTAAAACATTGGGGATATATTCCCCAATCTCTCTTTCTCCTTTTCCTGCAGGCTGAGCTATAGACATGGCGGTGACCCAGCTTCAACCATCCCCAAAAGGAGGTCATCCTAATGATAGCAGGACTCTCAGTCTCTGGATACCTCATTTAACAGCACTTCTTTACCCTTAGATATTGAAGTCAAACTATTACACAAGAAATAAACTGCCATCTCATTTTAACAACTAATTTTTGGTTTTTGTTTCTTTGTTATAGCAGCTTAATATTTACTGTAAAACAAAACAAATTTAAAAACAAAAGAGATCTATTGACTTATGTAACTGTAAAGTCCAAGGCTTTAGTGGGATTCGGGACTTGTTTGATTAAAGACTCATTCCTTTCCAGGTCTCTATCTTCTATATATTAGCCTCATGGTGAGGCTGGCTTTCCTATGATGGTGCAACATCATTAACCAATCACTGAGATCAGAACATGAAAATATGGTATCTACCTTAGACCTGAGCTTCCTGCCCTACCCTAGAGCCAGAGGTGTATGAAGTAGTTGTGGCTACCAAAATGAAAGTTTAAGAAGAGACAAACATGCTGGGGAAATAGCCACACTACAATATTCATTACATTTTTTTTTCTCAAAATTCCCACTGTGGTGGGGTTTGTTTGTTTGTTTGTTTGTTTTAAAGAAAAATGTTCCCAGATCTACCCCTTCTCCCTGACCTCAGCTCCTCCTGTGCTTTATAGACTATGATCTTATTTGTTGTTTCCCCAGGACTTCAGATATGTGTCAGGCACATAACAGAAGCCAAAAAAGATTCATTTAATTGAATTCATTTAAATTAAGTTTAGAAGAATAATTAAGAGGAAAAAAATCATTTTCTAGGCAAAATTCCATGTGAATTTCAAGTTGGGGATATTGAGGGAACTAGACTGCATCAAATATCTTTGAAAAGAAAAAAACAGGAATTTTTAGAGGGAATAATAATTAAAACAAAATTAAAGGGAAGATACAGAAATCATTATCCTTTCTTCATAAGGTTTTTGTTACAGTCCACCAGGGGAATCGAAGGATAAGGTCAGGGTGGGATGTTGACCACCAATAGCAATAGCCAGTATAGAATATTGGATGAAGAGATTAGTGTTGCAGAGGGTCTAGTTGATCTCTAGCCTGAACCCCCATTGACAATTATAGACAGAATCGTGGTATTCAGAGTGGGGCAGCAGGCCAGAAAAGCAACACCCAAAGAATGCTGTCTTGAGGAGCTTATTTCATTCACATTATACCCCTTCTCAAAAACAACTTGGGAAGCAGGGAAACTCTAGATCATACAAAATATAATTATTATCATTCCACCCTCTGAAGTCCATCTTTTCTGTGTAGACACATTATGGAAAATCATTCCCTTTAGGTTTTTCCCAGAAACCATCTGTTCAGGGCCTACAAAGTTCCACTTGAGCAAGAGTATTTGGCTTTGTGGCTACATCTCTGTGGCCCACTGTCAAAGGAAAGATCTTATATTTTTCTTTTTACTAGGCTGATGTAACCATAGGGTAAAAGTTGTGGAGAACTAGATTTCAATCCTAGACTGACTTTAAACCTACCAGTTAAGAGAAAAAGCCTAATAAAGCAAACAGTTGCAAATGATGAAAGGCATGTAAGATCTACAGATATTAGATTATAAAATTCTTGACAAAAGTATATATGTCTAATCTGTACTCCTGGTCCTCTAACAATGGACTCAAAGAATACAGAAACTTTCTTCATACAGAAACAGTCATGAGTTTAACTGAACTGTAGGAAAAGAGTAAATAAAATCAGTAGCTACTGACAACTCCTACAGTCTTGGCAGATATTTTAAAAGTCACTCTGATAAAGTATTCCTTGGTGCCTGAAAGTACAATCTAATCATTATTGTTATTAAATATATAACCACTAATCTGTTTTATATTCATTTGCTCCAAACTAGTACCCAAACAGTAATTTTTCCTTTGTATATATTTGTTAACAACAACAAAAACATTGTTAAAAAATGTGTTTTATAGGCAAAATTAATCTGTGGTGGTAAAAGTCAAAATAATGCCATGGGTTGGATGGGTATTAACAAGGAAGGAGTAGAAGAAAACTTTCTGGCAAGGTGGAAATGTCTATGTCTTGATCTGGTGATGGTTATAGAGGTTTTATATGTATGTAAAAATTTATCAAGCTTTACTTTTAATATTTGTATATTTTACTATATATAAAATATATCTTAATTTAAAATATTTTTAAAATATGCATTTTGCTTAGGTGAAATTCTAGATTTAGATGCCTTTGGCTTCAAGGAATTATTTCATTTATAACAACATGAGTATAAATACTACATGTGCAGGCACTATTTTCTTCATGTGTGGTCATAAACTTATATTGAAATTCTCATCACATTCCATATAATAAATTAGTTCATGAGGTTGGATAATATCCCTAGAAATTAATGGCCTTCTAAAATAATTTTTTTAAATGGGGAGCTAATGAAATACAGCAACTCTAGCTAATTTTGCTGCAGTTTTGTGACAGTGAAAGTATGTCTTTGTCTGTAGTTCAACCACCACAAAATCCTATATCCCTGAGATTATCGTTTGTGGCTACGAGTATGTCACTGGTTTTAATATAACTCTTTCATCATATTTAAAATTTGAGAATAAATATAAAATTAGAAGGAAAAAAATAATATATGGTATAATCAAAGGTCTGAACATAAAATTCAGTGTTAGGATCAACTAAAAATATTCTTGTATTTTTCATTCCTTTCAGACACTCCCATGACCACCCCACCTTTGCCCACCGTTCAAAATACAAAGCCTATTTAGAACATTAATGCCTCCACATGCAATTATTTATTGAGGGCTTATAAGTTCCTAGGCACTGGGGAATTAAAGGAAAAAAAAGCAATAGCCCTTTCCCCAGAGAATTTGCAATCCAAATGAGGAGACAGAACAACTCATTTAGAAATTATTATTTTTTAAATGTTAAAATTATTTTATTATTCTTTATTAAATACTAACTTAAAGAATAATAAAATATATCATATATAATGGTATGCTAGAAAATATTTAACAACTGGCTCTCTGGGGCAAAAAAAAAAAAAAAAAAGCTCTGTTTTATAGTTTCTGCCAGTTTCTGTGGTATAAATACTCTCACCATTAGCTGATATCAAGGTACGAAGGTGAAATTATTCAGCCTGCAAAATTCCTCAGATTTTGACAATCTGCTCTGATGAGTTGGTACATGCCAGTTCCAGCATACCACTGCCCAAAGAGCTAGTGAGAGTGCAAACTATTTCTATAGGAGCCCCAAAATATGTAGAATTGTCACAGGAATTCACTTTGTTAAGCATCTACTTAAAATCAAATACTGTGTTAGATATTAGGAACAAAGACGATTAATTGTAGTCTCTACCCTTAAGGATTTCCTGATCCACTGGGTGTGGGATTAGATAAGTAAATCATGGACTATAAACACAATCGTTAAATGTTCTAACAAGAGAAATGTAAAGGAGGGAGCAAGTAACTGGATCCGTGGGTCAAAAATGCTTCCAAGAAGAGGTGATACTGAATGTTGAACATGGGTAGGAAGTACTTATTCTCAAGCACTATTGGTGACCTGACTTCAGCAGTCCTATTACCTGGAGGCAGGCAAAAGCTGTGTTTACCAGACATTTGGAGAAATGTCTTATTTAATTTTTTCTTTCTAAATCTTTTCAAAGACAAGAATTTTAAGTAACAAATATTAAAATTGACTGATAGATGCCAAAAATAATTGAATGGAATAGTGGCAATTTTCCTAGTGATTAAAACCATAGTTTTTAAAAACAAGATTTATTTATTTGAGAGAGAGCGTGCACGCATGCACATGCACACATGGGTAAAGGGGTAGAAGAAGAGAATCTTTAGGCTGACTCCCCACTGACTGCCGAGCTGGGGATGGGGAGCTCAATCTCATGACCAAAACTAAGAATCAGATGCTTAACCAACTGAACCACCCAGGTGCCCCCAAATCAGATATTTTAATACCATTTACCAGCATTTCCCAAAGTAAATTCTAAGAAGTGTTACTAAATCACATTCAAAATAATATTTCATGGATAAGTAGGCTTGGGAAATATTTTGTGAAGAAACTTACACAGGTTAGTTACTGTAATACTTCTCAGAGCCTTCAGTCTGCTCCTGTACATTGCCATCCTTTAAGAGCAGGCTACAGATAATATGTCCGCACTCCTTTACAGAGACTCATAAGATTAGTATTCTGAGAAGTGCACTTCAGGAAACACAAAAGTACACATGGTTCATTAACAGACTTTTAAAATGATTTTTTTTTCAACAGCACATTCTTTGTAATACATACTTAGTCAAACCAGCAACAACAATAATTGTCATTAAGATTACATGAAAAAAATTAACCACTTTAGTTCTATTTCATCATCTCTCAATTATATCATGGGTACCACAGCACCTGACAATTTAGTCTAATTTAAAAATATATAGAGAATATCGGTTAAGGTAGTATCAAAGATGAATAAACATTACACCACCTGTTTTAAAAGGCCTAATAGACATTTGGTGAGGTAATACAAAAACACCCGTGTCCCCAAATCTTGGTTTGTTATTAGTATCAAGGTTGACTTTATGGATAAGAATTTTCTCTAAGGTAGGAATTGCCAGAATGCCTCTTTTGCCCCCATGTTCTCACAGGGTAACTTTCAGTACCATCTTTGTAAATTCCTTATTTACTTTTTAAGGCATTTCTTGAAATCCTCTAATAAAGAGAAGTCCCTCCCTCAGGGTTAGTTAACACTCAGCAGATTTACCAGGTTTATAAGTGAGAATCAGCAGGAAGCTTACTCTGAGAGAATAAAGAAGCAATACACTTCAGTTTGGTGGAGAGGGGAAAGATTTGTATGCAGTGTGGATTTCCCTTAGGACACAGCAGTCCAGGTTTGGAAGGCAGGTAAGTATCCATGCCTGGGTCAATCACTCCAAAGTTGCAGGAATTTCTCTCTTTTAGCTTCTCATGTCCAGCTAGTGTCACCCAAAAGTCTGAGGGTGATGCAGTCTGTTAAAGTTAGCTTCCTGGGGGACAAAGGAGGTCAGAAAAGGGGAGTAAGGAGATGCGGGCAAATGGGGTATAATCATTACATCTTCAAGGCCAATTGGATAGTGATAGATCTCACTATTTTGAAATTTTCTTCTCTGTAACTTATATGTTAACTTATTATCCAAAATAGAATATATCTGGTATCTTCAGTATAGTTAGACCCAGACCAACCAAACACAGCCCTCTGCTACTTGCTTTTGTAAACAAAATTTTACTGAAATTCAGCCATGCCTGTCAATTCCACAAAGGCAGAATTGAGTAGGTTTTTTTTCTTCTTTTTTTTCCCTAAAGATTTCATTTATTTATTTGATAGAGAAAGAGAGCACAAGTAGGCAGAGTGGCAGACAGAGGGACAGGCAGAGGGGCAGGCAGAGGGGCAGCCAGAGGGAGAGGAGAACCAGGCTCCCTGCTGAGCAAGGAGCCTGATGTGGGACTTGATCCCAGGACCCTGAAATCATGACCTGAGCCAAAGGCAGACACTTAACAGACTAAGCCACCCAGGCACCCCAGAATTGAGTAGTTTCAAGAGTGATCATGTGACTTACAAAGCCTAAAACATTTACTATCTAGTTTTTGAGAGAAAATTTTACCAGTCTCTGGTTTAAATAGTCCTTTTTCTTTCCATTCTAATTTTCTAAAATATTTTCAAAGTGACTTAAAGTTTATACTTTCGGAATCGGATTTTCCTTATGAAAAGATTCAGGTTATTTTACACTAAAAACAAATTATAGCTAAGTCAGTGTAATAGCTAGGCTAGCACATGCAGCTGAAAAGTGGGAAAATAAAATGGTTGTTTTGAAAATATCCTTTTTTAAGATCACAAACATCTGGGTATTTCCCAAGACATCTGGAACACTAACTGATTGACTTATTTATATTTAGCCAGGTGCATTTTGTAAACACTTGAGGTAAAAACTAAACATTAAAAGTAAAAATAATAATTTCATGTAACATCTTTGTTCAAAATACTTCTAATTTTAAATATCAGCTTTCTTATTCATTTAAAATGCACCAAAAAGTACAACCTAGTCTATAATTTTGTCAGACATTTTGAAGAGTTTAAAGAATATGATATTGCTTTTATTTTTTTTATTCGGTTATGCAATCCCTATATTCTCATTGTCTAAATGATAAAAGATAAGATCATTATGATGTTTTTTAAAAAGGCCTCAAAATTTAGAGTAAACAAGATATGTTTCAGTTATTATGGAGTATCAGCAAGGTGGTAGGATGAATGTCCTGTCTCTGAGCAATTTAACTGAAATAAAACATGTTTCTTGGTCTCTCACTGTCAGCTGTCTTAATGTCAGAATTGCCTTTGGTTAGAGCCAAATAGATTGTCATGAAAGGAGGTGGGTCTTTGAAGGCAGACTAGGGTTTGACTGCTGGCCCAACTACCTTCTAGCATATTTTGACCCAAGATTCTACTCAATAAAATGAGGATGATATTTTTATTGGGGAATAATAATAATAATAATAATAATAATAATAATAATAATAATAAAACAATGGCTCCCATTTATTGACTTGCTTACTGTGTACCAGCCACTAAGCTTAGTGTATTATACATACCTTACATCATTTAATCCTCACAAAAGCCCTAAAGGTAGTTACTGTTATTATCTCTAATTCAGAAATGAGTTCATTAAAGTGCTAACTTCTAGTTTACAAATTCTACCCTTAGAAGAGCAGCTACCAATCATCTAGTGCCTATTGTGTGCTGGGGACTTCATATATGTTTTCTCAGTTAGTCCACAGCGCCAACAGGTAGCTGTTATTATTATCTCAAGTTTTCAAATGAGGAAATTAAGGTTTAGAGAGGTTAGTTTTGCCAAAGTTACATGGCTGTTAGAGTCAGAGCTGGGGTCAGAACACAACAAGAAAAAATCCCAGGGCCCATGCCTTTAACCTTAACTATACTGCTTCAGCAAGGAATAGCTGTTGTTGTTATTATTACTATTATTATTATTATTACCAAAGGTATCCTGTTTTAAAAAAATATAAAATCAACATACTAAAAAAGTACATATATGCATATGTTTGAAACTTGACGAACATTGTTAGGGAATCAAATAGCTCCATGTACAGTATCTTGAATTGAGAGCATTCACCTTTGTACTGAATTGCAAGGTAAATATGAGGACCACTAAAGTCAAAATAGAGCTAAGCACTCCCACCTGGATCCACTTCCCCAGGATACTCTTTATAAAAACACAATTTGAAATTTTGTATTTCAAAGTTATGTAAGATCTACATCAGATATCTTAAATAGTGTGTGTTGCTGAAAATATACAAATCCTGCAATTAAGTCATCTCAAGCTCTGAGAAAAGTACAATAA
This sequence comes from Ursus americanus, assembly GCF_024610735.1. Classification (NCBI taxonomy): domain Eukaryota; kingdom Metazoa; phylum Chordata; class Mammalia; order Carnivora; family Ursidae; genus Ursus; species Ursus americanus. The sequence continues at coordinate 39,653,157 of NC_142146.1, forward strand.
TGTTTTATGAAAGAGCATGGTGCCAGATACACTCCATGTTTATCTCAATGTGTAACTCAATTTGAGTTCTAATGTTCTTGTAACCTCACTGCAGATTGTCAGCTAGAGCGATATGCAAAAAATATAGAGCTTGCCTCACTTCACCCTTGTTGAAATAGTCTCAGAATTATGGGATGGATGAATTAAAATTTCTGCCTGAATAGACTTTCTCCTTTTCTGATTTTTTTGTTTTTGGTTTTGGTTTTTTTTTATCCATCATTAGATTTAGGGATGGTTGCTAAAATGTCTACAAAGAAATGACATGTAAACCAGAAAATTGCTGCAAGTTTGGTTTTTGTTACAACATTTGGGCAAGTTTTGAAGAGGAGGTACTCAAACAGTCAAAGACAGTGTGCAAATAAAATCAAATGTTTTTTGACCATCTAACTCTTAGCAAGCCACTTCTTGCAAATTCTTCAGGAAGCATAGAATCTAGCCAATACTGTGAAAGAAAATGTTAGAAATGTAAATAGCTTTTCCTGTTTCATCTTTTCCTCATTCCATTCTTTCTACACTCATAATAAACCATAATTGATACTTTTTTGGGTCACCCACCCATTGGAGAGTTTCTGCACATGAGTATGCCACCTGTTGATGGAAAGGTGTTTGTCCACCATTTGCAAAAGATGGGAAGTTTTATGGATCTTTTAAGAAAAAGGTAGTGTCTTTGAGATTTCTGTTTGTCGGACTAGTTACTTAATTGATTTGTTTCAATAATTTTATTTTCCAGGTTTAATGTCAAGTTTTATTCACTATCACCATTTAATCTTAGTTTTAGCTGGTCAGTATAATGAGCAGAAAATAGCTAGGGAGAAATACAGATCTATAGTCTGAGGGACTCCTGTCTTTCTCACACTTCATAAGGGTATGAAGAGACTTCAAAATATAGCACCTGATGAAGTCTCTGATTCAGAGGTTATGCTGACAGTATACTTCATACATCTTAAGAACACTTTGAATTTCTTTTTTTACTCTAGAGTATAAGATTCGATAATTCAAAAACAGATACTGAAGAATTTAAATTCTAAATTCATTTGGAAAATCTATAATGTGCAAGAACTCACCTCATTTTTATGATTACTCTATTAATAGCTTTAAAAGGCAAAATTAAATTCATTCCTAAGGATAATAGACTGTATTTATGGTAGCTTTGTACAGCTGAAGATAGAAGATTAAATTACCACTTCAACAGTGAGTTATTTTAAATATTTTAATAACATGCTGAATTTTACAACAGAATCTTAACTGTTCCTTCATTAGTAAGTAGGGTTGCACATAAAATACAGGATGCCCACTTAAATTTCAATTGAATGGAAATTTGGAATTTAATGGAATTTTAAATTTTTAATTTAAAGGAAAATAATGAATATATTTTTAGTATATGTATACTCCCTGAAATATTTGGGACATACATTACTTAAGAAAAAAGATCCTTCTTTATCTAAATTTCAAGTATAACTAGGCATCCTATATTTTTATTTGCTAAATCTACCAACCCTGCTGGCCAAGCCCTATGAATGGTTTTCAAGTGGTGTTCAGTTCAACTGGCTATCACTTTACACTCACTCGTTCATTCATTAACTCACTCATTAGTTAATTCAACAGGTATTGGAATTCCTCCTATACTGTTGTCAGCATCAGGGATAGTTTTGCAAAACCTCTTCCCTCATGGATCAGCGGTTCTCAATTTTGGATGTCCATTGTAATTAGAGATTATAGCTCCCATTATAATGGGAGATTTTTAAAAATGTTAATGGAGTCCTAAATACAACCCTCAAAGATTCTGAATTACTTGTTCTGGGATCTGGCCTGGTTACCAGACTCTTACAACTTCCCCAGGTGATTCTAATATATGACCAAGGTTAAGAACCACTGCTCTAGATGAAAACAGACTGTATGTTTTTAGTCCTTACTTTTGCAATGCCTGCATCTGCCACCAGGCTTGCCTATTAAGGGTTGAGTCACTCAGCAGATCAACTCTTCAGGGAAGCAAATTGCAGACAATTTTAACTAAAATTTTTTCCAAAGCAATGTAACTCTTTATCAAGCTAGCATTATACATTTTTAAATTAAACTATTTTCCCTCAATTTTAGAACTATGAATATTTAAATAAATGCATTCATCCATTTATTCAAAAATATTTATTTCTGTCTAAGCACTGGGTACTGCACCAGGCACTGGGGATGGAGCCATGAAAAAGACAAACCTCCTATTCATGCAGGAGGGACAATTAGTGTGAAAACAAAAAATAAACACTTCCTATGAAGAAAATGAATCAAGGAATCAAAAGCAATTAAGTAGTGGGGAGGGTGCATTTTAGATAGAGCAACCAGGAAAAGTTTCTCAAGGAACCTGAATGATGTGAAGCACAGAATCAGGCAAATATCTCCAGTGAAAGGTAAAAGAAATACCAGGTGGGAAGGCTTTGAGGTCTGAACAAGTTTGGTGTGTTCATAGGAAGAGCTGTAAAAATAGTGTGGCTATAGCCGTGGTAGGGGGGAGAGTGATACAAGATAAGGCCAGACAGAAGGCTATGTAAGTCCTTAAACCAAGATAAGGACACTGGGCCATATTCTCGGCTGTGGAGTAACAGATATGGTTTAATTTACACTGTAAAAATATCACCCTGGCTACCAAATGGAGACTGGGTGGTAGGGTAATGGTCTCATAAAAGCATGCAGACTACTGTAGTAGTTAGGGTGAGAGATGATGGCAACTAGGACCAGGGCAGTAGCAGCAGATTGTTCAAGAAGTGGTCGGGATATAATCTGAAAGTAAATCCAACAGTTGTTGCAGACAGGTTGGATGTAGGGTGTGAAGCAATGAGGAAATAAGAATGTCTTAGATTTTAGCTTCTATGGAAACAAGGATAAAGGACTGACACAAGGGTTCTGGTAGACCAGGTTAAGTTTGAAGTGCCTCGTGGTCATCCCAGTGAATAGGTCATTATGGCAGATATGTATATCTGGAGCTCAGAGAAGCAATCAGGGCTGCAGATATTTAGATCATCATCTCTACATAAAGGTACACTTTTTCTCTCTCTTAAGTTAACATATTGGACTGATTTTAAACAAAGTGGGCAGTCCTTTCCTTTCTAAGTAAATACTTCCTTTGGGAGTTATACCTATGACCTAAACACTGGCACCTGATGACTTACAATTCTTTACTACAGAAAACATATATAAAAGGAAATATTGCCTCTACAACTTTTTAAATGTCCTTGGGATAAATACATGAAGTAATTGTGAAAATTATTTTGGATGTCGCATGAGGTCTCCTCAGACTATAATTAAAAAAACTTTTCATGATTAAGAAATGATAATTTTCAGCTGTACCAGTTTTTTTTTCCTTAAAATTGTTTTATCATATACTTTAATATTCTAACAATCCAGAAGTATTTTCTAGAAGTAAATGATGAAAAGGGGCACTTGTGGCTCAGTCAGTTAAGCCTCCAACTCTTGGTTTTGGCTCAAGTCATGATCTCAGGGTCGTGATTCGAGCACTACCTTGGGCTCTGTGCGAGTCTGCTTGAGATTATTTCCCCCTCCTTTCCCCTTTGCTCCTCCCCCCATTCACATACACTCTCTCTCTCAAATAAATAAATAAATAAAATCTTTTAAAAAAACAATTGAATGAAAATTAGATTTTAAGCTACTGCATTTTTTAGAATGAGATTCATACAAGTAGCATTAGTTTTAAAAGATTAAAAGGAGAACTTTAATACATTAAATGATTTTTATTACAATATTTGCTAAAGTATTCCATTTGTAAATTGTTCCAAAGCTGAGTTGTAGTAGGGAAAAAAAGAGGATTCTGAGTTTCATATTTGCCACTAAACTAGTTACATGCCAGAACACAAATTGTTTAACTGCCTTGAACCTTAGTTTTCTTATTTTATTTTATTTTTTTAAGATTTTATTTATTTATTTGACAGAGATAGAGACAGCCAGCGAGAGAGGGAACACAAGTAGGGGGAGTGGGAGAGGAAGAAGCAGGCTCATAGCGGAGGAGCCTGATGTGGGGCTCGATCCCATAACGCCGGGATCACGCCCTGAGCTGAAGGCAGACGCTTAACCGCTGTGCCACCCAGGTGCCCCTTAGTTTTATTATTTTAAAGGGCAATAAATCTACTTCAAAGGTCTTTTGTGTAAATAACATATGTAAAAATATTTCAAAAACAATAAAATTACACACAAAAGAGAGGTAAATAAACCATGGCATAGTGTCCACATACTTTTCTATTGGTAAATATATATCCCGTACTCAAGAACTCAAAGTGAATGACAATGATGCTAACCTCACTATAAGTTAGTGAAAAGGTATAGCAAACCTCAGAATATAAAGTCAAAAATCTTGCCTCTTTTTTTTTTACTTGTTTCACTGGTGGCATTAGTTTATTCTTTCCTGAGCTGTTAAGGTGATTGGGTTTATCTTTTTCTCTCTGATAGGGATAAATGAGGTATTTGAGATGATAAGATTAAGGAGTAACCACTGACAGAGAAAAAAGAAAACCATAAAGAATTTGGATAAGGCGCAAATAAGCAGCAACTTAATTCTCCTATAAAATTTACAGTATAAGCAATATATAATTATATACTTATTTTAGTAATTATTGACTACCGAAAGTTTTTTTTTTTAAGAGTTAATTTTAACTAATCAGCAAAACACTATTATTGGTCGGCTTTTCCAGTATGAAAAACAGTTGTAGCGAACAGTAATAGGATTCATTCCCATTTCTATCCCTCGATTCCTGACCTGTGAATCCTGGCTAAATGAAAAACAACATCATATACTGGATACTAATTTAGACATAAATAGCCTCATAGAGGATACGGGAGTGGCATCACTCACTAGTACTCCTAGTATCTACAGCAAATTTTTTGCTTCCTGTACCCACAATCTTACACTCTACTGGTCCAGGAGGAATGCTTCCAGCAGGAGACATAGGGAGAATACCACATGAAGACAGAGGCCTGGAGTAATACATCTACAAGCCAAAGAATGCCAAAGATTGTTGGCAAACTACCAAAAGCTAGAATGATGTGATGGGGAGGATTCCCCTATAGGCTTCAGTGGCAGCATAACCTTCTAGACATCTGATTTTAGTCCCAGCCTCCAGAACTGTGAGACAATAGATTTTGTTGTTGCTTTTATAAGCCACCTAGTTTGTGATACTTTATTATGGGAGCTTTAGAAAAGTAATACAACCACTATTTTAATAAATCCTCTTCATTTAATAAGGCCCAACGCTTGTTTAGGGATTTACTATTTCCTAGGAATTAGTAGCTGACGGGCTGTGTCTCCTGTTTTTCAGAGGCAGTTAAGGAGAAACAAGAAGGAAAACTGAATCAGGTAGTATAATCGTTAAGTGAAAAAAATGTTTATGCTCTTTATAATAAAGCACCTTTTATTTTCTCACTTTAAGAGAACAATAGGGTGATTCTAGATATGGAATAACATTGGCAAATAGACTTGGAGAATATGAGCCAGTTTTATAAGTGTAACAGAGGATGATTTAACATTCAATGATGTACTTTTAAACTTTACCTTAGCCAAGGGTCTAAAAGACAAAGGAGGCCATTATATTGCCCAAACTCCTAAAGCAATATTTGATTTGGGCCAAGGAAGTACAGACACTCCAGACCGATGGGGCAGGGGAAGCAGGGGGAATTTTAAATAATCTCATAAGGAAACTTTTAAGGGAGAATAACATCCATCATTTTGTCAACAGTGATTGGTTAAGGATGAGATTTTAGAGCAGTTCAATAGGACTTTGAAATCTAAAATGTGGTGCTATTTTACTGCTCAAATACATTTTAATACATTGATATAATTCAACACTTTATCACTAGTTATAACCAGCAGATCATCTGCGCAAAAAAAAAAAAAAAATCTGTAATGTCATAGCCAGAAATTCTTTAGATCTTAAAGACAAAAAAAACCCAGAAAATTCCACTTTGTATGAAAGAAAATCATAGAATCGCATATGGGTTAAAGGAAAGATTTGAAAAATGGTTCCAGAAGATAGTAACAAGATATATTTAGCAATAAAAGTGGTAACTAAGAGTTAGCAACTAGTTTATAGTTAAAAGATCAGCTACCTAAAGAACCCCAAACCATAACCCTATGTCAAGAGTTAGTACACAATATAGTAAAAGAAATTATCTAGACAAAGGGCTATGACAGGAATGAGATCATTCTCATCAAATGGTTGGACTGACCTGAAAATATTAATAGTTCTATAAGACTTTGATGATTCATAACCTCTACATGGTGGAAAGTAGGTGAATGAAAATGGTTTTTATGTTGCACTACTCTCAGCAATATTTCAACATTACCTTTCCCCTGAAGCTTAAGGCTGATAGTTGGGATTTAAGTAGATACAGTCCCCAGAATGAGGAAATCACCCATGAAGATGTCACATTCTTGTGTGGAGGGCCATACTCTCTAGAGGAATAAGTATAATCTATCAACTATATATTGATATTTAGAAAAGAGCAAATTAGTTCAAGTCATGTTCTACGGCCCCCTCAGTATTTTATGTTTGGTCTTTTGCTTATCATTAACCAAGAGAAAAAGTGAGAAGGCTGCATGAAACATTTTATTGTCAGGTCTGCAAGTGGGTATATCCTGTCTACCACATTATTTTAGCCAGTATCCAGTCACCAGGCCATATCCATATTGCAGTTTGGGCTGGGAAAGGTAGTGGCCCCATGTGGAAGAGGAAATGGGATTGATATGCATCTAACAATTAGTGTGAAAAATTTGATACATATAAACATGCACACTAACTTGAAAAGATATCTGTAGCCCCATATTCATAGCAGCATTATTAACAATAGTCAAGAAATGGAAACAAACCTAAGTGTCCACTGATGGATGAATGGATAAAGACGTGGGATGGATATATATATATATATATACCCATAACCATATAAATTCTTTATAAATATATATACAATGGAATATTATTCAGCCATAAAAAATAAGGAAATCCTGCCATTTGCAACAACATGAATGGACTTTAAAGGCATTATGCTAAATGAAATAAGTCAAAGACAAATTCAGTATTTTCTCACTTATATACAGAATCCAGAAAAAAAAAAAAAAAAGAACACCAAATTCTTAGAAAGAGATCATAATTGTGGTTACCGGAGGCAGGGGTGGTGTGAGGGGGAATGGCAAGAAGGTGGTCAGAAGGTGCAAACTTCCAGTTATCTTATGTTTATCTTATATTTTATATTTATCTTTATCATATAAAGTAATAATAAAGATAAAATATACAGCATAATGACCATAGTTAACATTGTTGTATGGTATGTAGGAAAGTTGTTAAGAGAGTAGAACCCAAGAGTTTTCAACACAAGGAGACATTTTTTTTTTCTTATTCTTTTTATTGTATCTATATGAGATGATGGATGTTAACTAAACCTACTGTGGAATCCTTTTACAACATACATAAATCAAACCATCATGCTGTACACCTTAAGCTTATACAGTGATGTATGCCGATTCTTTCTCAATAAAACTGGGGAAAAACATGCACGAATATCCCCTATTTTTATTTTGTGGGTACTTGCAGTTATGTCTATACCAACTATTAATTTTCAGTCTTTCTGGATTAGATTGGATCTCCTTAATTGACAGCTTATACTTGGGTTTTGTTTTGCGATTCAATCTAAGAGTTTTTTCTTTTACTAGGTAAGTTTATTCCACATAAATTTATTCATCTGAGAGATAGGTTTGGACCTAGTTCTGTCAAATTATTTTACGGGTTTGTTTGTTTTTTTAAGTAGGCTCCATGCCCAGTGTGGAGCCCAACGCAGAGCTTGAACTCACAACCTGAGCTGAGATCAAGAGTCAGACACATAACTGACTGAGCCACCCAGGCATCCTTTCTTCTTTCACTTTTTGAATGTTTGCTACAAGTTTTGTTTTTTCTTTGGTTTAGTTTTAAGCTTTTTATTTTCTTTATAATTATTTCAGGGGTTTCCTTTTTAAAAAAGCAATATTTATTCTATGATTTTTATAGGTTTGAAATGTCTGTTAGCCTAAACCTGTACAATAATTTGGTTTTGTATCAAATTCTTAGGATGTTCTTTCTTTTTCTGAGGAAAATGTAAATAATGTTTCATAGTCTTCTAGCACTGATTGTTACTGGGATGAATTTCTACATAATTTTCTCTTCATTTTTGGAATAAGGTAAATTATACACATATATAACTTAATTGATATATATGTAACATTTTCTCCCAATCTATGGCTAGCCTTTTCATTTTCTTAATGGGGTGTTTTAAAGAGCAGAAGTTGTCCTGAGAAATGAACAAAGTAGGAGGCATCATACTTCCTGATTTGAAGCTATATTATAAAGCTATAGTAATTAAAATTGTATGATACTGCCATTAAGACAGATGCACTGACCCATGGAACAGAATCAAGAACCCAGAAATAAACTCATGTGTATACAGTCAACAAATAATTTGACCAGAGAGCCAGGAATACACAATGGAGAAAAGACAGTCTATTCAATAAATGGTGCTGGAAAAATTGGATGTGCGAAAAGACAGCTTACAAAATGCAAAAAAATATTTGCAAACTATGTATCTGATAAGGGGCTAACATCCAAAATATATAGAGAATTCATTCAACTCAATAGCAAAACCCCAAACACTCCAATTAAAAAATGTGACCAGAGAAAATGGCCAACAAGTACATGAAAACGTGCCCAACATCACTAAAGGGAGATGCAAATCAAAACCACAGTATCGCCTCATGCCATAATCAAAAAGACAGAGATAACAAATGCTCATAAGGATGTGGAGAAAAGGGACACGTGCACTGTTGTTGGGAATATAAATTGGTACAGCCGCCATGGAAAATGGTAAGGAGATTCCTCCAAAACTTAAACTTAGAATTACCATATGCACCAGCAATTCCACATCTGGGAATATATTTGAAGGAAATGAAAACACTATGTCAAAAAGATCTGGACCCCTATGTTCATGGTAGCATTATTTATAATAGCTAAGACACAGAAACAACCTAAGTGACCATACATGGATGAATGGATAAAGATGTTGTGGTATATATATACATACATAATACACACATATATACACATTCAGTGGAATATTCAGCCATAAAAAGGAACAAAATCCTGCCATTTGAGAAAATAGTGATGGACCCTGAGGACATTATACTAAATGAAATAAATTAAACAAAAAGGACAAATACCATATGATCTCCCTTATACGTGGAATCTAAAGAAACAAAAAACAAACAAACAAAACCCTCCAAACTCACCAAAAAAAAAAAAAAAAAGAGAGAGAGAGAGATCAGATTTGTGGTTACCAGTGACAGTGGGCTGGGGAGGGTAGAATTGGATGAAGGTGGTTAAAAGGTACAAACTTTCAGTTATAAGATAAATAGCACTACAGATGTAATGTACATGATGACTATAGTTAACACTGCCGTATGGTATATTTGAAAGTTGCTAAGAGAATAAATCCTAAGAGTTCTTATCACAAGGAAAAAACATTTTCTGTTTCATTTTTTCTGTATCTATATGAGATGATGGAAGTTAACTTATTGTGGTAATTTTTTCACAAATATGTAAGTTCAATTATGCTATACACCTTAAATTTATAAAGTGCTATATGGCAATTATATCTCAATAAAACTGGAAAAAAATAAAAGAAAAATACTGTTGCAAAACCTAAAATAATAACATTTCTTAAGACCACTCTGAAAGGAACTGAGACTGCAACTGTGTCATAACAAAACCTATTAAAGTACAGGTTTACACCTAGGAAATGGATAATAAAACAATCTGGAGTGGGAAGCACAGAAGAAAGTCAGTTGCCACTACGGGATTTTGAAGCACCTCTACAGCATCAAGCAAAGAAAAACAATTCAGTAAGGATAAGTTGGATGAGCATTGTAAACCAATAGCTGATAACTGAGAACAAACTGGAAAGGAGAAAAGGAGTAGGAAAGTCAGAATCAAAAAATAAATGATATTTACAAAAGAATATTAGATTTTAAATTAGTCCTAAGGCATATAGCTGCTGTCACATTCTACCTTGGGATGAAGTGTGGCCTTACCTTGCCAAATAGATTTTTAAAGGTCAAAGAGATTTCTTGGCATTGAGCATCACTTCAGGATGTCAACAGAGTCAGGATGATCTCCTTGTGGATGCCTGAAATTTACATATTCAAACAATTACATCTCAGATCCCACATGCCCACTTTCTCAATAACCATTATGACCAGCTCCCTGGTCACTTTAATTCCTTATTTTATTAAATAATGTATTAAAATTTATAAAATACATTAAAAATTAATGTTTTTAATTGTGATAAGTAAGTTTATTATTTTTTGCTTTTATGATGGGAGCTTTTGGTGTTTTATCTCAAAAATCTTTGTCTACCCCAGTTCTGTAATTATTTTCTTCTTGGTTTTCTTCTAGAAGTTTCATAATGTTTTAGCTCTTATGTTCAGATCTCTGATCCATTTCAAGTTAAATATCTGTATTTTTTGAAAGTTAAATCAATTTTGCATATCTGGGATAAATACTACTTGGTAATGATACATTATTTTTATGTATTACTGGATTCTATTTACAATATTTTGATAAGAATTTTTGCATTCATAAGGGATATTGGTCTGTAATTTTACTTCCTTGTAATGTCTCTGTCTGGTTTTAGGGTATTAGGACAATGCTGGTCTCCTAAAATGAGTTGGAAGTATTTCACTCCCACTATTTTCTCAAGTCTATGTAAGATTAGTGTCCCTTTTCTTTCAATATTTTCTTAAATTTACCATTCCTATCATGTAGGACTGATGTTTTTGTTTTTGTTCTGGAAATGGGGAGTTTTTAAAAAATAAATTTCATGTTTAATGGGAGAGTTTTTACATATATGTTTTTCTGTGCCAATTTTGTTAATTTGATTTTTCAGATTATTTTCCAATCCTTTTTTTTATCCTTATGAAATGTTCTATTCTCTGTCATTTATTCAATTTTACATTATTTTTTAAAATTATGATATGTTGGTGACCATACAGTACATCATTAGTTTTTGATGTAGTATTCCATGATTCATTGTTTGCATGTATCACCTAGTGCTCCATGGAATACGTGCCCTCCTTAAAACCCATCCCTGGGCTAGCCAATCCCCCCACCCTAATTATTTTCAATCTTATCAGTTTTTAAGTAGTCAATTTTTTTCACAAAATAGGTTGTTATTATTCTTTTAATGTATATAAGCTCCATAGAGTTTTATCCTTTTTCATTCCTATCTTTGACATTTTTTATCTTCCTTCATTTTTTCTGATCAGTTTAGCAAGAGGTTTATCAATTTTATTGATCTTTTCAAAGAACTAGCTCTCTGTTCAATTGATTTTTTTCTATTTATTGTTTATTTCAATTCATAACTCTATTCCTTATTTCATTCCTTCTACTTATATTGGGCTTAATTTTTTCTTTCAGCTCTTTAAAATAGAAGCTTAGATCATTGATTTTTAAATGTTTTCTTCTTTTTTTTTTTAATATTAGCACTAAAAGCTATAAACTCCCTTCTAGGAATCACTTTAGCTGCACTCTACAAGTTTTGATGTGTATTCTCATTATAATTCAAAAATAATTTCATTTCCGTTCAGTTCAGTTCAACATATTTTCTAAATTACCATGCTATTTATTCATTGAATCATGGGTTATTTAAAACTGTGTAGATTAATTCTCAAATATTTAGGTATTTATCTACAGATAAATTTTGTTATTATTTTTAAATTTCATTTCATTATAGTCAGAGAATAATGTTGTATGCTTTTGATTATTCTACATTTATAGTTTTTTTTGTGGCTCAATATATAATTTATCTTGATGAACATTTCCTATGCACTCAAAAGGAACATGTATTTTTTTGTTGGATGTAGTTTTCTATATTTCAATTAGGTTAAGCAGGATGGTATTGTTTTGCATATCTTCTATAAACTTAGTGATTTGCTGTCAACTTCTTTTATCAGTTACTGAACGGTGTTGAAATCTTCAACCATATTATAGATTAATGTAATCTTCCTTTCAGTTCTCTTAGTTTTGGTTTCACGCATTTTGAAACTCAGTTGGTAGGTGAATACACATTCAGGACCTTTATGCCCTTTTGATGAATTGATCCTTTAATTATTTATGAGATGACATTCTTTACTTTGGTAATACAGTTTCACCTGAAGTTTATTTTTCTGCTATTAACACAGCCATGTTAGCTTTTTTTAGAACTGAAGACTTATCATTGTCTTTATATTCAAAGTGATTATTGTGCACACCATAAAGTTTGCCTTGCTTTTTTATCTAGCCTGAAAAATCTCTGCCTTTAATTGGATTGTTAGAATATCTCTGTAGGTACAAATTTCCATCTGGCATTATTCTTATTAAGTCTAAAATAACTTCCTTTATCATTTCTTATAGTGCTGGATTATATTTTCTTAGCTTTGTCTGAAAATGTCCTTATTTTGCCTTCATTTTTGAAGGATATTTTATCTAGATATAGAATCTGATTATATTTTTTTCTTTCTTTCAATACTTTGAAGATGTTTTTCCATTGCCCTCCAGCTTATATTATTTTAAATGAAAAGTCAATATTAATTCTTATTCTATTAATTGCACTACAGGCAAAATGCCTTTTTTGTCTTTGGCTCATTTAAATTTTTTTCTTTGTCATTAATTTTCAATAATTTAAGTCTGTATGATTTTTTTGGTGTTTACTCTGCTAGGGACTCACTGGACTTCCGGCTGTTGTGCCTATATAATTTTCTTCAAATTTGAAAAATATCAGACTGTTACTTCATCAAAAAATGTTCTGCCCCCCTTCCCGGCCTCTGGGACGCCATCTATACTTTAGATTACTTGATATTGTCACTCAGTCACAAGAATCAATGCTTTCATTTACTTTCAGCCCTTCTGCTCTTTGTCCTTTAGTTTGAACAGTTTGTTGTTGTTTGCTATATCTTCAGTTCATTTATCTTTTATTTTAGTGTATAGTCAGCTGTTAAGCTCATTTATTGTTTTTGGATTTTTTCTTCATTTGTACACATTTTTTAGATCTAAATGTTTCATTTTAGTTTTTTTTTTCATATCTTCCATTCCTCTCATTTTCATGTTTTCCTCTAAATCTTTCAAAATATTTATAATTACTATTTTAAAGAATGTGTCTGCTAATTTCAGCACCTATTATATTTATGGGTTTATTTCTATTAGTTAATTGTACTTCTAGTTATTAGTCACTTTTCCTGCATGTGTAGTAATTTTGGGTCCAATGCCAAATATGATTTTTATGACTCTGGATTTTTAATTTTTCTTTCAAGAATGCTGAGTTTCCCCATGGCATGATTATTTCATCAATGCAAGGTTTTTTAAAAAAGCTTTGTTCATATGATGATAGAACTCTTAATATGGCCATAATTTAGCCCTGTTACTAAAGTAAGGCCATTGGGGGATCTCTACTGAATGCCTTGATTGCTCAACAATGTTCTCCATTCTGGCTGCTCTAAACTCAAATTTTATTTCCCAGGCCTGTTCATACTCTCCCTCCTGCTTTCCAGTCTGTAAACTGCCTCCAGTTAGAAAAGTAGAATGACTGAATAACTCATTTCATTTGTTTCCCTTCTCTTTAGGATCACCTTCTTGTACTGTTTTCCAAGGTCTGAAAACAGTTCTTTCCTACATTTTGTCCAATTTTTTTAGTTGTTTATGGTGGGAGCACTAGTGTAGTACTTGTTATTTGTTTTATTTTTTTATTTTTTGTCTTTTTATAAAATAAAATCACAGAAAAACACACAAAAGAAATTGTAGCTTAGTGAATTACTGTAAGGTTAAATACCTGCTATGTTCTAAATGTTTGTGTCCCCCTCTTCCAAAATTCATATGTTAAAATCCTAACCTCCAAAGGTGATGGTATTTGCAGGTAGGACTTTGGATTAGTGCTCTTAAAAGAGGTTCCTGGCCCCTTCTGCCTACTGATGATACAGGAAGTCTGTGACTGGGAAGAAGACCCTCACCCCGGCATGTGAATGTTATGATCTTAGACTTCCAGCTTCCAGAACTGTGGAAAATAAATTTATGTTGTTTATAAGCTACCCAGTGTGTGGTATTTAGACCATTCCCGAATGGTCTAAGACAATACCCTTATAACCAACACACTGGGCAAGAAAAAGATATTGGTTAACTATCCTAGAAGCTTCTCTGTGTGCCCTTTCCGACTGACAGCCCCCTCCCACCCATATCCACTATCCCAACTTTTATGATACTTATTTCCTTGCTGTCGTTATGGCTTTTAATCATCCAAGTGGACATCCCTAGGCACTATAGTTTAGTTTTTAGTTTTACACATTTTAACTTGAATTGTCTTTTAAGTAACCTTTTATATACTGGTGTTCCTGCTATCCCTTCTTTTACTATTTATCTGTTGAAGAAGTGAGATGTTTGTCCTGTCTGGTTTCTCATAGTCTGGATTTTTCTGATTACATACTCATGGTATAATTCAATATGTTCTATTTTTTTCTATTTCCTGCAAACTGTCTTCAGGATCTAGAAGCTCGAAAAAACTTTGTTTTTTTATCCCTTGGTAAGATTATAATCTTTCATCTGAAGGCACATGTAATTTGTTTTTGCTCAATTTTGATGTTAGCAGACATTTGTGCTTAATGTCTAAATTCATTAATTCACTGGTATTTATAAAATAGTGATATCCTAATGTTTTTGTTTATTAGTTGGAATAAGTTAATAAGAAGACAGTCCCTCATTTACTACTTACCAAGTGGTATGGTTCATTTAAGAAAGGTGAAATGAATGCTTGCTTCTTTTATTTATGTTTTTAGGATAATTTGCTTCTTTTATTTATGTTTTTAGGATAATTAGTTTTCTTTGGCTGCTGTAACAACCACAAAGTTGGTGCCTTAAAACAACACCTATTTATTCTCTTATAGTTCTAAAGTCCGTAAGTCTGAAATGAGTTTTGGGGGGCTAAAATCAAGGTTTCAAGCAGGGCCACACTCACTCTAAAGGCTCTAGTGGAGAATCTCTTTCTTTTCCAGAGATTAGAGCTCTATTTCTTGCATTCCTTTACTCATGGCCCTGCCTCCATCTTCGTCCTCTGGACTCTGTTTCCACCACATGGTCTTCTCTGTCGGTAGTCAAATCTCCCTCTGCCTCCCTTATAATTATACTTGTCATTATATTTAAGAGTCACCTGGACAATTGAGGATCTCCCCATCTTAAGATCTTTAACTTAATCACATCTGCAAAGACCCTTTTTCCACATATAATAAAAATGGTAAGAACTGAATATCTTCAGAGGCCTGTCACAGTGACCAATGAAGTCTTTAAAAAATACTGTTTAATGTTACTATGACATCACAACTTAAACACATTTGATTAGTTTCAACCCATTGTGATTTTTATACAATCTATGGCCAATGAGGGCCTCAATTTGACTTCTGAATTCTTTTTTTTTTTTAAGATTTTATTTGACAGAGAGAGAGACAGCCACCGACAGAGGGAACACAAGTAGGGGGAGTGGGAGAGGAAGAAGCAGGCTCCAAGTGGAGAAGCCTGCTGCGGGACTCGATCGCAGGATGCTGGGATCACACCCTGAGCCGAAGGCAGACGCTTAATGACTGAGTCACCCAGGCGCCCCGACTTCTGAATTTCTTTGACATGACCCTTGTAATCTTTGCTTGTTTCTCTGATATGCAGTATTTCAAGATGTTCTAATACATTTTCTGCTATAAACCTGGAATCAGTAATTTCTTGAAGCAGCTATGGTTTCCTTAAAAAAAAAAAAAAAAAAAAAGTATGTCCAAACAATAGTCTGGAAACTAGGGCCACTATTTGTTACTGGTTGGTAATTTTTTTTCTAGGATTTTACAAATTCAGAACTACAGGGTTTTATATAACTTTTTAAATTTTACATCTGTACTTTGTTTCTTCCACATTGAGAGTCCTGGTCCTCAAGGCCACACAAAATAAAAGATTTAGAATATATCATAATTACTCAGTTGCTATGCCTTGTCACATTTAAGTATTTTAAATGTGTTACTCTATTTTTCTGGCATAGAGCATTGATGTTAAAAAAAAAAAACAAAACTCATGGCAATATCATTTTGATGCCCTTAGTAAATATGTGCTCTTTTCCCTAGATTCCCAAATGATTTTTTTCTGTTTCTTTTAAGTCCATTTTATTAGAATATGTCTTGGTCTTGATTGTTCTGGGTTGATATTATCAGGTAACAGTGTGCTCTTTTAATGCATATTTTATAATAATACTTTCAGCAAGTTTTTAATATTTGTTCTATTACCTAGATTTCCACTTTTTTATGAAATACCATTTCCATATATCGGATCTTTTTGTATCTTCAATATTTGTCATTTTCTCTTAAATCCTTTTTATCTCTTCATTTTGTTTTTCTTTTTAAGTCTTTCTTTTAATCTATTTCTAATAAGATATTATTTGCTGTGATTGGAGTATATGCTTTCTCTAGTTTATTCATCAATTCTAAAATAGTTTTTAATTTGTTTTTTGAGTTATATCAGCTAATTTGATGTTTTCTAGTTCTAATTCTTATTGTTTTTTCATATCTTGTCTTTTCCTAATATTTTTAACTCATTTTGAAATGATTTCAATTTGCTTATATGTTCAGTATGTCTTTCTAGTGTATTTTCTTTGCCTACAGGGTTATTCTATTATTGTTGTGTTTTCTTATAGTTACTTGCCTAGTGTTTGACTTTAATAGTTTTCTAATGCTTATTTTTATGTAGATTTAATTTTCATGACTTTTTAAAAGATTTAGTTCAGATAGCTTTTCTAACTGGTTATGAGATCCTTTTTATGTTGTTTTCATATATTAGTAAAACTACAATGGTTTGGTTGGGGCAATTTCTAGCTGCTTCCTTTTCCCTTTCATCTAGACCTTCTTTTTCTTTCATTTCAGTTGTTCCTAATCTGCACAGTTTTGTTTTATCACAGCAGCTTCTCTTCAGTATGCCACCTTGTACTTGGAGGAAGCCCTATGAGAACTTGTGGGAATTAGTCAGTTCTTAAGACTTACTGGTTATTGAAATATGCTAAACCTCTTCCAGTTTTAGCTACTGTTCTCAAATTGAATTGCCATGATTTCCAGCGAATACTTTTTAGTTTATGTGGGGCTCTTCTGTCCTCAGGTCCATCAAATACCCCATTACTTCTGTTTTTCCCTGCATAGACACCCAGAAGATATAGGTCTTGTGACTACTGATGGCTTCTCTCCATCTGCTTGTATTTTGAAGACTGTGAGGATACATTGTTGTCTTGTTTGTAAATATTGTTTGTTGCTGGCTTTATAATATGATAATTGTAATGCCTGTTTTTATGTGGGAATTCAAAAAATCTCATACCTATGGTATCATCTTCATGACCATCTTCTCAAAAATGTTATTCAAATGAGATAATTTAATATAAAAAAGTTGATTAGATATTAAAGAACCAAAAGGCTTGACAAGAACCCTTGAATATCACAGAGCTAGAAACTGTGGGGAGCAACAACAATATCTAGAGCTGAGATGCCAAAGAAGGGTATACTGCTTGGCTAATGCTGGCATTTCTGAGTACAGATGAGTGGACTCCTAGGAATTGGGAAGCTGGAAGACCATTGATGTTGGTTTACCTGAAGTGGCACAGCAAGCATGGTGTTCAGAAAACTGCAAATTAGAGTCAACTACTGCTACTGTAAGGTAATGTCACTGCAGAGTAAAGCTTTATTAGGGTGATGCTAATAGGAACAAGATACAAATGGCAAGAAAAAGAACAGTTTCTTTCATATTCCATCTTGTGATAACCCTTTTTTGCTCCCTATTGCCAGAGCTAAATAGGGAGCAAACTGACAAATGAGAAATGCAATTTTCAGAGTTCTAATTCCAGCATTAAAGCAAAATATAGAACAGTAAATTTTAAGCTGAGAGATAATACCTTAAAAGCTGGCTTATAACTATTATATGCTCTTTGTAAACTGTGCCTTTTGTCATTGTATACTCTTTATCTTATTTAGAATTTTTAACCTTAATTCATTTTATCCGATATTAATGTTGTCTTTCTTCCATTTTTTTGTATTCAATTGCTTATCTCTCATGCTATTCTAAAATTTTCAACATTTCTTTGTTAAACTTTGTTTAAATACTTTTTCTTAAAGAGTATATTGATAGGTTTTATTTTTTTTCAACCCAATCTGAGGAGCTGTTTTATACATTGGGGAAATGAATCATTCATGTTTTATTCCTTTCATCCGACTTTGTTTGCATTTTTAAAAACATTTCCTTAAGTATTTCCCTTACTTAGTTTTCCTGTTTGATCATTACCATTACTTATCTTTCCCTCTTTTTAACTATGAAATTCTATTGCACTTTTTCATTCAACTGGTGATTTTCATATATTCAAAATGAAATCCACATGAAAGTAAGGGCTATATGCCATATCAACTATCTCTGTTTGCTGGGTGCTCTGTTCCTTCTCTGGATGGGCCCTTTCAAATACTTTTACTTCTCTCCCCACCCACAAACTCCTAGGATTTGTTGATGTATTTTAATTGCCTTTAGAGTCTATTATCAGGATTCCTATGTAGTATGCCACTTTTATTTCAAGAAGCACCAGTTAGTCTTTTTATTACACATACTCAGTCTCTCTGCATCTGTTTAGATATCTCCTTAGGTAACAGATGTGTCAGAGCTCATCATTCTTTCATTTACTCTATCTTCCCATGTCTTGAGGTATTTTTTTTTTTTTTTTGCTGTTTGATTACAGTCCTTTCCTGTACTATTTCCTCAGTTGTGCTGTGTGATACATTCTAGCACATATTTACAAACAACTTTCTTTGACACTGACAATTAAATGTTATCTTGGTTGTATTATAGTCAATGGATCATATAGTCCTTTCTCTCAATATAAATTATATTAAACTTTCTAACTTATAATATTGTAAGTAAAGAGTTGGTTCCTGATTCTTTTTCTTTCATAATTATTCTTCCTCCATTAGCTAACTTAACTTTTTTTTTTCTTTATCCTCTGGACTCAGATATTTAACTAGATTATTTCTAATATGTCCATAACAAGATAGTATTAAGTCAGTATGTGGAAAAAGTTGAAATCTCAACAGAATGATAGGTCCTTGAGATATTATTAATAGTTTCCATGACACCTTTTCATTGTATTGATTTGGGACTGCTGGTATTTCCTTTCTCGTTAACAGTCACTGAGGTCCTGTTTTCCCTGTTGACTATAATGTAAATCTTGGAAGTAGAGTTTGACTGCACTATTGTGTAGAAGCAAACCATAATTTTGATGTATTAAGAAACCGGTTGTGATTGCTCTGCAATAGCTGATGGGAACTTCCCTCCTTTCCTGCCATGTCATTCTTAGTAAATAACAAAGTCTTATTTTAAGTTTTGAGCCTATGGTCTTATTTTCCACAACAGCGTTTTTCTTTATCAATCCTGCCTGAGCTCTTTTATTCTGTAGACAAATTTCTTTCTCCAGTTCAAGATAAGTTTTTGCTATAAAATGTTTTATTATTGATGTTATCCCATCTTTATTCTTCCTCCTTTTGGAACTCCTGTGTTACTCACTATTGAGTCTTCTGTGTGTCCTTCAGTTCTCTGACCTTTTCTTTTATACTTTCCATCTGTTTGTGCTTTCGTTCTGTGCTTTGAGATATTCCTCCACTTGATCTTTCATGTTACTACTGCTGATGTATGATTCATGTGTTGTTTTTTAAGTATGAAAATCATGATTCAAATCCTCAGGTTGGGATAGTGTGAGATAGGGATAATAGTTAATGCAGTCCTAAAATTTCCAGGCTAAAGCTCTGGTCTGAAATAAGCATATAAAATCAGTGGAAATGAATCTGGTCTGAAATAAGCATATAAAATCAGAGAAAAATAAATTGTTGTGTTAGTTTGCTAGGGCTGCCATAACAAAATACCACAGACTGGGTGGCTTAAACAGCAGAAATTTATTTTCTTAAAGTTCTGGAGGCTGAAGTCTAAGATTAATGTGCCAGCAGTGTTGATTTCCTTTGAGGCCTTTTTCCTTGGCTTGTAGATGGCTGTACATTTGCTGCCTCTTCCATGGTCTTTTCTCCGTGTGTACACAGCTTTGGTCTCTGCTTATACATCCAAATTTCCTCTTTTTATGAGGATACCAGTAAGATTGGATTAGGATCCACCCTAATAGTCTCATTTTAGCTTAATCATCTCTCTAAAGAACTTACCTCCAAATATGGTTACATTCTGAAGTGCTAGGAGTAAGGATTTCAACATATGAATTTGGGGGGGGGTCACAATTCAGACCATAAGAGTTGTCATTGTAAAAAGAGAGATTTGTTGAGAGATTTTTATTTCACATCAGCTAATTCTTATACCAACTAGGTGTCTAACAATTCAATTCAGTTCAATTCTGGCAGCAACTCTTAAGAGTTAGCATCAGGCTAGTCAAGTTTCAGAGCTTAGTCCCTCAAGACTACACCCACTTCAGAAACTAAGGACATACAGTGCCAAGGGTACCTACATTTCTGCTCAGCACACTAAATTATTCATGAATTCCTCTGACTGCCTCTCTAGGTTTAATAACTGACTAGAACAACTCACAGAACTCAAGAAAGCATTTTACTTGTGATCACTGGCTTAATATAAAGACATAACTCAGGAACAGTCAAATGGAAGAGATGCATAGGGCAAGGTATAGAGGTGGCTTATGGTGGTGTAGAGCTTCCACCCATCCCTGAGTGCACTACCCACTCAGCACCTTACATGAGCTCATTGGGAAACTCCGAACCCCATCAATTAAGGGTATTTAATGGAAATATTATTACATAGACATGGCTGATTAAGTTATTCTGTCACTGGTAGAGACTCCTGGGTGGGTCAGTGGGTTAAGCATCTGCCTTTGGCTTGGGTCATGATCCCAGAGTCCTGGGATGGAGTCCTTGCTCAGCGGGGAGCCTGCTTCTCCCTCTCCCTCTGCCTGCCACTCCCCCTGCTTTACCCCCTCACTCTGTCTCAAATAAATAAAATCTTTAAAAAAATAAAAAATAAAATAAATTATTCCATCATTGGTGATTAACTCAATCTCCAGTCCCTCTTCCCTTTCTGGAATTTAGGAGTGAGACTGAAAGTTCCCAGCTTTTAACCATGGTTTAGTCTTTCTGGTAACCAGCCTCCATCCTGAAGCTACTAGAGGCCTGCCTTATCACTAAGGAAACTCCAAACGTTTTAGGAGCTTTGTGTCAGGAACCGGGGACAATGACAAAATATTTTATCATAACATATTTGTGCAAAAAGGTGGTATATTGATTTGAAACCTTGATGAGCACAGATCATAAAAAAATCATTCAAAAGTTATGTCTGCATTTTAAGAAGTTAATTACCTTTAAAGCAGATTGTCTCTTTAAGAATGGCGTGTAAAGCAAATGCAAATCAAGTATCTACTTATTCCTGGGAAAACTTCAGATATCTTGAATGTAGGAATCTTGAATGTAAGTACCTTAGACAGAGAAGCTAAGCATTTTGTTTTGTAAATTGAAACGTATCTAGGTATCAGGTTTCTGCAGATTTTCTGGCTTCCTTGAAAAAGTCTCTTTTTCTCTTTGGATTTGCATTGCCATGTATATTATTGTTGTACTTTTTCCTTGAACAGTTGTTGGAACCTTTCTTGTGCACCTTCCAGTCACTATATGCCTTTTGTATTACCTAAGAATAACTAATAAACTGATTCCTAATTTCTGATTTTGTATTTCATATAAGTGCAATAATACAGAATGCATTTTTTCTTCAACATTTTGTGAAATTCATCCATATTGTTTTGCATAGTTATAGATTGTTAATTCTCACTGCTATGTCATACTCCACCATGTGAATATACCACAATTTATCTATTCTTTGTTAACAGGCATTTGAATATTTTTCAGTTTTTTGCTATTACAGTGTTGCAATGAATATTCTAGTGTATGTCTGTCGATGAATGAATACATGAATTTTCCCTTGGGTATATACTTAGAAATAAAACTGCAACTTCATAGGGTATGCATATGTTCACCTTTAGTAGATACTGACAAACAGTTTTACAAAGTACCGATTGACATTCCCACCAGCACTGTATGAGTTATGATTGTTCCACATGTTTACCAAGTCTAATATTGACTATCTCCTTCATTTTATTCATTTTGTCTAGGTACATAATGGTGTCGTATTATGACTTTAATTTGTTAGGCTGATAATAAAGGTGAGGTTTATCTTTTTTAAAGTATCTTCTTAAGTCTTTTGCTTGTTGTCCCCCTACACCCTATCATCACTGGGTTTTTTTTCTTATTGATTTCTACAAGTTCTTTATACAATCTAGATAACGTCTTTGTCAAATATATGTATTGGAGGTACTTTCTCCTACTCTGAGTTACTTAATCATTCTCTGAATGAATAAAAGTTCTTAATACAGACCAATTTATCATTTTATCTTTATGTCTAGAGTTTTTGGCATTTCCTGTTTAAGAACTGTTTATCTATGTGTAGCAAAAGATTAATGTTGTCCAAAGAAAGGTATGGCCTTTATCCCTGGCTCCTGGGAGGTAACCTGTAAACCCTTGGAATGTCCTGCCTCAAAAAGGTGTTCTTTGTTCACCTGGGGCCTTAAGCCATGCCAAACAGTCTATACTAACAATGTGATTTATGGTGGGGGCCCTGGCCCATATGGTATCACATTGACTTTTGCAAGAGCTGGAGACTAAGATTAGCAATGTGAGAAGAGAGCCATGACTATGCGACCGACCCCCAATAAAAACCCTGGACACCAAGGCTTGGTTGAGCTCCCCTGGTTGACAACACTCTGTCTGCATTGCCACACATCACTGTTGGGAGAAGCAAGCATTGTTCACATAATGCCACTGGAAGAGAACTGGAAGTTCTCTGTGCCTGGTCTCTCCTGCACCCTGCCCTATGTACCTTTTCCTGTTGCTGATTTTAATCTGTATTCTTTCACTACAGTTAACTGTAACCGTAAGTGTACCAGCTTTGCTGAGTTCTGTTCTTCTAGTGAATTACTGAACCTGGGGATGGTCTTAGGGATTTCCTGAATCATAGCCTATGAAAGATCATATAGATATTCTCCTGTCTCCTTTGAAAACTTTAGTATTTTATCATTCACATTCAGTTTTTAATTCCTTTAGAACTGATTTTGGTATTTGGCATGTGAAAACACAGGTCAAGTTGTAATAAATCAGCTGACCACCTATGTGTGTGTTTTTACTCTTTTTATTTACTGAGTCCTCCGGCTTTTTGTTCATCAAGAATAACTTGGTTATTCCTGGCTCTTTGTATCTGTATGAGTTTTCAGCTTGTCAATTTAATTTTAAAAACCTTTTGAAATTTTGATGGGGATTATGTTGAATTTTAAATTAACATCTTTACATCTGACATCTTTACAATATTAAATCTACTAGTCTTTGAACATGGTATATCACTATATCCATTTATTTAGATCTTCTTTGTCTCTCAGTGATTTGTAATTTTCAGTATAGAGTTGTTGTCCATCTTATTTTCTTTAGATTTATTCCTAAAAATTATTTTTTAAAGGATTCTACTGTAATTCTTATAATTGATGTGTGTAAAATATCCAAAGAATCTACAAACTATCAGAATTAATAAGAAATGTAGCATTGTTGCCAATATAAAGACAATAAGCAAAAATATTTCTATACACAAGCAACAAATATAAAAAAGACAGGGTAATCTTTTATTAGATTTCTCTTTAAATATGGCTTTTAAAAAGATCTGTGGAATTTGAAATTTTTAAAATAAAATTTTTAAAATATTTTCCCTGAAAATTTCCTTTGGAGTTATTTCATTTCAAGAGAAAAACAAGAGATGTAATTCATTGGTAGTCATTTTGGTAGAAACATATATTCCAAAAAATGAATAAACAAGACATGTTATAATTTAATGATTTTTATAGGAAAGTTTTTACTATTTACTATTGGTCATCTCTTTGGTATTTGAGATTTTACTGAACTTTCTTTTCTTTCCTGATATTGGAGAGTACATAACTGTTTTTTTTTTCAATTGTCTTTCATTATATACAGTTCAAAATTAAGTACTAGTGTCTTAAAGACTTGGGAATCAAAACCTAATAAAAAAATTAAAACCTACCCTTATGTAGAGTTTAAAGCTTGTTTTTAAATAAGTTATAGAATTTCAATTACTGTACTTACTCCTGAGTCTGCAAACTCATAACTGCAATTAGATGCAACTTTACCTTAGAATGATATGAATCTATAAAAATACAAATTATTATGAAATTCCAGGTTAATCTACTAAGTTGCTATTTTCAGTTTGTCAACAAGTTCTAATAATGGTCTTGTTATCTTGTGATTAGATCAGCACACAATATTTTTTATTTATCTATAAATATTCAAGTCCTACTTTCTAAGTATCAGGCAAATCTTCAAGGAAACTTACTTATAATAAAGACATGTATCAGTTTTGTGATTTCAATTCTTAATTCCTGGCTTCTTAAAAAAATAACTAAAGCTTTACTATTTCCTCGGGGTGGAGGGCGGGAGGAAAAGGCCTGTGTAGCAGTCTACTTTGTACAGTAAGTACATGGAAACACAAGGATAGAAAGTAGTAGATGGTCTGTCAAAGCTAGTGAATCAGTAATATTTCAAAGATAGTAAATCTGTTGTGAACTCATAGTTCAATGGACCACACTCTGTAGTTAGATTACACTGGATGACAGGACAACTCTACAATTAGTTCCTGTGATACTGTGATTTATAATAAATATATGGTTCCTTGCTCACAGATCCCCAAAAACCTTGGAATTTTTGAGCATCTTTTGTTATATTTTGTCTTTTGTCCTCAGTTCCTGAAAGCACTTCAAAGCCATAAAGGTAAAATGAGTGTCTTGTTATCCATAACAAACCTCTTTCCACCACAACTGAGTTTATGTTAATGGATGACTTCTAAAAAGCACAGGATTGAGGCTGGTTGCCAAGGGAACCAACCAGGAATAGAGGGTTGGAACTTTTAGTCCCACCCCCTGATGAAAAGAGAGAAGGAAAGGAGAATGGCTGGAGGCTGAATCAGTCACTAATGGTCAATGATTGAATCAATCACAACTATGTAATGAAGCGTCTATAAAACCCCAAAAAGATGTTCAGAGAATTTCCAGGTTGGTGAATACATGGTCAAGGGAGAGTGGCACACTTGGGGAGGGCATAGAAGCTCTAGCCCTTTTCCCATACCTTGCCCAATGCATCTCTTCCATCTGACTGACTGTTCCTGAGTTCTATCTTTTTATAATAAATCAGTAATCTAGTGAATAAAATGTTTTCTCTGAGTTCTGTGAATCATTCTAACAAATTAATCAAACCTGAAGAAGGAGTGTGTGAGAGAAGTATAGATGATAACCTGGACTTGCTACTGGCATCTGAAGTGGGAGAAGAAACAGTCTTGTAGG
This sequence comes from Ursus americanus, assembly GCF_024610735.1. Classification (NCBI taxonomy): domain Eukaryota; kingdom Metazoa; phylum Chordata; class Mammalia; order Carnivora; family Ursidae; genus Ursus; species Ursus americanus. Next base: position 39,678,723 of record NC_142146.1, read on the forward strand.
ACTGAACCTTTAACCTGTAACCCCTAACCTGTAATCCAAAGAGGGGGGTCATGGGAACTTCTGATTTATAGCTGGTCATTCAGAAGCACAGGTAACCACCTGGAATTGCAACTGATATCGAAAATAGAGGGCAGTCTTAGGGGACTAAGCCCTTAACCTGTGGAATCTGATACTATCTCCAGGTAGATAATGTCAGAATTGAGTTAAATTGTCAGATACCCAGCTAGTGTTGGGAGAACTGCTTGCTAATGTGGGGAACCATCCCTCCACCCACAGATAGACACACATATATCCTACATGTTAGAACTGGTGGCCAGAATCTTTAGTTCCCCCAAATGGGAATTCTTATAAGCCCTTTTGTAAGGAAAAAACAAACAAAAAAACCTTAACTGAACCATATAATTTTGAACACTAAATACATATTATGTTTGATACCCAAGTATAAAACATAAATAGCCTTCTTCAGCTGTGGCTCATCTTTACAAGTGGCATAGCCATAAGGCTGAAGACTACGGCAAGTCTTTTACATGTGGTTTCCATAAGGGGATCTTGGTAAAGATACCTTACTTAGAAGTCCGAGCTTTAGCTACTCAAGAGGACGCTTTTGCTCTGTAAAGGGCTGCTGAGGTTCTCCAAGCTTTCTGGCATGCTTGCTTAGCCAGAGCAGTGGGCTGCAGCTGTCATCATCCACCAGAGGTGGCAAGAACATCATCTGCACAAGCCAGTAGATTTGAAGAGGCAAGACACATAGGATGCAAGGCTTAAGAAGAATACAGGCTGTCAAAGGAGAAAGAAGCAAAATTATCCTAGTGCATACAACTTCCTCTCCTGAGAGCTATCAATACAAATATAACGCTGGTAACTACAGGAATTTCTAACTTGTTTATGCTCCTTCAATATTTGCTTATACTTCGACATTTATCACAAACATGTAATAAAACTGGTATGTATGTATTTGTCTCATCCACTGGACTCTGTGAACCCACACCCTCAGACTCTTGAACTTGGGTAAAACTGAGTAAGGAGCACTTTCAGTATGTATGCCAACCCATAAAATAGGTAATAATAATGTTAATTTACACAGGTGTAAACATTTTGGGTTTACTTTTCAAAAGATCTTAACTGGGTACGAAAGTAATCTGTCATTGAAATGGTGTTAATTTTTCTGTTTTTGCATGTATTGTTTTCTTTGCTGAAACAAACTGGAAAAGTATTAAAAATTTACTAAGAGAAAAATGTGCCTCTCTGGGTTAGCCTAGCCAATAACACTGCATCTTAACTTGAATTAATATAAATCATGAATTACAGGTTGCAGTTGCATTTGAGCTAAGTTGCATTGTTCTGCACAAGTCAGAAAACTATATAATCATCACAACAAAATCATAATTTGGGTGTTTATGAGTTTTTTACATCCAATGAAGCCAACTGTTTGATACTGAACCTGTTCTAAAAATACCTATGCAGAGTTATTGATTTAAAATACAATGTGTTTAAAATAAAAAAATAAATAAAAACACTGAACAGCTTTCAACTACAAAAGCTGTCCTCAAGGTAATCTAGTATACACAAATCAGATTATTAACATTACTTAGTAAAGAGTTAAAATTAACATTGTCAGGTGTTTGAATTTTAGGCAACGGAGTTAGAAACAAAGGAAAAGATTCCATCATTTTGTGGGATATCTTAATTGGACTGAGAGTAATATATAATATTGTTTATATTTTGATGGATAACTACAGGTTTCAACAGCTACCTTAAGCTTAGAAACACAAATGTGGCACTAAAGAAAATAGACAGGGGGAATTATATTTCTAGCTGCCTCATTCTTTTCTTCTCAGTATCCCCCATCTCAGCAAAGAGTAAACCGTCTAGTTTAGGATAAAAATAATACAGTGATAGCTGATGTTTCTCCTTCTCTCTCATCCAAACCTTGAGTAAATGATGTTATATCCAGAGTGTTCCCACCAGCCTCCTTGCCATCAACCATCATTTCTAGTTTGGATTATTACAATAATATTTAGTCCTAAAGTGTTCCTTCAATTGTTTATTCATCCACCCATCTAATAACTACTAATAAACCACCATTTAATTAGATACTGTTTGGGGTACTTTAGTACACAGAGAATTGCCCTTTCGGCCTTTACAAAAGAAATAAACACCTCTTATCTATCCTGAACTTCATTATGGTATATTGTTCCAGGACATAACTGCCCAGGGCACCTAAACGTCAATATTGAGAAAATTAATGACTAGTTAAGGTATCATTTTCCAAGTTGGGATCTTAATGCTCTCATTCTAAATCAAACTAAATTGAAGAACCTAATTGATATGTCATTGAGAATATTCTGAGAGGCCACCAGAATCATGATATGCCATGATTCTTGGCATAACTCAACAGGAATAAAAGGAATTGAACAACACTGCTATATTAACATTCTTTTTATTCCTCTCAACTTAAAAGAACAAGATGTTTTGGCCTTTATATATCTGAAAATGAAAAGAAAAAGATGTTGAACTCTGTCAGATGCTAGCAATAAATAATATTTATCCATGAAAACTTAAGCTAAATGATAAAAAGCCCAATCTCACCAAGAAATACATTTCAATGAAGTATTACTTTTTATAATTATTCAAAATTATAATATTTTATGTTGATCAGCTGTATATTAATAACAGTCATAATGATTTAAAAAAATTTCCCTGGATTGACTTAACATTTAGAACATTATGACTATAAGATAGGCAGTCAATATTAATACACGTACCTTTTTTGCTGCAGCAAACAATGATAATCAATAAGACTTTTTGCCTAAACAATCCTATGTAAGAATAGAATTCTGTAGGTCGGGGTTTCTCAGTAGCATACCACTACTAACATTTTGGGCTCATTAATTTTTGTTGTTGAGGGTTGCTTTGTGCAATGTGGGATGTTTTGCAATATTCCTGGCCTCCTCCCACTAGCTACCTAATAGCCCCTACTACTAGCTAGGACACCAAAAATGTGTCCAGATATGGTCAAATGTCCCCTGGGAGGGAGGTAGTAGTACCTGAAAACCACTACTGTAAAGGATAGAACGGCAATACAACGTAATACTTTGACAATCAAAGTGTTAGTTCACTTTTTAAAAATGGACCAGGGGTATCCAGAAACTATATTTAATTCCGTGGTGCACATTTAAGAGTGACTGTTATTGTAAAATAACATTTTATGATGCACTGGAAATTGCATTATTTGCCATTATTTAAACTTATGGGGAAGAGCTTTGGATGTTAGTTCATAATCCATTAGCCAAAAGCATTCTGTAATTTATAGGACAGGTGGGCAATGTACTTTAACATTCACTTACTGATCTTTCTCCAAACCCTAATATAGTACTTAGAACACTGTGAGTTTCTCTTACAGCTGTAAGCTTTTTTAAAAAATATATTTTAAAATGTATTATTTTTTTAAGACTATCTTTCTTGATAAAAGTCCAGAAAACTGAAAGTATCAGGGCTTTTAAACAAATGCAAAATATTTAGAGACAAAGCAAATATTTTTCAAAATTCAACTTGTATAGACTAGTACTTTTCTACATCCATTCTTCAGATGATGCCTTATAGAAATCCAAGAATTTGGAGGCTGAGAATAGTTTTAGAACTCCAAAGTTCTTTTCCATACATAGAAGCAGTACCTCTTAAATCCCGTTCCTAGTCACCTAAATAGTCTCTAACTATGCTCCAATTCTCTCAGCTTAATCAGTTTACCGTCACGATTGCTAATGGAATCATTCATTCTGGCTATAAATATAAAAATGTATGTAGTGCTTTTATTGTTTTAAAGCATTTCCACATAAATTATTTGGTATTAATCAAACACATCTACAGGACAGGTAAGAAAATATTAGGGATGGGAAATTTGCAGTTTAGTAATGACTTGCCTAATTCACAATTCAGTAGTAGTAGCAGCAGCAGAGTTGACATCTCCAGAGGAATCACACCAAACGCTTTTCTCAGGAAATCCTCATTTGATATTTTGCTCATAATTTCACATTGTATGGAGTTTTGTGATGCTTGAAGTCAAGTTAAATAAAATTACTGCAAAGGTGGCAGAAAGTCCTTAGCTGTAGCAACCAAACTTCTTAATCACTTTATACATGACTCTAAAGACTAAATCTTCCAATTTGTCTGTATTCAATGTAGTATCATTTAAAAATCACTTCTATGTTGAATATACTTAACTGTCGAAAGGTGTTTAAGTTTGAATTCTTGTATCAGTAAGGACAAAATATTAACTCAACAGTACTTCCCAAAAGGATGGCTGCGCTTTTTACAATCAAATAACTTGAGAACAATACAGAGAAGCTATGTCTCTCATTATGCCCCCGTAGAGTTGATCTATTCACGGCAGTTACTAGTGCCTTCTAAAAAATCATTGTTCAATCCCTAAAGCTATCTCAGGACTCTGATTTTTAATACCATTATCAGGAACCACCTTTTTCTCAGAACTACTCCTCATTTTAACTATTCGAGCGCTAGACTAAAAAGCAGCGTATGTTCTCAGCTACTGCTAGAGTCCGGGTCCCCTAAAACTTACACCAAAACAAGGCGCTATAGTTCAGCATTTCCAAGTTATTTTTGCAGTTGTGGCGTGAATCTGAGCCAACGTGCCGGTGTGGAGCGCCAGACAGCCCCGGGTCCCCATGGCTACCGCCACAGCAACGCGTCCTGGCCCGCGGGGCAGAAGCCAGCCCCGCGGCGCCGCGAGGCGGAGTTGGGGGTGGGTGGGCCTGGAAACACTAGCCCGCTCCTCACGGACCGCGCCGGGAAATTCTCTTCGAGCAGAAGCAAACGGCTTCAGGGCCGCGCTGTGAAAAAACAGGCGGGGAGCAGAGCAAACCTGCCAACTGCTCATCCCTTCTTCTTCGCAGCGGTTAGGACAGAATCCCGGCTACACCAGGCCGCGTCGGTTCTCTCTTCATGACACTTTCCATTTAGCTTCGCTTTTTCCGTACCCGCTCAGGAAATTTAAGATGCCTCCACAGATAATAACAGACGCCAAAGACGCGGCCCCCAGCCGGTCCGCCAACAACTCACGCCTTTCCCACGTTTTCACCGCAGGCCCGCCCCTGGCCTAGAGGCGCGTGGGCCCTGGGAGACGCGAACTCCCGCCAGGCGTGCCCCGCCTCGCCCCGCCCCCAGGCGCGCGCCCCACCCGGGTGAGGGGTGAGGACCACGTTGCCCCGCCCCCCTGCCCAGGCGAAAGCCGTCGGGAATGAAGGAGTGGCAATTTCTCAATTCATTTCTTTCTTTCCCCCCCTTACAGGACCGTCTCCACGATAGCAAAAGAGAGGCCCCAGTAAAACTCAACAATCATAAAAGATTAACTGTCAACTAAAAGTCATTTCACTACCAAATCTCGCCAGTTTATCCCTCCCCCAACAGCTCAAGCTCCGCCCCCGCGAAGCCGGCCCCGAAAGCCACCCCCGCGGGCTCGCGCTTACGCTTTCCGGGCGGCGCGCGACGCGTTCGCTCCGCCCCACGAGCCCCGCCCCCTGGCCCCCTCTCCCTCTCTCTGGAGAGCCACCGCGTACGAATCGGGGCGTGAGGCGTCAGGGACACGCGGGCACCTCATCCTTCCCACCTTCCTACACTGTTGCTACTTTTCGGTGTGAGACATTCCAGCTTCTCTTCCCCTTCCGTGAGTCCCTCTTTCTCTCTCCTCAGAGACCCCGCTCGCCCCACAGGCGGCCGCCGCCGCTGCAGCTCTCGCGCCCCGAGCGAGCAGTGCGCGTGCGCGCGCGCGCGCGCGGCCGCGCGGCCGTCGGGTCCCCGCGCTTCCTCCCCCCTCCCGCTCCTCTATAACTTGGTTGGCGTGCGGGAGGCGCCGCCGGAGTCGGAGGGCGGGGAGCTCGGAGGAGGGAGCTCGAGAGTTGTGGAGACTAGTGACTGGGAGAAGTCGCAGCCTGCTTTGGTCTGCTCCTTCCCGCTCCCCGTCTTTCTCTCTTACACACCTACTCCGCCTCCCGCCCTAGCCCGCGACCTCGCTCCTTCTCTCGCCCGGGGACCCCTTCCGGTCGCTCTCCGGGTTTCGGCGCGGCGGGGGCGCCCACGGGGTGCCCTCGCCCTCCGGGTGCGTGCGGACGGGCGGCGGGCGGGATGTGGCGCCTGGTGCCCCCGAAGCTGGGCCGCCTGTCCCGCTCGCTGAAGCTGGCGGCACTGGGCAGCCTGTTGGTGCTGATGGTGCTGCACTCGCCGTCGCTGCTCGCCTCCTGGCAGCGCAACGAGCTGGCCGACCGGCGCTTCCTGCAGCTCAATAAGTGCCCAGCGTGCTTCGGCACGAGCTGGTGCCGCCGCTTCCTCAACGGACAGGTGGTGTTCGAGGCGTGGGGCCGCTTGCGCCTACTGGACTTCCTCAACGTGAAGAACGTCTACTTCGCGCAGTACGGCGAGCCCCGCGAGGGCGGCCGCCGCCGCGTGGTGCTCAAGCGCCTCGGCTCGCAGCGCGAGCTGGCGCAGCTCGACCAGAGCATCTGCAAACGGGCCACCGGCCGACCTCGCTGCGACCTGCTCCAGGCCATGCCCCGCACCGAGTTCGCGCGCCTCAACGGCGACGTGCGGCTGCTCACGCCCGAGGCGGTGGAGGGCTGGTCGGACTTGGTGCACTGCCCCTCGCAGCGCCTGCTCGATCGCCTGGTGCGCCGCTATGCCGAGACCAAGGACTCGGGCAGCTTCCTCCTGCGCAATCTCAAGGACTCGGAGCGCATGCAACTGCTGCTGACCCTGGCCTTCAACCCCGAGCCGCTGGTGCTACAGGTAGGCGCGGAGCCCGGGAGGGGGGCGTCCTGCCGGGAGGGGCCGCGCGGGGTAATGGGAGTCGGAGAAGTGGCTCCGCTGGCGCCCGTTGCCGGGTTTGGAACTGGCCGGGTTGGGCCAGCCTGCGGGCGTGAGAAGGGGGCGGCACTGGGGGACCCTTGGGCGCTGTGTCAGATTGCGGAGGGCGACCCGGCTGGTGGAGAGTCTGTTCTTGGCACCTGGACAGGGGCGCATCTCGGATTTGACTGCGGATCCTTTAACACCAGAGGGAGCGCGTCTTGTATGTTCCCAAAATGTCTCTCCAGTGAGTTTCCTTGGGCTCGTCTCCCTGCCTTTCTGCTTCTATCCGCCGGGGTTTGGACTTCCACAGCGCGGTCTGTTCAGGAGCCCTTGGACCTTTCTTAGTTCTTCTCAAATGTTTCTATAACGCGTTTGCTGTCCCCTTTGGTACTCTTCGTGCCTGGCCTAACTTCGGCCCCCAAATCTTAGTTTTATTCTTTAGCTCCCTTACTTGGCGGATCATTGAGGCAGCTAATTTGGGGACAAGCTGGGGAATTGAGACTGTGGCCAGGTTAATCTGTTGAGCCGAGCCGTGCTTTAAGTGGGATTAGGAAGAGGAAAAAAGTAAGGCGTCGTTGGACTTGGGGCTGGGAGGATTTGAGGCCAACACGGACATTTTCATCCTCATTCTGTGACCTGCTGTATTCATCTAGTAATTTGGCTGCAGGAAGGAGATGAAATGTTAGGCCAGGGTGAGGAATAGGGGAAGGAGATTCTTAACTCTTGTCTAGTTGAGTTATTGGCTTTCTCGGGACTTTATTTTGAAAACAAACACATCTTTTAGGAGAGTAGGTTGGCATCTTTTTAGTGGTGACAGCAAAAAAAGAAAACCCAAGAAACTTGACCTTTGGAGTAGAAACGGAGTTTCTGCACATTCCTACCCGGCTTTAGTGTGGCGTCCTTGCATAGTGGTTCCAACTGTGGGGTTGTGACCCTTCCTGTAACTGCAGGAAGGTTACCTTGCTCCTTTTCCATATCAGTTTTGCTGTTTATCAAATACAAGAGGGGGGCATGAGTTAAAATTAATAACTAACTTTGGTATACTTCATGATCTTTCTGTGCTGCTGAGAATGTTACTAGTGGGGGGGTGTGGTTGTACAGGATTTTGGGTTTTTTTTTTTTTAATCTGAAGTGCAAGAATAGGAATGTATGGTATTCATTTATATTGCTTTCTTTTCTCAAGTTCTCCGCTGCCCAGTTTAGCTCAGAGAAACCAGCTTGGTTTGATTGAGTTCGACCAAATAATTTTAACACAAAATAAATACTTTGCCTCAAAACTTTAGTGTGGGTCTTAGTAAATTGTAAGCTACCATAGGATGTACCTAACTGGTTACATTTAAAGTACAGATTATATGTTAAACACTGCTCTAACAGTGAGTGGTGTATAAAACTGGTTAAACTTCCCTCTAAGAAATTATTTTATTAACTAGTTTCAATAAAACTAGTTAGTGTATAAAGCTTAAGTCCATATTTGTGATATACATTTGGCTTGAAAACTTTTTTTTTCATTTAAACTATCTTTTATCTTTGAGAAATAGATGTTTGTATTAGGGAGGTTGGTCCCTATAGAAAGCTTTAGCAGTGTATTTGCAGATAATCTGTCAAATTCTCTGGGACCCAAAAATTTAGTAAGGATCTGAGTAGTAGTACACATATTCTCTGCACTCATAATAGTGGGTGCCTATTGAAAGATTTTTATCAGGTAATTCTGAGTATTGGTTGTATTAGAAACAACAGCTAGGACTAATATTTTAAGAACACTGTATATCCAGTTCTTATAAAGACATCTTGGCATTTGATTTGCACTGAGGAAAATTTGCTTTATTTGGGAAGCTTTTATATTAAATTTTTGAAGTTTGAAGTTGTCTTGACATTTTCAATTTACTTTCTAGTTGAGATAGTTAAGTGTGCTTGTATCTTCTTTTCTGATTAACTCTTCCCTCAAACTTTGTTTTCATCTTTAGTGATTAACAACTTTTTAAGAAATCAGTTGTATTCTTGTAATTTAAACTTAGTGACAACATTGCTCTGAGTGGGTGCATAGATGGGATATAGGATAAGAGTTTGTTTTTAGTATGTGAGGAAATATATGTTAGCATGGTTAATTTTGACTTTTGTATACTGCATTTGAATTTAAGCAACCCAGTCCTGTTACTAGTAAGTGCTGTGTGAAATATAAATTTGAGGTCTTTAATACCAGTCAGTCATATTGGTATGTTTAATTTTTTACATGATGAACAAGCAAGTTGAATGAGACTTATATTTAAATAAATTTTCACAGAGCTGCTACTTTCTTTATAGAACCACTTCACCTGTGGGAAAATTAGTTAAGTATGAACAATGCAATTGAGGTTTGATGATGGAATAAAACCACTAAACTGAAAGGAATCTTAGAATCCTGTGATCAGGTACAAAGATTGTTACTAAGTCAAATCATGATGTTTGTTATTTCTGCTAACTAGGCAAATGAGTACAAGTTTGGTATTTATATGGGTTTCTGTAAAACTGTTAATAGCTATTTATGGTGGTGTGCGCTATTAATTAATAATAGAAAACCTCACTCAGATTTGGCTATTTGTGCATTTTGGTTCATGGACCTTAAAAAATATTTTTAAAGATCCAGGCATGTATTTTACAGCTTAAAGAGGAACTCAACATTTTTTTTTTCCAGGAGAGGGAGCTACTTATTGAATTTTTGGACAGTTGGTGACAAATTAGATTTTTTTTTATATTGTCCAAAAATTAACTACTTTGGGGGAAAAAAAAGTCTTTTGAACTGACTTCATCAAACTATTCTTAACAAAAGTTCCAATGTGGTAAACTTGCTTCCAAAATAAATATTTAAAAATCTCCTTTGATAGGTACTAAAGAAAGAACAGAAAATGTATATAAATTTTGCCCATTAAACTTGCCTCTTATTTTAAGAAACAATAACAAATTGAATTTTCTGTTATGCCTCGAAAGAAGACATGGAAGGTACTAAGTGTCTGTAAGACCTATTGTATGCATACCTTATCTATGTAAGGCTGTATCGGTCTGTAATACAGACTTGGCCAGAATGAAATGGAATGAAAATACAACTCTCTTCCCATCATTGAATAGTTTTATTAGCTTACAGTAGCTTATCTAGTTCAAAGGAAAGTTGTTTGGCCATAGAATTATCTTCTAAAAAAAATTTATAAACATCAAGCAACAAAATAATGCTAGAACCTTTATTTTCTACACTGATACTTTATTTCTTCACAGTTTTACTTCACCAGGAAGTATGTTTTAATTATAAGTATGCCATAATCCTATGAAGAAAATTGGAGAGAGGGACTTTGTTAATTTTTTATTGTGTAATAGCATACTTGAAATATTGGAAAATCAAGGTGTTGAAGTGTTGTCAAAATGTCAAGGTTATTGGTAAATTTTCTACCAATATTTGTAGTTACCTATTCTTGAATTTATAGAAGTTGTGTGTATTAGAGAAAAATACTGTTTGAATTCCTGAAGCCCAAACTATCTCTGACTTGATGACCTAGAGATAATGACGATGATCTTATTTATAGAAACAAAGAAAGCTCTTGTTTGTTTAGGATGGAGAATTTGGGGATTTGTTTCACTACATTTGTAGAACTTTGTCTTAAATTTTCTGAATCATGGTTTAAATAGGAGTTCCTTAATTTTTACAGTATGTAACTGTTATTACGCTATAGATTTTTAGCTTTTACTTCAATTCTTGTAAATAATATAGTACATGGAAAACACGTTATATGGTGCCAAATCCCTGTTAAGCACTCAGTAAGTGTTAGACATTAAATAAGGTAAAAGTAACTTTAACCATCTACTAGTTAATCACCTGTTTTGAAGCTTGTTTGGAATATGGATACACCTTAAAAATAGTTACGATTCAAACTATGAGCCATACCTTTAGTTACATTGATTTAGTCCATCCCTATATTACATGATGAATTTTTTACAGAAAATGTTGAGTGAATGTTGTTGTTTTGTCCTTAAAAATACTTCCTAAAGGAGATAATATTTTTAAGGTGTACTGCCCAAGATATGGTTTTTCAAGTAAATGAAAGACTATGGCCATTTAGCTGTCTTACTTTGGACAAGTTGATAAACTTTTTTATGGGACTGCTTATCTATAAAATGAGACTATTAGATTAGGTCCTTTCCTTTTTATCTCCAATATCCTGTCAGTCTCAAACCTTCGATTCGAGAAATGATTTTTTTCTACTTCTCTTCTGATTTGACTTTAACTGGTAGGTTTAAACTTCTAAAAGGGGAGTGGGGGTTTTGGTACTTGGTCCCTGCTAGAAGGTATGGGGAGGAGGCCAGGATAGATAACCCTGTTTTCAGGCTTGTCTTCCTCCCAAATTTTTACACACACTAAATCAGATGAAAACAAAACGAAAAAAAAAAACAAAAACCAGAGATTGCCTTTAAAGGAAAAAAATATGACGCTCAGTGTAGCCAAGTATCGTGGGGGGCAATGGCATTTTGAAAGGATGTTCCAGACTTTGTCTCAGGAGTTTCTTCGCAAGCACCCGCTTAGGGAGCCACCTACTTCTCTCCCACTGGATGCTACTGTGTAACTGCATTCCCAGATTTTCAGAGATGGTTCTGAGTAGGTTGTTCTAAGTAGAGCACTTTTTATCTAATTCATACCTTAAATCTAGGGGTTTTAGCGTTTTTCTGGTTTTTCTTTAAATCAGAGGTTTTATAGACACTTGAATGTACTTCATGAAAGAACAAAAATAATAAAATAATTCTGTGTACCTCACATCCAGAGACTTTTATTTTGGAAAGATTATAGAAACAGGCAATCACCCTTAGGATAGCACCACTTCCAGATCAGTGGAGCAAAATAATTTTGCTCTACTGGCCTATTTTCTGGATTTATTCATGTCTTCTCACCATTATTAATTCTGAGGTTCCTTCTGTACTTTGTCTAATCTACAAACTATTTTCTTCATATTTCCACCACACAGATCAGCACATATTCCTCACACATGTTGGTAGGGAATAAAAAGCTTACTTTTTGGGGATTTGCTTTCTAGACATGGTTAGTCAGTTTCTCAGGATCATCAGACTGGTTTTTATTTTCTGTTTTTCTGGTTTATGGTTTCTGGCCTACTTCCTGTATTGCAGTCATTGCTGCTAACTTCACAGAATTGCTGACATTTTTTTCTGTCTTCGCTTTTCATTCATTATGCATATATTGAACTAATATGACCTTAGGATATAGGCCCTGCATTTTCCCTACCATACAATGAACTTTAGTAAATAATTGTAAATTACTAGTATAAGATGTGGATAGTTATTCATCCTGGTCATAGACCCTGAAAGGTTTTAAATTATGTAATCAAACCTTCAATCCAATTTGTATGTCTTTATTAAAATAGATTCTTAATAGGAAGTTACCTGAAATACCTTTGAACCTGTAACCTTGGATTTAGAATCAGAAGAACTGGACTTTATTTGTTCATTTGGTAAATAGTTTGTTATAAGGCGATTGGATTCAAAGGATCTGTCTAGGCAGCAAGTAGTGTGCTGTGTAGGAGGTGGGTATAGAAATAAATAATTATAATCAGTATAGCATAATAAGCCCTATAAAAAAAACAGATACCTGCACTCTGTCAAATGATTCACTTAGGGAGAGACATGAGTGTATCTTTATAGGTGTGGATACCAAGGAGGATTTCATTGAGTTCTGAAGGCGAAGTGAATTTTTTTTTTTTTTTTAGATTTTATTTATTTATTTCGCTGAGAGAGAGCCAGTGAGAGGGAACACAAGCTGGGGGAGTGGGGGAGGAAGAAGCAGGCTCCCAGGGGAGGAGCCTGATGTGGGGCTCGATCCCAGAACGGTGGGATCACGCCCTGAGCCGAAGGCAGAGCTTAAGGATTGAGCCACCCAGGCGCCCCGCGAAGTGAATCCTGAAGGATAAATGGGATTTTGACCTTGGCTGGGGCCAGGGGGGACAGGTTGAGTGGTGGGGGCAGTATTGAGATAGCATTCTGTACTAACTCAAAGTTGTTGAATGGTCACTTAATGTTTTAGAGTCTTAGTTTTTTAATAAAATAGGAATTGTAATAGTTACCTATAACAAGATTGTTTTAAAGAGTAAAGGAGATAGGGTTTTTTGGATAATATACACAAAATCTCTTTCATTGTAGGTTTTTTTTTACAATATGTTACTACTTTGCAAATCAGCTTGTTTCGTTTTTAGATAGTTGTAGTTGAAAAGTTCTTTAGTACCTTACTTTGGGTGTGTGCCTTCAGCTCGCGTCATGATCCCAGGGTCCTGGGATTGAACCGCATGTCTGGCTGTCTGCTCAGCGGGGAGCCTGCTTCTCCCTCTCCCTCTGCCTGCCGCTTCCCCTGCTTGTGCTCACTTTCTCTGTCAAATAAATAAATACTAAAAAAAATAGAAATATATGCATTTTACTCTTCCTATGACAAACCTTCAAATGTTACCTTATTTACATGTATATACACCATAAATACCTATGTAGTTGCTGCTTCAGGTTATAGGTTTTTTGAATAGTAATTAAAAGGAGGGTTAGGGATTTGTCCCATATGAAGTACTTTGAATAAAAAGGATATTGTAGGAAATAAAGTTTAGATAAAGATTCAGTAATACAAAGCAAATAATTCAATTTTTCTCTAAGTTATTATAGTTTAATAATTCTAATTAGTACAGTAACAAGTGAGAATTTAAAAAAAATGATGAGTTCTGTTCTAATTTCTTAGGCTGAAGACACAATCTTAAAAGACAGGTCATCTGAGCTAGGTATGATGCTTCCGGGTCTTCATATTTTGCCTTTCTAGTGCACATTTGGAGTTTTAACTATGAAGTGAAAAGATCTGGCAAGACTTGTGTGGCATTGCTCAGTCATTCCAGGAACTGATCTAGATACCCTTAGGATACAGAGAAGATGGCAGGCCAGGACACAGTTTGTGCTGCCTTTGTGTTCTGGGACACTAGGTGTGGGTAGCAAACAAAAAACAAGGTAATTTCAGATTTTACGTACTATAAAAATAACAAGGCCGACTCCTCTAATGGAGAATTGGATTGGGGATAGAATACTCTAAATTGGGGATCAGGAAGAGTAACATTTCAGCTGAGGTGTAAATAATGAGAGATACAGCCAATGGTGTGAAGAACTGAGGGCAGAGTGTTTTTGAACAAGAGATATGGCAAATCCAGAGGAGTAGGGAGCACAGAAGTAGGGAAGCCTGGTAGAATATAAGATCATAGAGGTAGACAAGGATCATATCCTGTACAGCTTTGTAACCATGCTTAAAGAGTTTAGGATTTTTTTTTTTCAGGGCAATGTGAAACAATAGAAGTGTTTTTAGTAGGGCTTGATTTGGGAGAATGGATTGTAAGGTGTATCTTAAAAGCTTTTGCACAAGATTGTAGGAGAGTATAGTGGTTTGGATTAAGATGATTACAATGAAGGTTATAAAAAGTGGACAGAACCAATATATTTTGGGAAAATAGTTGACAAGACTTGCTGATGGGCAAAGGTATGATGGAAAGGGAAAAACACAGGTTATCTCCTGGGGGTTTTGGTCTGAGCAACTACTAAATAATTATTATGCTGTGGAAGCCCAGAGAAGGAATGGCTTTGGGGTAGGGGAACCAAGAGTTTTGTTTTATCTATAGCGAATTGAAGGCAACAACAGGAATACAAATCTAAAACCAGGCATCAGGTTTAACAGAGAGAGATACTGTGCTACTAGAGAATAGTTTGGTCTTTTTCGGAAGGGTGATGTTAATTCAGTTTATGTTTTAAAGGAACCAGGGAATAAGTTAGTACTTACCATTCTACTTGTCAGACTTGAAAGAAATTAAGTCTTGACTAAAGAAAGCGAGGTAGTATTCTTGGGTTATTGGGTCCAAAAGAAGTTTATTATGTTATATCCTTTTTCTTTCTTTGAAATTTTGTCTTATTGGAAGTAAATATTTGAGTATGGTGTTTGTAGATATGTATTTCAGTTTAGAGATGTGGACCACACTTGCTGATGTGATTGTAGGTAAGAAAGCACCAGTTGAGACAAATAGATTTATGCATATTTAAAACTTGTGGCCAAGTGATTTTTTTTTTTTTTTGGTGGGGGAAGTGCATTTCTTAAGCTATTTATTCTAAAAGGTTATTAATTTCTACCAAACTTATGTAGATTTTTTTTGTTGTTGATGTGTTTTGACATTAATTTCCAATTTTAGAAACAGCTGTTGGACATGATATTCAGTAAAAAAACATAACCTTGCTATTTTCAAGGCATTGCTTAATATTGTTGGAATTCTAGGTGGGTGGAAAATGGCATTCAGAAAATTATTTAATGAAATAAATGGAACATGTCCTGTAACTTGAAAATCTTGAGATTGTTAAGATTCTACAGTATTTACAATAGATTTTGGCCACTATTTAGCCATATAAATCAAGAAGCTAAAGTCTTAGAGAAATTTTAGCAAAAATTAGGTAACTATTAAATCATCCCAATAATTTTACTATATTCCCCGTCCAGACAGTTCACAAAACTGTGAACACATTAGTCTGTCACCAGTACAGTTGACTAATCTCTGTGAACAGCTGTTATAACATGCGTTACTACAATGGGATTTTGTTCAGATTTGGGCTTTTAAAAATAATTTGAAACTTAAATTGAACTTTTAAGCATTTTCTATTCTTTGATAACATTAACTTTCAATAAGTATTCTCAAGTTTAAAGTAGTGTGTGTTCAGAAATGCCAGTTCTGTAGAAAACCTATAACCAGATTTTAGATTTATGTTTTGATTATTAAAGAGTTTTTTTCAGGTCAGCTTCTTTTTTCTAGGAATGTCCTCCTTTAAAAAATTAGTCTTGTAATACATCTTTTTAAGCAAGCTACAAAGTTATGTTCCTTTTAATGGAATGTTGTGAGGTAGTACATGGCTATAAAAAATTTTATTTCCTGTATTAAAGGAAGTATGATCTTTTACTTTTTTAAAAGATTTATTTATTTATTTTAGAGATTATTTAGAGCATGAGAGAGGGCAGGAGTAACCATGGGTCGGGGAGGCAGAGGGGGAGAGATTTCTAAGCAGACTCTGAGCTGAGTGGGAAGCCCAACACGGGCTCGATCTCACAACCCTGGGATCCCAAACTGAGCCAAAATCAAGAGTTTGACACTTAATCCACTGTGCCACCTAGGTGTCCTAATCTTCTAAATTTAGCATGCAAACCCTACTTTTGGTCATGTAGGGAGGGGAAAAAAAGAGTAAGTCACAAGTTCTAGAGTTGACCTCCTACATTGTATGTCTTTTAAAATGACTGTGTTCTGACATAATAGAATAAAATGACCTTATTAATCTGGTAGGATAGTGGTTATTGATCAAAGGATATTGTGATATTATAAAAGCTTGTAGTTTTTTTTTTTAAAGGATAACATTATATATCACAGGATATTTGTTAATTCCAGTATGTGCAATGTTTCTGAATGTTAAGACTTTTTGTTTGTTTTTTTCAAAGAATGTATACCATGTTGAGTTTGTGTTTTATTCTGTAAGTCCCAGCATGATCTGGTCCCTACCTCCCTTTACAGACTCTATTACCTCAAGCCATTTCCTCCTCATTCATTTTTGTGAAGCTACTGTGGCCTTTTCTTCAGGACTGAGAAGACTGCTTCTAACTCTTCTATGGCCTGGAACATTTTTACTGCCCCCTCCCCAGTCTGTCTAATATTATACTCATCTTTTTGATCTCAGCCTAAGTAGCACTTCCTTAGAGAGGTTGTCCTTTACCACACAATCTGAAATAGGTCCCTACTTCTCTTTCTCAGCATACTCTACTTCATAATTTGTAACAAGTTATGTAATTTATAATTTATATGTATTTAATAATCGTTCTCCCAACTCAGGTTGAAAAAACTTCCTGAGAATAGGGACTGTTTTATTTACAACTGTTTACTTAGCATTTCATGATGGTGTCTAGAATTTTTTAATACAAAATTTGTGTTCTCTTCATTCCACAGTGACTCGCTCACTCCCTTAATTCCACCTGCTTATAGTAGTCAGTGAAATGGAGGTTAACCTATAATCTCTTATCTGCAATTCCGAATTTAAAAACCTGTAGAAACTAGGGTTTGTCAAATTTTAAAAAATATGAAAACATGAGACTTATATGCTTTATCCCATCTAGGATGTATAAGCTTACGTTATTTTCACAGTATAATATGTCCCAGATTCTCAATAATATGAGTATGCAATATATGCAGTTGCCTTTCCAAAATTTGGAAACTTCTGAAACAGGAAGATATTGGATTGAGGGATTGTGCTAGCCTGAGTTTACCTCTTTATCTGTGTGACTTTAGGCAGATCACTTAAACTGTGCTAGAAAGATTGAACTAGATTTACAACTCATGTAGTTCCACCAACTCTAGAATTCTTAGATTTCACATCCCTGTTATAAACCACATAAACTATCATGATGGTTGGTTTTGATCAATAAATAGATGATAGATTACTTCAGCATTTAGAGTTTATTTTGTGGTGCTTAACTATTATAAATGAAAAGCAAATTACGATGTTGAGTTTATGTGTATACATATTATCAAATTTTAATTTTTTTGTATTTTTAATGCTCATGGATGCCCTATACATTTTTCATAGCATTAAGCCTTCTTAAAGTTTGTAGCTAATTTATGTATTACACTGTAAATTAGAAACTACTAGAGGACAGTGATGATGCTTTTAGGTGGTTCTTGACTATATTTGGAAGATGTTTGTTATTTGTAGATGACTTTCAGTAAGTGATATGAAAATAAACATAACTCTTGATGAATATCTGGACTTCTTATTTAGTGGATTTAAATAGGAAGTATAAAATGTTTTGGTAAGCAATTCTTTATAAAGTAGTATAAATCTGCAAAGTACATTTCATATTCTTGGTTCTTGGATTGTCTTGATGAATATATACAAATATTATATATTATTTGGTACAAATATTATTCCAGTTTTACAGAGGAAAAGACTAAGCTCTAAAGTTTTATTCTCATGAGATGCAGAGTGAGGGTGAACCTTCAAGCTATCCTTGTGATTTCAAGTCCATTATTTACTTGTATATTCTATTGTCTTTTAAATATACAAATTTTATAAAATGTTATATACCATAAAGAATAGAATTATTTAAATTTTCTGACCGTTAATATTGAGTGTGTACATTTTATGTCACCTTCATTTCATTTTCTCTTAAAATGGAAGATGACCTTAGTGGTTTTGTTTACTTATTTCTGAAACTTTGACTTTAAGGTACTGTCAATGCCTGTAATATTATTAGTATTACTTGAGTTTTATGGTATCCAAGAGGTAGCTTGCAGTTTTCTGTTACAAAAAAAAAAAAAAAAAGAGAGAGAGACATAGTGATTTATCTTAGGTTTCATATTCAAAATAGTTTTTATTTTATAAATTAACTGAAGGCATTTAATATTTCTTTAAATATTACCAGGTAACCATGTTTATCTTAATTCTTAAATTTCCATTTTTAGTTTTTACATTGGTAGTAATAGTCATAGAATTTTTCTTTGGGTGCTCACCAATTTAATTTTTTTTTTTTTTAATTCCAGTGATGGAAAGGAAATACATAATTTTATAACTGTTTTGTACCTTTGTACAATTTTAAACTAATAATTTAGTTTTAAAACTTTACCTATTATACTTCAATGTACATTCAGCCTGATGTAAAACCCTTAACAAATAATTGGAGTACCTCCGGTAAAGTTAGAATTTAAACCATTCTGAATTTAAAGACTCCATCCTTCAAATGAAAAAGTATTTGTACATATCTTTTCAATTGTAAATAACTCATTAAAATACACACATTTTATGTCCAATTACTTTAAACTATGTGCCTATTGTTGTAGGCAATTTGAAAATCTGATTTTAGGGGGCGCCTGGGTGGCTCAGTCATTAAGCGTCTGCCTTTGGCTCAGGGCGTGATCCCAACGTTCTGGGATCAAGCCCCACATCAGGCTCCTCTGCTGGGAGCCTGCTTCTTCCTCTCCTACTCCCCCTGCTTGTCTCTCTCTCTGGCTGTCTCTCTCACTGGCTGTCTCTGTGTCAAATAAATAAATAAAATCTTTTAAAAAATCTGATTTTAATATTTGTTTTTAAATAAAAATTGTGACTCTCTGCAATAAACTTATTATCCTAGTTACCCTGGGGTTTTTTGGGTGTTTTTTGTTGTTGTTTGTTTTGTTTGTTTTTTTGCCCTGGTGGAGTTTGGTAAGCAGAAAGTAAGTTGTGTTTCTCATTGCTTGATAAATTTAACAAGTCCACGCTGTAACATCTTAAAATTTTGTCAAGCTCTGCTTGACCATGGTAATTTGGTTCCAAGCCAGAATTGTTTTAAATAAAAATTATGTTTTGGCTTCCTTTGAGCATTTTCTTTGTACTGTAGTGTGTTCAATAGAATTATTTTCCCATTAATGAAATCTGACTATTTTGATTATACTATGAAAAATTCTTGTCATCTGAGCTAGTAGTATGGATTCATTTATTAAAGTTCTTCCAAAAGATTAAGTAGCAAACTATATGAAAGAATTATAGTGCTCTTCCTAAAATGAGGCATAACGGGATTTCAGTTAACATTGTCAGAAATCACTGTATGAATATAAAATTGCTCAGTGTGACATTTGTTCATATATTTTATCCTTTTCTATGAGGGACTTGGGTAATGAAGTGTATATTTGACTGTCATTTGCCAGTTGGAAAGGCTCCAAAAACAAGGAGGCATTTGTACATGTGCAGATGTTGGCAGGGTTCCCTTTTCTCCTGTTGTTAAAGACCATTTTATTTTCACAAAGATATGTTTGTATCTGTTCTACAGTATGGCATGTGAATAATATACCAATAATGTATGGAGGAATTTTTTGTTTTACTTTTTGTGGGACAAAATTATATAATTTCATATATTACCAATTTTTAGTGCTTTCCCTTTTTTTTTCTTTTAATGTCATGGACTTTGTACATGAATACTTCTGGGAAATAGTTAAATCTTTTGTAATTATTTGTATAAATTTTCAAGGTTGAGGAGGTATTTTAAAATTGGGAGAAAAAGTTGAAAATAAGATGATTAGCAAACAGGTTTTTGCAGTTCACATTGGACATGAGCAGTTTCACTTTTCTCAGTACCCAAAAGAAATAAAAAATTCTCAGGTATAAGATGAAAAATGTGCTTCCCTCTTCCTTCTTGCTAAAGAATCAAGATGTTGCCTTTGAATTAAAATTGAATCAATTCATTTACTATATTTAAAGATTCAAACTATCATATCTAAATTTTTAATTTATATAATTAGTGTTTTATCGCAAAACTGCAGATATTAAAATTTAAAAGAAAGTTACACATACAAAAAAACAAGTACAGTTACTGTGCATTTTATAGTCATAGTTGAAAGGAAGCACAGATGAAAGTAGGTGATTATGGATCAAGTTTAGTTTTAAGAACATTTTGTTTTAAAGTTGATAAATGTGTTAATATTAAGGATATTATTGAATTTTTTCAATTTTATGAAAGTTCAGCTACTAAACTTAACATATTTATTTGCATAAGCAGTCTAAGAAGAAGAGCCTCATCTCTAGCTCTTTAAATGTATGTAGATTAGGGTGCCTAGGTGGCTCAGTTGGTTAGGCATCTGCCTTTGTCTCAGGTCATGATCCCAGGGTCCTGGGATCAAGCCCTGCATTGGATTCTCTCCTCAGCAGCAAGTTTGCTTCTCCCTCTTCCTCTGTGATCTCTCTCACTTTCTCTGTCTCTCTAATAAAATCTTCCAAAAAGAAATGTGTGTAGATTGTTCAATTTTAAGCAATAGAAGTAATCTGTATTTATATTCTGCCGTGTTTTGCTCTGTTTCCCCTACAGTGTTTATGTAAATATCATTTTATAATCCCCCCCATTTTAAGGAAATGGCTTCCTCTATACTTCCTCTAGTTTTCCTCTAGTCATGTTATCTTCCAAGAAGTTGTTTAAAACATTACTTCCCATCCTTTTGTACCACAATGCTCGTTTTGTAGGTGGGCACTTTGGCACTCTAAAGTATCTTAGATAAAGCCTGACATTTAAATTTAAAGTAACTTGTTCATCAACATGAAAGACTTTTGTTTTAGGATGTTAATTTTCCCAGTGGTTATAAAATCCATTAGGAAAGCTTGCTAAGATTAGGAGAATAAATAATTTTAAAGTTGAGCTAAAGATGAAGAGAAATACAGTGGTAGTAGAAAGGGAAACAGGACTGACTTGGGACCAAAGGTACTTGAGTGCAGGTTGCACCAATAGGATATCAGATTGCTCTTTGAAACACTTCTATAAATCCCTCTCTGAATTGTATCCTTGCCTGCTTGTGACTAAGTAAGGTCTCTATTAAACACTCTCTTAGGACCCACACCACTTCCTAGTAACTAACGCTTACTATACTCAAAATTATTTGCTTAGTATGTGTCTTCTCTTCTAAAATTTTTATTTTAGAGACCCTCTGTTTAGTTCCCTCTTAATTGCCAGCACAGCACAGTGCATGGTGCCTGGTAAATACTTGCTGGCTAATAGGCTTGCAGTGCTGTTCATTCAAAAGGAAGGATGGTTGACTGTATTTACACCAAGTCAAAAAGATACAGGAAAATGTAAATCTTCCAGATTTGGTAAGAAGGAGGGTGACTTATGGTTCGTTGATCAGTTTGGTTCTGAAATTTATGATAAGCAGGACTTATTCTGTTTTAGCTTTATAATATAGTTACGTATTTAAATTTTTTTTCAGGTCCATAGTAATGGTATGAATTAGAAAATAAATCAAATTTATCTCTCTCCAACTCCTAAATATAACAAGAAATCCAAGCACGTGTCTAGTAATAATCTTCGCTGAGAGGATCTGGGGGTAGACCTAGAATATCTTCATCAGAATCTCTTATAATATTAAGATAATTCTTTTGTAGAGTTTTCCATCTGATGAAGGTTGGCCATTTGCAAAATATCTTGGAGCTTGTGGAAGAATGGTGGCTGTAAATTATGTTGGAGAAGAATTGTGGAGTTACTTTAATGCACCATGGGAGAAACGAGTTGACCTCGCTTGGCAATTAATGGAAATAGCAGAGCAGCTTACAAACAATGACTTTGAATTTGCACTCTACCTCCTGGATGTCAGCTTTGACAATTTTGCAGTTGGTCCTAGAGATGGGAAGGTAATCATTGTGGATGCTGAAAATGTTTTGGTTGCTGACAAAAGGTTAATTAGACAAAGTAAGTATATAACTTACATTTGCTTCTTGTACACATTTTTTATGTCAAACCTTACATTTGCTTCTTGTACACATTTTTTATGTCAAACCTTTAATTTCCTTCTTAGATGGAAGCCTTACTCTTTGTTTTATTTGACCTGTATCAGTAAACGCAAACCAGTTCATTATGCTTGTACTCTTAATCACAATTTCTCTGTATTTAGTAAAATATCCTTTGGACTCAAATGGACACAGATATACTGTGTGTGTGTGTGTGTGTGTGTGTGTGTGTGTGTGTGTACACATGTCTTTTTCTTACAGTCCGCTACATTCTGTGGTTTAGGAGTGCAATGCAGAGTTGTTTTTATGTAGTTACAGACTACCAGAGAAACTTTCTGCTCTCATGGAGGTCTTATTTGTGTGGGATCACTTACAGTGATGTTCTGTGTTCCATTGTTCTGTGGAGTCCCTATGGTGATTTTTTTTTCTTTTAACCATTTAGATGATTTCTAGCACGCAGATCCCTACTTTGACTTGACATTATTACATCTTACCAAAACTTTGCTCTCCATTTATTTGTGAGCTTGTCATGGAATAAGTGGGCAGACTGTCTGAAGTGTTTTGAAAATTAAATGCCACAGGCATTTTAAAGTGTCAGGGACAAAGCCTGTAACTGTATAACTAATTTACTTAATAAAAGAAACTGAAAGGTGGTTGTTCTATGGTGAGGGTCTTATATTTTTAATCCCCTCTTCTCCTGTCATATGAGGATCTTTTGATGAACTGGGACCAAAAATGTGTGGCACCTGGGGAATACAGTGAAAGTAGCAGCAATTTATTAGGTTGACACTTAGGTTTTGCCTGATCTTATTTTGATCCTGTTAAATACTTGATTTTTCCCAGTACCTTGTTTTGATTCCATACTCACCAAACTACTTTCTTATTATTTCTTGACTTGCCACATAGATCCTCCCACAGGGAATAGACACCCTGCCGGAGTGCTTTATTCTCCACTTACTTCTTCCTACAATTGTGAATGTTGCAGCAGCTTACACCATCCTTTTCTTTGTTACAGTGTACAGTTCAGTGGTTTTTAGTATACTCACAAAGTTGTGCAACTTGCTTAAACTTTTAAAATTTTCATTTCAGTGTTTGTAAAAATAATTTCTTGTAATTTTTTAATGCAGACATTCTTGGAATACATGTCACAGTTTTATAACAACTATTTCCTAATCTTGGATTAATACAACTACACAAATATATTCATACAGTGAGCATTGCCCCAGTGATACTTTAGCTGTGACCAGTTCTTTTCAAATGTCTCATGGTAGAGTTGTATAAATATCTACTTTGCAAAACCCCATGTTTATTTATTCACACTCTTTTCTGAACTCTTTGTAGTAAATGATCTTTATTTTCTCCTTCACAGGGAAACTGAGATTTTGCTGTGGCAACTCCCTCCGGGTCCTTCCCTTTATTATCTAAACTAGTAAAAACAATACACATTCATGCCTCTATTTCAGACAGAGTAGATCCTTCTCTGGGAATTTGTTGCATTAGTTATCTTCAACTTCCCACTCCCTCCTCAAAATCCAGTTTCTCTTCCTTCCCCATAAACAAGTGTGTCTAAGGCTTTTTCTGCTTTCCCATGCTTTTCAGCTGTTGTTAGAAGTGTTGCTTACTCTGCCTTTTTCTACTCTCAGCCTCCATTCATTTCTCCACCCATTAGAACCTGACGGAGAATTCTGCATTACCATTAGTAACTACCTAATTGCAAAATTTATGAAGTGACTGATTAGTAACAACTTCCTGAAATTCTTCCATCCTTTGGTTTCCTTCTACTCACATAGTTTCTTTCTTAAAACATAAATCTGATCTTTTTTTTATAAAAATTTTTTATTATGTTATATTAGTCACCATACAGTACATCCCAAGTTTTTGATGTAAAGTTCCATGATTCATTACTTGCGTGTAACACCCAGTGCACCACGCAATACGTGCCCTCCTTAATACCCATCACCAGCCTATCCTGATCCCCCACCCCCCTCCCCTCTAAAGCCCTCAGTTTGTTTCCCAGAGTCCATAGTCTCTTATGGTTCATTACCCCTTCTGTTTACTCCCGCTTCCTTCTTCCCTTTCTTCTCCTACCGATCTTCCTACTTCTTATGTTCCATAAATGAGTGAAACCATATGATAATTGTCTTTCTCTGCTTGACTTATTGCGCTTAGCGTTATCTCCTCCAGTCCCGTCCATGTTGCTGCAAATGTTGTGAAATCGTTCTTTTTGATGGCTGAGTAATATTCCATTGTATATATGGACCACATCTTCTTAATCCAGTCATCGGTTGAAGGGCATCTCGGCTCCTTCCACAATTTGGCTATTGTGGACAATGCTGCTAGGAACATTGGGGTGCTTTAATTATCTCAGAGAAGCCTGAAATGTCATAGGTCCCATCCCAGATTGTATCCAAGAGACTAGGAAAGAATTTACCCTTCAAACGGGTTTGCAGGAGCAGTCCTTAGAACAGAATCAGGTTGTTTTCTGTTACATCATTCAAATGCTGAAGCTCCTCTTCACTAAAAGAAAGCAAAAACATTAATTTGAAAAGATATATGCACCCCTGTGTTTGCTATAGCATTATTTACAATAGCCGAGATATGGAAGCAACTCAAGATGAATGGATAAAAGAGGAAGTGGTGTGTATATGTATGTGTATATATTTATATACACATACATAATGGAGGTTTAGGCATAAAAAAGGATGAGATCTTGCCGTTTGCAACAACATGGATAGACCTTGAAGGCATTATGCTAAATGAAATAAATCAGGAAGAGAAAGACAAATACCATGATTTCACTTATGTGAAACGTAAAAAAAAAAAAAAAGAAAGAAAAAACAAACAAAAACCAGACTCTTAAATACAGAGAACAAATTGATGGTTGCCAGACGGAAGATGAGCAAAATAGATAAAGGGGATTAAGAGATACAAATTTAGAGTTACTAAATAAATCGAAAAGATGGAAGTACGGCATGAGGAATATTGTCAATAATGTAATAATGTATGGTGACAGCTAGTGACTACATATGGTGGTGAGCATTGAATAATGTATAGAATTGTCAAATCAATTTGTTGTGTATCTGAAACTAACAATGTTATATGTTAATTATATTTCAATTTTAAAAAGTAAGAGCTTAAGGCGAGCCAATTTTTAAAAATTTTGTAACATATTTGAATGTGAATGTTTCAAGCAAAAGTAGACTAAGTAATGTTCTCTGTGTACAAAAGAAACATTAAAGAGAAAGAAAAAAAGAAAAAAGAAAAAAAAAAAACCTTCTTTATCAGGGCCCAGCCTGCTTCAGTTTTAATATCCCTCTGTCTACTGCCCTTGATGCTTCAGCCACAATGGCCTTTTGGTTCTCGAATGAACCTTTTTGCTCCTGGGCTTTTCCGTATGCTGTTTCCTCTGCCTAAAATGCCTCATCTGTCTTCCATATACAGCTAGCTACTTGTCCTTTGAACCTTAGCTTAAATGTTACACTTGACCACTATATCTACTGCTAGGGAAGGTTGTTTCTTTCATAAACCTATCTATTGTTTATTTCTTTTGTAGCATTTCCCACTATTTATGATAATGTTTATTTATTTAATGTCTATTTCACATACTTGATAGTAAGCTAGTGAGGGCAGGAACCATCTATTATTTGTTTACCAGTATATACCCTTGCCTGCCATAGAGTAAGCATTCAAATAATTATTTGCTGAATGAATGGGTTTTTTTCTACTAACCTCTCCTCTGCCAGTGCCTTAAGTTCCAAGATTCTGTCCTGTCTTTGTTTCTTTCTTTCCTTTCAACATGCTTTCCAATATAATTCAGCTCTTCTCTTGGCTCCATTAAGCACTTGTATATTGATGTGTTCTATGTATACTGTACCTCTGACTTCAAAGTCCTAAGTTTCAAGTCTGTTTCTAGTTGCATTGTGATATACCCACCTGAATACCTTGTAGTTACTTTATATTTACTCTATATTTGTATATAAAATGTTAACACTATTATGTAAATAATATCTGCCTTGTCATCCAATTAAAACCTTAAACTTTACTCAAAACTTCTACAGTTTGGCTTTTTTTTCCTGACCATTAGTTACTATTGTCATCTTAGTCCCTCCAGTCTTCACACAGTTATCTTTCTATAAAACAAATCATGTTCATGACCACATGAGGTTCGACCTATTTCTCTAGGCTCATTTGTACCTTCTCCCTGGGTAGCTGTCTCACAGTTTAGCCTCCATGAACTTATTGGCTCCCGAATCAGTTGGAAAAAGCCCTTAAGTACATGCTTTTGCACATACTTATACTGGGCCTAGCATACTGTTTTCCCACATTTGTTTTCACACTTGCTTATTATTTAAGACCTAAATCAGATGTTCTCTATGCAGCTTTCTACAGCCCCAAGCAGAAATACTGCTTCCTCTGTACTCTTGTAGCCTTGAGTCCTCTGTATGGCACTTTCTTTATGCGATGGAAAGTTTCCATCTAGACTAAACCCTTCAGTAGTTACAGACCTTGTCTGATCTTTCGCCTGGCATTGGTGAGCTCCCACTAAGTGTTTATATATAAATCAATAAATTTCAATGTTTGAAATTATAATACAATTTAGGAACAAATAGTATTGTGTTAATTAGTAAACTGTTGTATTTTGGGAACGAATGAGAACTCTTTTAAAATGTATTTTTCTTTTTTGCTCTTCCCCCTTTTACAGATAAACCTGAAAATTGGGATGTATGGTATGAAAGCAAATTTGATGACTGTGATAAGGAGGCTTGCTTATCCTTTTCAAAAGAAATTCTTTGTGCTCGTGCAACTGTGGACCACAATTACTATGCTGTTTGTCAGAACCTCTTATCCAGACATGCCACCTGGCGTGGCACTTCTGGAGGACTTCTTCATGATCCACCAAGTGAAATTGCCAAAGATGGCCGACTAGAGGCCTTGCTCGACGAATGTGCCAACCCAAAGAAGCGCTATGGCAGATTCCAGGCTGCAAAAGAACTGCGTGAATACTTAGCACAATTAAGTAACAATGTGAGGTAGTCTATGGTGAATTTTTCTTTTCTCCATTTAAATAGCACTGGCTAAAACTAAACCACCAAAAACTATCTGGAAAAATGAAATTTGGAAATAATAACATTCAGGAGATGATAAACTTGCACTGATATATCTTATGTTAACATCAGAATAAGACATTACTTCAAAAATCTCGTGATGCTTCTGCAAATAAGTTTGTTCTTACACTTTGGAGACTTGAGCTATCATCATTGACTGCTTTGCTCCCCCGAATGCCTGAGTGGATTAATGAATATTGTGAAGCTATTGGAAATGAGTCTGATAGTTACATTGGCTTGTGTATCAAAGGGTACTTGGTATTTGACTTAGTTTGCTTTACTATCATGATTTTGTGAATCTCTTGCATTTACTTTGAATGTCAAGTTAGATGGCCTGTTTTATAGGCCACTTTTTCCTTCTAAAGTATAGGTGTTTTTCTCCCCTCATTTTTATGTTTTTTATTAAATTTTACACATTCAGGTTATTCTAGGTGTTTATTTAAATTTGAACTAGTTTTTGTTCAGTGCTATGCGGTACACATTTACTGTTAGGGCAAGATTCCCAGGTTTACTGTATTTTCAGAGAGCTGAATATTTTATTATGTAAATACTTTTCTCCCCTCTTTCTGTGGTTTCACCATTGCATGAAATCATTCAAGGTTATTTAACAGTTATATCCCTCTATGCTTATAATTATAAGTGTACACTAAACACGAAGTTTGGCATATGTTACAAAATGTCATCTTGTCCTTTTAAAGGCTTTAAGAAGAGTATACTAGCAATCTCCACCTTTGTGTTGATGTTGATTGAGAAAAAAACAACACAGTATTTTTTAAATGCTAACTAGTCCAAGATAGTAATGCATATGCCAAAGAAATGTTAGATCTAGTGTCATGATTAGATTTTAAAATTGGTCACCTACGTATTCTTATTATCACGCTTCCAGTACTATAACTCTGTGATTACATTCAGATCTTCCTGGTTATTCTTTTATGTTGCAAAGGTAAGCTGCTTCCAGGCATACGTGACTTAAAGATATCCTACCTTATATCCATTTTGGAGAAATTAACATGGTATAGTCATCATTTGAGTTTAATTGGGCATCAAAACTTTTTATTTATTGATGGACTAGTAATTTTTATTGAAAAGCATAGTTTAGCCAGTATGCCCAACTTGGTCTTCATTACTCCATTGTTAAGCATCAAAACATCAAATTTAAGTATGTGGATAAAAATTAACGAATGTGTGAAATTTGTGGGCTATTTTTAAAAGTTACAATATATAAATTGACTATCACTAACATAGGTGATATGTATATATATTTTTTAATTATCGCTTTAGCTTACAGCAAAGTTTGGTGTAGTGCGCAGTGTTTAGTTCTAGACTGACCTTATTCTAAATCAGAAAGTGATTAAAATATGCACAACCAAAGCCAGGTTTTTCTTTTCTCTTTCATTCATTCAGCAACTATTTATTGAGCATCAACTCTGTGCCAGGCACATTACTAGCTGCTACACACTGTCTAAGCGTGACATATGGTTAAGTAACTTTACAATGATTATCAAATACTTTAATGTAGGTATTTCTTGAGATAGCATTGAGTTAGGATGGTTCATTCATGTTATTTTACTGTTGTGAGGTGCATTCATGTTATTTAACTGTTGTGATAGAAATTCTACTTGTACCATCTGTAACTGGGTTGCTACAAAAAAAGCATGATGAAATCAATAATGTTAATCCCAGTATAAAAACTGGGAGGAGAAGGATAAGGTCTCTCCATTATAAAAATAGATTGCATTATGTTAATTTTTATACATCCATATATTACAGATATCAACTAGCCCTCAAAGAAACATTTAAGTGCTAGAAATTTTACTAAGCTGACTTTGTACAACTTCGGAAAACTTTTGAGGGGAGCAGGTAAAATTATTTGTCAAACATTCACCACTTAGAACTTCAAGTAAAATACACATTTTCAAAACAGAGCACCTTTTATATTTGATAAGTGTTCATTACAAACTTTAGAATGCCAGTCACAGAGGGTTGTCTTTATGTGGCTTAGCAAACATTTATCTTACTTTGGAAAAGTGATTGTGATTGTGGAACAGGAAGTGAGAAAACACTGCCAGCAGTGATTGCTACTGGAGGTAGTTGGTTACAACTACCATTTCCCCCATGAGATTATGTGGAATTTCTTTTATCTCTGGAAAAAGTTGAGAAGATAGTAAAAGAATTAGGAATTTTAAATTACAGGGAAAAATATGTATGTGAAAAGCAATAAATATTTTGTTCACTTTGCTATCAAGATGTTCACTATCAGATATTTATTATACAGCAGCAATTTATATTTTTAATCATTGCCCATTAATAGACACAGTAAAATATTTTTGAATCAGACATTTGGGGTTTGTATGTGCATTAAAATTGTCTTTTGTACTGTAAGTTACTGTTTAATTTGAATATTTTATCAGAACTGTCTCCCTGTGCCTTTATAATATAAAGTTGTTTCTACAACTTTTAATGATCTTAATAAAGAATACTTTAAGAATCACACTTTTCAGACTATCTCTTAACTTCAAATATCTACATTTTTTTGAATGGAAAGTGAGGTTGTGTAGATAAGTTATTTTTTTTCCTCTTGCATATATTTTGATATCATTTTCAGAAACTATCTGGTTGGCTGTGTGCTGGACTTAAGGTTTGTGTGTTTTGTTTTTCTGTAGTAAACTTTTCTCTATAGTAGATAACTTTTACTGCTGACATGGGAGTTTTAAAAAAATGATGGAATTTTTCAAATGTATACAAGAGAATAATATAATGTACAATAGTTAACTATGGTTATACTAATTTCAAAAGTTAGCAACATGTGGCCAAACTTATTTCATCTATGTCCCAACCTACTTGACCCCAGGTTATTTGGAGCAAATCTGAGAGACATTATTTGATTCAGAAGTACACATTTCTCTTCCAACAAAATCATAATACCATTTCACATCTAAAAATTAACAGTAATACTTCAGTATCACCAAAGCAGGAAAGCTCTAAAATACCACTGTCTTTTCTCAAAAGCTCAATATCTAGCTGCAAGGGTTCTAAACTGCTGGCTACCTACATGGAGTTAATTTGATGATGAATAAGGATAATAACTAAAATGGACCAAAAAATCATAACTATGTAAATTATGCATTCAAAATGTTAATAGCCAACAAAGACAAACCAATTCAGTCACCTCTGGAAGGATATTAGGGAATTATTCTGGAAACTGGTAACTTGGAGACCAGGAAGCATTCATCCTCCTCATTATTACCCCAGGGTAATCAAATAATTGAGTGGAAGAATTTATAAAATATGTAGAATTATTCCAGTTAATAAGCAGAAGGAATGTTAGAATATCACCATTTCATAAATCCTAATGAAATGAGGGCTAGGCAATTGTCATCAATCGCTACTGAAGCCATTAATTAAAAAGGTGATGAGGAACTTTGTATGGATAGATCAAGATGATAAGACCTGAAATCATTGGTCAGTCTTAATGATATGCCTTATTCCATGACTCAAAAAGTATGTAGCACCACAAGAAAAGGAAAAAAAAAAAATCTGATCAAGCCCCTAGATCTATTAATGGGAAATTCATGACACAAGGAAATGTGTTAAAAGATACCGTGGGTCAACAAAATCTGGAACATGGGCAATTCTACAGGATAAATGACTTTTTTTTTTTTTTAACAAATTGCAAAGAAAAGGAGGGAGACTTTTAACATTAAAAGAATCTTAAGTGACACATAGAGTAAATGCAAATGTCACCTTTGTATCTTGATTTGAACCAATCAACTTTAAAACTGGAAACAGATTTGAACAACTAAACAAGGTCTTGGGTAACCTCATTCACTAATTTTGCACTTACTTTAATATGTGGAAAAACCATAAAAGTACTTATTCTATACTGGGTTTTAGTTCATTCTATACAAAGTTAGCTACAATTTTGAATGAATAAGAATATTTTAGTTCTTTTTCTTTTGAAAAGTTATTTGCCCATGGTCACATAAAAAGGTAGTGGCTGACCTGGGCCTCAGCAGGGGTTTTCTGATTGACTTCAACATTCTTTCTACTATACCATGTTGCAACTCCTGAGAACCAGAAGCATATAGTTGAAAGAAAGAATATATAATCGTGAAAAACATTGATATGCATTTTCTCAATTGTTATAACTTAGGGGACATGAAGATCTGTGAGGGCAACGAGATGTAGAGAAATCCTGAGTGAGATACAAACAAGGTAAAAAAGAAGAGGAAGTCAGGGTTAAGAGAGACCTGAGAAAAAGGGTTTGAAAACAAGAGAAAGAAAATCTCATAAAAGGTAAGATCTTTTTCCCTTTGACCTTAAAGCTTTTTAGGCTTCTCTTAAATCTGTATAGAGTTAGATTACTATTCCCATCATGAGTTTACTAGTATCTGTTTCTAGGGGTCTACCAACCTTTTAAAATTTGTTTACTTTCACCTTTTTTTATCCCATATTGTTGAAACTGTAGGCCATGTCCTATACCCTAAGTTCTAAGAATATGAACTCGTAAGAAAGTCGGCCTTGTAAGGTGACATTAAAAACTAAGCTCAACAGTTATTCAGTCAGACATGGTGTTCTGTTAATTTTAGCTTTCCTTTTCTATGTATATCTCACATGGTTAGATAATTAAATATTTAAAGTAGTCTCTTATGGGCTATTTAGCTGAAGACAGGACTAGTGAAAACAATGGTCTTTCAGTATTTCATTTTAATTCTGAAACAGACATTGGCCCTCCAATGTCATTAAGTGGTCTCCCTAATTTCTTTTCCTCCTGTATTTAAAGACATTGTTATTGATTTTAGTTTCCTGTAATATGTCTTCATTTTTTTTAGCTACCTTAATTACTTCATTATACTTGCATTATCCTAAGAACTTTTATGGAGGTTATCTTTCCATTTTTTGAATAATCAGTAATATTTGGTTGGTGGGGAAGGAGTAGTAAGGAAAACACACCTAGCCCAAATTAAACATTTTCTGAGATTTGCTTTAAAAGATGTGTTTTTAGCTGCCATCAGCAACTCTAAATAGCAACCTTTTAGAGTTTATTTTAAAGCAATGCCTGTATTTTTACAGTAATACCATGGGTCGAGTTTCTTTGATTTTCTCACTTTTGCTGGGACACTACATATATATATATATATATATATATATATATATATATATATATGGTATGTGTGTGTGTGTGTGGTCCTTTTATGTAATGATTTTCAAACAATTTATTTTCAAGCGTTTGGAAAACTAGGATAAGGTAAGAATTGAGTTACAAGCAGATTTTGGTCTTAATGGACTAGTTAATGATAATTGGTACACTCTTAGATGTGATGAAGTTTTAAGGATCTGTTATTCTTTTAAAGAGTCATTTGTAGGGGACCTGGGTGGCTTAGGCAGTTGGGTGGCCAACTCTTGGTTTCAGCTCAGGTCATGATCTCGAGGTCATGGAATCCAGCCCCACATTGGGGTTTACACACAGTTGGAGTCTACTTGTCCCTCTCTCTCCCCCTCTGCCCCTCCCCCCTCAAATAAATAAATAAAGTCTTAAAAAAAAAAGTCACTTGCAGGGCGCCTGGATGGCTCAGTTGGTTAAGCATCTGAGTCTTGATCTCAGGATCATGAGATCAAGCCCAATGACAGGCTTCATGCTGCACGTGGAGTCTGCTTAAGATCCTCTCTCTCTCTCTCTCTCTCTCTCTCTCTCTCTCTCTGGGCTGGGTGGTTCAGTCAGTTAAGTGTCTGCCTTCTGCTCAAGTCATGATCCCAAGGTCCTGGGATTGAGTCCTGCGTTGGGCTCCATGTTCAACTGGGAGTCTGCTTCTCCCTCGAAGCAACCCCACACCCCACCCCCCTGCTCATGTTCTCTTTCTCATAAAAAAAAAAAAAAAGGCACTTGCTATTGTTAAAGCCATAAATAGGAATCTCCAACACTCAACAACACTCATCTCCCATGGAAAAATGTTTCTCTTAAGTCATTTGAGAAAAGGCAATTAAAAAGTGCAGAAAGATAGACCTCTTTAAACCATTAAAAATGTATACTTAGATGTTTCTGAGAGGGAGAGTCTGAATCTCTCTTACCAGTTACCAGTTTTTACCCTAGACAAATTATTTAACATCTATGAGATAGTGTTCGCATCAAAGAAACTCAGAATTTCTTCTTTGACTCTATTGCAAGTTTACTGGACAGATAGAGTTATGTATAGGAAAACACTTCACAGCTGCAAAGTACTGTACAAGTGTATTGGAATAAACATTAATGGTTGCCCAGAGAGAGAAGGAACTTCATTCAAGAATTAAGTAATTGGCTTCTTGCTAGCTGTCAGTGCTCTTTATAACTAAGATTCAATAGTTTTAGCAGGAGGAGAGGCCACAGATACTTTTGGAAAATTTTTTGTGTTTAGGCGAAATTGTCAAAGATGTGATTCAGCATGATAACTATAAAGGGTTCCAGTTTCTTGTGCTTCATTGGATAACAATTTATAATCAGCAGGCAAAAAATTCACAGGCTTGGAGAAGGGGAACTGTTAATTCTCATTCTTGAAGCTTGTCATCTTCTTGAAATATCAAAAGTAAGGAAGAATGTCAGTTACCATGATGCTTTAGGTATGGCTACTTGTTTTCAGCTTATGGTTTCATTTAAAATTTTCTTTAGTTTATCTGATCAAAATTAAATGGAGCCAGTTTCTATAACTTAAGTGTTACTGAGAATTCTCAAAAAAGGAAACACAGTGGAGAGAGACATGGCAAAAGATGCAAGCTTACTACTAATAATAAACCACTTCATCTCAACCCTCCTCATTGGAAGGTGACAGTACCAGTAAAAGTGATAGAGTCAGATAGCATTTTCTTCTTGGCTTGGCAGAACATGAGTCTTAGTTAAGGATTTAGTGGAGAGACAGGGGAATGCTAGGAGGCAAAGAGAAATTCCTGGACAGATCCAGACATTTTCTTTGCTCCTCTCCCCCCCCCCCTTTTTTTGCCCTTTTTGACATCTATAACTAAACAAAACTGTCCAAAAGGAGTACATGAATATATGTACATTAAAATCAGCCCCCTTTCCCTACACCAAGACCTTCTTTACCTCAAATAAGTAATTGCTGTTAATGCTGTTTGTGTTGGATTGCATTTGGGTAAAGCATACCTACAAATTACTTGTATAATGGAGATCATGCTTACTATAAAATAGGGATTATGTGAGTCTTCAGCCGTTTTTGTTTTTGTTTTGTTTTTCATGATTGGCCTCGCAGCCTATCAGTCTAAATGAATCTATTTCATTCTAAATTGAGATGGCAAACATTTTCTTTAAAGATCAGATAATATATATAAATATTTCAGATTTGGCGGCAATGTAGTCTTTGTAGCAGTTACCATACTGCCATTGTATAGCACAAAAGCAGCCATAGACAACTTACAGATTCGTAAGCATGGTTGTGTTTCAATAAAGCTTTATTTGCAAAAACAATCCAAGTTTGGCCCATGGGTTGCAGTTGGCCAAGCTGTTCTAAATTATTACATAGTATTTCCGCATAAAAATCGTCATACTTTAACTATTTCTCTAGTTAATTATGTCCAGGTTTTCACTATTAAACACTACTGTTATGAATATCCTTATACAAATAATCCTGTTAGTGTATGAGTACTTCTGTAGGAAGTGAAATTGACAGGTCAAAGATGTGTGTATTTAAATGTAACTATAGCTTCTAAATTCTCCAAAGGCCTTTACCAGCATATACTCCCTAAAACCATATGAAAATGGACTTCTTAACACCTGCCAACCCTATTATTTTTAAAAAATTTTTACCAGTATTATGTGCAAAAATACTATTTCTTGGTTTTTACTTACAACTGCTTAATAATTCGCTGGTAAGGGACCCCTGGGTGGCTCAGTCAGTTAAGCATCTGGCTTTGGCTCAGGACATGATCCCATGAGTCTGGGATCAAGTCCCGCGTTGGGCTCCTTGCTCAGCGGGGAGCCTGATTCTCACTCTGCCTGCTGCTCCCCCCTGCTTGTGCTCTCTCTCTCTCTCTCTCTGACAAATAATGTCTTAAAAAATAATAATAATTCACTGGTAAGGCTTGAGAGAACTAATAATACCCCTTTACCTTCCCACCTGATTTAGAATAAACTAAAAGACAGATGTAGGAATGAAAATATAGAGTATCACCTGTGCTATTGATAAAGCCGTTGGACAACTTGGCCTGTATCTGTGATAAAAATAGTTCTCCAAATACTATATCCTAGAATTAATCTTCCCCACTTTTATCACAGGCAATGTTAGAAAATAACAGACCTGCCATTAGCAGTCTCTCCTCGGAAAACATCATGAAGAAACAGAATTTGTGATTCATAAGACAGTCATATCCCAAAAGGAAAGAGAGAAAGTGGCTGAACGACACATGACCCATTCCCTTTCCCAAACTTCCCAGCTAGATGGGTACTGGGGAAGGGAGGAAGACAGATCAGGAGTGCCACTGTTAGGTGGTCCTTCCACCAGGAGATATGAGTAGGAAGTCAGTGTCTTCCCCCAACACTCCAGCTCCAGCCTTAGGGAGGCTGACCATCTCTCCAATGAGTTAGATAGCCATTTAGTTTGTGAACTGCTTATTCTTATCCCTTGCCCATTTCTAAAAGCTGATTTGTTCACATTTTTCTACAGCTTTGTAGGAGTGCTCCACTCTTATTAAAGATATTAGTCTTTGGTTATGTGTTGAAATTACTGTATTTATTAAAATCTAAAATGCCATTGCTTATGAGACACCATTATTTTATATACTCCTAAAGGGAGGGAGGTTAAAAAAAAACTGTTAAGTAACTTAGAATTTATATTAATTGAAATAACTTGCTTAGACTTTTTTTGGTATATATACTAAAAGGGAAAATATAAACAAAATAGATTGGCTAAGTTATTAACGAAACGTTTTATATTCAGAGTTCACCCACTCTCTTGTCAGTTTTTCTGTTCAGAGCCCTTGCCGTCCATGGTTTTCCACACTATATATCATCCTCTGTGTCGTCAAATACATTGGTGCAGCCATATTTCTCAGAGCCATATTTCTTCATTACTGTCTTTGAATTTTTTTTCAAGCCATACCACCAATTCTGTAAGTTTTGATGCTGGTACTTTCTTGAGCTTATCAGTAGATGTAATAAAGTTTCAGATAAAAACAAGACACAAAAAAAAACAGGACTCACATTTTCCTCCTGAAATGGTTCTTGAATAGTGTGTTGAGTGAAGTGTTAAGGGGTTGCATCTTTCCAATAATAATGTGAATAACAACGAAATTGGAACGTGTGCAGGCAATGTCTCCACTTCACAACTACTGCCTGGCAGACAGCAAATGTAAGAAACCACTGATTGTATGACAAATGATGACTTGAGATATGTTAAAATTCGAAGAAATGTTTGTTATAATTGATGATTTAGAGTGCTTTTTTCCTGTGTGTCATGAGTCTTTTTTTTTTCCATTTCATGTTTTGTGGTAAAATATATGCAACAAAATTCGTCATTTCACTATTTTTTTTTGGATTTTGATTTTTTTTAGGATTATATTTATTTATTTGAGAGAGAGCATGAGGGGGAAGGGTGGGGCAGAAAGAGAAGCTTTACCAACTGAGCCACCCATGCACCCTCATTTCACTATTTTTAAGTGTACAATTCAGTGGTATTAATTACATTCATAATGTTGTGCAAATATCACGACCATCATTTCCAAAATGTTTCATCACCCCAAACAAAACTCTACCCATTAAGTAATAACTCTCCATTTCCTCTTTCCTCAGGCCTGGTAATTTCTAATCTATGAGAAGCATTTTTAAATTTCTCATTTGATCCTAATTTTCTTCTTGTGATGCATACTTTTCTCAAGTACAGATTTTTCAGTTTTGATTTTGAGAAAATGATTTGTTCACCCTTAACTGAATTCATAAAACTAAATTCTAAATTATAAGTATGCTGTTAACATTTCTAAAATCTAGAGGAATCTTGGCAATCATGGGGAAAAATGTTAACTTCTCTAGATCTTTAGCAATGCTTTTGTTATTCTGACAGGCTGTCCAGGCTGTCAAAAACATATCTAGGTAATTTGGTCCTTGAAGAGGCATTTATTTATGTCATACCTTTGCATGAAGAAAACTTTAAAAAAAAACAGTTCAATAGTTTGGATCCCACTTGAAATTCCCAGTAATTCTTTCTCCATAAGAGTTTTTACTAACTAGCATTAAACTGTTTTAACTAAGAAACATTTACTTACTGCATTTTTTGTGCATTCTCTAGGGATAAAAAGAGTGATTTTTTTTTTTAAAAACTATGAATTCAAGCCATGAGTTTTATTTACCCTTCATGTATGGTTTTAATAAAAATTCTAAATCTAGGTATTGACCACTGTTAAAAGTATCCATATCTGTTTTGTTTTTCCTTTTAAGATACTCTTAAGTCACATGTTAGGAAATGACCCATCAGATGAGATTAGCTTTTGAGTTTACATGCCATCTCTGGTTATATTTAGTGCGTCTGGTGAAAAAAATTTATGGGTCTGCAGATCTTTCAACTTTGTTCGTTTTTGGCAAGATTTTTCAGTGTGTGTGATATCTGTTTCCTTTTGGCAAGTTTCTGACAACTTGATGCTTTAAAAAATATATGTCTGTGATGTGATCTTCAATACTTGCCTTGCACCATTTTATTTTCTGACACTAAAAAGTTAGTTTGTACCAGGCCTTGAGCTGAACAAAATATATGCTCATCCGTGTTGCCACACTTTGAGAGGTTGTCCTTTCTTTGGAGGGCATTTCTATTTGTGGATGAATGTACCTGGAGTTATATAAATGAGATACTAGATAAAGAAGAAGAGTTGTGGCCACAGGAATTTATCCTTCATCTATTCGCCTCTTGTCTCCAACAAGACCAAGAAGAAATGCTCTAACAGTTTTTAGACTGTTCCCAAATCAGAGACTATTGAAAAATCATTCTTAAAGGAGGGTAAAAGCCTACTCTGAAAAAATGAGATACATTCATTAATTTTTTTCTATTTTTGACTGAAGTCTTTAGGAAAGCAACTTTATTTTTACCACTTTAAAGAGAGTTAAAATTACATCACTTTGGGCTGTTTATCACAGTTAATCATTCTTCCATTAGTTTATTATAAGTTAAAAGTTTGGGAAAATTCCGGGTTTCCCCATTATTCCTCTGAGCAGCTGCCTTGTAAATAAATGTCATGCCTGGTCAGTAGAGGGGTTGGCTGAAGGAAAGAGGACATTTAGGACATTTCTTCGATCTCTACTCAGAAACAAAAAATTCCAGTTGTGTGCTTTACACTGCAAGATGCAAGGGGGCGGTCCTTGACAAGTCTCCAATGTGATTTCCATATGGACTCCAGGGTCTTAAAAGAACTCTTTCTAATCTTCTGTCTTACAATGTTTCAGATTTAAATTCCATCTGCACCTATCTTTTAGTTCCTTTGCTGCCACTCTAGAGCTGAGTCACCATGAATAATCTCTCTTCATCTTTGAGGCTGGGTCAAGCCTAGAGAAGAATAACATGAGAACATACCTCATCCTTAAGGTTGAATTTGCTCTGTGGATTTCGGAATAGATGTTCTTTGCTGAGAGCCACTACAATGTCTACCTAAATGTCTTCATCTTAGACAATGGTGCGACAAGGTCAGGATGGCTGCAACCTCAAGGCAAAGGCTGTGTTTACTTCTGTTAAACATGATTTGCCAGAGAAGATTTAAATGCTGCTATTTTGCTATGATAAAACTAGTGGTTCCTATGGATAGATTTAAAGATATACATTCTCAGAGTATATTTAAGTGTTTTAAGGGTATTTTATCCAATTCTTTAAAAAGATTCAGTTTGCTAAATAATTCAGAGTATAAAATTTTAAGATCGAGAGAATTTACTAAGTTTTAGAGAAAGGAGATATGATTTAGATGCCAGGATACTTCATGACTGAGGCCTCTCTTTACCACTAGTGGGCTGAATAATCATGGGAAAATCACTTTGTTTATTTGGTTTTCAACATTCTCTCCTTTAAAGGAAGTAGGATGAAATTATTCCTAGGGACATTTTCAGCTGCAGCTTCCTATAGTTTCAAGTTGATACAAATTTATTGGGGTTTTAGGAATACACTTAAACACCATATTTTAAGAATTCTCAAAAATTGATGTTCTAAAACAATAACTATATTCTAAAATAACAAATACTATGCCATTGAATAAGTCATAATGAACAAATTATTGAAGAGTTGTTAAATATTTTTAAATATTCTTTCAATAAATATCTGTACCTTTAAGGAACTGGACGTCTGTCAGCACGATAGGAGGTGAACATTTATAACTGTAGTGTGAAGCAAGATGACTTGTATTAAAAGCTTACTGGAAGATTAGATATGTTCTGTAAGCTGTGGTGGGTCATAGCACACTTTGTGTGAGAAACATGTTGATGCAGACAGTAAGACCAAGGGATAAAGTTTTCTTAGACCTATTTTTCCTTACTTTTCCTGTAAGGGATTTTAGTACCTAAATGAAATTTATTTGCTTCCATACACATATGTGTAGGTGTGTGGTGTGTTCTTTGTTGAGGGACGTGTGGTGTTGATGGAGATCAGTGTGGAGGATGACCACATTGCTAAGTAAGTGCCATTTTGTAGGATTTGGTAAACCCTTTTTATTTATAGGAACTGTTTTTAAAGCATTATAAAATTGTGTTTCCTTTACACATTATTCTGCCTCTAAATAGCTATGCATTGTACTAGATCCTAAACTCACTAAGATTCTCATCAAATTTCTCTCAAATATTTGTAAGATAAAATTATTCTCACATTTGAAACAGAACATGAATGTTTTCCTCTGGAACAGATTCACTGAATATGACTATGCCCCTTCCTTGGCTTATTTTTCTCCATGGCACTTTTTATCCTCTATGTACTATGTATTTCAATTCATTTTTTTATTGCCACTGGCAAAAATGGCTGCCAGAAACTCGGCTCAGTGTGTCAGGGAGGCATTTGAAAGAGAATAGGGTAAATGACTAATGAGTGGGTCTAATATTTTGAAAATAGGCAATCCCATTTAGATATATCTGTATCTATATCTATACTAGATTACTAGATTATTCCATTACACACCCATTATGAACTTCAAACACCAAGTATGAGCATATCACATCTTTAATGTCTTTCTTTATGGACTTGAAATTGGAGTTTCCATGAGATATCACTTGTGTAAATGAGATTTATATTTTGAATTAAGAATATTTATTGGCATAATTAATTAAGTCAAATGTAGATGGATTGCTGAAATCATCTTAGAAATGGTAACTAAGGATCATTCTTTCATACTAAGATGGAAAGTGACTTAGAAGTTTGAATCTTTCCAACAATTGTTTGTTTTCAACAATTTTTTCTTCTATTGAAATTGTTCCTTATAAGCAGGAATGACAATGGCTATCATAAAAAAGAGAATTTGTGTCCTCAGGAAACCTTGTCCTTACCAGGAACAGATTCTAACTTATTTTTTGTGAAATAGTTTCTAGTGCCTCTTTCCCTGCAAAGTTTTAGCATCTACTCCTGATTTTGCTTTCACTATGTATTTGTACATGAGATTAAAATTGACACAGCCTATAATACCTACCAAATATACTGAACTAAATTAACAAGTGGAAGGAAAATGTGACATTTCTTTTACACATTATTACTGATCAAAGAATAGAGTATGGGTATTTTGCTCCAATAGAACTCAGAAACTTTCAATGATACGAAGGCAATGTTATAAGAAGGCTTGTTAAAGTATTTATAGAGGGAAAAATAAGACTCTAATGTCAAAGTGAACATTAAGAAAAACACAAACATGACAGGATCAGGAAAATGAACACATTATATTATCAAAGGGCACAGCCAGCAGATGAAAAATATGATATAAAAAGCAGCTGGGCAATTTGAAGGCTAGATACTTCCAGTATTATATTTGGAAAAGAGCACAAGCCACTAGCATTTAAAAAATAGCAGACTGTCTCGTGAAACTTCTCTGCCATCAGGAAGAAAGTACATGGGAAAGCCGACCAAATGTGGTCATTCATCATTATATTAAATCACTGGGTACATAGCTCAGAACTGATGTTAAAGGGAAATATTTACACGGTAGAGGGAGAAGTGGAGAGAGTGCTATGATTAATACTCTTTGTAAGTAACAGAGACTAACTCAAGCTAGCATATGTGAAATATATGATATGATATGATATGATATGATATATGATATATGTGTCTCATACTCCAACAACATGAATGTGGCCAGGCTTTAGGAAGGGAGTGAATACAAGGACTGAAAAATGTCAGTTTTTCCCCATTTCTTTTCTCTGCTTCTTTCTCTAAGTGTGCTTTGAGCACAAGTCTAACTCCTGGCTGGGAAGACACACAAAGATCATTTCTACATAGACTTGAAAGATAAAGTTACTGTGGTGGATGGAGTGTTGGTCCTTAGCAGAAGGTTGGACCTGGGATGTGACTCTTCTGATAGAGATGGGAATCCTTAGGGCTTGCACTCAACATGGGAGGAGATTGGGGGTAGAACAGGTATGTCATAGTAACACAGGGCAGAAATTCAGTGTTCATAAGACCTGATGTCCAGGAGATAAAGGCTCCAGAAAAGGACTAGCGGCTTGGCTCAGGTCTTATAGGGCTTTACCTTGCCCTTCCTGCCATTTTAATTGGGAGAATGCTTTTATCTGACATCCTTGTGTGGCTTGCATTCCATCTTAGCCCAAATGTCACCACCCAGAGAGGTCTACCTTGACCATTCTATTTAAAGAAACCTCCACACCACATTTAAAGTACTCTTAAAATTACCTTGATTTGTCTCCTTTGAAGAGCTTATTTTTCTGATATTATCTTATTTCTATACTAATCTATTGTCTGTTCTCACTCTGCTTTTTGTGACATCATAGGCCTTTTCTGACTTGTTCTTCTTTGTGTCTCTATCATCTGGCCCAATGCCTAGCACGTAACAGGTGCACAATAAACACCTTGTTGGATAAATGACTAGGAGCATAGATTGCTACTATAGAATTGGAGCTAAGAGCAGTATGTGGCACTAGGAGCTAGGAGATTATATAGGACTTCG
This sequence comes from Ursus americanus, assembly GCF_024610735.1. NCBI lineage: Eukaryota > Metazoa > Chordata > Mammalia > Carnivora > Ursidae > Ursus > Ursus americanus. Next base: position 39,721,091 of record NC_142146.1, read on the forward strand.
ATGTTCTGGAGCAGAGGGAAGGTCTTTCTGGTCCTATCAGAGGCAGGATCTGCCTTCCCATGTCATTGGGGGCCTTAAAGTACTTGTTATACCTATGCTTCAGTAAGGTTGGAAAATCAAGACTTACCAGCTGGTTTGAGTCCAACCCTAGCACAGGACAGATGATTATGTGCTCAAAGTATAAAGGGGTCTGGGGCACATCAGACACCTCTACACTCTGTGAGGAAGTGTTCAGCCATCACTCACAGGTTATTCTTTCATGGCTATTTCCACTCTCTCAGATTCAACTGAAGACAAATAGAATTTTTGAGAAGGGAAGAAGGGACTGTAGCTATTTTCCAGACTGGGTTTCTAATAGAGATTTTTTATTTTTTGGTTAATGAAGCAAGAATTTATTTTAAATCATCTCTATACATTTGAAAGACTTGAATTAGATTTTATGGAAAAGTAGGATATCTACAGTAAAGCCTAAATATTAGTGTTAGGACCTCATAATTTTCTCATAAAGTTTACCAAGGTCTTTGGTTCTTTATAGGAATCAAACAATGTAATTTAAGCATATAGTTTTCTTTCCTTCCTCTTCCTTTTTGGCTGTCTTCCTGAGGAATGAATTTCATGAGGATCTAAGATATATGTCCACTTAAACAGGATGAGTTTCTCTGAAAAAGAAGTTGGGGTAATGTTTGGAAAAAGGCAGAGAAGCTGGTCGGTCACAAGCATTAACTTTTTCACTAGAACTTCAACTCCAATGGAAGATTTGGGTAACACCACATTAAAAATGTGTTGTAAGTTGGCCTTTATTATACCCTGAAAATCATTTTTTTTTTCTGCAATGGTTCTTTCTTTCTTTCTTTCTTTCTTTCTTTCTTTCTTTCTTTCTTTCTTTCTTTCTAAGATTTTATTTATTTATTTATTTAAGAGAGAGCAGGTGTGCAAGCAGGGGAGGAGCAGAGGAAAAGGGAGAGGGAGGGGGAAAGAATATCAAACAGACTGCACAGAGCACGGAGGGGCTCGATCTCAGGATCCCAAGATCATGACCTGAGCCAAAACCAAAAATTAGATGCTTAACTGACTGAGCCACCCAGGCACCCCAGCAATAGTCATATACTTAATTGTTATGCTCTAAGAACAAACTTGCTTTTGCACAGCCAGGAAACATTGCACCTCAATGTTGAGTTTCAGCAATCTCAGACTAAACAAATGAGTCTAACTTTAGTAAAACTTGTGGTTTTTCGCCATAGTTTCTTCTCCCTGTATTATGAATCTACTATTTATACTCTATTCTGGGGGAAATTAAAATTAAATAATGCAATTAAGAGTTACTTATTCTATTATAGAATCCAAGCCAGCATGGGGATGTGGCTTTGCTTTTTTCTGTGATGTTTGGCCAGAGTATAGTGATCATGTCTAAGGGGTTCTGTTTTCCACCTTGTTCTTTTCCTGGTCCTTTGGATAGAGCGAGGGAGCAGGCTTTGTTGGGCTTTTTATTGTCTGCATCCATTGGCATTTCTGGATCACTGGCTTCTTCAGCTCCAAGCCTGGGCTATATGAGACAAAAAGAAAACCCACAGAACCCACCACTTTGTTTTCCTCATGTCCCAAGTTCACTAGCCAGTCTGCCTTTTTCTGTCCATCCCTCAGAGTCTTCTTATGTTTGTTTTATATACAATGTTCAGAGTCTTTAGTTGTACTTCAAGGGAGAAATGTATTTTTCCCTAAAAGTACATTAGCTCTATTTTTTTAGTAGCAAAAGTCTGGACAGCTGATTGTTGACAAATTGCAAAGGTGATTCACTGGAGAAAGAAGAGTCTTTTCAACAAATGTTGCTGGAACAGTTAGAAATCACATGCAAAAAAATGGACTTGATTCATAACCATGCAATATAATAAAATTAACTTGAAATGGAGTTTTAAGTGTAAACCTTAAAACTATAAAACTTCTAGAAGAATGCATAGGAAAAAATCTTTGTGGTCTTAGGTTAAGGGAAAAGCTCATAGATACAATAGCCCCCCTTTATCTGTGGTTTTGCTTTCTGAGGTTTCGGTTACTCACTGTCAACCATGGTCCAGAAGCACATGTTCGTCCTTCTGATACATCGTCAGAAGGTCAATAGTAGCCTAACCCTAGATCACAAAACCCTAGATCACAATCTTTCACCTCACTTTATCTCATCATTTGGGCATTTTATTATCTCACATCATCACAACAAGAAAGGTAAATACAGCACAATAAGAGATTTTGAGAGGGAGACTGCATTCACATAAATTTGTTCTACTTTATTGTTGTTAATCTCTTACTGTACCTAATTTATATATTAAACTTTATCATAGATATATATGCAGAGGAAAAAACATGGCATATATAGGGTTCAATACTATCCTGGTTTCAGCCATCCACTGGGAGTCTTGGCACATATCTCTTCCAGATAAGGGAGGACTACTGTAAACCCAAAAGTGCAATCCATAAAAGAGCAGACTGATAATTTACACTTCACCAAATGCAAACATTTTTACTCTTCAAAAGTCACTGTCAAGAGAGTGAGAAGACAAGCCATAGACTCAGGGAAAATATTTGCACAGCACACATCTGATAAAGGACTTTACATCTAGAATATATAAAAGTTCTCAATACTTTCTAAGAAAACAAGCAACTCAATTTTAAAATGGGCAAAGGATTTGAAAAGACAATCCTCCAAGTAATAAAATCTAACCACACTGGGTCCTCATTCCTACCTGTTAACAGTTATCTGGAGTTGAGTAGCAGTTGCCATCTTAGATTTGGCATGAATTTTCCAGTTTTCTTCAGTCCTTACTTGGTCCCTTCCTGGTCCTTGAAGGAATGTGAGTTACCTGATGGTTCTCTGTCCTAAGTTCAAAAGGAGATATAAAGTTATTTCTATTTGCCAGGCTACTTCAGTCAATGTCAAGTTTGTGTTTCACATTATTTAGGGTAGAGTCCGTTCTCTTCCCCTCCATTCTCACCCTTCCCCCAGACTCAACTTTCACACGGGATCCCTCTTGGTTGCCCTGCATAGCAACACAGTCTCCACAGTGACTTTGAAATTATTGGTTTGAGGGCTTGATTCAATACTTCTTTTCCTATAAACCATTTTTATCTCTAGCAGTTATAATAACAAGAATGGTCTACAATAACATGACCTCTACAAGTAAAAATTTGTATTAAACATAATTCATCAGATTCAAATGGATTTGAAATCCTAAAATTGTACAGAAAATGGAATTTATCCTATGTGTCCTTGTTTTAACATGATTTTCTAGGCCCATGTTGGGCATTAAGCCCTCAGTGGAATTTATGATATGGAATTAATTGTTTTGCTCTCTGCAGACATCACACCCTTCACCTGCCACATGAGAGCACAGGATCTAAGGCCTCTGAGGATAAGGTTCTTGTGTTTGTTTGTACAGCCTCCTTCTCTTCCTTCATACGTTTACTCTAAAATATGCACCAAGGGTGGATGGTACATGAATATATAATTCCTGGAAAATAATTCCTCTTTGTCCTTTTCATTTGGCATTAAGACTTTTTTTTCTATCGATTGAAGAACAGTGAAAACTAATCTAAAGTAATCTAATGTTCTTCAAATTGAATTTTTATAGTATCAGGATATATAAACTCTCTCATAAAATATTAACTGCTAGTCTATATTTCTAAAACATTTTCATTTTATTTAGAGAATTCTTTACGTCCCTGGGAAACTCCACTCAGAGGACAAGCCTGCAGTATATCTTTGTGACAAGGATTTGTTGGGGCTGGAAGTGACTGATAATTGTTGGTTGGTTTGAAAACTTATGTCTACGGAAAAGCCTGTACATGGATGTCTATAGCAACTTTATTCATATTTGTCAAAACTTGGAAGTGACCAAGATGTCTTTCAGTAGGTGAACGGATAAATAGACTGTGCTACATCCAAGCAATGGAATATTATTTGGTCCTAAACAGAAATGAGCTATCAAGCAATGAAAAGACATTGAGGAACCTAAAAAGCATATTGCTAAGTGGAAGAAGACAATATGAAAAGGCTACATATTATATGATTCCAGCTATCTGACATTCTGGAAAAGGCAAAACAATGGAGCCAGTAAAACAGTCAGTGGTTGCCAGAAGTAGGACAGTGGCAGGGTTGAATAGGGAGAGCACAGAGGATTTTTAGGGCAGTGAAGCTATTCTGTATGATACCACAGTGGTGGGTACTTGTATAACACATATGTCTAAACGCATAGAGTGTACAATGCCAAGAGTGAATCGATTGCAACAAATATGCCACTCTGGTTGGGGGTACTCATGATGGGGGTGCAGAGGATATATGGGAATTCTGTACTCTGTTCAGCTTCTGCTCAGTTTTGCTATGAATCTAAAATTGCTCTAAAAATAAAGTTTATTGATTAAAAAAGAATGTTGGAGGGCATTTGGAGTTGAGAAGCCATTTGACACACTAGAAATAACATGGCCCTTGGGTCAGAAAACCATTATTTGAATCTTTACCAATCATTTTCCTGATAACTTTGTGAGATTTAACTTCTCTGGGCCTCGGTTTTCCCAGGAAGAATTTAAGTGAATAATATTTATGTTGCAGGATTGATATGAGGAGTAACTGAGTTACCTTCCTACTGGAGCCTAGGGATTTCTGCTTCATCCCAGTTGCAGAATGAGGCATGCACATTAGTGACATGCTCCCAGAGCCTGGAGGCCCTTAGAAGGCAATAGATGAACCTACACCCTTTTCAGAAGCAATATATAGGAGGCAGAGGAAAGAGTGAATCCAACTAGTGTCAAGCATATTGTGTTTTAAAATTTTACCTTTGACTCTAGCAGTGAAAATGTGAGATCTCCTCAGATAAACTGACGCTGTTTTTAATATACCACACATACTGCCATCCCTGAAAAAGAATTTGAAATGATACTCAGAAAGTTTTTATTTATTGATGAATTTTAGGAATATTTATTTAGGAATATTATTATTATTATTATTATTATTATTATTATTATTATTATTATGAATTTTAGGAAATATTAGGAACTGGAATAATATTTCCAAAATAGAAGAAAGAAAAGTACATACACGAAAGAATTACTTGGAAGAAGTAGTCCCAGTATACTGGATCCTAGTCACTGATCTTACTGAGAAATTAAACTTGCAATTAGACATAAAAATAGAGAGCAGTGACAGGCGAAGTATCTGGAGAAATATGAAAAGAGAAAAATTCAGGCAATTGGAAGGAGTGGATAATCATAAGAATTGTCAAGTGGCTTCTTTAACATTTTCCCCTTTACCCCACACCAAAAATCCCTTCGTGGCCAGTGGCAGATCAACAAACTCTACCACGGCATCCGTTTCTTCCTTTTTCTCTTCTAACAGTTCCCCTCATTTTGTTGTTATTATATCCTTGTTGCCCCTTCCAGCCTATGGGCTTCAGGTAAAAAATCTTTTTCCCAGTTTGAGAGATTAGTGTCATTGACTAAAATACTCCCCCACCTTTGCCAGTGATTGCTTCAGAAATGGGCGTGTGAGGTATTAGTTTGTGCCAGTGAGACATGAGGAAAGTTTGCTGAGGGTTTCAAGCAAAGAAATTTCCTTGCTGTTAAAAAAGAGCCAATCAAAAGGGATAGTCTCTCTTTCTCTGGTCATCACGGAGATGCAGATAAAACGCTCAGAACGGCCACAGCTCTTTTTCCATTCTGCAGAAGCTAAGCTTAGGATGAAATTAATTCACAGTGGAAAACTCAGTAGAGGGAATTATAGAGAAAAAGACTAGAGCTATTGGCTTGTTTCAAAAATATTATGCCTTCCCTGGAATTCTAGGTATATGAGACAATACATACCTTTATCTGAACTAGCTTAAATTAGATTTTTAGTTGCAGCTGAATGCAGCTAGTATCAGTCAACTAGTGTACTATTAAAAATGGTTATTTCTAATAGTTGGCTTTTATTAACACATGCATGAAAAAGTTAACAAAGATATGGTAAGACCTTTAGATCATGGCACAGGATAAAGAAAATCAGTAATTTGATACCATGGGAAAGAATACTAAAAATGCAGTTGACTTGCCTGTCTGAAGCTACCACCACTCATTTTTTGAATGATTAAGCTGTTACCTTAATGTCTTTTCAATTCACGTTTTTTTGACAGTTTGTGAATTGTTATGTGATCTCATACTTATCTGGGTTAGAGACTAAGCAGAAACACCATGAATAAGAGATGTTGATGTAAGAGAGTTGGAATAGACTCAATGGGACATAATCATATTGTGGATAATGGGAGATGAGTAATATTGACAGTTATAACAAAGATGATGGCAAGGAATTTTTTATAAGTGGGTTTAATGCAACATTGAATCTAGATGCAATTACATTTTAAGACCAAATTTGGTAACAGGTAATTTTAAAAGGTTGGAATGTGTTATCAAACCGTGGAGATAGACTCACACTGATACTTTCCATGATATGAAAACAGTCTGCCTTGATCTTTCAACATACAAGTAATTTCCAACATAGAAGAGGACAGCACACATTCCCTAGATACCCTGAATTGACCCTCAGGTACTTTGAATTTTACTTGTCAACCTTCTTAATGGGAATAGGATTACAATGTCATTGATGTAGAATATACATAATAGGTCATTCATGATGAAAGTAAATGTGTATTTATTGAATGAATGAATGAATGAATGAATGAATGAATGTAAGTTATTTTCACTTTCATTTCAATGACTACTTAAGCTATTGGCTGACATAAGGAATTCTACACCGTTAAGATGCTGGATTGTACAAACTACTCATGAAACTCTTCACCTTACTTTATTGTCAGATATCCCAAATCAAACCTCCTTCTCATCTGAAACGTTTCCCCATTATCCACTCTCTTTTCATTTGGGGGCATAACTTTCTCCTGGTTGCTAAGGGATGCAGCATTCACTTTCTTCCTTTCCATTATCTCTCTTATTTAATTAGCCATGGAGTCCTGTTTACTCTTCTTTACAGTGTCTCTTGCTTCTTAGTCCCATGGCTACAAACCTCAACTGATTCATTGTTGTTATAGACATGTCACTTCTTTCCCAGATTTTATTTACCCCCAGTTCAAACCATACCACATACTTTTGCCAGATTTATCTGTCTAAAACACTGCTTTCATTGTGGCTTTCTTTGGCTTGAGAACTCACAGTAACTGTATACTGCTTAACGTTTCAAATCCAATTGAACTTGACTGTCATTCCAGGTCTTTTGCCATTGGTCTAATATTACTTATAAAAACTGTCTTTTAGGTCTCCTCAGACTATACTCTCTGCTGTAGATTGGTTTCTGGCTGTCCTAGGAGCATTTCCCAATGCCATGCCTTTGCTTAGATTGTCTCTGCCAGAGATGCCTGTGTTCAAATCCTTCTCCAACTCAATCCCTTCCCTTGTTTTCTTACCTTCACCCTCTCAATCCAAGTATCCATGCCATGCTCTCTTCCAGGTTCAGCTAAGTCCTATCTCTATATGTATTTTTCACTACCTTATTTCAGTTATTCCTTTCTAAAGGAGAATTTGCCAGGTAAATTGCTTTAAGTTGTGTAAAGTTAAGCAACTTCATGTCAGTATTATGCAACTTTGAAGGGAGTGAGATTTTGGAAACATCTCGACAGGACCCAAACAGTGAGGAGCACTGGGATCATGATCTTAGTCATAATGTAGGCTGGCGGTTATCTGCTAACTGTGTTCTTTCTTGTCATGGCTTCCCCGATAGGAATTTCGCTAATGGAAAATGATAATTAAATGTTGACTTAAAAAAATTTTTTTCCCCTAGTGGTATTTCCTTTTTTCTTTTCTTTTTCTTTTTTCTTTTTTTAGTTTTTATTTTAATCACCAAGTGCTCATCACAAGTGTATTCCTTAATCCCCCATCACCTGTTTCACTAATCTCCCACCCCACTCCCCTCTGGTAACCATCAGTTTGTTCTCTGTAGTTAACAATCTCTTTCTTGATTTGCCTCTCTCTCTTTTTCCTTTGCTCATTTTTTTTGTTTCTTAAGTTCCACATATAAGTGAAATCATATATTATTTGTCTTTCTCTGACTGACTTATTTCACTGAGTATTATACTCTCTAGCTCCATCCATGTTGTTGCAAAGGGTGAGATTTCATTGTTCTTTATGGCTGAATAATATTCCACTGTACATATACATATGTATATGTGTAGTGGAATACACACTGTATACACACACCACATCTTTATCCATTCATCTATCAAAGGACACTTAGGTTGCCTCCATAATTTGGCTATTGTAAATCGTGCTGCTATAAACATAGGAGTGCCTGTATCCCTTTGAATTAGTGGTTTTGTAATCTTGAGTAAACACCCAGTAGGGTGATTACTAGATTGTAGGGTAGTTCTATTTTTAACTTTTTGAGGAACCTCGATATTGTTGTCCAAGTGGCTGCATCTGTTTGCATTCCCACCAACAGTGCAAGAGGGTTCCTTTTTCTCCACATCCTCACCAACACAGGTTGGTTCTTGTGTCATTGATTTTAGCCATTCTGACAGGTATGAGATGATATCTCATTGTAGTTTTGATTTGTATTTCCCTGATAAGTAATCTTGAGCATCTTTTCATGTGTCTGTTGGCCATCTGTATGTCTTCTTTGAAGAAATGTCTGTTCGTGTCTTCTGCCCAATTTTAATTGGATAATTGTTTGGGGGGTGTTGAGTTTTATAAGTCCCTTATATATTCTGGACACTAACCTTTTATTGGATATGTCATTTGCAAATACCTTCTCCTATTCTGTAGGTTGCTATTTAGTTTTGTTGATTGTTTCCTTTGCTGTGCAGAAACTTTTTATTTTGTTGTAGTTCTAATAGTTTATTTTTGCTTTTGTTTCCTTTGCTCAGGGGCGCTATCTAGAAAAAAAAATTGCCACAGCCTGTCAGAAATTACTGCCTGTGTTCTTTTCTAGGATTTTTATGGTTTTATATCTCACATTTAGGTCTTTAATCCATTTTGAATTTATTTGTGTGTGTGCTATAAGTTAGTGGTCCAGTGTCATTCTTCTGCATGTTGCTGTCTAGTTTTCCCAACATCGTTTGTTGAAGACACTTTTTTCACGCTGGATATTCTTTCCTGCTTTGTCAAAGATTAATTGACCACAAAGTTGTGGGTTTATTTCTGGGTTTTCTATTCTGTTCCATTGATCTGTGTCTATTTTTGTGCCACTGCCATATTGTTTTGATTACTACAGCTTTGTAATATAACTTAAAGTCTAGAACTGTGATGCCTCCAGCTTTGCTTTTCTTTTTCAGGATTGCTTTGGCTATTCAGTATCTTTTGTGGTTCCATACAAATTTTAGGATCCTTTGTTCTTGTTCTGTGAAAACTGCTGTTGGTATTTTGATAGGGATTGCATTAAATGTGTAGATTGCTTTGGGGAGTGTAGACATTTTAACAATATTTGTTCTTCCAATCCATGAGCATGGAATGTCTTTCCATTTCTTTGTGTTGTCTTCTATTTCTTTCATCCATGTTTTATAGTTTTCAGAGTACAGGTCTTTCACCTCTTTGGTTAGGTTTATTCCTAAGTATCTTATTATTTTTGGTGCAATTGTATATGGGATTGTTTTCTTAATTTCTCTTTCTGCTACTTCATTATTGGTGTATAGAAATGCAAGTTTGTAGCCTGTGACTTTACTGAATTTGTTTATCAGTTCTAGAAGTTTTTTGGTGGAATCTTTCAAAATTTCTTCATGTAGTATCATGTCATCTGCAAAGAGTGAAAGTTTTACTTCTTCCTACCAATCCAGATGCTTTTTATTTCTTTTTGCTGTCTGATTGCTGTGGCTAGGAAAAAAAAAAAAATTCTTTCTTATGCTTAAGTGCACTGTAGTTGTAAAATCTACCCTGTGGTTAGAGAATCCTTTAAAACAATTTAAATATTTAGAAAAAGACTATTATACCTGGGTTCTATCCCAATACATGAAAAAGACAATAAAAACTTGTATGTAATAATATCTTGAGTATATTGAAATATATCTACATTAAAAAAAAGACTAAAATATTAAAATTAACAGCGGTCATTTTGGGATGATGGTATTGAGTGACTTGCTATCTTTTAAAATACATATTTTTTAATATGTATCTTAGAGGAGTGGAATAAGATATACTCCTACGTGTTCTGTATAAGTTACTGAATTAAGGCCTAGAGAGCTGCTGCTGTTTTGAAAAGCATTAAAGAATATGAATAAGTAGAAATCAAATATTATTTATTAGAACTTATGGGACAGGAAGATAATTAAATACAATATAGAGACTATCTTGCTTTGAATATCTAAAGTTAAGAAAGGATGTAACAGAAGCAACTTAAAAAATAAGTAACTTTGTTTTGCTTATTTACATTTATTATTATGATTTCGAAACATACCCAAAAGTAGACAATACTGTATGTATTTTATATATACATATATATATATATAATAAACACCCATATACCTACTACTTGTATTTTTAAATTGATAAAAACTTTGCCATATTTGCTTCGCCTCTTTTTTCTAAAATCTTTTAAAGTAAAATATAGACATCATGACATTTTATTCCACTTCAGAGTGGATTTTTTAGAAAATGAAGGGAGTTTCCCACATACTTACAATTCTATTATTGCAACTAGAAGTATAATAATAATTACCTTCCACTATCTAGTATGAAGCCCATATTAAAATATCCTGTCCTGTTCCCAACATGTCTTTTATAGCCAGTTGTTCAAACCAGGATCCTAACAGAGGGACACATAGTTCATTTTTTTGTGATGTCTCTTGCCTGTTTTCATCTGCAACACCCACTTTTTCCTCCCTCCTTCCCTTCCTTCCTTCCCTCTCCGTGACATTAACTTGATGATGAGACTGGGTCACTTGTCTTGTAGAACAACCTATTTTTTAAATTTGTTTAATTGATTCCTGGTGGTGCTGTTTTAGTGCCTTCTTCCAGCTCCTGTTTTTCTATAAACCAGAAGTTCCATCTTTAAGGTGTGATTAGATTCAGGTTGAACATTTGGGGCACAAACATTTTATGAATGAAGCCACCTGCTCCTAACACATCCCATTAGGAAGTGCACGATGTACAGCTGCCCCTCCAACATCATGCCAAGACTGATCCCCTGAGTCAAAGAGGAGCCAGATTCCTCCCCACAAAACCACATTTCTCCCATCCAACCTATAGTCTCTGTGCTTTAGCACCACCATGTAGCTGAGTTTTTAGATGGATCACTTTTTTAAAAAAATAGAGCTGTCTATATAAGTTCATATTTAAACACACTTAATTTTAGAAATCCCTTGGAGTATGTGAAAAATACTTTGACTCTGAAATACAGCCCCCCAAAGTCAATGTCTTAGAATGAGCAATAGAAACATGATATTAGACCCAATGATTTAACAGATTTTTTTTTCAAGTATAAGTTCAGTCTTTAGAAATTTTCCTATGTGTTGTGCTAAATAAAAATATTGATTCGTTTCATTTATGTTGCAGAACTGCTGGCTTTTGCTGTCTAAATGTCCAGGGGCCATCACACTCCCTCTCTTCTGGGGCTCTCAGGACATAGAACACAAGTGTGCTTTTGTGTGTTTCCCTGTGCCTCTCAAAGCTCACTTTCTGCCAATCAAAACTGACCGTTCCCTCTCTGCCAGCCTCTTTCATGGTTGCTGGATTTTTGCCAGTTCCTAAACCTGGCAATAGAACTTACTGCAACAATTTATGTTGCTACATTTCCCACTCACTTTAAAATCTGGGCAAAAATATAGCTCTTTGTTTCTTTGGGAGAGTACTTAAAGATTCTTTTTGAACTTGAACTCAGCACGTGTACTCTATGAAAGGTGCTAAAATTTATGCAATTTAAATAAAGATTTAAATAAATGCCTGTAACCCTTATCAACTGCATAGATTTGCCGTGGTTGGCCTTGGGCATCTTTTTCTTAATTAATGGAATATGAGCTAGACTTGATATTTTAGCAGCATTTCAATGGCATCTAGAATGTGGCCACTGACTTGCTCTTGAATTTTATACTATTTTTAGTGGCATTATCCTTGGAAGTTATATGCTTAAAATGAGTGAAGGAGTGGATTGATCACTTAACCTAGTGTTTAACTTAGCAGATTTAAATAAACCTCAGGATGCTTTGTCCTTAAGTTATTTTGCATTAGCAAAAATATGCTCTTTTAAATATCGATTGTTGAAAACAATGTAAAAGTTAGAAAGGTAGACAAAGAAGAGGTAGGTAGAAATAGAAACATTTATTTTTCACAGTTATGAGTAATCTGCTTTCCTTTTTAGAAATGCCTTTGACTGGGAAGGATTATATAGTGTATGTTCTCCAAACTGTTATGTAAAATTTTATTTCTCCATGAGTTTTTAAGCTAGAAGGCAAAACAATGTTTTTTTGGGCCTAAGTGCATTGCTTGATCTTCCAAAGCCTATTTCATGGTCTGCTAGATTCTAATGGAGATGCTTGGTAATGAGATAATATTTATTTATATAAAAAATAAATTTACAGCAGAGTGCAAAAAGCATGTAAGCAAGCAGTACTAGCTTTAAAAAATTTATAGTGAGACCGTATGAATGTTTCTAGTTTCTCCAGGAAAATACTTTACTCACACATATACTACAGATACCTCACGCACATACCCATAAACATATATACTTCCCTTTTACTCAAAGGTACACGTGTATCTTGAGGTATCCTTGTGGGTGATTCTTACTATCTAATCTAAGCTTTAGGATTCTTACTATCCTAAGAACTATTCACCAGCGTGCGGCTTTCCTTGAAATTGATTGATAGCAAATGTTGAATTTATTTGCTTAAAGCAACTTCTGTGCACCAGTTAAGTGATTTATATATTCCACTATCTAAGAACAGTAAAAGAAACTTCTATAGTGTCTTTTCCTGACCTTGATAGCTGATGTGTTAATAACATTTCAGACTGACGATTTGCAGCCGGCTTTTTGCCCAAAGCTCTGTAGTAAATTATTGCTGCATTGCAGATTACAATTTAATTCCTTAAAAAAAATGCCAGGATCCTCAGATCCTTGTTTGGGCTGCAGAATCTAAAACCACACTCAGTCTCTGGCATCTTGGAAAAATCATCCTTGTAGATGGAACTTAATGTGATTCATAAGTACGCTTTGTGCCAAAAACCATATAGTGTGATACCTTGATTAGTGAAAACTCTGGGAACTAATCTCCTTTATAATGAAATTGGCAGTATTAAAACTGTGGGAAGTGACGCTTTGTATGTGGTAAGGCTTGACAAATGGCACTGCACAGCTTCCAATTGTTCCATCTAAATACAGGCAGACAGGGCTACAATGAGCAAAATTGTGAGGCTTTCCAAATATGTTTCACCTCCTTTTTGCTTTACCCCCTTAAACCAGTGCCCTCTTGTTCTTTTTACTCTCAGCTTTGCCCAAAGAGAAAGCTTTAGTAACTCTCACTTCTCCAAGCTTGCCTAGATGACTAAATACTTTTTGATGAGCGCGTTGCAAAATGGCCATCTATGTCCTGAGTGTGGCGGGCAAAACTGTTTTGTTTCCCCTTGCAGTGTTTTGTTTTGTTGGCTTTTATGAGTTAGTTACCAATGTTTGAAGATACAAACATTTTACATAAAAATAGGGATAAGCATCTCTCTTAAACCAGCTTGTGGGGGGCCTGGGTGGCACAGCGGTTAAGCGTCTGCCTTCAGCTCAGGGCGTGATCCCGGTGTTATGGGATCGAGCCCCACATCAGGCTCCTCTGCTGGGAGCCTGTTTCTTCCTCTCCCACTCCCCCTGCTTGTGTTCCCTCTCTCGCTGGCTGTCTCTACCTCTGTCGAATAAATAAATAAAAAATCTTAAAAAACAAAACAAAACCGGCTTGTAACCATCCAGACTTTCCCTTGGCCACCCTCAGTTAAAGCTGAGTGACATCTGTCCACTGTCAACAGGGCGTGTCCTCTGCAGTTAGGTCCCCCCCCCCCGCCCCCAACCGCTTCATCTGCTGGCCCTTGTGGGCATTTGTTTTGACTCTTGTATTTAATGACAGTTTTATCTGAAATAGCACTTACAGTTTATGAACTTAAGTTTTTTACCTATTCATTCAAATTATGAAGGGAAAGATTTGGTTTCCTCTTAAAAGATTATCAGACCTTGGGAAGCAAGTATGTAAGAGACTCAGGTCACAGGTCTGTAGGTCATGAAAGTGAAGTTGAGTTACACCTGTTGGATACTTTGGTTTTTTCCCTAGACCACCCCTCCTGATCTCTCCCCTTCCTTCCACTTCCCTGGGTCACCAGTGGCAAGTAGACAGTTGGCTGCATCTAGATGAAATTGTGCCCTTCATCACTGTGACCTCCTGAAACCTATGCCGCCTTGTCCTTCAGCAGGTCACCTGGGGCACCTTTGCTCATCAACCTTTCCCCACGCCTTCCCCTGTCTTGACAACGGGGCTGCTATTGGGTTTATTTCCTAAAATCTGTTAGCATGATTTCTCCTCATTTACTTCTATACTAAACCGTAGGAGTCCTATTTCATGTTTCCCAGCAGATTTGATGCTATTTTCCTTAGTATTTTGTCATATTTTTATATTATATGTCATATTTTTACCCTCCTACATGAAGTTCTGAAGCTAACATCTCAATCTTTTGTGTTTTTTTCTGTCTTGCTTGTGAAATATCTGATGAATAAGTGTGTCATTGGAACACATTCTCTTCATTAATAGAGGTATTACTGCAAGCCTGTGTTAATGTCCCACTGGAAATAAGCCTGCAGGAATGCTCATATTTTCAACAGGTTTTATTTGCTGAATTTCTCCCTGGTGCATTCTTTCAGAATAAGGTAAGAAAATGCATTCTTATGCCTGACATTTGGATTTTATTTTAATACTGCCCATTGTTTTTACACATAGTTGTATACACTGCCACCTAAGGCTGCTTTGCAAAATTGCTTGTTTTAGAAACCTGTTGATCATAAAATTCTCACTTTGGGCTTTTCTGTTCTGCCCCTAGTTGCGTCCGCTCAATAAACGTAGACCAGCCTGAGTTGTTCTTTCATCAGCTCTATTCAAGAATGGATCATGTACAATGCTTTCTATTCTATCCACCTGGGATGTGTGGTGGTGGAATTCCATTAATTTAATATTTGTCAGGGGCACTGGTAGTATTAAAATTATGTCCTTAGAAGGAGAGTATTTCTTTCGCATATGAGCTTAGATACAAAACTTTAGTTATTGAAGAATGTCAGAATATGGCCTGTTCAGAGTCAAGCTATAGTCACTGTGCCCAGTGACTATAGAGAACCCACGCGAGTTGAAGGAATGTGAACTGGGAGGTCAGGGAAATGTATGTGTAAGACACAGGAGGAGGACATGTGATGGAGAGGAGAGGTATAGCATGAGCTTTAAGCAAAAACCTCAAAGGAAGTTTGAGGGCTATTCCTTTAATTAGTCCATGTTTACCCCCTGTTTTACCTATTTCCTAACTATGTAGATGTTCCCAACAATGAGCCTGTCAGTGGAAAGCTAAGTTGATCCAGCCAAGGCATTGGGTCCAATTGTTTTTGAGGGGTCCACTCGAGTAAAATTTTCAATGGTATTGATTATGGTCATTAACTAGACAATTACATTTAGAAACCATTATGACACCAATAAAACTGCATCTGAGTAAAATTTAATTTTTTAGTTGCATTTTTTAAAAACTGCATTGAGGTCTCAATATGGCATCCAAGGCTGCCTGTGACTGACTACTTCATCTCTCCAGGCTTATCTCTCATGACTCTTGAGTGCTGTGTGCCACTGGACTGCTTCTTCTCGTTTTTTCCCTTGATCAGAGAGTATGAAATAATAGAAAATATATATTTGTCACTGCCACTGGTTCCTGGAACAGAGCTCCTAAAACCTTTTGTCATTTCCTAAGTGATAAGAACACTAGGAGCATGTTTTGTTCTAATATTTGATCTTTGACCCTTGTTCCTGACACAGGACTCCTAAATCCCTTGGAATTTCCTGGGTGATAGGAGAGCCTTTTGTTCTAATGAGGTAACCTCTGGTGAGCTGAATGGGGGCTGGTCACCAGAAAGACCAAGCTGTGATTAAGAAACTTGGAACTTTCAGCACTGTGACCCCCCGACCCCCATCCTCTGGAAAGGGGAGAGGAGCTGGAGATTGAGTTAATTATTGATCATGTCTACATGATGAAACCTCCATAAAAATCTCAATAATACTGGTTTGAAGAGGTTTTGGATCTACATCCCACATCCACGGGGACAGAAACTCCTGTGCTTGGGACCCTTCCAGACCTCACCCTGTATGTCTTTTCATCTGACTGTTCATGCATATCCTCTATAGTATCCTTTATAATAAACAAGTAAATGTGTTTCCCTGAGTTCTGTGAGCCATTCTAACAAAGTGTTGAGCCCAAGGAGGGGGTCATGGGAACCCCAAATAATAGACAATGGGTCAGAAGTACAGGTGACAATCTAGGACTTAAGACTGGTGTCTGAAACGGAGGCAGTCTTGTGGGACTGAGCATTTAACTTAGGGGATGTGATGTTCATTTCAAATAGATAGTGCCAGAATTGAATTGAATTACAGAGCATCCACTTGGTGGTGTAGAGAATTGCTCGATATGTGGAAAACCCACACATCTGGTATCAGAAGTATTAAATGTATGAGTAAAGGAAAACACAGAAGTGTTTTTTCTAGACAATAATATAATCATAAATACAATAAGCATTTCTGCTTATTATACGCCACCCACATTTGAAGACCCAGCTCAAATGTCATCAACTCCATGAAGATTCCAAAAGCATCTCACCAGAAGTAATCTGTCCCTCCTTTATTTTCCCCACTATATTTGCCTTTTATTTATAGTTGCTTGTGTTTCTGTCTTAATTCCCACAAATTTAGTGTGTGTGTGTATATATATACACTAGGAGTCTCGTTGTTGGGAATGTCTACATATATAGGAAGTAGGTAAAGATCAAGTCAAGGTGTCATTAGATTCAGTGTCTATTGAGGACCTGCTTCCCCATAATAGATACCATCGTCTTGCTGTGTCCTCACATGGCTGAAGAAGCAGGGGAGTTCTTTGGGGTCTCTTTTATACGGACACTAATCCCATTCATGAAGGCTCCACCCTCATGACCTAGTCACCTTCCAAAGGCCCTGCCTCCAAACACCATCACATTGGGGATTAGGTTTCCACATATGAATTTTGGTGGGGGGAAGGATACATTAAGTATAAAGCACATAACATGACATATAGTCACTATTAATCTTTTGGTATTTTATTTCTAATCATATTTTTACACACATAAACACACATTTGGAGGGAGACAGAATTCTCTTGCTTATGTTATATAATATCAAGGCTCAGAAAGGGCAGATGCTAAATGTTATTATTGATTTTTTAGAAGTTTTTATGGTGAGAAATTTAAAAATATATACAAAAGAAGTTATAATATAGTGTAAATCTCCATCCCCAGCCTTACTAATTATCTCATAACCGATCTTTTTCATCTATTTTCTCACCCACTTCCCCCCTCCTGTATTATTTGAAATAAAGCTCGGATACTAGTATGTGTTTCTAAAAGATAAGGATTCTTTTTTAAAAAAGCATAACTACAAAGCATTATCACAAATAAATATAACTAACAATATTCTTTCTCACCATCAAAATCCAGTTAGTGTTCAAATTTCCAAGTGTCTTATAAATGTCATAGTTTTCTGTATTTATTTGCATTTTTACTTGAATATATTTAAATAATTTAAATCAGGCCCATACATTATGATAAATATGATTTTAAGCCTCTCAGTCTATGGGCGTCATACCCTTTCTTTCTTTTTTTTCCTTGTGATTTATTTGTTGAAGCAACCACATCATTTTTCCTGTACTTTCCTACAGCAAGTTCTTTGTTAATTTTGATTCAAATAAAACCTCGGCGCTTATAGCTACCCCTGGTCTAACATGAGAGGCAAAGGAATTAGAATTTATAGGCAGATATAATTAGCAAGCCATGTACAGTGTCTGAAGGATAACTTTTATATACTGAAGTTTCATTGGCATTAAAATCATATCCATATGATCATGAAATTTCAAACTCAAAAGCAAGAGCTTTTTCAGAAATTAATTTCTAAGAAGGGTCTATTCCTTGAATAGCATTACATATACTACTGTATCAAATCTCTAGAGGTGCTTGATAAGAAAATCTGATGCAGTGGGTTTAAAGCCAATAATAAGTGTATTGTCCCTTTCTGTGTGTGTGTGGTAACATTGTATTAAGACAAAACAAAACAAAATAAAAACAAAACAAAACAAAAAAACACCAAAAAGGAAATAAGTAAGTTCCTATTTGAAAAGTATAATTGTTGGGGCACCTGGGTGGCTCAGTCATTTAAGCATCCGACTCTTGGTTTCAGCTCAGCTCATGACTTCACGGTTGTGAGCTGGAGCCCGGCATCAGGCTGTGTGCTGAGCTGAGTGTAGAGCCTGCTTAGGATTCTCTCCCTCTCCTCTCCCTCTGCCCCTCCTCCCCTGCTCACGTACGCACTCTCTGTCTCACTCTCTCTCCAATAAATAAATAAATAAGAAATTAAAAAAAAAGAAAAGGATAATTGTCCCAAGACTTTCAAAGGTGCTGCAAATTATATTCTTGGTCTTTTGCTCATTTGTTTGTTTTCAAGAAACAAGGACATGCTCATGCTGACTCGGGAGATCAGTGTTTGTTGTCAGAATGCATGGGAAAGAGCGGAAGACCGGGAACAGCCTTGTGGTCAGGAATCCCTGGGCTCCATAGTTGTTCTGCAGTTGGCCTGCAGCACTCCTGAGGTCCAGGGGAAGCTTGAGAAGCTGTTCTCATGAAAGCCAGCAACCTTGCTCTGGAGGGGCTCTGTAGGCGCCTGAGCCACAGAGGACCATCTCTGCTTCGATTGCTCTTGCCTCTGTTAGTTGACTCTCTCCACTCTCCTCTCAGAGGCATGGTGTTTAATGCCCCACAGCTTCCACCACCACGTAACTTCTACAGACAGATACACACCTTCTTCCTGCATTCATTCTGGGGTCTCAACCTCTGATTGCTAGCCCCTCCTATTTCTCTGTGCTTTGCGTTCACTCCTTTCGGAGACTCTGATTCAGTTACTCCCTATTGTTCTTTTCCTGCAGAGCCTGAGTTCCAGGTATGTTTTCAGTTTTTATTTTCCCGTTACATTTATATCTTTGTATACTCCCTAGCTTAGCTAGTGCTATCAATGATACAAACCCCGAACCAGTGAGTCATCCTTTCTCTCATCTCAACTAACCAAATGGTCACGGGCTACCACTGATTGTACATCATGAAAGTGCTCCCGGATCATCGTCTTAACCTCCTTGGCTGCTCCCTTATTATCTTCCATTAGGATTATTAAAGCACTCTAGTGGGTCTTCCCATCTCTAATTTCTTCTTTTACTCTAACCTCCACATTATCACCAATTTTTTAAAAGTATTATTTGGCTTGCTTTTAAACTTAAAAAAAAATCTCCTGTTTGTCTATGACATAAAATATAAACTTAAAATGCCCTACAAGGTTCTTCACAAGTCATCTCCATACTCCTCTACAGTCTCATTTCCCACCAGCCTCCTCCCATGGGCGCTGTTCTCCAGCCACTAAGAATTATCATCAGTCCCACAAACAAATTATTGCCTATTATACCTCTGTGCCCTTTCTCGGGCTGTTCCTCCTCCTTGAAATATCGACACCTTCTGCTTCCCTTCTGCACCTATTAAAATGCTACTGCCCTTCAAGGCAAAACTAAAGGTCATTTCATCAGTGATTCCCCAGGATGATGGAGCTGTTCACCCGCAGTGTTCCCACAATATTTTAAATGCCGGTGTCAGAACGCGAATCACATCATCCTGTTGTTATTTACTCCTACAACTGTTTCTAGCACTGCTGTGGGGACTCTTTTAGGACATGTCCCATGATTTATTTCGCCGTCCCCTAATGAGGCAGGACCTGCCACATAGTAGATAGACATTGATTAGCATGAATGGTTATTGTAGAATAATAACTGCAATGTTCTTCTTCTTGCTCTAGTGTTTCTAGGTCTTTGTTTCTCTTAAGGATACGAGATTGTTAAGGCATCAATTCTGAGACATTACCTTTTCTGAAATATTCACAGAATGGAGCAGCTGCCCGTGACAACTCTAGCTGAAGAGGAAATCCATTGTTCCTAAACTTCACTAAATACATTACCAGCAGCTATCACTAGATCTTCTGCTTGGGAAGAAAGAGCTCTTTTTGGTTATTTATGAGTTGAACGTTATCTTTCTGATTAGAAAGAAAACAAAAAAGACCATAGGAATGTTATGTTATTGTCTGAAAAACATCATTCTGCTTTCTGTCCATTCTTTTCCTCCCGTGTAGAATAGATAAAAGAGAGGCCTGGGGGTCCTGACTCAGTGGGAAAGGATTCAGCAGCAGGTGTTGAATGAGGAAAATCACTAAACTTATTCTTTGAAATCCTCATGTCTCTCAATTACAAGATCTTTCAAAGATTCCAGTGCTAAGTCATTCTGAAGTCTAATTTCAGAACCTTCCCTCTCTACTCCTTTTGCCAGCTGCCTCCCAAGTGATTGTCTTATTAGTATTACCCTGAGGTGGGGAGAAGGGAAAATTGATTTTAAAAACTGATGTTTTAGAAAAGGGTTATTTTTTTTTTAAATAGGCCTTTTATTTTTTCCATGGAAAATTACCATTTGGGGTCTGCAAATAGCTGACTTTAGCCCTCCTGTGACTTTGTTTGTATAACTGCTGAAAACTCAAAAGCAAACAAACAAAAACTACAGCATGATTAACTTTTTCCGTTAGAGACAAATTCCTGTGGTAATTAAGGGGTTACGGTGTTAGGTTTATATTTTAATTCTGTGACTCACCAGCCTGTGTGACCTTAGGCAAGTTACATAATCTCTCTGTGCCTAAATTTCCTCATCTGTAAAATAGAAATTATAAGGACATCTACTTTTGGGGGCTGTGGATTAAATGAGTTGTTATTTACAAATTGCTGAGAATGCTGTCTGGAATATAGCAAGGGCTGTGTGAATGTTTGTAAAATATATCAATATTCCCATAGGAGTTAATAGTATATGTTAATGTTGTCTGTTATATGTGTTTTGGTAGGATAAAAAGGTTGAGGGCTATAGCCTTATTTATTTGTTTTTAACTTTTTGAAGGGCTGTCCCATGTCTTTCCTTGTTTGATCCTCACCACAGTACTCTGGGAAACAGGAATGATAGATAAAGGTACTAACTAACATTTGAAGGACTTGCATAAGGTAATACAGGAAGAGAGGTGGAACTGGGATCTCTTGGCTTTCCAAGGGCGTATGCATTTTTAAGAAATTGGACTATGTGATTAGAAATCAATATATGTTATGTTTAAAATTTTTTATTGATAAATGACAAACTTTAGCCTGTTTATTTTTTTAATGCTTATAAAGGTAGTTGAAAAATCACTTTGTCCAACATAATTGCACAAAATACAGTCTGAATTCTGATTACTGATTTATTTTGATCTAGTCAGTAAGAATATTAATATTTAATATAGTAAAATAGCCTTGTGCTATGACCAGAGCAGTTCAGCAATTGTGAGGTTCTTTCAATAAATATTAGGAACTTCTGGTGATTCAAGATCTTGTAGGCCATGTCTGTCTCCCACCACCATGTACAAGGGATATATTAGAATGAGGGCAAGTCTTAGGCAAATTCTACCAAGCAAACCGTTACTTATTAGCAAAGAGGTACTAGCAAGAATATAACCTATTCCTGAACCTTAAACACCTTATCCCCTGTCATCAGACAATTGATCAATGAGATACTAGGTTTTATGCCCAGGCTCTACCATGGATACGGGAAAAGATTATAGACTCAGGTTTTTGAAAATTAATCTTTTGTTACCTGTATAAGATTTGCATGCAGGAGGAAACAAGGGAGCATCTACCAGTCAGAAATCAGACACCTCTATTCTTCAGACACTAAAAGTGACTCAAGTATATATTTCAAAAATGGGACTATTAACAGTAAATTAGATCAAATGTGAATTTAGAAAATTAAAATATACATTTGAAAAAAGGGAGACAGTAAATAAAGGAAATACAGATTTGAAAAAAAATTCAGATACACATTGAAAGGAATGGGAATCATGGTATTATTTTGAAAGAACAAAAAACAGTATGACATTGAAGGGCCCATAAAAATATGTAAACATAAAGGATTTTTTAAAACAAATTGAGATTTTAAATTTTAGAACATTTAATAAACATTTCTGTTGATTATGTAGGGACTGATTTTGTCATCGTATTCTCTCGTTTTTGGATATAAAAGTCCACACATTTATACCTATATATAGTTTAGTTTTAATTCTGCCTTTCCAAGCATTATCACTGTTCACAGTTAGAAACACACGAGGAAGGTGAGCCTGGTAAGAAGTGGGTTAGAAGGAACCTCTTGGTAGCAGCAGCAAACTACAACTCGAAAGGAGGTAAAGACAGAATGACTCCTATAGCCACTATTAGGGAGTTGCTTTTCAAATTCACAACACAGTCCTGAGGTTGTTTGTCCTGTGCTCCACACACTTATTTCAGACTGCCTCGTTGTAGTGCTGTTATTAGTGTTTTATTAGGCAATTATATGGAATTGGCTCACACAGTTATGGAAGCCGAAAAGTCCCACAATCTGCTATCGACAAGCTGGAGACCCAGGAAAGCCAGGGGTGTGGTCTGAGTTCAGAGGCCTGAAACCAGAAAGACCAGTGGTGTAGGTTCTAGTCTGAGGGCATGAAAACTGGAGTGCCGATAGTGTAAGTCCAAGTCTGAGGGCAGGGGAAGAGTCAGGCAAAGAGAGAGGATTCTTCCTTCCTCTACCTTTCTGTTTGATTCAGGTCCTCAACCAGTTGGGTGATGCCCACCCACGTTGGAGGGCCATCCACGTTACTTTTTCTCAAGAATACCCTCACACACACATCCAGAAATAATGTTTAACCAGATATCTAGGTGCTCTGTGGCTTAGTCAAGTTGACGCATAAAACTAACTGTCACAAGCATGTATGTGGAACATCAACCATATGATCCTTTCAGGGATATATTGAGCCCCTTTTATGATT
Source organism: Ursus americanus (assembly GCF_024610735.1). NCBI lineage: Eukaryota > Metazoa > Chordata > Mammalia > Carnivora > Ursidae > Ursus > Ursus americanus. The sequence goes on from NC_142146.1 coordinate 39,744,229, forward strand.
ATTGTTTCAATCATTCTTATAACTTCAAGAGAGTGGTGATCTTAAACAGTCCACTGCCCTGGATTCTGGTTATTCCTATTGCCTGATTCTTCTGCTTAACCATGGAATTCTTCATTTCTCACCCAAGTCATCTCCTTACTCTGGTATCCTGGGAAATACAAGGTCTTGGGATCTGATGGAATCTTACATTCCTTTATATTCTTCAAATCATACAACTCTTTTTTTTTTTTTTAAGATTTTATTTATTTATTTATTTGTAAGAGAGAGAGAGCACAAGCAGGGGGGAGCAGCAGGCAGAGGGAGAAGCAGGCTCCTTGCTGAGCAGGGAGCAGGGCTCCATCCAAGGACCCTGGGATCATGACCTGAGCTGAAGGCAGACGCTTAATTGACTGAGCCACTAAGGCATCCCCAAATCATACAATTCTTAAAAATACTTCATATCCTTTTAGTTGAATGTATATATCTTATGTGGCTTTGTCTGACTCCAGGTCATACCTTATGGAGTCTTTCTACTGATATTTTCCATGAATCAGAAAATGGCTTCTCACGGATGTATTTGTATTTATCTGTGTCTATATTCTTCATGGATATCATAAATGATTCAGTAAGATCTGCTTGATTAAATATAAAACTGAATAGAAACACCTTTTTTGTTGTTCTTCTCTCTCAGATTATTTTTTGTTAGCCTTTTCCATGTATCCTTATGGATTTATGGCTTTTCAGATTTAAGTATGACAGTCAAATTGAGCCAGTTTTCTCCTTTTGATGCTCAGATTATCATAACTTTGTCCAATGGGACCCCCATTTTGATTGGCTCTGTGTAATTTTGACATGACCCCATAAACTTTGAAAGCCGTCTTGCTCATTGGCCAGTAGAGTGATCTTTATTTGCCTTGTACCTTCCTGCCCCAGACATGGCATCAGCCATTTTACTAAGAAGCCTCGGGAAAATAGTATTGGAAGCCATAGAACCTGGTGCTAGGTTTTAGAAGTGACATTTTAGAAGTGACAAAGCAGAGCTAGAAAAGACAGTTTTGGGGGGGTTTCATTTTATATTGTTTTTTAAATTTTGTGAAGACATGAGATAATTTTGCCTCATGGGCATATTTCCCATGGGAAATTTCCAATCCCATTCTATCAATACGGCATTCCTAACTTAATTCCTGATTTTAAAATAGTACCTCCTGGGGCGCCTGGGTGGCTCAGTCCTTAAGCATCCGCCTTCGGCTCAGGACATGATCCTGGCATTCTGGGATCGAGCCCCACATCAGGCTCCTCCACTATGAGCCTGCTTCTTCCTCTCCCACTCCCCCTGCTTGTGTTCCCGCTCTCACTGGCTGTCTCTCTCTCTGTCAAATAAATGAATAAAAAATCTTAAGGGGCTCCTGGGTGGCACAGCGGTTAAGCGTCTGCCTTCTGCTCAGGGCGTGATCCCGGCGATCTGGGATCGAGCCCTACATCAGGCTCTTCTGCTATGAGCCTGCTTCTTCCTCTCCCACTCCCCCTGCTTGTGTTCCCTCTCTCGCTGGCTGTCTCTATCTCTGTCGAGTAAATAAATAAAATCTTTAAAAAAAAAAAAAATCTTAAAAAAAAATAGTAAAATAGTACCTCCTTTCTTTTATACTATACAGTATATAGTATACTTTTATGTATATCTTACGGAATTCTGGATTCCTAACACAATCAACATAATTAGTTATTTACTAACAATATCATAGTTCCAACATAAAAATACAACATTAATACAAACAATAAAATGACTAGAATAAAGTCTAAACATTTCTATGTATTTCCTTTTAATTTTAAACTGCATTTATCTAAGGATTTGCAGCAAATTGCTTTGTCCTAGCAATTATATAGTCTTTGTGTGGCTATATAATTACTAAGTGATTAATAGTTTGGTTCAATTGTTCCCATTAGCTTTCATTTTGAGGGCTTTGGCGTATTATCAGCTGAAAATCCAAATTCTTAAAACGGTGGAAGCTTTTAGCTGCTAGTTTTTTCTTGGTGGCTATTGTCAACTCAGAGAGAGAAGAGTCTGCTCTACTTGAGATAAAATAAAATGCAAATAGCTCAATCTTTGAAATTCTGTACATCCTCTATAACAACATCATCCCCAATAAAAACATAATTAAACTATGTATATAAATATTACTGAATTTCTAGAATATCAGAGTCTATGTATTTTATATATTTTATTATATATATACCAAAGTTTAAACTCTGCTAAATCATCTCCTGATCTTTCAAGTTTTTAAATTTATTTTGCTTCTTTTCCTGAGCTACAAATTCTTTTTTATTTTACAATCTATAGCATCCCCTTAAAAACCCAGTATCTCATGACTTACATTGTTATACCAAGTTTAAAGTACATGAATCCAAATCTCCCAATTAGGATCATATTAACCTAGTGCCATCAAAGTCTTAATTTTTTTTTTTAAGATTTTTTTTTTTTTTTTTTTTTTTGAGAGAGAGAAAGAGTGTGTGGTGCCTGAGGGGGTGGGTATCTCAATCAGACTCCCTGCTGAGCTTGGAGCCAGCCCAGGAGCTGTATCCCACCACCTGAGTTCACTACCTGAGCCAAAACCAAGAGCTGGATGCTCAACCCTCAACCAGCTGAGCCACTCAGTTGCCCCAACCATCAAAGTCTTCAGTTTTGCTTCAGGAATATCAAGGCAATAACTCTTGGTGATTATCAAAGAACAAAACATGGATATATAAGCTTCTATATATAGGTCACAATAGGTCAAAATAATGGGTCAAAAACACTTCATATATATTATTGGTGTCCTTAGTTTAATAACAGGTCTAATAAACCCAGCTATTTTTCAGAAGCCTTTAGATAAATACATATCGATATTCTTTTAGGACTTATGAATTCAGACTTCTAAAATCCAACTAACAATGTTAGAAAACATGAAGAGCATATCAAAATAAAATACATTCAATTTAACAAAAAAACTGGAAACTGTGGAAGATTTTGTGCTCAAGAAATTCAAGTGGAAACTTTTCTGTGGATTCATATAATTTTCAGATCATCTGGGTCCCGTTAGAATGGTATTCGTAAAGAACATGCAGATTTACAACTACAGCACATTTCAGTTGCAATTAATTTCAAATGAAAGAAATATCATGTTTTACATAAAATGTTAGCTCTTTAGTTATAGTGCAGAAATTCAAATTCTTAAATGGAAACAAATATGCCGTGCCCAAGATTTCCAGTTTCATATCTTACAGTAACTGCACCTGTAACTATAGATACAGTATAAAGTTGTATTTCTTAAAACTTATGTAAACCAATATAATTTCATTTTTATTATACAATATTTGCTAAACTTAGAATTTTAGATTTAAAAATCTCAAAATACAATACTGAAATAGTTAAAAATACAATTCTCGTGCAAATATAAAGTGAGCCAAAGATATGTTTAACTCATTAAAGAGGGAACCAGCAGGATGGCAAAGTTGGATCAGAGGAGGATTCAAAAAAGAAAAAGAATGCTGAAATAAGAGTATTAAATAGGTACCAATGGAACAATAAAGCTTTAATCTTTTGGGGTTGTATTTTCTACAGGGTCGAAATTATTTAAATCTCTGCCAGATCAAAATCATTTGCGTTTATCAATTTGCTACAAGTTAATACCTAACTTCGCAGGGTCTGAACTTTAATCAATGGTAAATAGTAAGTCAAACAAAAGTATAATCCCCTAGGCAGCTGACTTGTTAGCCAATGTTCCAGTACAACAATGAAAGGACACAGCCATCCTTTTGCTTGTTTCCATATATTGGGTAAGTTTTTCCTAACGGGGGTGTTTAAAGGAGCAGCAGCAACAACAAAAACATCCTCGAACTTGCAAATGAATGTTTGAGAAATAAAAGTGAGGTAAAATATGAATACTTTATTAAATAAAGAAGAGGGAGATAATTAGGTCACCTCCTTCTCCAGTTTTCTAGAGCTGAAGTTTTTGCTGTTTGCAGATTGTAAAACTGACATCTTTTCTCCCTTCCTCCCTTTTTTTATTTACTTTCAGAGGCTAGCCTCAAGCACAAGCCTATTATCAATTACAGGCTTGTTGCTGGTCTTTACCAGACCAAAAATAACTTTTTCCTTCTGAGCTTAAGATAGTTTTTTTTGTTTTGTTTTGTTTTGTTTTTTTAAATTTTCATGCACCCACTTTATGTGGCATCCTGTCTTTCTGGTTAAAAAATCAACTGTTATATTTAATCAAAATATTCTAATATAGATCCAACACATTTTATACTTTTTAACCACATACATTTAAAAATAAAATTTTGTTTGGTAAATGGATTTGAGCACTCCTTCCCAAAAAGGCAGTTCTTGGGATTCTTAAAAAAAAAATTCTTAACATCATTTGTAATTCAATGAGTTTATATTTGTAACTATCCAAGCAGGTATGTATGTATATATTATTTATTTATTTTTAGGGACAACACATTCTTATATTATAAAAGAGAGATTACATTACAACCTAAAGCAGAGTTGCTTACAATTAAACCAGTTTGGATATCAACATCTACTCATTGCTTCCTGCTAGACTCATGATTTTTCTACTTCACAGTCCTTTGTAATTCAGGCTTATTTGAGGAGAATGGTTATTTTGATCTACTTCCTATTATTTAAAAGTTAAGGAATGGACAGCAAAGGAATTAGTTTCTGAAAAATAGACTTTTCTCGGATCGGTCTCTGTTCCATTCACTGTGAAGCAGAGTGACCACCACGAGCCATTATTTCTAAGGTGTGACCTCCTCAGGGCTTAGGAACCTCAATAATAATGTTTTGAGTATTTAATCTTATGTTGAAGTAAGTGTATAGAAACTTTTCTGGCATCTCTGAAGAAGGAAATCTGGAAGCTGGTAGGGGCTCACTGCATGGGTGGTTCATTAAGTCCAGGGACAAAGTAGAAAGGTTATTGAGGTTGTTGGATACTCTTTCCTCAATGGCAGGTGTTTCACAGTTCGGTGTTCCCTAACGTAGTCTAGTGGGGGCACCTGGGCCTGTACTCTTTTAAGGAATGGGGAATGGGGCTTTTGCTCCTGGGACCTTTAAAACATACTTTTACAAGGCTTGTCACCAACTTCTCTCTCTGTCTCTGTCTCTCTGCGTTTCACTGTCTCTCTGCATTTGTCTCTCTGTACTCAGTTTCCAGACTCTCCTGGACGTCTGAGGAGTCAACTAAAATTTGGTTTTCTTTTGTATGCTTCTTCTTCCCATAGATACCAGACTTTATCTGGCCAGGGTGAAATTTTGTATTAGAAAAAAATTATATTTTCTCTTAGGTGATTCATGTCATGATGGTCCTAGAGGTCATCAAGGGAATACTTTGGGTCACCTCTGGTACACCAAATTATGCAGAATAGAGTCCATTTGGTTGAAAATAACTGAGCAAGGGTGGGGATTCACTTTTCTGACTGTTGGACAGAGGACACCCATAAAAAGTGGATCTTGTTGGAGGGATTGTGTGGCTCAGTTGGGTAAGCGTCTGACTCTTGATTTTGGCTCATGTCATGAAATCAGGATTGTGAGATTGAACCCCTCACTGGGCCCAAGTCTGCTTGGGATTGTGTCTCTCCCTCTCCCTCTGCCTGTCACCCCCACTTGTTCTATTTCTCTCTCTCAAATAAATAAATAAAATCTTTTTAAAAAGTGGATCTTGCCTACACATGAATATAGGCTACCTAGAGAAAATGATTTCTGAAATCTTTACAGAAAATATGTTAAGTGGTGGGAAGGGATAACAGAGAATAGACAGAATAAGTAAATACAGAAGATGGGTTCAGTATGATTCCTACTTGAAATGATGAAAGACTTTTGAAGTGAAAACCACTCAAGGAAGGGTTTTGGAATTGGTATTTTTTTCATGAGATTTTTCCTGTACCCAATCTGTACTTTGTCAGGATATGTTCTGCCAGGTCAGGCCACGACTACGCCAAAGTGTGGTGTGGAAAGACCAAGAATGATATTTGACACTTTAGAAGATAAAATGATGGGTCAATCATTTTGACCAGAGTCCATGGATTATCATACAATTGTTTTCAACACAGCACTTTAAAAGCAATTAAAGTATTCCTTTTGCAAATTTAGGAGACGCAGTAAAAAAGGAAAAATACACATTTGAAAAAGAGATTTAGACAAACATTTTAAAAAGAAGGGGCATCACAGTAAACAAACATTTGAAATAAAAGGGGATTCAAATGTTGCTTCAGAAGAACAGAGGAGAGTGTGACCTTGGAAGGGTCATGTCACTGAATATAATCAAGGCAGTCAACATTTTAAGCATATTTTTATTATTGGAGTTTCTAACTTTTAGAATACAGGACATAATAAAGTTCTGTGGGTTAGGAAAGCTTCTTTTCGTTCACATCACTTACTGGCAATAAGACCTTCAGCAAGTTATATAACCTCTCTGTGCCTCTGTTTCTTTTCTTGTGATATATAGCTTGCATATCTTAGAGGGTTCAGAGAGACTGAATGAGTTTCTAGGTGTGTGAGGCTTAGAACAGTCAGTGCCGGACTCACAGTAGGTGATTGACAAATGTTAGCTTTTACTATTTTAAAGGTTCACTCTGACATGGACACAAATAACGATCCTCCAGTCTGGTGGACCAACTGATGCTCTGGTGCGGTCAAGGTCATCTGGGAAGTGGCGACGACCCAGAACCCAGTGGAGCAGCAGGCTTAGGGTGCGGGGCTTCCTGGCTTTTTACACCTACTTCATTCAGAGGTGGTGCAATCTGTATGATCAGGTAAAATACCATTGAACATCTTTATTTCACCCGTGAAAATTATTTTCTAGACTTATTCAATCTTAATTAACAGATATTCTGATATAGATTTTGACAGTGGCATTTGAAGTGGACACCTCTGTCATGTAGATTTCGGAATGGGGGTCTTCCAACCACTAATAAGCCACTGCGGAGATATAGATTAAAATTAAGCTATACATATATCATACTGTTTATGATTAAAATAATTTAGCACACAGATAATTTGACTTCCCAGCAAGTATGGAGTGAAGTTTAAGACACAAATCAACTCTGACTCTTACTTTTTTTTTTTTTTTTGAAGATTTTACTTATTTATTTGACAGGGAGAGAGAGAACACAATCAGGGGGAGATGGAGAGGGAGAGGGAGAGACAGAAGCAGGCTTCCCGCTGAGCCAAGAGCCTAATGTGGGGCTCGATCCCAGGACCCTGGGATCATGACCTGAGCCGAAGTCACATTCTTAACCGACTGAGCCACCCAGGCGCCCATGACCTCTTACTTTTTGATTCCTCTGTCACATTAGACTGTACTGGAATGTTTATAAAGCAAAACCTGCGTTTAAAATTTTCATCATTTTTCACCTTACCAATAAAGCTGCATTGATTTAACTTAGATAGCAGGGTGATATAAAAAAAATAAGATATTATTACAGAAGATAGTTTATGTGATAGGAAATCAACCATGTGAGCCTTATGAAGAATTCTAAATCTCATTATATCAAAGTAACAATTTTTCGTATTTGTATGGGAAGTTCTCTTAAACAGAATGATTAAGTCAAAGTTAAAAAAATTGTGGTATGACACATAGAGAAGTATTCTTTTTCTGAGAAAAGAGACTTTGAGACTTGAGAAGGCAGCTTTGAAAATACAGAAGCAGAAATTCACAGAATATGCCACCCTTGCTTAAAATACTTTATGGAGATGAAACATAAATGAAAAATTTTAAAGAAATTTAAGCAAAAAAATAATGATGAAAAAATAGATTCTTAAATCTAAAAAAATTAATAAACTTTTAAACTTTAAGACAGTTTTAAATTTTTAAAATTTTTTATTTTATTTAAGTAATCTCTATACCCCATCTGGGACTCAAACTCACAACCCCGAGATCAATATTTGCATGCCCCTCCAATTGAGCCAGCCAGGTGCCCCAAAACAGTTTTAGGTTTATGAAAAAAAAAAAAGTGAAGATAGTATAGAGAGTTCCAATATACCCCACCCCTAATTTTCCCTATTATTAACATCTTACCTAGTATGGTGCATTTGTTGCAATTAATGAACCAATTTTGATACATGATTATTAATTAAAGCCCATACTTTATTCAGATTTCCTAACTTTTTAACCTAATGTCCTTTTGTCTGTTTCAGGAGACAACATTACATTTAGCCATCATGTCTCCTTTAGGCTCCTCTTAGTTGTGACAATTTCTCAGAGTTTTATTTTTTTTATGACCATGATAGTTTGAGTAGTATAATTCAGATATTTTGTAGAACATCTCTCAATTCAGGTTAGTCTGAAATTTTTCTCATGATTAGACCAAGGCTATGGGTTTTGGGGAGGAAAACCACAGAGATAAAGTGCCACTTCATCACATCATGACAGGGGTACATACTAGCAGCATGGGTCATCCCCGTTGATACTGACCTTGATCACCTGGCTGAGGTTGTGTTTGTCAAGTTTCTCCACTGCAAATTTACTTCCCCCTCCCTTGCCATATTGGACTTTTTGCAAGGAAGTTATTAAGCACAACATACTTTTAAGGAATGGGGAGAGAATCTTAAACTTTTAAAACTATAAACTTTTAAACTAAAAGTAATGCAGAAACCCGAGAAAGTGTACACACAGAAAGAAATGCCGATACGCACTATTTTGTAGCTTCCTTTTTTCACCTGTGAATATATCATGAACATATTTTCCTGCCAATAAATGTTTCTACAACATGATGGCAACAGCTGTGGTTATTCCATGGTGCTAATATGCCATCATCCATTCAGCTGTCCACTGTTGGCTGTGTAAATATACTCTCAGAACAGTAAAGCCCAAGGACATGGGTGTGCAGAGCAACTTGGAAGAAGGTTGTTCGTTGTCATTAATTATTTGAGTCTTCATTGTGCTATGATGTAGAGAAGGTCACCTACTTCCTAATTATATTCTCCTAATGGGGAAAAAAATATATAACCATAAGGTAAGATTTAGGATGTATTTAATACAATTCGAGATGTTTCATAGATGCAGAGAAGATATAGGCTCATCTCCAATATTGTCAGGAAAATTATGTGAAACTTCAAAATAGGTAAAGGAGATTATTGGGTGTTTTTTCCGTGCAGTGCTGGGCTTCTACTGACTGAGCCATTTACAGCTCTGGAGGACTGAGTTTAACTTGTAGATTTTTGTCAGGTAGATACGCAAATAATTTCTGTCCAGTGGAACATTAACCAGTTTTAATCCTAACCCAGTAATCTTATCCTAACATTTTCTTGTTAAATTGCCTTTATACAACTTTTCAAATGCTCTTTGGACTAGTTTTGGCATCTTACTGTTTTTCTCATTAAATAATGAGTTAAATAAAATCTTTTAACATGTGTTCATTCTGTATTTGCTTGAGAGCCATGATTTGCCTTTTTGAAATTATATTTTAACAATACTACATACTGAAAGTTGTATATGCTTACATTTCAGTACTACTTTAAGATCCTGAAATGTGTGATGATTATGATGTTTCGGCAGAATATCTTTTGCTTTTCATGCAATTGTCTATATAATCTAATAGCATAATATTATGGAATGTATTCTTGTTTAATGGATACTTATTAATTGAAAAACTGTTAACCTGATTCTATGCTTAATCAGAATTTTTTATGCCCTACCTATTTGTGAATTTAGTATAATTAGAAAATGCAGTTGGAATAAATTTCAAATGCTAAAATTATTAGGCAACATTGACAACATTGTCGGATCTGATTTTTCTACTAGGGCTTGGCTTTACTCAGGAGTTAGCAAACTATGGTGTATGGGTCAAATCTGGCCTGTCACTTATTTAGTTAATAAAGTTTTATTGGCTCACAGCCACGTTCATTCTTCTATATATTGTGTGTGGCTGCTTTTGTGTTGCAGCTGCAGAGGCTGGTAGTCGCAACAGAGACTCTGGCCTGTGAAGCCTAAAATATTTACTATCTGGCTTCTAACAGAAGAAGTTTGCCAATCTTTGGTTCTACCTGTTCTACGGTATGGCCTTTCGTATACTTGGGTGATGTTGTATTTTACTAACGTAGAGGACGTTGAACAGCAAATCCCTATAACGGCAATAGCTGTTTTTCTGTTTTGCAATGGAAATGCTTTAAAAAAATCTAATCCACCTCTAATATTTTATTGATCAACATACATATTTATTATATTTATTAAATAAATATACTTTGAACTTCTGATTCATGAGCTAGTCTTATGTAATCAAGCTTTCTAAAATATTTGCCTTATACTGTTGACAATTGGTTCTGAGTCATAAAATATTTTAATAGTTCAGTCTGGCAAATAATTGCTTGCCTTAGGCATATAATGGTCTTCACTGAGTGAGGAGTAAAGAATATTTCTGTCATTTTACCCTAGGCCTACTTCCTGATGAAGTGATATAAAATAATAAAGTTTTGGTGATATTTGTAAAGTTGCATTTTGGCAAGTATGTTTTCAAACAGAGACCAGTTTCATGTTAGTTCAAGAATAGAGGAGAAATACGTTTTCATACATCGCATATAGACATCTTTTATTCCATGAATTGGTGATTTTCAGGAAGGAGAACTTCAGGCATTCTATAATTAAGAGAAGGCAATTTCTAAAAATGCCATGTCTTTGAAATCCAGATAATCCTGATGGTAACTTGATTAATTTCCAAACTCACTAAGCCAACTTCTGTCTACAATTCTTTCTTCCAATTTTTTTTTTTTTTTAATTTATAAGTGGATCTGTTGGCTCTTGTCCTTTAATCTATTGAAATGTTCCCATTCTCAGTTCTGGGCTATGTGCCTTTTCAACAGATGCTCACCAAGGATTTCCTGGGGGGCCACAGGGTTGAGTGGTGTTTATAGATAAAGTAAACAAGAGGATAACAGGGAAAGGACCTTGCTATACTTATCTTTCTGTCTGACTGGAACCCTGACCATGATAGACATCTAACATGAATTTATGAAGGATGACATAGGGCACCTGCAAGCCGCTCATGACTCTGGGATTATGTTTCCCAGCTGCTAGGCAGTCCCCACAGCTGCGGGCTTCCAGGGCTCTCCACCACAGAGCCCTCTCTCCATCCTCCAAGGTCACTGAGGAATCCATCACAATGGATTTCTGACTTGTGTTAGCTTCACTGTTTCTTTTTTTCATACCCACAGAGGCTGCTGGTGGGAAGCTAAGAGGTCATCCCAGGATACTAGCTCTAAATCCGTGATTTAGAGAGCTAGTTGGATTTATATAACATCCCAGCACATGCTTGCTGTGTGTGCTCCATAACTAATGATTTCTTGCTTATTCCTTCCAAGCCAGAGCCTTGAAGTGAGCTGGGAGTTTTCTTGGTAATTCAGTCACATAGGTGACTGGGATTTTGTGAGACTGAGCATGCCAGCTTTCAAGGCTGGTCAGCTTCAGACAAGTTCGGAGGTACAGGAGGACCCGCACATTGCTCTCCCTTGCCCACTGTATGCCATTTTAAACTGACATTTTTCGTCTTGACTTTTCTGTGCTCAAGGAGAAGGAATTGGGGAGTTCCAAAATTGGAAATGTAGGAAACACTTCATTGCCTTTAGGAATTCAGGAGAGGAGGCCCAGTCTATGCGTGTCGGCGCTCTGCTGAACCCGGGATGTGGCTGAGTTCATCCTGTCCATGTTGTAGAATCAGATCCTATTTTTTTTTTTTGCCTAATTGGGAAAGTGAGGCAATGCTTTTTTAAGTAATTGTTGAAAAAAATCATTAGGGTAATTAAGATAATCTTTGTTTAAAGAAGCAAATATAGGAGCTGTAATCAGAATCACGCTAGTGGATTAAGGAAGAAACCTGAGACAAATATCCTACTTTCTCTGATTCCCATTCCAGTAATCCTCTTATTTTTCATTGCCTAGTGATAGGGTTCACTTATTGTTGACTTGATGTGTCCTTTGTTTCTATCGATGGTTAAACTATGAAAGAGACAGGGCACTTTCATTCAGTTCATGGAGGACCCAACCTTCAACTCTGCTTCAGAACATTTCTCAGGAGCAAATATACCCAAAATTGGGGTTTCTTCTGTGTTGGTACAGGAACAGTTAATCATGCAGTCTTTAAATTTTTCAATTTTAAAATCCCTTCTGCTTCTCATTCATGGACATGTATGCTTATGGAGGTTAAAATAATGACCATAAAGGAATTTTAATGTTATGCTGTAAATGATACTTGAACTTGACAATAACAAAACCTAAATTACACAAGAAGCAAAAATGGAATGACAGGTAATTTTCTAAAGTCAATGATATAGACCAGCCCTAAATCGAAGGTTATTCAGATAAGGGAAACTTGGCAGGCTTGCAGACACTGTGTTTGAGTTTTGTTCCTGTCGGAGAACTCTCTGAGAGATGCCAGGTTTAATGGAATTTAGATAAAGACATTCTCATTTCAGCCAAAAGTTGAACATTCTTCTGTGTCTGATTTATCCCTGTAATATTGCCAAGGCTGATAGGATTTTAGAAGCTCTTCAACCTTTCTAACAGTCTCAGTTCCTGAGTAAGCTGTCATGGCATCTCAACCTGGGGGTTAGAAGAAAATAAGGAGACTCATAGTTGCTCCAGGCAGGTGAACTTGAGAGATGCCAAATAATGGAAATTTCCAGTGTAATACAAGAGCAAAAGTGAATCAGCTGACACAGGTGAATTTAGGTAGCTTTAATGGATTGCTATTTAAGGAGTCCAGAGAAAGCCCCTCTTCCAGCTCTAGAATCTTTCTCTCACTGCCCCTGGATCAATTGGAGATTTGTAAAATAAAGCATAAGTCAAAAAACAGCTAATAATATTTCATGTGAGTCAGCTGACTAGCTTTCTCTTGCAGTGTTGCAGCCTACTAAGGGCAGGCCCCTATGGGAACCATGCAGAGACTGAAGTGGGACAGTTCATGGCAGGAAGTTTGGGCAGGTTACTGCAGAGTGGGGTGGGCTCTTTGGAGAAAAGAAAAATGGAAAAGGCATCAGGGGAAAAGTTCAAAGCACACTGTCTGGACTCTTGGTACTCAAAGTGTGGTGTGTGTGGGCCAGCAGTAATAGAAGCACCCGGGTACATGTGAGAAATGTGAGACCCGGATCTGCTGAGTCAGAATGGCCATTTACCCAGATCTCTGAGTAAGTCAGATGTACACCAGAGTTTAAGAAGCACACTGGTCTTGTGTGCTGCTTTTTTTTTTTAAACTGTATTTTATTTTATTTTTTAATTAATTTATTTTTATTTACATATAATGCATTATTTATTTCAGGGGTACAAGTCTGTGATTCATCAGTCTTACGCAATGTCAAGGGTCTTTTTTTTTTTAAAAGATTTTATTTATCTATTCGACAGTGTTAGAGACAGCCAGCGAGAGAGGCAACACAAGCAGGGGGAGTGGGAGAGTAACGCCGGGATCACGCCCTGAGCCGAAGGCAGACGCTTAACTGCTGTGCCACCCAGGCGTCCCAAGGGTCTTTTCAAGCAAAATGGGCTTCTGTGTTCTCCCAAGGTCACTGATAGGCATTCAGGATGCCTTCTCAAGCACATGGATCCACTGGCCAGATGAAGAATTGGATTCACTTTTCAGCAATGTCATTTCTCTTAGCAGCTATTTTAGCAGAGAGAAAAAAAATTAAAACTTGTCTATTGCTATGGATGTAGGTGTCTTTGAACTGCCAGAAAGAAGAGTCAAAACCTGTTAGGGACCGAATCATGTCCTAAGAGAGAGTTAAATAATGGTTATGAAAAGGTAGGAATTTGCAAAACTAGAAAATTTAGAGGTGAAATGTGATAGAGCTCAAGTCTTTATCATCATAAAACCTTAGGAAGATTATTGACTATACTGGACAGTTTTAATAATTTTTAGGTTTTATTGGAGCTTGGGAAAATTTTATGTCAGGAATAACTTCTAAAATGTGAAGGAAAAGCTAGTTTTTATAAGACCATTTTCCATATCAAGACACAACGTTAGAGCCAGCTTAAGAGTATTATGAAAAGCATACTTTGTAAACAGTTTCTTCGTGGCAGATTCTGATGGGAGAAGTGAAACCATTCTTGATAAGGTTGGCAGCAGAGCCAGATAAGAAGCTAGAGCAGATGTTTAGTGGGGAGTAGCTGGAGAAGGAGGAGCTTACCAGTAAACATTAGGGAAATGCCACCATCAGTCCGATTCATGTCAGAGTTTATGGAGCCAGTGTTTTCTATCAGGGACCCTGGTAGGTATGTTAGTGATAATTACCTAACCTTTTCCTGCCCTCCAGCTGTTCAAGTGAAGACAATTAACCATAGTACAAGCCAGCTTATGGTATGTGCCATAATGAAGGAGCATGAGAATTTTGTTCTTTATCAGAAGAAACAAAAGAGTGAAAGCAGAATAGAAGTAATTAAAGTGAGGGTTGGGTGAGTTGGCCTCATGGTACTTGGGATATGTAATTTAGATTTAGCTTAGTATTTGGCCCTTTTTGAAGCCCTACAAGAACTTTCTAGTTTGCTACCCAATATCTATAAACAAATTGGCTTCTTGCAAAAAACACCAGCTGCTGTCCTATTAAAATTCCTCTTTTGCTTTGATTCCTTGTTGTGTCTTGGTCGCCAAGACTTGGTGGTGGTTTAATAATATGATTCTTAAATGTTTGAGTGCTTTGCATAATGTTTAATTTTAACATGATCTATGAAAATAAAAGTGAGCATCTCTCCCCCTATATTGTACTTAGTCGATTAATTGATTTGGGGCTTACTAATCTAAGTTGGCAATAGAAATAGTTGTTTGAGAGCAGCGCTGGCCTCTGGAAACTTTTAGAAATCAACGAAGCTTTATAGCTTCATCCCTATTACTCGGGGTTTACGCAGAGCCTCTCGGTCCTCAAAGCCTCCTAAGCTCAGGTACCCCGTTTTCCTGAAGAAAATCCCTGATCCTTGCTTCATGTACGTCTAGACTTTCTTACGCTAGAACCCACTTCCGCTTTCTTAACCAGGCTCTTTTCCTCATCTCCATCATCAAAGCCTAGCTGTTCTGTGTTTCATTTCTGTTAGTTTCAGATTATTTTTTTCCTGGTTTATAAGCTAAGATAGTATGATAATTGCTATTATTAATGTTTTTCCTTTCAGATACCATTATTACATTTAACTATTACTTATATCTTTTTAAAAAAGGATTTTATTTATTTGTGTGAGAGAGACAAAGAGAGAGAAAGGGAGAGAGAGAGCATGTGCATGAGAGTGGGGGAGGGGCAGAGGGAGAGGGAGCAGCAGACTCCCCACTGAGCAGGGAGCCGGATGTGGGGCTCCATTCCAGGACCCTGAGACCATGACTCAAGTGGAAGACAGATGCTTAACGGACTGAGCCACCCAGGTGCCCCTCATTTATATCTTTTATATCATTTATAGTCTAAAGGAGGAAATACAATGGGAATTTCAGGCATAGTTTGAGAAAAACTTTCAGCAAGTTACTTCATGTCCGGATTTCTACACCAGAAGAAGCAAAATGGTGGCTGGACATGGGTCACAGACATTTTTGGTTTCTTTGGTTTAACCTTCAAAGTTTCGGAGTTTTTATTAATCTTTGGTAGCTGATATATATAAATTTGAATTCCTAGCTTTTCTTGGTGAACCCAATGTTTGGTTTTGCCTGGTCCATGTTCCCTCCTGGGGAAAGTTGGCTGGTGCTGAGAGGCCGCTGTCTCCTTTGAGTGGGTCCTGTCTTCTTACTGAGAAATGCAGTTCTACTTTCCTCATATTCTTGATCTTCTTGACCCTGGCTGGCATTTGCATTTGGAAACCCTGGTCTAGTTGGTCTGTGTATGCACCTGTCCTTAGATTTAGGGAGCAAGTAAAACTAACTAATAAATTAAATATGCTGCTTTGACGTCAAACTAAAGTTTTAAATATCGATCAACTCTTAAATAATCATGAAAGATTCTTTTAGACTTAATAAGTTGGCTAAATCTTTTAAAATCACAGGTAAGTTCTTGTGCTGCTATGGTCAAAATTAACCATTACTTAGAAAATAAGCAATTCTGTCTGTTGAGAGGATTACCATACTTGCAGCTATATTTTAGAGACCTGTTGGAAACTGAGCCGGTAGTAATAAAAGGAAAAGGAGATGCTGAGTAAATTATCCTAACAAAGCTTCTACTGACACTCCACTTTGATAAAAACTTTGGAAAATCTAAGTGTTGAAAGTCTGTCAAAATGAAAGGTGGATATTTAATTTCTCTTAAGAACTGAGGCAGAAAGTTAAGTATAACTAAAAAATGATAGGCTTTTAATAAGAAAGGCGGTAAGATTACCAAGCAAGATATTCTAACACATTACAAAGTTAGTTTGTGCTAATGTATGCTTTCCATTAAAAAAATGATTTTCTTCATTAGCCTTTATGATTGAAGTTATTACAAAACAGATGAACTTATAACAAATTTTTTTTAGGTTCTTTTCTTCATTACAGAATTTCTTTGGAAGCAAGTAAAGCAGATAATAAAGGATAATCTTAATTTAAGATCGATTGAAGTAGAACCAAGGGATTTCTATCTTAATAAGTAGTGCTGGAGAACTTTTGAGGGCATATGGTTGGGTGGAAGAGAAAAGTACACGTGAAGGTGCTCAGAAAGTGTGGTGTTTGTAAATCCTTCTTAATCTCAGAAACAAAATATTGGGTTTTCTTATCTCAAAAGTTGTCTTTGTATGCTGGAAGTAACTTTTGCCACCAGGTTTTCAATGTTTCTTCAATCGAGGAATGAAGAGGCATCTATCTTTGATGGGTGTGTGTGTGTGTGTGTGTGTGTTATGGGGGTGGTTTAATGAAAATTTTTGTCTATTTTCTATAATTGTTTTACTATACAGTTTTTTTTTGAAAGTAGGTATTGTCTTTTATTTAAAAAATTTTTTTGATATAATGGTCAATGATTCATTAGTTGCATATAACACCCAGGGCTCATCATATCGTGTGCCCTCCTTAATGCCCATCACCCAGTTACCCCATCCCCCCACCCACCTCCCTTCTGCAACCCTCAAAACCATGAGACTCTTGACTCCAGGTATTGTCTTTTACTACAAACTTCCAAAGTTCCAATTCTGATTTTGAAAGCATGTTAACATTGTAGAAAACTGACTTTTTTTTTTTTTAAAGCAGAGTGACTTGCTCCAGGCCAGAAACTCAATGACCCATTCAAAACATACTCTATTGCTCTTTTGTTTTTTTAGCTAGAAGCTATTATCTAAATGTCTAAGCCTCCTCCCCAAAGTGTCATTTTGATAGGCAATGGATTTGAATATTGAGTGTTGAAGCCAGGAGCCTAGATAAATTATTGTCCTTTTCTTTCTGCAGTTGTTTACTAGTTTAATTTATACCACATTAGAAAGAGAGCTATAGAAATTTAACTCCTGGTAGGCAGTTTCTGGTTTTTCAACCAGTTAGCAGTTTCAGTAGCTGAATTAGCTAAAGAAATAGAAATGCAGGCATCCTGACTTGAGACTTGAGGCTTGCTCATTCACTCCATGTCTTTGCAACTCCTCCCAAGGCATTCCTAGACATGCAAGGGGCTGGCCTTCCTGAGCTTAGGGTTTGGTACTTACAAGAAACCTGAGAGATCATTTCTTTTCTAGTGTTAAAAGGAGAGACAGGAGGTCCAAAATAGAGTCACTTGTGCGAAAACCCCTTGTCAATAAACCAAGGCTTAATACCTAATGTAATTGCAGTTTCAAACCCCATGGACTATATAACTTTAAATCAATCAACTTGGAATTACCTGGTCAGTACTAGTGAGATAATCTATTCCATAGACCCGTTCCATGCCCCTTAGAAAGGGAACTTTGTCTGAAACAATCTGTTCTTTGCCAATAATTTCCTTTTTCTGCATCCTTTCCACCTTTAAAAAACTTTCCTTTTCCACAGCTTTCCTTTATATTGCCTGATTCATGAATTGTTCAATAAAGTCAATTTCTCTAAATCTCTAAATTTACCAAATTGAATTTTTGTTATTTTAACATTAGAATTTCTCCTTGACTGTCCCTTGGGTCATTCATTCTCTCCCATCTCTTTCCTATAACATACGTTTATTTTATGTGTTAAAGTTAAATACGGAATGAAGACTAGACTTAAGAATTCCCTCAAGTAGACAAAATCATTTAAGCCGAATAAGCAAAACTAGCTTATTTCGTGAACATAAGATAAACTTAACTTGTAAATGCCTCTGACGATCATAAAAGGAACTTAAGCCATCTTTCTAAAAATAGTGTGAGGTGATCACCTTTAATCTCCTGCCTTCTAAAAACTCTAGTTGTAATAACCGATCATTGTAAAGGGTTAATAGCGTCCTCATTTTCACTGTATAAGGCATCATGTAACTTCATGTATTTGAGTCTCATATCAGTCTTTGAATTTGAAAACTCACAGCTCAGGAACTATTCTTATATGGGCAATAAACTCTTACTAAAAACTATTTATTGACTTGATGGCTTTAATTTTGCTATTTCTGGATTTTTTTACATGTGAAAAATTTTTGGACCAATATTTTCCACTTTTGTCATAAAAAAAACCTGTTTGGATTGGTCAGACACATCATTTGAAACTTATGTTTGAATTGTGAAAATTGACTTTAATATCACTAAAAACTCTAGGGAGCTCAGAGGTACGTGGGCAGCAACTTACTAAAATATGTATATAACTTCAAGTTACTTCTCTATTAAAGAAACACATAGTCACAGTAGAAATGAGAAAAATTTTAAAAACATAAAACAATAGAAATCATCCATAACTTTACACAGAGATGAATCTGATATATTTCCTTCAAATATATTTTGCGTTATTCTACTTTTGCATTTTTACAAAATTTGAAATCGTGCTATGTATTTTTGTATTCTGATTTTTAAAAATTAACATTTTATCATGAAAATTTCCCTATATACTTTCACATTCTTCAAAAACATTTTGAATAGCTAAATATTATTCTATTTATAGAGGAAACATAGTTTAATTAGGTACTTATTTTTACTCATTTAGATAATTTCCAATAGCTTCCTATTATAAATGATTCTGTGACATCTTTTTACTTAATGTTTTCTGTGCTCCTTTAATTGTTTCCTTTGAATAAATTCCTAGTAGTAGAGTCATTGAAACTGTTTCACTAAAACAGCGATGGCCTCCAGGTTACAAAATCCTAAGGACACTTTTTATTCTTGTATTTTTCTGACTTCTCAGAAGTGTTACACCCACAATGCTTTTTTTTCTCCCTAATTCAGCAGTTTCACCAGTAACATTCTTTTCTCCCTCTATTTTTTTTCTTAGCCTATCTTATCTACTCCCTTGGCTTTAAATATAAACTGTATGTGGACAATTCACTAATTCTATTTCTCATACAGGTCTTTTTCCTGACCTGTTTTTCTCACATCTTCACTTTCGGTGTCTCAGAGGCATGGTGCACCTAACGTATTCAGACCCGATCTCTTCCTCCCTTTCCCAGCCTATTCCATCTATGAGGTTTGCCCCCAATTAATGAATGAGCCACTGCCTACCCAGGAGCCTTGCCGGTCACTTGCTCATGCTAGAGACTTGTTCTTGAAAGCAAATACCTTACATCAAGGTCTACGAATTCTATATCCAAAATAGACCTCAGGCCCATTTCCTTCCTTCAGTCGTCATCTCTTACCAGTGATACGTTACTACAACTATTTGTCAGACAACTTAATGCTTATTTCCCCCACCAGATCATGAGCTTTTCAATGGGTTTTTGCATGACTTGTCTCCCCAGTCTGTAGCAGAGTATCTGACCTATATTAGCCCTCAGCAAATCTATCTTAAACAAGTGAGATCATTTATATGATCAAATGACCTTTTGCAGATGCTTTAACAACTTAAATCCCCATCAGCCATTTATGGTTGTGCTGGGCTTCCTGAAACCTTTACGAAGTTGATAGGAGAAAAATGATTATGCTTTATTTTAATTTATCATTTTCATTATGGTGAAAATGGACATTTTAAAGATACGTTTTACTGACTGTATTCTTTTGTGAACTGTTATCAAATTTTTGATTGTAATGTCTACTTTATATTAATTGATTTTGAGTTATTTGTATGTTAAGAATACTAATCCTAAAAAAAAACCCGAACGCTAATCCTTTATTAATATGTTATAGTTGTTTCCCCAGTTTGTCATCTGTCTTTTAATTGTTGATTTGATTTTGTTGTTTTGATATACATAAAGTTTTAATTTCATTTAATTCTATCATTGATTTCTTTTATGATTTTTACCTTTGCTCTTGTGCTCAGAAAGTTTTCATTTTCATGTAAAAGATTAGTCATCTATTTTTTCTGATTGGTCTAATGAAAAAAAAAATCATTCTTTTTACCATGTAGATTTTGTTTTAGTGAATGGTATGAAGTAGAGTTCTAATTTTATTATTTTTTTCATGTATGCATGTAAGAAGAAAGAAATATTTTATCTACTGAAATATTAAATACTAAGAATTTTTTCTTTGATGAGTTAAAGAATATCTTTAATTTGCTCTAAAGTATTACTCTTTCTTTTATCACCCAATGTTCATAGCTGACTTTGACTGATTAGGGGTGGTGTGTGTGTGTGTGTGTGTGTGTGTGTGTGTGTGTGAGAGAGAGAGAGAGAGAGAGAGAGAGAGAGAGAGCATTCCAATCCTTTCTGTCCTAAGACCCTTACCATCTATTTGACATTGCTAATGGAGTATGGATTCACATTGCCACCTTTCCCATTTGCTGTATATTAATAATTTACTGTAGCTGGAAGTAATAATCATCTTTATTTTGAGTAATGCTTCATAATGTTCAAAGCACTTTGATGCCATTTTCTTATTAAAATCTCGAATAACTCCTTGAAGTTGATAGAGCAGGTATTATTAAACCCATTTTGTAGATGAAGAGATAAGAAAGTTCAGTTTGTTTGCTTTAATTAGCACAACTAGTAGAGGGTGTGTCTGACATTAGTATTTGGCTTTCTTTAATTCTCAGTCCAGTATTATATTACTTGTGATTAACATAGAAACTTATAATAATGACCTGCTTTATTTGGGGGGTTATTGTTGCTATATATTGTGAAATGAGATTGCTTACATTTCAAGTCCTGTTGGTTTTGTGTAATTGAAACATTTACTTTTGAAAAGTGATGCTAATTTGAGAGTGAGAACAATAGTTAAATCTGTAGCAATGTGAAAAAGATTACTCTGGTTCCTCCAGAACAGACTCAGTATTTTCCAAATGTATCTCCCTCCTTAGCACTATTACGTACTCAAATGGCTCTCACAAGCACCAAGAGCTACCTGGACCCACTGATCCTGGCTCAAAGTCTAGGAAGAGGTTAAAGTTGGAGATTTTGGCCCAGAGATCTGTACCTCAGACAGAATATAGTCTTTTACACAATTAAATTAGTCTTCTCAAAGAGAGGGAAATGATTTCATATTTCTAATAATGCTATTATTTCTCACACTTTAATGGCTTTTTTGCTCCAAAGTTCTTGAATGGTAACCTTCATTTTTCTGTATCTAGTGGATCTTTTAAACTGGAGTTCTATTTGAATGGTTGTTCAGGGTGTTGGCAAGAGTTCTAAAGCATTTATATTTTATTCTTGACTGGGTTCTGGTTAAGAAATCTAATGGCACAAATGTTGAAAGACTAGCTTGCTGTGGACATAATGAAGCAAGCAAAATGAAATCTCCCAAGGATAAAAGCTTAATGTCCTTTACTTTTTATCTTTTAGGTACAGGCTTGTGCCACATCTTACTTTCTTGCTGTGGGTAAAAAAGGAGCCAGGGTGAAGGGACGGATTCTTATGAAAAAGATCAAAAAGAAAAAAAGGTGGGGGTGCGGTGGAAAGGGAACTGAAATACACCTGGGGTGCAGATATCACTGTCCCTAAACTTCCTCTTTTGCGTTGAAGTATGCAATTGAATTGAGTTGAATTTTAATATCCCTTCAGCATTAATGAGCATTGGGAGTGTATTTATTCTTTGTTTAAAAGGGTAGTTTCTCATAGTTCATAGCACAATTTGTAGGGGTAAGTTCTCAAACCTGGTTTTAATAACAAGACTTATGAAAACATTCACATTGAACTGCAGAGGGATGATTCAGATAATCTAGGAGATTCAACACTATACATGGATCTTTCTAGATTTTTAAAAAATTATAGCAATTCTTATTTTTATTTTCATTCCCATGGCAACACACTAAAAGAGTCTAGCCAAGGTCTCTGAAACTAGAAAATAATCTTTTCTTATCTGCCTCCAAGGGTTTAGTTCTTTCTATAGGTAACTTCAAAAAATAGAAATCTTGCTCATTACCAAAATGTTTATTGCATAAATTTTGGATAATTTAGAAAAATATAATGAAGTTGGTAAACACAGAAAATAACTCAAAATTCTACCACTCAGAAATCAACATTCTTCTTTGTTGTTATTTTCTTTTGGTCTTCTCTCTTTGTACAAAAATGCATTTAAAATATTTGGGGCAACCTTAAATCTTTAACTTTGTTATCTTTCTTTTAGTATTGTACACTGTTTCTTTTTATATAATAACAAATATTCCTCTACAATATAAAAAATGTACTGAACCAAGGCCAAGTCATTAATACATAATACAAAACCACAGAAGCTTGGAAAACAACTGTAACCAAGAAATTCTTTGTAGTATTCTTTCAGTCGTTCTATGGATCTTTGTATGTAGAGGTGCTTAAAACATACATTGTTGAATGAATGTTGAATTTCAACGAAAATAAGCTAAAGGAATAAGGAGCATTATTTCCACCTCTTTTTCCCCATTTATTATTTTGGGTTCTCAGGGAAGCAGATACCAAGATGAGCTTAGATTGCAAGAAATTAATTGGAGAAAACACCTGTGTTTTAGTCCATTTGGGGTGCTATGACAGAGTACCGTAGACGGACAAGGTGGCTTATAAACAACAGAAATGTAATTCTTAAAGTTCTGGGGCTGGGAAGTCTTAGATCAAGGTGCCACAGATTTTATGTCTGGTGAGAACAAGCTTTTTGGTTTGTAGATAACTATCTTCTTGCTGTGTCCTCACAGGGCTGAGGGGCAAGGGAGATCTCTGGGGCCTCTCTTAACAAGAGCACTAATCCTATTTATGAAGTTTCCGTCCTCATGACCCAATCACCTTCCAAAGAATCTACCTCCTAATATATCATACTGGGGGATAAGATTTCAACATATAAATTTTGGGGGGACACAAACATTCAATTGATAGGATTCCACCACTGCCCTCCCCAGAGTTCATATCCATCTTGTATGCAAAATACATTCATTCCATCTCACCAGCCCCAAAAGTCTTAACTCAGTCCAGCATCAACTCAAAACTATAAAGTTCAAAGTCTCATCTAAATACCATCTAAATCAGATATGGGTGAGACTCAAAGTACAGCTCATCCTGAGGCAAACTCTTCTCCAGCTGTGAACCTGTAAAACCAAACAAATTACGTGCTTCCGAGATACAATGGTAGAATAGGCACAGCATAGACATTTCCATTCCAAAAGGGAGAAATAGGAAAGAAGAAACGAGTTAACAGATCCCAAGTAAGTCCAAATTACATGCAAACTTGAAAGCTGAAGGCTTATAAATAATCCTCTTTGACTGAAGGATTTCTCTACCCTTGAGGTGCATCGAGAAGGCAATGTCACTTCCATGGCTCAGTGGGATGGTCCTGCAACAGCTCTCTGCCTGGGCCTCAGGGCTCTCCTGGGTTGGGGCCCTGAGCCAGAAGTTCTTCTGGAAAGCCTTGTCCTTTGACATCCGGGTGTCAGCCATGAACTCCAAGCTGACAAGGAGGCTGCCAAAGTGTGCTGCCTGCACCCTCTATGGGGGCGGCCGCTGTAGCCTGTGATGCACCAGGGCATCCAGGGCTGTGTCTGTGGTGGCTAGCAGTGCCATTGGACTGCAGGGACTGGGAGCTGTGATGTGAGGCAGCATTGGGCAGCTCATGTGCATTGAGGTCCCATAGGCACCGGTCTTTTGACTTTGAAATTACTTAACACCCCCACCCCGTCCCTTCACCTCTCACCCCTACCCTTGCTTCTGGGCCTGTGGTGGCAACTCTGATGCTCTCTGAATAGTCTTTGGGATCATTCTTCCACTTGGAGAATAGCACTTGGCTTCTGTTGAGATAACTGACCAGGGCCGTGGTTCATACTTAGACTAATCTCTTTATTAAGTGGTCACTTGGCCATACCCTTACTGTTCTCTTTCTATCATGCTATCTCTCCCTCTTTCTTTTTTTTTTCAATAGCCATAGGCTCAGAATTTTCCAAATCTCTAAGTTTTAGTTTCTTTTTGCTTATCAATTCCATTTTTAAGTCATTTCTTCTTTCTCACATTTTACTATAAGCAGTCAGGGGAAGCCAAGCTGTACCTTCAATGCTTTGCTTAGAAATTGCTTCAGCTAAATATCCAATTTCATTGTTCACAAATTCTACCTTCCCAAAACACTAGAACATGAACACAATTCAGCCAAGGTCTTCACCACTTTATGACAAGGATTACCTTTTACCCATGGTCCAATAACTTATTCCTCATTTCCATCTGAGACCTCATAGAATGGCCTTTACTGTCCACATTTCTGCCAAGATACTGCTCATGATTAGTTAAGTACTCCTTAGGAAGATGGAGACTTTCTGTGCAGCTCTCCTGTTCTCTTTGGGAGAACAGTCACCCTTAATAGGCTATTTATGGCAATGAAGGCTTTTTCCATTATGTACCTGAAAGCTCTCCCTGAATCTACCTGTTACCCAGTTCCAAGGCCATTTCCACATTTTTGGGTATTTGTTACAGCAGCATCTCCACTTCCAGTACTGATTTCTTTCTTAGTGTGAAATACCACAGATGGGGTGGCTTATGAACAACAGAGATTTATTTCGTATAGTTCTGGAGGCTGGAAGTCCAAGGGTTTCCAGCAAGTTGGATTCTGGTAAGAGGCCTCTTCTGGGTTGCAGATGGCCATCTTTTCATCGTATTATCACATAGAAGAAGGGGTGAGGGCGGTCTCTGGGCGGTTTTCATATGTGAGGGCTCCACCTCCTCTAATGACCCTCTGAAGGCCCTATCTCCTAACACCATCGCATTGGGGGTTCAGATTTCAACATGTAAATTTGGGGGTGGGGGACACATTCAGTCATTAGCAACCTGTGAGAGGAAACTGGGAGGGAGCTGGAAGAGGCTGAAAGAGCTGTCAGACCAGTGCAGGTCTGACCTCTGTGAAGGAGAGATGGAAGGAAAAAGGATTGGACAGGCTGAACCTCAACTCACCCCGTAGTTCTAAGAAAGCTGCAGCAAGAAGTTCTTGAGTCAAATTTGCCTATCAGAGGATAGGCACATTTTGCAGGAAGGGACCTGCCTTAGGATTCCTACCACATCAGTAATGGACTGAGCCTGGGCAAAGCACGGCTTTGGTGCTAACACAGTGGGGGATTCAGAGCCTCTGGAGTCCTCAGTCACTACTCTCCCTACAGCCGGAGATCTCACTGCTGCATTTTCATGGACACTACACCCGCAAATTTGGTCTTTACTGGTTTTACTATAAAGATTAAAACTGATATCAGCATCGGTCTAGTCTTTCAACCTAGAAATCTTAGCATCATAAGTGACTTTTCAAGTCTATTAGACTTTTGCATAACTAACTTTCACATACTTTCCCCCTTGTTCATCTCAACTACTATCACAGTGTGTCAGGTCATTGACAGTTGTCATGTAGGTTATTGTAGCCACCCTCCACTGGTCTCTCTGAACCTCCAGTCACTGCCCCAACAATTCATTTCATGCACCAGAAAAATTATTCCTAAAACATGACTCACTCTCTTGCTTATAAACATTTCATCTCAGTTACCTTCAAGACAAATTTGGAATTCATTTATCAAATATACAAACCTTCCCAGTCTCAGCTCTTACCACTTCAAATTTTACATGCTCATCTAGAACCATATTGGATTTCTCATGAATCGCTCAGTACAATATACTCTTTAATACCTCCATGCCTTGGACAATGCTCTTCTCTATCCTGTAATTCCCTTCCTAGGTTTTCCTCTGAAGAACTTAAACTAATACCCTGCTCTCCCCTCTACCCAGCGCCCATCCCAAGGATTAAGAAACATTGACTTTGTCTTACTTTCTTCAGAAATTTTTATAGCTTTATTGAGATATAATTCACAAAACACAAAATCCACCCATTAAACTATTCAATGTTTTTTAAAATTTATATTCTTAATCAATTTTAGAATATTTTTATCACTACAAAAGAAATCCTATGTCCATTAGAAGTTCTTCATTCCTCCCTTCCTTTAGCTCCTGGCTACCTTCACTTTGCATAATGTTTTCAAGGTTCATCCATATTCTTTCAATAGTTCATTTTATTGCCGAATAATATTCCAATGCATGGACATATCATATTTTATTTATGCATTCATCAATTGATGAGTATTTGGGTGTTTTTCATTTTTTAGCTTTTATTAACATTTGTGTACAAGTTTTTGAGTGGGCATATGTTTTCATTTCTCTGGTATATACCTACAAGCGAAATTGCTGGGTCATATGGTAACTCCATGTTTAATTTTTTGAAGAACTGCGAAAGTGTTTCAAAAGCATTTATAATTTTAAATTCTCACCAGTAGCGTATGAGGATTTCAATTTCTCCACATCCTCATCAACACTTGTTATTATCTGTCTTTTTTATTCTAGCCATCATAGTGGATGTGAAATGGTATCTTGTGGCTCTCAGTTCCATTTCCTTAATGGCTTAACATGACTGTTAAAAATAAAACAATAATATTGCATTGCATATTTGAAAGTTGCTAAGAGAGTAAATTTTAAAAGTTATTATCACACACAAGATAAAACAAACAAACAAAAAAAACCCCAGGTATCTCTTCTCTTAGGTCTTCTTTGATTGCCTGGATCATCCCCTTTTCTTGTATTCTCATGGTTCTCCATACATGTCACTATTACCCCAAGTATTATATTGGACAGTCACCATTTGTTGGTGTGTAATTCCTTCCTAAACTTTGAGGTCCAAGGACAGAGATTGGTTGTTTATTCATTCTTCATTTCTACCTAGATCTCATTTCTTCACTGTTACTACAAATAGACTGATATCAAACCATTAGAGTACATCCCTTATATTACCCATTATCTGTATGGCATAGGCTTTCCCTTTTCAGTTCTGTGAGGAAGTTTCCTGGTCATGGTGTCTGACGGGATATGTCAGAAAAACATTCTCACAAAATTAAGATTTTCCATGTGTTTCTGTCTGAGTCTTCTCAGAACTAATCCCCTCATATGACCCCATTTGCATTGGGGAGATTGAGGCAGTTTATTAGAACTACCTCTTTATTCTTTTACCACATTATGTTATTTTATTATTTCTCTGATAAAGTTATTCTC
Organism: Ursus americanus; assembly: GCF_024610735.1. Classification (NCBI taxonomy): domain Eukaryota; kingdom Metazoa; phylum Chordata; class Mammalia; order Carnivora; family Ursidae; genus Ursus; species Ursus americanus. The sequence goes on from NC_142146.1 coordinate 39,771,617, forward strand.
TTATTCTATTTATGTTATTTAGCACTTCTAGAAAACAAAACTGTCCCCTTAGATGTGCATATATTGATGAGATGATTTTTTGGCTATTCTACTGCCTTTCAAGATCCTATATCTTTCTAACTTTTAAAGGTCAAAATTTATTACTTTGGTCCTTGACATAGGCGCTTCAATGAATATATAACAAAATTATATGCACAAACATACATATTTAAGGTAAAGATGCAAATACTTGTGAGTGAGTGTGTGTGTGTAAGGGTGGAAACATTATTTCAACAGTTGCATAAGTGTTCTTCTTTGGAAGGGAAATTTGTTTGGAGGGGAAAAAATTCTCTATAAGCTTTTTGGAGGTAGAAACTAAGGTCCTGAGGGCAAAGGTTGGAAGACCTCCTTTCCTTCTCTTCCTTCCTTCCTTTCTTCCTTTTTATCTTCCTCTCTCTTCTCTCCCTTTTTTCCTCCCTCCCTTTCTCAAAAATATTTCTTAACCTCTTGCTCAATGTTGGGCACTGTTCAAGGTAATGGGACTAATAATTAAATCTTAAATAGGTAAAGAGCTCAACATAAGAAACAAATAGGAACTGGAGAAAGCAGGGAAGAAGAAAAGAATGCAAGAGGAAGAGAAGGCAGAGAGAAGAAGAGAGGGGACATGACAGGCAGCTGGAACCAGCTGAGATGGATGACCAGTGAGAAATCCTGGTGTACTGTCAGGAGGCTGTTTATATTATTTGAAACACTGACTGCATTTTAGTCATGGTGATAAGCATTGGGGATATAAAGCCCATTGTCCCTGCCATGTTTGGAGAGGTGTTTTTTTTTTTTTTTTTTAAGTCAAAGATTCAGGTATTATTTATATAAGATAAAATTCACTCATTTTAGGGTACTGTAAATGCAACAGTCATGTAATCAATTCTATCACCCCACCCCAACATTTCCTAGTATCCCCCTGTTGTCTACTTCTTCATCCCCAGTCCCTGAAAACCATCGATCTGTCCCTAGAGTTTGCCTTTTTCAAAATACCATGTAAATGGAATTAGAATGAGTAGAGTTTTTAGCCTGGCCTCTTTTGCCTAGCATAATGCATTTGAGATTTATCCGTGTTATTGTGTGTATGAACAGTTTGCTCCTTTTAATTGCGGAGTAGTGTTCCATGCTAGGGATATACTATAGTTTGTTTATCCATTTATTAGTGAAGGATACTTGAGTTTTGGGTGATTAGGGATAGTTGTGAATAAGTTTTTGCTTGAAGATAAGCTTTCCTTTCTTTTGGATAAATATGTAAGAGTGGGTTTTGGGATTTCATTGTAAACATTTGTTTAACTTTATAAGAAGCTATGAAATGGTTTTCTAAAGTAGCTGTATCATTTTGTATTCCCAAAAATTGCTGCACATCATTGAAGGCTTTTTGAGACTAAGAATGTCTACCACCCTCTTTCTGGTTGTTTTCAGTGCTGCGATGTTACTTCACTTAGCTCCCCAATTCTCAGTAATTTATGATATGCCTGTTCAACCCTACATGGTGTGTGGGGGCAATGGGGGACATGAAAAATTGGGAAACATGGCTTGGACCTGCTTAAGGTCACCATGGTTGCCCGCACAGAGACTGCATGCCTTCGAGGGGGACTGGTATGCAGACACTCTAGATGTCACCAGCAACGTGATAAACTATGGGTCAGATTGGAGAGTGATAGGGATAAGATCTTGATGAGGAAGACCAAGAGCCTAGTGGATGGCTCAGGAGCAGAAATGACAGCAACCCCTCTTTTCCCAGAGTCTAATATATTTAGGCAGTTCTTCTGGATCAAGTTTGGACAGACCTCATGGGAGGCAGAAGCTAAGTCAGAACTGGGAACAGAATGTGAGGAAGGAGTGAGAGGGTGACATTAATTACATATAATATAAAAGGTGCTGTGACAGTACCAATTTATGTAAGGCTTTATTCCTAAAATTATACCAACCCCCGTTGCTGCAGAGTGAATAAATGAATGCATAGGCTTTAGTTTTTAGCAGCATCTGATATAGCTTCAATCAAACGATTACATTAGTAACTTGAAAAGATCTTTAAGAATGTAAATATGATTTTGTAATTATAGTAATCCTCTCCATCTTCTCCATATTTTAACTGATGATATTTCCAGTATTATAACCTAGTGATTCTCAACATTTCACATAGCACAATGTCTTCAAGATTTACCCATGTCATATAATATATCAAAATTAACTTCCTTTTTAAGGCTGAATAATATTCCATTGCATGTATATACCAAAACCATTCATCTATTCATGGACATTTGGATTGTTTCCACCTTTTGGCTACTGTGAATATGCTGCTGTGAACATGGGTGTACAAAATTCATTTGAGTTCCTGCTTTCAACTTTTTTCTTTTAAGATTTTATTTATTTATTTGACAGAGAGAGAACACAAGCAGGGGGAGTGGCAGGCAGAGGGAGATGCAGATTCCCTGGTGAGCCGGAAGCCTGATGCGGGCTGGATCCCAGGACCTGGTATCATGACCTGAGGCAAAGGCAGCCACTTAACCAATTGAGCCACCCAGGTGCCCCCTGCTTTCAATTCTTTTGGTTACATACCTAGAAGTGAAATTGCTGGATCATATGGTAATCCTTTAATTTTTTGAGGAACCACCATACTGATTTCCACAGTGACTATGCCATTTTACATTCCCACCAGCAGTGCACAAGTGTTCCAATTTTTTCACATCCTTGTAAGCACTTGTTATTTTCTGGTTTTTGGATAATAGCCACAATAATGAATGAAAACCATACTACTGTTATTTCGTTATGGTTTTGATTTGCATTTCCCTAATAAGCATCTTTGCTTGTACTTGTTGGACATTTGTGTATCTTCTTTGGAGCAATGTTTATTGTCTTTTTTTTTTTTTTTTGGTAAGTGTAGTCACCATCTTTACCAACAATGTTATTACAGTATTATTGACTATATTCCCAATGCTGTACTTTTCATCTCCATGCTTTATTTTAAAACTAGAAGTTTGTACCTCTTAATCCCCTTTATCTATTTCACCTATCCCCCTACACACCTCTTCTCTGGCAACCACCAGTTTATTCTCTGTATTTAAGAATCTGTTTATTGTGTGTGTTTCTGTTTGTTTGGTTGGTTTGCTTTTTGGATTCCACATGTAGGTGAAATCATATGTTATTTGCCTTTTTCTCTCTGACTTATTTCACTTAGCATAATATCCAGTAGGTCCATCTGTACTGTTGCAAAGAGCAAGATCTCATTCTCTTTTATGGTTGAGTAATATTTCATTATATATAAATAAAACACATCTTCTTTATCCATTCATCTATCGATGAACACTGGGTTGCTTCCATATCTTGATTATTATAAGCAATGCTGCAATAAAATACAGGTGTGCATATATCTTTTCAAATTAGTGTTTTTGTTTTCTTTGGGTAAATGCCCAGTAGTGGAATTACTGGATCGTATGGTAGTTCTATTTTTTATTTTCTGAGGAATGCCCATACTGTTTTCCAGCTTGCATTCCCACCAACAGTGCACGAGAGTTCTTTTTTCTACATGTTCTCACCAACACTTACTATTTTAGAAAGCAGGTTGTTTGCTTTTTTGTTGTTGAATGAGAATCATTTTTTTAAAAGATTTTATTTCATTTATTCGACAGAGATAGAGACAGCCAGCGAGAGAGGGAACACAAGCAGGGGAGTGGGAGAGGAAGAAGCAGGCTTCCAGCAGAGGAGCCTGATGTGGGGCTCGATCCCATAACGCCGGGATCACGCCCTGAGCCGAAGGCAGATGCTTAACTGCTGTGCCACCTGGGTGCCCCGAATGAGAATCATTTTTAATGGTTCTTTAAAACAGACATTCTTAATTTTTATTTTGACAATCAAGGTGAGGTGCACTTCTGATAAAGTATAAAATTCCAGTGTTCCTAAATTATGGCACTTACCACAAGCTGGTTTGTACTGTGACTAAATATCTTCACTTGAACTACTGGAGGACAAGAAATGTCATGTTATTGGGGCACCTGGGTAGTGCAGTGGTTAAGCATCTGCCTTCGGCTCAGGGCGTGATCCCAGCGTTCTGGGATCGAGCCCCACACCAGGCTCCTCCGCTATGAGCCTGCTTCTTCCTCTCCCACTCCCCCTGCTTGTGTTCCCTCTCTCGCTGGCTGTCTCTCTCTGTCAAATAAATAAATAAAATCTTAAAAAAAAAAAAAAAGAAATGTCATGTTATTGATTCTCACATGATAAGTCTTCAGTTCTTAGGAAGGTAGATAGTGAATCAAGTCTAAGAGAGGGAGTTAGGGATGTATGGGTATTGCAGAAAAATTCTCAGGTTTCTCAGGGTTCTATTTCTGTATAACAAACTGCCCCACAACTGAGTAGTTTATTTATGTATTTTCTTAAAAGATTTTATTTATTTATTTTACAGAGCAAGAGAATGTAGGGAGGAGGGGCAGAAGGAGAAGAAAATCTTAGGTGGATTCCATGCTGAGTGCAGAGCCTGATACAGGGCTCATCCCAGACCCTGAGATCATGACCTGAGCCAAAACCAAGAGGTAGATGCCACCCAGGCACCCCACAACTGAGTAGTTTAAAAACAAAACAAAGCAAAAAACAATTATTTGGTCTCTTGTGATTGTGTGGGTTGGCATGGTGGTTCTACTAGTCTTCCCCAGGCCCGCTCAGGTTGTTGCATTCAACCGGCATCAGGGCCGGGTGGGAAGGTCCAAGATGGCCTCACCCACACTGACATGTCTGGGGCCTTGAAGAGGATGTCTAGAAGGCTGAGAAAATTCTCACAGCCATTCGTCAGTCAGTAGTCTAGCCCCTGCTCCTTTACGAGGTGCACCACTTCCAAGAAGGTTAAAATAGAAATTGTAAGTTCTGTTAAGACTTACATCCAAAACTCAAAAAGCATGGAAGTCAAAGTAAGTCACAGGGCAGCCCAAGAGGAGGGGAAAGAGACACCACCTTTCGATGAGAGGAGGATACAGTCACATTTGTGAAAGGTCATGGGGGATGTGAGGGGATCACTGTTGTTGTTTTGGGGCATAATCTAGTATACCAAGTGATTCTGGGATCTCCCTAGGAACATGAATCTTCTAGTTTGAGAATCACCAGTGTGTAAACTCAGCTATTCCAATGACTATTCTATTGTATTTCTCTCTTTCGTTCACTCTGTAAACGCTCTGATTCTGCATTTATTCCTGACAGTCAGGAGGAATCAGAATCAGAGAAGTAGGTATCTGTTGGGGGAATGTGTGAAATTATAGCAACAGATTTGTAAACTCTATATCAAGGCTATGGGAACAGAAGTGGTCCTGAAGAATGCCAGTTTTTGAGTTGACTATCTATAATATAAGTACATTTTTCACATAAGAAAAGAGGTAGATAGCTTCTGACCCCAAGTTGGAAGAGCATTAACTTTGAGTTGTTTTTTTACTCACCCACAAACTTTCACCGATAGGCTTTGTGGCCCACTAAACACATTTGTGAGACAGCTGTCTGGATCAGGTATAGATGAGCTAAAAATTGCACAAAACAAACTTACCCAGGTAGGTTTCATCCGCTACCTTCACTTAATGAGAAGCAGATCAGTGTGGAGAAGTAGAAGAACTCAAGATTTAGACTTGTCTTTACCGCCAAGTTTCAGTGTAACCTTGGCCGGACCAACTAAGGGATCCTACGTTTCAGTGTCCTCATCTGTAAAAGTGGCAATTGCACCCTCTGCTAGTGTGAGTACGGCAGCTAGCGTCCAGAGCACGTAAGCCAGATGGGAAGGTTCCACTGCCCTATTACCGCACACGGAGCGCTGATGCTGGCCGACTACAAGGACAGGCAGGTTCCTGGTGCTTTTTCTATTTGTATTTGGCTTCTGCTCACTCTGATTAAGTCATGGCTGCAGCTGCTGCTGTGGTTGCTCAAACAAGTCAGATTTGGTTGGGCTGGCAAATGCATAATTAAAACCAAAAGAAAATATGAGCCCTGAGGTGTCCTAGCTCCCTGCAGAGCAGGGAGTCTGCTTCTCCCTCCACTGCCTGCCCCCCCCCCCATTAAGCTCTCTCTCTCTCTCAAAAAAAAAATAAATAAATAAAATCTTTAAAATTATCAAGAGGAAAGAGAAAATTGTCATTAGGTTATGAAATTTTATCTTATTATTATCTTATTATTCATCACAAGCTCATTGGTAATAATCACAATGATAAATACGAGTTAGGGAAGTTCTGTAGCCTTCTTATGAGGCCTGTATGCCCCCTTCTTTGTGACATCCTATTTGATAGGTATCTGGAAGAGAAGTAATAAAGATACTTCTAAACTCATATTTTCTCATCTAAAAGAAAGCCTGGAGACCAAGTTACGGTTCTTATTTCCAGTTCAGATTGCATTCCTTTCTGTAAGAGTCTTTTTCAAGCACAGGGACAGCTTTTTAGCAAATGGATGAAATATATGTTTCTTAGTAAGAGCAAACATTACTTGGTGAGTTGGTCTCAATGTGGGTGATTCGCATCAGTATCATTCTGTAGGATAATAAGATAATGAGCAGTGAAAACCCATCACTAACTCCCGTGGTAACCTGTTAACCGGCTTTGGGAGAGCAGTGAGGCCTCTTATTCCAGGTAACTCTGAGCCATAACAGTGGGGCCGCATGTGCATTTGGAGTAGATCTTAGTGTTATTTTACGTATGTTTGAAACTGAAAATATCTTGTTCTAACCCTTTTCCCTTTTTGCAGTGAATATCTATTAAGTACCATGAAAATTTGTGTTTGAGCTGGCTAAGGACATGTTGAATGAGATGAGTACATGTGAAGCTTCCTGAGGCTGATTTCATTATCAAATTCAGAGTCGAATTACTAGTCTAGTTTTATTCAAAGACATGAATATCAGCCCCCCCCCTTTTTCTGTATAATTGTGTTGTTTTCCTCATCAGCTTTTAAGGAAAGAAAATTGTGAGAAATTCAAAGCTTATGGAATCTCAGAGAAAATGGTAAATTCTTCTTGCCTGGGCTCATGTAATCACCAGGCCTTAGTAAGGAAACACGTATTATTGTAGATTTTCTAGTACGTAAGTAAGTAAATAAAATAAACGAGCGTGTGTGTGTGTGTGTGTGTGTGTTGTATGCTGTGAGAATGATGGAGAAACTCACATGATCATGAATCTAGATTCTGTCCTAATTTTCTCTGAGGAAAGGGAGGAGGAGGCAGCAGAATCTGAATGGAAAGAAGCACTAGGCTGTAGGTAAGCGTCAGATTTATAATCAGCGAGAACATGCACTCTCCATCCTTCAGTTCTGTTTTTATTTAGGAAAAGCCTTTGCAAAGGCTAAGACAATGAAATAAATTCTTCTAACCTCTCACATCTTTGAATGAGCTAGCTTAGATAAAGTAGTCTTCGGAAACTATGACTAATCATGAAATGTGGTAATTAGATTTTGTAGAGAGATGTTGTAAGGAGTGGGATGATAGATATGGATACACTGTAAGTTCTTCAGGAGAAAGTTCCCACTATAGTAAGAAATGTTACAATATTACAATAGTCTTCTTTATACATCTGGGTAACACCCTTTTTCCTGGTTTTAAACTTTAGGTAGGCCCATGATTAATTAAGGAATTGTGGCTTTGTTAGATTTGGTTTTAGAAGAAAAAAATTGTGCTCGATTTGAAATATTAAAAAAATACCCACAACATAAAGTCAAATTGAGAGTAAGGATTAATCTTGTATGAGATGACAGGAACGCTTGGAAGAATTTATGTTTTATTTTATCATTGTGGAGGTGAAAGCCAAACTGGAAAATCCAGAATATCAGCAGGTTGACCACATACTGGCATGAGACAGTAAGCTTTGGGATAAGCAGACCCTGGCCATTTGCCAGCTGTTTGGATTTGGTCAAGTTATCGAACTTTTCCGAGCCTCCACTCACTTAGCTGTAAAAAGGGCAAACTACTGGCTTATCCATACGTAAGTGACGTAGTGAAAGCTCTTGGCTGTTAGTAGGTACCTGAATGTTGGCTTTGGGCACTCCGTGTTCTAGGTCTCACATCCGTGGTGGGAAGTATGTTAGTTGAATCAAAAAAAACAAATAGAACCCTTCTTGCAAAGAATGCAACATTTAACAAGGAAAAAATGTTTCCCAATCTGCTTTATTTTCAGAGATTGTCCAGTGAGCAGCCTTTCTCACAGAGAACATCTGATTGTGGAGTTCTTTATGTAAACCATTACATGGAAGAGAACTGAAGGATTCTCTTGTAGTCCCACTGACTACACATTAACATCTGCCCTCTTTGATTTTACCTCTATTCTGTATGTGACTTTACTTTCTGTCACAGTGATAAATACTGGGAAGTCAGAGGCCTGCTTTGTGAAGCTCTAGAGTATTTAAACTTTCTCTTTTGTATGGTGATTGCTTCAGTCTCTGATAAGAATGCTGATTTCCAGAAAGGCAACTAGATCTAATTCAAGAGATAAAGGGCAAATCTCTGACAGAAAATTGCCATTTGATGGCAGAATTTTCCATTTATAAAGTATAACTTATTTCAATCTTTCATATTAGTGTGGTTTTTGAAACATCAAAGTCTGATAAAACTCCAAGAGGCAATTTTTAGATACAATGTGTATCTAGCAGAACGATTGATAGATGATATATTTCATTATATAAATAAATGTTATTTCTTCTGAAATAGAAATTTTCAGCTATTCTGAGAAAGAGCTTCTCCTTCCCTGTCCCCCACTCTCTTTTATTTGTCTTTTTCTATAACAGCATTTCTGTAATTTAATCAAGTTGCATTCATTCCTTGAGCAGAAAGAAAGAGACCAGCACAAATAAATTTATGACTTGGTTCTTATTGCATCACTCCTTCATTTTTTTTTTTTTAAGATTTTATTTATTTATTTGACAGAGATAGAGACAGCCAGCGAGAGAGGGAACACAAGCAGGGGGAGTGGGAGAGGAAGCAGCAGGCTCACAGTGGAGGAGCCTGACTGACGTGGGGCTCGATCCCATAACGCTCCCATAACGCCGGGATCACGCCCTGAGCCGAAGGCAGACGCTTAACCGCTGTGCCACCCAGGCGCCCCGCATCACTCCTTCATTTTAATTTGATTGTGCTTATCTCTCCTTAGAGTCCACCAAAAGGGTAGGCTTCATAGGGGAACAGAGCATGGAATTTGTAGACAGGGGGCTTATGTGGGAGTCTCTGAAGGATGTCGTCTCCTATAACACTTAGTATGTTTAGATCTAGCAGGACATCAAACCAAGTCACATCCTTACTCCCCTCTAGGCATCACTTGCTTATTTACTAAGGATCATGAAGAAGGAAGAACAACTTTTGGATTTTTCTTCTCATTTTTAGACTGGTTCAAGTAACTATTTTTTCAAGGTGTTTATATAAATATTTAAATATATACAATGTAACTTTTAGACAAAAATCACAAGGATTCTATTTAGATTGGTACAGCTGCAGGGTTACTCATAATTATTTATTTCAAGCTTCTCTAATACATGATAAGAAAGGAGCTTAGAGGGTTGGCGTGACCTGTACAAACGCTGCGTAAGTTAGCAGGTGACAGAGCTAAACTCAAATCTGGAAGTCTCACTTCAGTGCTGTTTCCTAGGAACCATTCTATCTTAGGACAGGGATTTGAGTGTTGTGGTGGCAAGGCAGATTCATTTCATGGGAAAAGTTTGTATTATTTGGGGAAAGAATGTAAGGTCTGACATGTCCTTGGCAAGAGATATTGTTTTGGAGTTAGAGAAGTACAACAAAGGCTTGGCCCCGATCTTATCCAAAAAAGTCAGCTCTGTCATTCACTGTTTATCTTAAAAGCCTCAATTCCATGCCTACCATGGTCCAGGTCTTGAAGAGTCAAATAAAGGCAAGTAAGACATTGTTGAGGACCTTGAGGAGCTTGTAATTCAGCACTGGTCTCTAACTATCCTTCTTCCCACAATGAGGTGGAGGAAGAGATATGAAAAACTTTCTAAAAAATAGGAAAAACATTAACCTCCTAAAAATTTAGCATACAGATCAAAGTAACCCATACAAATGATTTATAAATCAATATGCTTACGTTGGAGATGGATATGCAAAATCTTTTACTAAGAGGGTTGTGCGACCAAAAATATTTGCACATACTGTAGGGTGAGTGCAATAGGTAAGCCTAGTGAATTTGCAGCTGGTGTGGGGAATATATATTTTATAACTATTTTTAAAAAAGATTTATTTGGTTATTTGAGGGGGGAGGGGGCAGAGGGAGAGGGAGTCTTTTTTTCTTTCTTTCTTTTTTCTTTTTAAAGATTTGTTTTATTTATTTGACACAGAGAGAGAGAGAGAGAGAGACAGCGAGAGAGGGAATGCAAGCGGGGGGGGGGGATTGGGAGGGGGAGAAGCAGGCTTCCTGCTGAGCAGGGAGCCCGAGGGACCCTGGGATCATGAGAGAGCTGAAGGCAGATGTTTAATGACTGAGCCACCCAGGAGCCCTGAGAGGGAATTTCTTAAGCAGACTCCCACGCTGAGCAAGGAGCCTGGCACGGGGCTCCCATCTCATGTCCCTGAGAGACTCTGAGATCTCGACATGAGGCGAGACCCGAGGTGGAATCAAGGGTCAGATGCCCACCAACTGCACCACCGAGGCACCCCTGTAACTGGTTTTAAAGTTATAAAGGATTGATTCTCAAATTGAAAGGAGGGAAACTCCCGTAGTAATGCATAATTTTTTAAGGGAAGAGTATAGTTTGAGAAAAGTGACGTTTTGTCCTATTGCTTCAGTTTATTTTTGAAATGAAATGCTTAATTTTCAATATAGCTATGGGCTGGTGGGAATTTGTGCTTCTCACTAAGAGTCATAGAACAAGAAAGAATGAGAAAGAGCTATTAAGTGAGGTTTAGAAGAGAAGAGATGGATTTGGGAAGCAATCATTAGGACATTCACATCTTTGCTGAAAGCCCTGGTCAAATCCTTTAAACTGAGATTAACTCAGTTCTTCATCTGTAAAGTAGGTATAAAAATAGCAATTTGGTAAGGTTGTGGTGATAATTAAATTGAAATAAATTATATGACCACGTCCACACAGTACCTGACAGACGCTAGAAGAGGCAATAAATATTAATGTTCTTCCCTTGAAATAAGAGCTCTTGAGGGCTAAATACACACTCATGTTAGACATTGGCTTCTAAAGATTAAAATTCCATATGAACCCTTCAGTTCTTTATAAGTGATTTTCACATTGCCTCAAGTTATTAGCTGTGACTGTTGCCATCTTGATAAGATCTTCATATTTGTTGCATAAAGAAGTACGCAAAGAAACTGGCAGCATTGTGGGGAGACTTAAAATTCTATTATGGATTTAAAAACGAGTTGAGAGATTAGTAGAACAAGGAAGAGAAAAAGGCAAGTCACAGCATGAAAAGAAATTAATTGTACAACATCTTTGCCTTCTGCACTGGGACTTGAAATGTTCATATTTTCAAAGACCTCTCTGACAAGCAGGGCTGAATGGTTAAGACAGTTAACAGATGATAAATTATTTAGTCAAGGAAAAGATGAGAAAGGAGCTTTAAAGACTTCCAGAACATACTAAATAGATTAGATAATTGTGGAACAAACATAGTTAATTGAGCAAAATAAGAGCAGGTGAAATTCCACATAAGCAGATGTGAAGTAGGGTACACTGAAGAATAGGATGCAAATTACCTCCACACATTGTACAGTCCTGATTGGTTGTAAAACATCTCAGGGAAATGAACTAACAGGGATTGTGGGTTAAAGAAGCAACTTGCCCAGCACCTGAAGCACCTTCCATTGGGTGAAAGAGCATTTTCTTATTAAAATAGCTTTATCTTAACTTTTAAAAATATTATACAGTTGACCCTTGAACACCGTGGGTTTGAACTGTGTAGGTCCACTTCCATGCAGATTTTTTTTGCAATAAATACACTGCAGTGCTATAAATGTATTTTCTCTTCCTTTTGATTTTCTTAGTAACATTGTCTTTTCTGTAGTTTACTGTTAGAATACAATATATAATATATACAACACACAAAATATGTTTCTTTTTAAGATTTATTTATTTGAGATAAAGAGAGAGAGTACGTGCGCACACAAGTGGTGGGAGGGGCAGAAGGAGAGAATCCTCACGCCGACTCACCACTGAGTGTGAGCCCGACCCAGGGCTTGATCTCACCCTCCGTGAGATCATGATCTGAGCCAAAACCCAGAGCTGGACGCTTACCCCACTGAGCCACCAAGGCGCCCCTCACACAAAATATGTTAATCAACTGTTTATGTGAGGCTTCTAGTAACCAGCAGGCTATTAGTAGTTAAGTTTCAGGGGAGACAAAAATTATATGTAGATCTTTGAGTATGTGGATGTGGGAGTGGTCAGCACCCCGAATTCCTGCATTGTTCAAGGTCAACCGTATTTGTATTCAGTGTAGAACATTACAGAAAGGAATGGGAAAATTTTGGGAAAGCAACAAGTAGAACTGGAGTGGAGGGAGAGGAAGGGCACACATATAAAATTTAGTGAATATCTAATAGGTGCCAGGTACCAGATTACCATAGTAAATTGCCTTATTTTCCTCATTTTTGCCATTCTCTGTATCCAAGCCCTTTGCTCTATAGCTTTGCAGTTTCCTCCTACCAGCGGTGGAGCTATTTCCATGCGCCATTGATGTGGAGCTTTCCACGAGGCTTGCTTTAGCTAATCAAGTGTTAGCAGACGTGATGTGAACAGATGCTTAAATGTGGTTGTGCATACAGTGGGCGTTCTTCTGTGTTGCTGCCATCGCTGTGAGATGGTGCCTGGGGTAGCCACTGGTCTAAAGAGGATGAATATTCCTTGTAAATCACTAAGATCTTGTAGTGATGGTTCACTTATGTGTTAGCCTGACAGGGCCGCAAGGTGCCCATTATTCTGGTGTGTCTGTGAGGGTGTTTTAGGATGAGACAAACATTTGAATCTGGGTGAAGGAGATTGCCCTCTCTAATGTGGGTGGGCTACATTCAATCAGTTGAAGGCCTGAGTCAAACACAAAGGCTTACCCTCCTGTGGGTAAGAGGAATCTCTTCCTGCCTAACTCCTTGAGCTGGAACATCGGTCTCTTCCCGCCTTTAACTTGATCAAACGTCAGCTCTTCCAGGGGCTGGAGTCTGCCAGTGTTTGGACTGGGACTTACACTATCAGCCCTCCTGGGTCTCCAGCTTGCTCGCTTCAGATCTCGGGACTTCTCAGCTTCCCTTGTCGTGTAAGCCAATTCCTTATCATAAACCTCTCTCTCCAAGAGGAATGATGGCTATGTTAGATTTGTATTTAAAAGAAAAAGTTGGGGCGCCTGGGTGGCACAGCGGTTAAGCGTCTGCCTTCGGCTCAGGGCGTGATCCCGGCATTACGGGATCGAGCCCCACATCAGGCTCCTCCGCTATGAGCCTGCTTCTTTCTCTCCCACTCCCCCTGCTTGTGTTCCCTCTCTCACTGGCTGTCTCTATCTCTGTCAAATAAATAAATAAAATCTTTAAAAAAAAAAAAAAGAAAAAGTTGCATTCAATTTGAAATATTGAAAAGAATACCCGTAACATATTGTGGGTGTGTATCTATGTGTATACGTGTGTCTGTATATCCAGTAGTTCTTTGCTACATGGCAGTTGGCTTCATTAGCGTTGAGCTGATACATTTACAACATTGTATGTTGTTATCTCACTTAATTCTCATGATTATCCCCTGTGGTAGAATTCCCTCCTCTTTTACAGATGCAAAAACTCAGGTTCCGAGTGATTAAAGGACTGTTATAGGATCATATGGTAAGGTGACAACACATGGTGGCACTGGAATTTAAGTCCAGGTCTCTTTCATTCCAAAACCTGTGTTCCTTCTAATGCACTGTGGTTGTTTTGCAAAACTCAACAGAGATCACAAGTAGAGGATATTAGAAGGTCAGTTATGGGGCAATGGTTGTTTTGAGGAATTGTTCTAGGCTAGGTTCAGGATCAAGCTGGACGTCAGTCTGGTCCTTCTGATGCAGGGTCAGCAGTGGAGACTGACCCCTGGGCTCAGAAATTCTAAAGGAGCACCTAGCCTCTGAGCCAGCTACCACCTACATATTATATAAGGAATGACTATTGGTTCTGTCACTATTTTCTTTATTCATGATATCACATGGGCCACTTATGTTTTTACCTATATCCGAGTGGCCATTGGTATAACCTAACTGGCTCCCTTTCAGATGGCTGGGAAGGGAAAATACCAACCACTTTCTGAGGAATCCTGGAACTTTGTATCTTGTTGACTACTGTATTCTACTCTAGCCTAATTACAGTTAGTGTCAGCATAAATGTGAGCCTGAATGGACAAACCAGTTTACTTACTTCGTTTTTTATACTTTGGTTACGTTTGACCTAATGAATTTGGTTGCTTAATCCTAGATTTAATAAAAGAGTCTCTTTGGGGCTCCTGGGTGGCTCAGTCAGTGAAGCGTCTGCCTTCTGCTCAGGTCATGATCTCAGGGTCCTTTGATCGAGCCCCCAGTCCAGCTCCCTGCTCAGAGGGGAGTCTGCTTCTCCCTCTCCCACTCCATCCTCCCCCACTTGTGCTCTCTTTCTCTCTCTCTCAAATAAATACATAAAATCTTTTAAAAATAAAATAAAAGAGTCTCTTTCATAGCTTAAGACTCTGCCTTATACTTGATACAGCTTTTTGTCAGGGAGTAAGGAACAAGATGCTTCCAACATGTATTGAACCATAAAATGAAAATTAAAGTTTCAGTTTTAATGCTTGGTGATAGAGTTAATTTAATGGGGCAATATTGTTGAAACTCATGTTTTCTACCTTGACTCTTAGTGTTATCTTTTCTCACTCAGAGGTCTTCTCCATGTCCAATGTATTTCCCTATCTCCTTTAAGTATACAGAAACCTGTTATGGAAGAAGACAGGTAGAATGTGCTTGATTTGACCAGGAATGTAAGAGTAAACAGCTCATTCTTTGTAACTGGAACCATGTAGACTTGAGATAATTGATTCTTGCATTAAGCCCCATTGGACTTTGGTTAAATGTGATTTTTAGTCAGTATGAGCACTTATGAAACAGACGTGTTTTTCAGAGAAGTTTATATTTAAGATGTCTTTTCGAGATTTAATAGCAACTTTTTGATCATCACTTTATTTTTGCATTTTCTTTTTAACTGTTTCTCTTTTCTGTTTGTAAGAGTAATGTATGTTCATCATGGAAAACTGAAAGAATACAAAAAAGTATAAATAATAAAAATTGCTCATATATTCATAATTGGACTGAATAACTGATATTTTGATTATTTATTTCCTACCTTTTTATATGAACATATATTAGCATTCATTGATATATATATATATATATTTTTTAAATTGAAAACATTTTCTGAGCATTTTCCTATGTTTTTATAAACTCTTTGAAAACATTTATTTATTATAGTTTGATTTCCAATTTCCCCTCTTAGGGGATGACTCTCGAACGGATCATTTTAGTTTCAAGTTACCGACTCCTTGCTGGACATTTTGACCTCGACAGTCTTCTGCCCACTTAAACTCAATAAGCCCTAAACTGTTCTCACCTCCTCCTTCGAGAATACATATTTTTTAATATCCCAATATTTCTGTGAATGGTGCTAAAATTCTGTTGGTAATGTAAGCTAACATTTTTTAAAATAATCTTGCATTTTTCTCTCCCCCGTTGCCCTGTTTCCAATCACTCAGTATGACCCAGTGGCACAATCTTGGCAATGTCATTCACGTTCTTTGTTCTTTCCCAATCCTATTTGAACAATTGTGTACGTAAAGCCTGTGGCACAGCAGCGTTCCCTTACTATAAACACCACTGCCTTCTTCCATTGCTTTCTCCCTAGTGTAGGCCACCATGACCTTTCTCTGGATTATTATGATATACTTTTAACCAGAGTCCAGCTTAAGTCAAGGGAGGCTCAAAAGTCCTTGATGAATTATAGAGTATCAGTGATGAAGGACGCTTTCATCTAGGAAAGGAAATGAGGTTTAGAAAAATTGAGAAATGTTTTTGATGTCAAATAAATATAAGTGGCACTGGAACCAGGTGTCCTAGTTCTTACTCTAGAATGCTTTCAATTCCTTCACATCTTCTCTAGGACATTCTTAGTGTGTGTCACATAAACACCAAAAATCCTTAGCCAACAATTCGAGGTCCTCTACAACCTTGACTCCCACTCCACACTTTCAGCTTACCTCTCCTTGTCCTTTGGAGACCTCTCATCATTCTACCGTATTGCTCCTGCCATTCTCCCCACGTGAAATGACAGCTCTGCTTATATCCTTCTTTATCAGTCGAAGAGCTTCTTATGATTCGAAGCCAAGATGTAACCTTGCCTCTTTAGTCGTCTTTCTTGCAGATTCCTATTGAAATGATCTTTCGTCTGCCCTCTAAACTTTAAGGCATTTGAGTGTACTGTTGTTATCACTTCATAGTAATATAGATTTTTACATTAAAGTGTAGATTTCAACATCCCTACTAAATTATATGCTTGTTAAGGGCAAGGAAAAGGAATTCTTAATCTTTATTTCATTCAAATCATGTAGAGTGTAGCTTTCTGTGCAGTTCAGGATCATGAAAATTTTTTTGGATAAATAAGTCACCATATGTGTTTAGATACAGATATTAATTTTACTCACAAAGAAGAATGTTTACTAGTATGACAATTTTGACAAAATAGCTAAATTACTTAATTTTTGATATCCTATGTCAGAGTGTCCACACCAAAAGAAGTGCATGATATTGGAGTATGAGAAGAAAAGATTAGAAATTTTATATATGTTTTTCTCTCGATCAGTTAAAAATTGCTATTTCTTGTGCAAGTTTTGTAGCATATATATTTAATCACTAAGGAAGTACATGTAGATCATATGTAAATGAAGTCATTTGTAAAGAGGAGGATATGAAGGATATGAAGTAAATTTCCATTGCCGGCACACAACAGGAAATGGATGAATGCTAGTTCCATTTCTGGCCATGGCTGACTAGACCGCTCTGGATAATGCTCCCACTGTTTTCGAGTTTCCCCAAATAGCTTGCTATAACTAAAATCAGGGGGAGTTTCTTGTTGCCCAGTATTCGAAATAAATGTTATGTGTACTCACCTAAATTTTAGTGTTGATGCCCATCTTTAAGAAAAATCCAGACTCCTTAATGATACAAGGGAAGCTCAGGGTTGGTCTTTATCAAGGATCAAGTCATGTTTTGCTGGTTTGTGGCAGACGAACTGAGAAATAGGGAAATGTACTGGCATCTTTTCTGCCCTGACGGTTCTCCTGGGAGTGGACTCCATGTCCGCCACAGCAGGTGCTTGCAAGGTACTGAAGTTTGGATTTCTATCCATAATCGATTTCCAGACGCCCAGTTTTATGAACCAACATCAGCTACCCCATACGTGTTGTTCCTAGGAACTGTCAATAATTTGTGAGCCAAAGACTGTTTTTAAGTCAGAAGGTCTGTTTATATATTCCTTTAAATTAAAAAAAAATGTACCTTTTCTGGATAGAAATGTATATTGTTGGGTTTTTTCCCCACTTATGATGAATACTATGACATTTGGTGAGATAGGTAGGAAGCAAGCTTTTAACTTTAGAAAGTACCTATCATAACAGTTTAAAGTGTTTTATTTACCTTTGACTCGGCAATACATCCGTATAGTTAAATACTCAAAAAACTGAAAATAATTTACAGTAAAGAAGATCTTCCTCCCAACTCTGTCCCCCAGTTGTCAAGATCCCTTCCACACTTGTAATAATGTACTTTGTTTCTAAGCTACTTCTCCTTTTCTGGAGCTCATGGAACACTCCGTGTGTTCTTTTACTGTGCCTTTTTGAGACATTTTCATGCGAGTGTATATACCATCACCTCAGTCTTTCTTTTTTCTTTGCTTTTCCTCAGTTTTTTTTTTTTTTAAAGATTTTATTTATTTATTTGACAGAGATAGAGACAGCCAGCGAGAGAGGGAACACAAGCAGGGGGAGTGGGAGAGGAAGAAGCAGGCTCACAGCTGAGGAGCCTGATGTGGGGCTCGATCCCACAACGCCGGGATCACGCCCTGAGCTGAAGGCAGATGCTTAACCACTGTGCCACCCAGGCGCCCCTGCTTTTCCTCAGTTTTATACTATTTTTCAGTATGTATGTAGTATAGTTTATTTTTGTTTTGACACTGTTTGGCTTATTTTTTCTTAACCAATCCTCTACTGATGGACACTTAGATTTTTCAGGACTTTTTAAAAATAATAAATTTGCAATGAATTATCTTGCTATCAAAGGTACATAGGCAGGTTAATTTCCTGAAATTGGCTTTTCTGGGACAGGGCACGTTCATCTGTGATTTGGAAAGCTATTTGCAATTTATCCTCCGTGGGAGTCTCCACAGTTTCCAGTCCTGCAAGCAACACATGTGGTTCCTGCTGTTTTGAAGTTTTGCCCGTAGAAGGTATTACCAAACTTTTGGACCGTTGCCAATCCGACAGGTAAAAAATGGCATGACAGTGTAGCTTTCACGATCAATGCTCTCATTACAACTGCGGTTGTGTCATTTTCATGTGCTTAAGATTCATTTGTATTTCTTTTTTGGGGATCTGTCTCTTCATAAACTTTGCACATTTTTTAATTGGATTTTTTTCTTTCTAATTTGAGGGACTTCTCTTTCTTTCCGTCTTTTGTACATATACGTGAAATCAGCCCCTTTTCTGTGTATGAATGGCAAATGCTTTGTTTTACCAGTTTTCTGCTCATCATAATTTTATCTGAAATCCTATGTAACATAAGCTCACCAATTTACTGAATTTCAGTCAAAATAAAAGCAAGACATACCACTAAAGGGAAGAGTTTTGAAGAGAAAGATAAATTTTCATGTGGGATAATTAACAGTAAATTTTAAAGTAGCATGTGGCTTTCATTTAGCAGAATAAACAAACCAAAAGCAGAAACAGGCCCATAAAATACAGAGAACAAACTGGTGGGTACCAGAGAGGAGATGGGTGAGGGGAAGGACAAAATGGGTGAAGGGGAGTGGGAGAGCCAGGCTTCCAGTTATGGAATGAATAAGTCACAGAGACTGAAGGTGCACACACACAGGGAATATAATAGCATCGTATGGTGAGACACGGGAGCTACACTTGGGGCGAGCACAGCATAACTCATAGACTTATCAAATCACTATGTTGTACACCCAAAAATAATGTAACATTGTTTCAACCATACTTAAGTAAAAAAAAAAAAAACTGGAAAGGAAAAAAAATAACATGTGGAACTTATGAAATTCCTTCTTTTAGAAATGAAGATATTGTGGCTCAGAGATGTTAAATGTCATACACAGTCAGATAGCAACCCAGTGATAGTCGATGCAGCAGGTGTTGCTGCTTGGCAACCCCAGGCCTCTCACTCTTGGTGGCTGATTCTGATTTTTTAGGTGTCCACCCCTGTATTACTGACCCGGAGCCAATCATAATAGGTTGCAGCCTTAAGAAGGGGCTCGTCAACCCATACTGGGAACGGGCCAATGAAATGGGAAGGAAAGTCTACTGATGAGGAGCTTCCTGTATAGGTTGTCTGGCTCAGGAAAGCAGACACATACCCTCCTTTCCTCGGCTGCACATTGCTGAATGAGATTTCGTGCCCAGAACTGAGGCAGCCCTTTTGTCAGCGTGCTGGGGATGGCAAAGCAGAAGGATGGAGATAGGGGAGGGGGTTCTGGAGGATGTTGCTGAGCTGCTGAATTAACCAGTTTCAGAAATTTTCTGCCCTGGATTCTTAGTTATATGAAGCAGTTTAATTCTTTATTGTTTAAGCTCATTGTGTTGGGCTTCCTCCCTCCCACCTTTCTTTCTCTCTCTTTCTTTCTTTCTTTCTTTCTTTCTTTCTTTCTTTCTTTCTTTCTTTCTTTCTTTCTTTCTTTCTTTCTTTCTTTCCTTCCTCCTTCCTTCCTTCCTTCCTTCCTTCCTTCCTTCCTTCCTTCCATTTTTTTATCACTTCCATTTTTTCTAACTGATACAATCCAGAACTTAAATCTACTACTCAAAACTAAGTGAAGTTTCAAATATGTTGTGTCCTCTGCACACAAACATCAGATATGAAAATCTTTTCCTTTTTATGGAGAAAGATACTGGAAAAACTTTTTTTCCCCCACAGGACAAAAGCAGGTTTAGAAATACATATTTACAAAGTTAATAAATGAAATGCGTAGTTTTTACCATTAATTCTCTTCGGGCAGGCTAAGTCACTTGTTCTTTATTGCAATTATTTTTTCAAATGGGTGGAAAAGTTTTGCCTCTCTGTGACACTGAAGTCCAAGACAATTCTGATATTTTAATTTGGTGCTCACCTCTGTAAAAGATCACACTTGAGGGGCACCTGGGTGGCTCAGTTAAACATCTGACTCTTGATTTCATGATCTCAGGGTTGTGAGACTGAACCCCATGTCGGGCTCCATGCTCAGTGGGGAGTCTTTTGAGATTTTCTCTTTCCTCTCTTCCTCTGCCCCCCGCCCCCATCTCTCTCTCTCTGTCTCTCTCTCTCTCTCTGAAATTAAAAAAAAGAAAATCTCTAAAAAAAAATCACTCTTGCTCATTTGTTTCAGCTTTCTCCTGTTCCCATCAGTGGGATGTAGGATATAAGATAAGTGTCTTCCATGTACGACTCAAGACCCTCCAATTCCAGCCTCAGTTTACCTCTCCAACCCAACTTCTCACTATATGTCTTGATTTATCCTTTGTGCCAGAATTAATGTCCTCCTCCCCCCACCTTCCAAAACCTCCTCATGTTCTTGCTGCTGTGCTTGCCTCACATTGTTACTCCCCTTTTTGTAGGCATGGCTTTTTGTCTGCGCTTGATGTCTAAACGCTGTCCCTTCCATCTTCAATTCCACTTTCCCTGTGAAATTTTCTATGATACTCCCTTTCTCTGTTCTCAACCCAGCTGGAAATATTGCTTCTTATTCTGAATTCCCAGAACATTTTATCTTTGCCTTTTTAATAAATTAATGCTTTGTATTCAACTTTATTTTTTTAATGTATTTTTCTTCTGGCTACTTTTCCTTGCTTTTCAAATATTACCAAATTTGCAAGTATGACTTTAAAAAGGAAAATCCAAAAAAAAAAAAAGGAAATATCCAAATAATTTTGAATTCGCCAACTGGACTCTAAGCTCCTTGAGGAAATGCCTATTTGCTTCATTTTTATAACTCTCCAATAGCACAGCACTAACGTGGAGCCTTGCCCATAATGTGAGCAAATATTTGTAGAATAAATAAATACGTTGGGTATCTTGCCATATTTTTCTCAAACACCACTTTTATAGCTTGCTTGTATGTACTTGTATCAATTCAACTAGCCATCAGTAAATCTCAAGAATGGCCTCTTGGCATTGAAAAGTAAGAGTCAATTACACCCTATAATTCTTCAAAAAGGAAAGGATTTCAATAGTGTCCGGTAGCACTGGTCAGAGTAACTACAGCTACTATTCTTACTAGCAACAGTAGGATCCAACAATTAAAAGTTGGATTTTTTTTTCTGAATTAATGCCCGACCCTGTCCCATTGCTCTCAGGATATCATAGAAAGACAGAAAGACTGAGAAATACATCCATGAAGTCATTGAATTTTATTAGCTTTTTTTTTGGTGGGGGGGAATAAGCTATAATTGTTTTCAGTGGACTGATCCTAATGTGCTTTTAAATTTGACATCCATAGTAATAAAATTTATATTATGGATTATATGTATATATATATTATATAGATTTATATTCTAGATTATAAGTTCCTTTGAAGCAACAATATTTATTTACCTTTATGTCAGTTCATGTCCTCCAGGAAGCAGAAGCTAAAATGGTAAGAAGTACAGGAGATTTACTGGGGTGAAAGATAAAGATGAGAAAGAGCAGAAGCAGGCAGGGAAGCCTTCGGATTGGGGTTTACAGCAAGTATATTGTGACCCGAGAGTAGGAAAGAGGGAGGATTGGGTAGGAAGAGCCTTGCACTGTCGTGCAGCCCCAAGAAATTCTTGGCCAGACCAACAGAAAGCTCTGGTGCAACGATGGACGACAGAGAAGGCCCATGTAGGGCGGAAATGGTTGGGCCCTCACATCACCCCTGCTCGGTCATAGGCTGGAATTGAGTGCTATGGTCGGTGAACAAGGTAGTGCACTTGGTGCTGTCAGCTACCTGCACTTTTTGGAGCAAATTCTCTCTTGAAGGAGAAGCTCAGTGACTCCCTCCATGTTTAGTGCCACACTGAACATGATGGAACACATAGACTTGTAGAGAGGAGAACTTTAAGAAAATGAACGTATAAATTGAAAGCATTTAGTTTTCTTCAGTGCTTCTAACAATGCACGTGCTATGGCCCATTTGTAGATGAGCAAGTCTTTCTGCGAAACATATTGCTCAAAATTGGAGAATTAGCATAAGCTATAACTTTGCGTTTTTCCCAATATTTCCAAGTGCCTTGTAAGCATTGCTTATAAAGACTAAACAATGTTCTTCACTTGGACAGTGCTTATTTTGCCTTGGATTAAAGCTATTGCCAAATTTAAATATGGGTGGAAATACACACAGCTGCATGTGAAATCTGGTGAAAACCATTCCAACTTGCTATCATATATGGTATGACTGCTGTTTACATTTTACACATGAGCATACACATTGATCCTTCACCTTGTAACGAAGGTATTATTATTATTTAGATTTGATAAACAAGGAAGCTGAAGCTCACTATGGGGAAACCTCTCAAGTGAGGTCACACATTTGGCAAGTGGCGGGGCTTGGAATTGAACCCAAGTGTCTCTCACTTCGCAGCCTGTGGTTTTTCCTCTGGCCAGGATGCCTCGCTTGATGGTTTTCACACACACACACTTACACACAGAGGTTAAATCTTAAGGTCCATGCAAGAGATGAAGAGAGGAGGAAGCTAAGTTTTACTGAGTCTTCTTTGACTATCTCCCTAGATTAATTCAAATATTTTAAAGTTGAAAGTGGCAATCTCTTAATTCATAGCACATAGAATTTAACTGGAGAATATTAGCAAGGTTTTGTTACATATCATGCCAATTATAGTAGTTAATGTATACACAAATGAAATGAATACATATTACAAATTTTTGTTAGAAGAACTATATTTCTTCTCTTCTAGTTGGCTAAACTGGATGGATATTTATCTCTTCCTTTAACAATTCACTCTATTTCCGCATATTGACAGGTCTGCAAATTCATATCAGCGAAAACATTTCTTAAGAATCCACAAGTTGTGTGGTATTAAACAGAATGTGTACTTAGCAGAAATTAAGGATGTTCAGTGTGAGCTTAATGGAAGTCATTTTAGCAAGTCAGGAAACCACGTTACAATTATAATACTCTGTCCAAAATAGTATGTTTTGGGAACAGATATTGGTCTTTTTGTGACAGAGGCAGTTAAAAATTATAGATTTCTAATAAATTCTTATTTTTTTATTTTGAAAACTTAAGGTATAACAAACAAGTACAGGGAATAGCATGAAGAACAGCTGTGTCCCCATCACACTGCTCTACCAAATTACATTATGTCCCTCTTGCTTCATGTTGTTTCTTAAAATATCACAAACACAGGTGAAGCATTTCTCGTCACACTCCCAGATCCCATTCCTTCCCCTCCTGTTTTAAGGGTGACCTCTGTCATGAAATTGGTATTTATCATTCTCATTCACATTTTGAATCTTTACTCCATTTATAGATACATGTACAGCCACAAAACTCATAAGCAGTATATAACACTGTGTTGCATGTTTTCAAAATTTGTATGAATAGTATCAGCCTATACATTGTGTTTCTGAGACTTATCTGATGCTTGTTATATACTACATGACCTAGAGGTCATTCATTTTAGCTATTATGTAATATGCTATTGAATAGATGGAACATACCGCATGTTAAGAACCCGTTCCCCTTGATAGGTAAAAGGTTGCTTCTGATTTTCACAAATTGTGTTTCATAAACGCTTTTCTACCCTGAGGCAACAACAATATTTTATTTTTTTCCCTCAATGTTTGAAAGTTCTACTGCTTTACATTTAAGTCTTTAATTCATCTAAAATTAATTTTTGGAGTGAAGGGAGTGGGGATCTAATTTTTTTTCCATAGGGATAATTATTTATCCCGGCATCACATTTAGAATAGCTCTCTCTCACTCCATTATGATGGTTAAATTTATATGTCAACTTGGCTAGGCTGCAGGACCCAGAAATTTGGCCAGACAGTATTCTAGATGTTTCTGTGAAGGTACTTTTTAATCTGAGATTAGTATTTAAATCAGTAGAATTTGAGGAAAGCAAATTATCTTCCATAGGTGGATGGGCTTCGTCCAATCCGTTGAAGGCCTTCACAGAGAAAGACTGACTTCCTCAGAAGAAGAGGGAGCTCCGTCAGCAGACTGCCCTTCAGACTCAAGCTGCAGCAACAGCTCTTCCGTGGGCCCCCACGCGCTGGCCTACCTCCTTACTAAGAGTTGGCCCTGCCTGCCTGCACAAGCATGTGAGCTAATTCCTCAAAGCCAATCTATCTCAACAGCAATATGGATACAGACACACAGATGTTCGGCGTGCAGAGGTGTACGCACACATCGTCCCGCCGCTTCTGTTCTCGGGGGAAACCTAACATGCTCACTGTTTTCTGTGCTCTTATGCCCCCCAAGTTTCTGTGTATGCGCAGATCTTTTTCTGCCTCTGTATTCTGCTTCAGTTGTCTACTTTTCTACGCCTTTTCAACTTTATTATTATCTAATATCTGGTAGGATAATTTTGCCATTTAATTCCTCTTCAAAATTGATTCTTGACCTCTTATTCTCCCACGTGAATTTTATGACTCGCTTGACAATTTCATTAAAAATCCAGCTCAATTTTTTTTGAAATTGCTTTGAATTTGTTGATTAATATGGTGAGAATAAATTGTGCTACTGAGTCATTTTATCCATGGCTATGGTATATCTCTCTCCTTCAAATTTTCTACTTCATTCTTTAATAATTTTAATAATTTTCTCTATCTTTGCCCATGTATTTTTTGTTGTTGATTTTTAGATTTATTCCTATGTACCATATCATTGTTATTATCAGTTGAAACATGTTTTTAATTACATTTTTTAAGATTTTACTTATTTATTTCAGAGAGCAAGCATATGTGAGTGATAGGTAAGATATGTGAGTGGGGGGGAGGGACAGAGGGGGAGGAAGAGGGACAAGCAGACTGTTCTGAGCGTGGAACCTGATGGGACAGGGGGCTCAATCTCTGGACCCTGAGATCACGACCTGAACTGAAATCAAGAGTCAACTGCTCAACTGATTGAGCCACCCAGGGGCCTCTTATCACATTTTTATTATTGTGTTTCTATACATTTCCTGCCTGTCTCTCTCTCTCTCTTTCTCTCTCTCTATCCATTTATTTCCTTATCTATCTATTTTAGTAGGGGATCTACTGACTTAACTGGGAACAGGCACAAAGACCGCATTTCCCAGCGGCATTTGAAGTTGGGGGTGGACATTTCACTAAGTTCCAGCCAATGGTACGTAAATGAGTATGTTCTGGGAGGCTTGGAGGAAATGCACTCAAAGGAGGGGTGATGCCCTCCTTGCCCTTCCTGTGGGCTGAACACGGTGACTGAAGCATCAGGCAAGTGGTTTTAAGGTCCTGTTTAGGTGCACATAATGCATTCCCTGGATCCTTGTACTATGGAATGGAGTTTCCGGTCATGTTGGCAAAAACTGGAAGTTTCTGATTTTCAAAAATTTAGAGGTGTTTCCTTTTAACAAAAACCTGAAACTTTAAGACTGAAATAACCCTTCTCAAGATTTTTTTAAATGTGCTGAAAAAAAACCATGAATTTAATGTGCTATTATTTACTTAATATTTTTCAATCTATAAGTGAGACAGGTAGAAATTCTCTTTTATTGTACTGTCACTACCCAGTTGTGCTATCCAGGTTATATCGGCATTCTGAAACAAGTTAAGTAACTTTCTTACTTTTTCTGATCCGTGAAATAATTTCTATAAGATTGCTATCAGTTCCTTGAAGTTTTGGTAAAACTACCTACGTAATTTTCTTAGCCTGATTTCTTCTGGTTGAGCCAATTTTGGCTCACTACTGATTCTGTAATAGCTATTGTTTCATTTTAGTTTTCCTCATTTTTGAATATCTACCTTCCCCCACCCCTTGGCTCCAGTGTTTCTCTGACCCATTGAGTCTTCCTGCCTTTCCTGAGTTTATCGACTTCATTAACCTCTACCGTTGATCACCTGGAATTTCAAGATGCAGTTCACCTGATAGTTGGCCGCTGCCTCTCTGCTGTGCTTGGAAAGCAGTAGGGCCAAGCAGGCCCGCTTCCTTCGTCTTTCCACGCGATATCTTTAGTCTCACCACAATTGGCATCCCGTACTCTGCAGATGTAAGTAGTTCTCTTTACTGGAAGACTAGTGCAGTTATTTTGGATTTCCTACCAGTTCTCACAGGGAAAGCCTGATGAAGTCTGAGGTACCGTATAAAATATGTTGGGGGGGTCTCTGGTGACACTTCCTTTTTCTTTCTCTGGTGACCTGATTCCCCTGCACTCAGATTCTCCACCCCTATGCCCCAGGCACCCCCGTCCTTCTCTTTTTATCTAAAAATCCTCATCCTCAAAGTAAAACATCTGGCCCCTTGGATCATTTCTCACTTCTCTTATTTGTGAACCTTGCTGTTTTGAGTGTGGGAGGGAGGAGTTTCAGTTCCTTGGGTGTGGGTTGTAGCTTCTCCAGTTTTTTTCCTCTGGACAGTCCTTCGCTATGTGCTGTGAGTCATGGACTTTAAAACTGTGTGCCTAATAAAGGAAGCTTGTCCTCCAAAAGTAAATTTGGTGTTGGTGAAAGGGTCATTTGTTTTTCATTTTTGTTTTTCCTGAGAATTTAATCATTAGTAAGGCCCTCGCTCTGCATCAGGAGGCATGAGGAACACTTGTTTTCTTTCCTGCCCGTCTCAGGAACCGACTGGTCTTACAAAAGAGCTTCACTAATGTTTAGTGACTGTTCTCTCGCACCCTGGAAAGTGTGACCTTTATTAAATTATTTGGGATCAGCTGTTCACTTATGATGGGGGGAAAGAAGGAAAGGGAGATTGAAGAATTAGCAATACCTTTCATCCCACATCTTTTTGAATGAGAATATTGCCTCTGCTCTCCAAATTTCCAGAAAGCATAAGGAGTAATGATAATGGTAATAGTAATGATGATAAATATATATTCAGTTCTTCTAGGCCTCGTGCCAAGAACTTCACATGCATTACTTTATTTAATTCTTACAACAACCTTGTAAGTTACAATAATTATCTCCATTTTATATATGACAAAACTGCTTTAGATGATTAAGAAGCTTATGCAAGATCACAGAGCTGTAAGTGACGGGACCAAATTGAGTAATAGTTCTTATTCCAGAGACCGCATTCTTGGTCACCAAAAGACCTTCTTCCCTATACAACAAATAACATGTCATCCCTCGTGAGAGGGAAATCATTCCCTTAAAATGAAAACATAACCAGTTTCGCACTGGGGGAATCCACCTGAACAGAGCAGCTCCAGCCCCGTCGCCTCCGAGGCACTCTCATGCTGGGACCACTGCCAGTACGTGCAGCTCTGGGGTGGGGGCGGGGGGAGTCCTGTTCTTTCTGGAAAGTTTCACCATTGAGATAAGCTGGCATGGAAAGACAAAATTACTTTTTTTTTTTTAAGATTTTATTTATTTATTCGACAGAGATAGAGACAGCCAGCGAGAGAGGGAACACAAGCAGGGGGAGTGGGAGAGGAAGAAGCAGGCTCATAGCGGAGGAGCCTGACGTGGGGCTCGATCCGGTAATGCCGGGATCACGCCCTGAGCCGGAGGCAGATGCTTAACCGCTGTGCCATCCAGGCGCCCCAAGACACAATTACTTTAGTCAGTCCTGAGGGAGAACATGAGAAAAGGAAACCAAGAAAACACCCACAGCATAGAAATCATCCAGCGAGCAGTCTTATAATCCTAGTCTTGCTTGTTTCTCTCTGGGCTAGGGGTCTGTCCCCATCCACATCCTGCAAGGTGGTCCTAAAGGCCTGGGGCATAGTTTTGCTCCCCTTATCAGGGAACTAGTCTCCAGCTTCAGGGCAGCAATATGAGAGCTGGCGCCTTGCTTCCCTCTGTCACACGAGGCTACTCCTTCCCCACTCAATTTGGTCCCAGATCAGAGAGCTGGGTCTGCTGCCTACCAGGTGCCTCCTACCAGGTTGATTGTCCAGGCCTAGGAGCCGCCCCTTCCTCCAGCAGTTGATAAGACTCAGGTGATTAATGTAAGAATGTGCTGTTCCTGCAGGTTGAGCCTGGAAGTCAACGGCAGTAACCCCTCCAAAACTGAGTAGCACAAGCAGGAGTGGTGAGGGGGCTTCACCTCCATGCTCTGCTATCATCACCTGAGGTACGTGGTTGTAGGAAGAGACTCACAGCCGCTTGTTTGACAGGTGAGCTTGTTCTGTGGAGGGCTAAATGTAGCCCCTGGTCACTTGCCACGACCCAAGTAGACCAGGACACCCAGCACCCCTGAATGGGCTCTGCTGCCTCACTCCCTCTGATCCCCCTCTTCACTCATTTGCATGGAGCCTAAACCCATGGAGTGTGGGGGAGAGACAGAGCCCGATGGGAACAGAGTTCTAGCAGCACCTACCAGTGATTATGCCAAGAAAAAAACTGCATCCTATAAATCAGTCTTGGCCTTCCTCATTCCTGTTCCTGATCTCTCTCCCTACCCTGACACCCACCCTCAGAGAACATAAATTCCGCTGCAAAGTGAAATCTCTTTCTCAAGGCAGTTGTCCCAATAAGTATCTTTCTCTCTCTCTCTCTTTTTCCCAATAAGTATCTCTTAACATACTTATTTTGGGTTCAGTCTAGGCCTTTAGAAACTCTCTTAGTTGTGATTTTTATTTATGGAAAAGATGTTGCTAAATCTGTGTCGTTCTAGCATTTCTCTTAGCAAAGCACTCAAGACTTTGGAATTCCATTCCCTTCTGAGTTGTTTTTCTGCTTTCAGGCTGCCAATGTTGTCTACGCTAAAAAATCGCGTTTCGTAGAGACTGAAGCTCACAGAAAATGAGTAACTTACGAAGAGCGGTCTATTTATGATCAAAGTGGGTCCTTTCTCTTGTTTCTTTAATATCGACATTTTTGGAGTTATGAATTTAGCTGTGTATCAGTAGATTTTAAGGAGTAAATTGAGAAGTCCGTCAGGAAAGTAGATGCAGAAGGTGGCAACGAGTGAGTGAGGTCAGGAACCCTGTTTGGAGAGAACCGGGCTTCCCAGGTCATGCATGGTATGTTTTTTCTTCTTCTTATATCTCAAGAGATACTTAAGAAGCACCAGCTTTTTCTCACATTTGATTCTTGTTTTTATGTAATTAATTACTGAGTATCAGGAAGAACTTGCTTTAGGTAGTCACTTTTCCAAGGAAGATGAAAGACATCTGGGGTAGATCTGGTCCCAGTGTGCATTCTGGAGCCAACTTACAGCCTGGAGCTGTTACGCTTGCCAAGCTAAGTAGCTGTGCTTAAGAAGAAATGATGCCTGTGTTGCAGTCCCCTGAGTTTCGGGATAGTTTGTTATGCTGCATTATTGTAGCAGGAGCTGACTGATACATCGTCCTTCTGTCTCCATTCTACTTTCTCTCATGAAACAACACAGTCCCTGTACCTCTGGCTCTGCCTCCGTTTCTCTGAACCACTGGGACACAAAAAAGAGTCTATCATCCTTTTCCTCTTTAGGACCTCTGTCTCAAAGCTGGGAAACAGCACAGTCTTTTTTAGGATATAAAATATTGTGAGCCTGAGGTTATAGGAAACTGAATGTTGTCTGTGTGTAATGTCAGATGTCAAGCTATAAAGCTAAAAAGTTTGCCCTGTGCTCTGAGGAGAATGTAATCATTCCTTCCACTATTGTTTCATGTTCTTTGGCAAATCAGAAATAATCACTGGTACTTCTCAGGACAATCGTACAATGAATAGGCTGGTCACTTGGTGGTAAAGTGAAGCGCTGCCTTTGTGCCCCTTCAGAGGGCCAAATACTCCAGACGTGGCAGGGTCCGTTTAACTAGATCTTGCTAAAAAGAATCTTAGTTATATATATAATTTTGTCTTTGAGTAGTTATCGAAATCAGTATGCGTTTTGTAGTTCTCACTTTAGAATTTCCCAACTAGTAAGAATATAAACAATATGCTGAAGTTGATCTGGCCTGGTCCATACGTTTCAACTATAAATTACCTAAGTGGCCTGGAAACATTGTGATGGGAAAAACAGCCATATGAATAACTTCCATGGTTATTCGTCCTAGAAATTACGAGGGACAGTTTCATTCCAAGTAGGTACTTACATGACTGTATTAGATTATGACCAGAGAAATCCCTGAAAAAAATGGCCTTACTCCATATTAAACCCCCACATTCAAAATTCATGCCTGCATCCGAGCCCTAGCTTCATCTTCCCTCTGCTTTGAATAATTTCAGCCTTATTTTTCAGTCCACATTTTACTGGTTCTTCTTTGTATATCCTAATTCCCGGGGTCTCCTATCTTTTCTGACTCATTTTGCTTTTTCTAATTCAAAGCACGCAGGTCCTGTCTTCAGGGGAGCTTCATTCTTATTCCAAGCTGTTCTGGAACCCGTCTACACTCACATGTATGTGCTCAATCAGTAGAGATAGTATAATCACAGTCCTGCCATCACGTACCTTCCCTGCCCTACACACGCTCGCGCACGGGCACACACACACTCACCAGCACACACACGTGCAAAGGGATCCTGACAGGGCTGCCACATACAACTGAATAGCTTCTACACAGTAAATGGACGTGGCCGTGGATCCTCATGCCCAGGATGAGAGTCACTGGTCTACACCATGCAATTTAGCCCTTGTGTTAGTGGTGTTCTCTAGCTATTTTATATTTGCAAGGTTTGTCTCCTTGACCATGCAAAGTTCTTAAGGGACAGTTCTCAAAAAGAACATTTGTATAGTTGCCCGAGTGTGACATGTAATAATAGAAGCAAAATAGGCCCATCTTGTTGCACGAAGCTTTCCAGCCAAGACCCCCTTCACTGTCCACGTGCGCGGCCGCTGTCTCCTTCCTCTTCTTTGGGAAGGGCAGCTGGCAAGACACATAAGACCCTTTTCTCCAAAGACTAATTGATATGCCTCTTATTCCAGTTACCAAAGTCAGAAGAAAACTCTCTTGTGAGTCCATACAAGTACAACGTGTGTGTGTGTGTGTGTGTGTGCGCACGTGTGTGTGTGCTCACATGTGTACGCACATGCACTTAGTTTTAGGATGTGTAAGTCCAGAAAGACAAGATTATAAATCATCCACCTTTATTAAAACTCAAATCAAATACTGCCACCACTTTGGCGCTATCACTTTCAGCAGTCCTGACCTGGACGAACGGACGGCAGAAAGTTCTGGAGTCAACAGAATGGTGTTTTAACTTGGGCTTCTGCCACACACGCAGATGGAGGCAGACGATGGTAGAGACCACGGCCAGGCGCCCTGAGCCGGCTGCTCGTGAGATCCTGACTAAACTCTGAGTGCCCTAGCCCTCACTGGGTAATAACTCCCTTCCTGCCCAGGCTGTCGTGAGCATCAAATGGGCTCACGTGTCTGAACACCAAGAGCAGGGCCTGTCCAGTGTGAACACTCAATTCCGTCTGCAATGTGTTTGTATTCTCTCCCTTTTGGGGGCTTCAGAGTCCAGAAGCTAATAGCTGTAGGAGTCAAAAAGATCAGATGGGGTACATACGTGAAAGTACTTTGTTATGTGTAAAGAACTATGCAAATGTAAGACATTATTTCTTTCAAAGTGCCACTTTCAAGCATAGTACTGATTTCTTTGCTGCTTCTTGGAAATTTCTCCCCAGTTGCTGAGTTCCTTGCTTGTGTGATTGGAAAGTAGAATCATGTTGGATATGACTTAAAACACGGCTGTGACACTGTCGTTGAGTAAAAAAAATGTCAGACCATACCTCTGCAAGTTAATGCAAGGAACAAGGTGGAGTGGGAGGGAAGGAAAGGAAGTGAGACTAAGAGGTGAGCCGCGGGGAGGGTGGAATCATTGATGGAGCAAACAGAGATGTGGTCAGCCGCTTGCCTTACAGGAATGCTCCTGGCATGGCAATGCTGTGAAACTCAGGAGTTTCTTGATGGATGAGGGACACAAGTTATAGGCACTACCAGTGGCAGATAAAATCCCACGCTGCTTCCAGTAGAAGCTCCCGCCCTTGACCTCACTGCCCGCTGCTGCGCAAGCTGTCATGGTCCACCAAGAGACAGGTACTAGCCCTGTCATCTCATTGCACACGGAGGCTTGTTCGGGTTCTCGGCCACCTGACCTCTAATTCAGTGTGCTGATCCACGTCGACGTGTAGGTGGCCTTGTTACATCGATGTCATTCGGAATTGTTTAAATCAGGGCACAAGGAGTGCCTTGTGGGGAATAATGTATACCGCAGTTCACCGCCTGTCTTTCAAATTGAGGTTAGGCTTAGGCAAACGTTGGTGCCTGAATGAAGGAGGGAAAATTTAGGGATGAAGGTCCCAAAGGGCCTGACTCCCCACCTGCAAGTTCAGCCCTAGGCCCCTGCATTGTTGGTCTGTCCCCCCTCCCTCCCTTCCTTCTTTCCTTCCCAAATATTTCTGAGTGCAAGCTCTATGTCGGATAGCCAGGTTTCACCAGTGACTAAATCCCCATCATTATGAAGCTTATATTCTGATCTTTAAGATAAACCCAGACTATAGGAAGTATAGAGATTTCATTATTTTTAGTTAAAAAATTTTAAGTAGGGGTACCTGGGTGGCTTGTTGGTTGAGCGTTTGACTCTTGGTTTCGGCTCAGGTCGTGATCTCAGGGTTGTGAGATTGAGCCCTACCTTGGGCTCCATGCTCAGCATGGACTCTGCTCCTCCCTCTCCCTCTGCCCTTCCCCCCACTTGCACACACACTCTTTCTCCCTCTCTCTCTAAAATAAATAAATAAATCTTTAAAGAAAATTTTTATGTATAGTTTTAAAATTACAGAGTAATTCAGGCTTGTTATGGACTGAATGTTTATGTCCTCCCAAAACTGAAGCCCTAACTGCCAATGAGATGGTATTTGGAGATGGGGCTTTTGGCAGGTAATCAGGGTTAGATGAGATTAGGGGGGTGGGACCCCCATGATGGGATTAGTAACCTTATAAGAAGAGACAGCAGACAGCGTGTCCATTCTCTGTCCTCTCACCTGCACAAAGAGGTCATGTGAACACACAGAGAATGGCGGCCACCCACAAGCCAAAAGAAGCTTCAGAATAAAACCTTGCCGGCACCGTAATCTGAACTTCTCAGCCTCCAGAACGATAAGAAATAAATTTCTGTTCTTTAAGCCACCAACTCTATGGTTTTTGTTACGGTAGCAGGAGCTTACCAATACAATGCTCAGTATAACACATTCAATAAACGAGAGGTAGAAAGTGAAGATCCTAAACTTCAGGGTCTGCAGGTGACAGTGGACCTGAGGACATGCTCTGTTTGGCTCGCTTGGTATTTTTTAAAGTTTTATTGAGATATGATTCACATACCATACAATTCACCCGTTTATAATGAACAATTCAGTGGCTTTTAGTATATTCAGAAAATTGTGCCTCCATCACCACAATCAATTTTACAACATTTTAATTATTGGGGCGCCTGGGTGGCTCAGTCGGTGAAGCATCTGCCTTCTGCTCAGGTCATGATCTCAGGGTCCTGGGATCGAGCCCCACATGGAGCTCTGCGCTTAGCAGGGAGCCTGCTTCTCCCTCTGCCCCTCCCACTGCTTGTGCATGCGTGCACACACTCTCTCTCTCAAATAAATACATTAAATCTTTTTTTTTTTTAAGAACATCTTAATTATTTCAGGAAGAAACTGTGTACCCATGAGCAGTTACCTCCCATTTTTCCCCATTCTCCCCCAAACTCTGGCAACCACTAATCTGCTTTCTGTCTCTATACGTCTATTCTGGGGATTTAATTAAAGTAGAATCATACAATATGTGGCCTTTTGAGAATGACTTCTTTCACTTAGTATAATGTTTCCAAGGGTTATCCGTGTTGTAGCATGTATCAGTACTGCATTCTGTTTTATTGCCAAATAATAGTCCATTGAATAGATAGACCCCATTCTGTTTTCTCATTCATCAGTTGGTGGACATTTGGGAGGTTTCTACTTTTTGGCTATTGTGAATATATTTGTACAAGTTTTTGTGTGGATGCTGGTTTTCCTTTTCCTTGGGTATATAGCTAGGAGTAGAATGGCCACATCATATGTGTTTAACCGTTTTAGGAACTGCCAGACTATTGTCCAAAGAGGCTGCACTATTTTACATTCCCACCAGCGGTGCATGAGGGTCCCAAAGTCTCCACATCCTCCCCAACACTTCTTTGACTTTCTGATTTTAGTTATCCTAGTGAATGTGATGAGGTATCTTATTTCAATTTGTAGTTTCCATTTATTTTGCCCGGATGGCTAATGGTATCTCTTCATGTTATTCATGGCCATCTGTATTTCTTCTTTGGAGAAATTTTGTTTAGATTATTTGGCCATTTTTTCAGTTGGGTGATTTGTCATTTTAGTATTTTTTTTAAATGAGCTATTACTTAAAGGTCAGAAGAGTTTACGTATATACCTGAATCTCAGATGTCTGTGATAAAGATCTCCAGCTCTGGTTCTTCTGGGCTCTAAGGATTTGGGTAGACTATTCTTTAATTATGAAAATTTGAAGCAAATATTATATATTATATATCTATATATTAATTTTAGGGAAACTTACCTGCATTGAGGTAACCTGAATACATCATATGAATATTCATAACTTTTTAAAGTAAATTAGGCACATGTCTGGCAAAGCAATGCTCCTGTGAACTTTGTTACTTCTCTTAAAGAAATCTCTTACGTCAGCCTGATTCACTTGGTTTTGTTGCCTGCCCCGTCCTGTAGGTAGTTATGATTTCAACCCCTGGTGCTTCATCTGCTGACACAACTACTGCTAATGGTTTGCTATAGATTCTTTCTGATTATATCTATGCACACGAGGTGGGGACATTTACTATTTCCAAAATAGCCTTACTTTGAGTAGATTGATCTAGGAGGGCATAAATTGTTTTAGGGAGATCCCTGCATAATGCTGGGAGAAAGTAATAGTGGGTTGGTTTAGTGGCTGTGAAAAGTAAAGATGCAGGGATGAGCTGAAGGAGGGAGAAACCAGAATTGCTGTGTGTTATGAAGTGGGTGCTGCTTTCACCGTTAGAACTCCAGGCGCGTGAGTGAGCACGGGGTGTATGTGGTGAAGAGAGCCTTGGATACGGGGAAGTAGGAGATGGGAGTGCAGGCCCAGCAGTAAAGAGCTGGTGAGGGGGTTTCATGGGGACACTGGGAATTGGGAAGGCCACAAGTACCAGAAAGCCTGCGCTGTGCTTTTAGGAATCCTGAGTGATGCCCATGTTCATTTTTAAATTGTTCTCCGTACTAAGTTGTGATGACTGTCCCTTGGTCACAGATCGCTAATGAAAATACACGGCATAAAACAGCCTTTTCTTTGTGGCTATAGAGGGAATGGAGAAGGGGATGCTTGGGGTCACGTGATGGGGGACAGGACAGAGATATGCTGGAGGGAGGGCTGGCAAGGGGCTGAGCAGGGAAGTGGACTGCGAGGCGACAGACAACCTCTAAGAGAGGGTAAGCTCCCCTCCCCTAGAAATGTGCCCCCACCAAAACAACAAAACAAGTTAACAGTGATTAGGGCTAGAGTAGTTAGAATTTGAATACTTAAAGGAAAAGGATAATAACTGGAGAACTTGGGACATCCACATAAAACTTAGATAAGATTGGATAAACTTATACTATTTTGCAAACTTTTAAAAAAGTTAATATTTATTTCTTTATATATGCAACAAATATTTATTGAACAACTGCCACATGTCCTGCTCTTTCAGGCACCGGGGATAGAGCAGGACATGATGGTGGAGACCAATTGCCCACTCCTTGCACTTACAGTCAGAACAGAAAGCTCAGTCACATCCTTTAAATAGTTGTGAAGCGTTACATTGTAACGCTGTAGTCACCTATTGATGGACCTTTAAGGTTTCCCTCCCAGTGTTTTGCTATTAAAAAGAATCCTGCAATGAATGGAGGGGAAGAGCTGAAGGAATGCTCTGGGACCCAGACTCTCGCCATTCCCGTTCCTCTGCTGGACAGGACTTCCGTGTGCTGCTCTTTATCTTGTTGGCTAGCTGGGCTTCTGCGTTGCTCCTGTGCCTGAGATTTAAACTCCACGGAGCTTTTGCTGAACTCCACACAGGAAGAGAGTTTTGATTCCTGCCAGACCTGTCCTGGGACTGGCTACTCACCCTCCAGGCACTTTGCCTCCTTTAATGACTCAGGTTAGCTTCTCAGCGCTCTGTCCTACCCCCACTGCGGGAACTTCCTTCCATGCTTATTAGCGTAACCAGAAGTCTGGGATAGGCATAGGCTTTGTAATCTTTGTAATCTTACATTGGATTGCAAGCACTGGCAATGATTGCGATCCTTTCCAAAGCCAAAACTTTTGTTTTATTTTTTATTAGTGGTTTTTATTTTGAAACGTTCACAAACATTTCAAAAACAATGCAAGTACAGTAAAAGAACTTTGTTTTTATGGAACCACTTTAAGGTAAATTGCTACCTTGACGCTTGGTCACCTCTGCATATTTATTCATGAAATTCGTACAGACAAGAACATTCTCACAGAGAATTGTAATACAACCATCAAAATCAAGAAGTTAGCATCGACATATTGTTAACATTTAATTCTGAGATCCCATTCAAGTTTCTTTAGTTTTTTTCAGTAATGGATCTATAGCAAAAGTATCCAGTCCAGAATCTCATGTTGCATTTAATTGTCATATGTCTTTCTGTCTGGGACGGTTTCTCAGTCTTTCCTTGAATTTCAGGTCAATTATTTTGTAAAATTCCCCTCATATGGATTTGTTTTTGTTTTTGTTTTTTTCTGGTTAGATGCAGGCATTTTTGTCCCACTGATCTTAGAAGTGATCCTGTGCTCTTCTCACTGCATCCCTTCAGGTGGCACATGATTTCGGTATTTTCTGTCTCATGATTTTCGTTTTGATCACTTGATCAAGGTGGTATCTGACAGCTTCTCCACCATAAAACTATTCTTTTTCTCTTGCAATTAATAAGTAATTTTTGTAAAAGCGATTTGAGGTAACTGTTTCTTATCAAAATTTTCATTCTTTTTAAAAAAAATTTTTTTTAAATTAATTTATTTATTTGAGAGAGAGACAGTGTGTGAGCAGGGGCGGCAGGCAGAAGCAGAGGAGGAAGCTGACTCCCCACTGAGCAGGGAGCCCGACATGGAACTCGAGCCCAGGACCCTGAGACCGTGACCTGAGCCAAAGGCAGATGGTTAACCAGCTGAGCCACCCAGGCGCCCCTCATTCATTCTTTCATGCATTCATTC
This sequence comes from Ursus americanus, assembly GCF_024610735.1. Lineage (NCBI taxonomy): Eukaryota > Metazoa > Chordata > Mammalia > Carnivora > Ursidae > Ursus > Ursus americanus. The sequence continues at coordinate 39,809,162 of NC_142146.1, forward strand.
ACTTATTATAGTTTTAGGCTCATGGATTCCTATTTTATTTAACAGATTATTATCCATTGCTTTTATTATTTATTTAGAGAAACTCCCACCCTCTGTTTCATAGTGCCCTCTTCTTTACAAGTGTGACAAATTCTCTACATAGATGATGAAGGCTTCTACTGTTGGCTTGTTAGCTAAGGGAGCGTTCTCACCACTGAGAACTTTATTGATTTCCGTCCCGGAAAACCTGGGTAGATGACTATATATAGGCACTGAATATCCAGTATCAGTTCTTTTGGCTCGTGTCAATGTTTATTCCTGCGTGTTCCTTATAGTATATACATTAAATTATTTTTAAAATAACTGAAAGTTATTAGTCTCTGAATCCTCTGAATCCCTTCATTATGATGCAGGCTGCTATGAAATAATCAGCTTTGCGTCTTTTGTTTCCCAGACCTAGAAATATTTATAATATTTATGTACATGCTTAATTTCTAGCTATCTCAAAAAAGAATGAGGATGTCCTTATAAAAATAACACATTTATGAAATAAGAGAGTTAAAAGAATGCAGGAATAGAAACCATTGTAAGAGGAGAATAAATGCGTCATTCTCCCCTTCCGTTCCCCTGCCCTGAGGCTCTGGCCACTACCAATCTATTTTTTGCTTCAGTGATTCCGGTTTTTTTTTATATTCCACATGTACGTGAGATTGGTCAGTATTTGCCTTTCTCTATCTCATCTATTGTACTTAGCACAATGCCTTCAAGGTCCATCCATGTTGTCATAAATGGCAGGATTCCCTTCCCTTTTGTGGCTGAATAGTATTTCATTATATACATATATTTCATTATATATATCACATTTAATTCATTCATTTATCAATGGACATATGTTGTTTCCATGTCTTGCCTCTTGTAAATAATGCTGCAATACGGACGTGTGGATATCTCTTTGAGATAATATTTTTGTTTTCTCTGAATACTCAGAAGTGGAATTGTTGGATCAGATGGTAGTCCTATTTATAACTTTTTGAGGAACCTGCATGCTGTTTTCCATCATGGCTGTACCAATTTCCACTAACTGTGTACATGGGTGCCCTCCCCTCTACATCCTTGCCAACGCTTGTTATCTCTGGTCTTTTTTGATGATTGCCAGTCTAACAGGAGTGAGAAGATATCTCATTGTGGCTTTTGTATTTCCCTGATGATGAGTGATGTTGAGCTCCTTTTCTTGTACCTTCTGGTCATTTGAATATCTTCTTTGGAGGAATTTACATTTCTAGCAAGTTTCCATATGATGCTGGCACTGCTGGGCCAGGAACCAAACTTTGATAACCACTGCTCTAAACAAATTGCCAGTTCTGTGCACCTATAATAATAATAATAATAATAATAATAATAATAATAATAATAATAATATATTTATCTATAATTATAGATAACATATTAATTATATGTGACATATAATATTGATATATTTTATTATATTATTATTGATTTTTAGCCATTGCCCCTTTTCCTAGACATTATTTCTCCTACCTCCACCTATCAAGACTCAGTGTTCCTCTCTTTTGTTGCTTATTTCAGATATGCTTCATCCATAAAGATATGGTACTACCCTTCCCTGGGCCCCCATTATTGCTCTGATTGTAGAATATACTTTCTTTATTGCCCTGTCAGACAACACACTCTTTGATGAAAAATGACAGAATCTTAATCTTTTTAAAAATCCTTTTAAATTGTTTTTCTGATTTCTCAGATCTCTTAAGTGGGATTCATGTAGTGTACAATTATATCCATGGTACATTTTGGCTATTTCTTCCACCCTTTTTTGTACAAAATCTAATATTAACTATGGTAAGTCCCAGTATGTACATTTCCCAGGTTTTTCTGTACTGGGAGGCAGGCTTTTACTTGACCTATTTTATTAAAAGGGTGCTGTTTGTTTAGTGGTTTGTGAACCCCAAATCTCTTCTTTAGCATTGTGCTTAATCCTTTCTAAAACAGTTTCTGACGGGAAAGGCAATGACTCTCAAATAATCCAAATTTAATTAGAAATACTGGATGCTTGTGTGTGAGAGAGAGAGAGAGAGAGAAGCTCTGAGTTCTCATTCCTTCTGCAACTACTTCCAACCTTGCCTCAACCCTGTCTCTCCTTCTGGACATTTCTCTCTGTCAGCCATTAGATGCAGGGACTAAATTCCCAGAGCTTTCATTTTTTGTGTTAGCATGTGGCTTTGGGCTGTTACAGACATTTAATTTCCAAAGAAGTCTACTAAGCTAATGACTGCCTGAAGCGTTCGCTGGGAAGGGACTTTGTTGACCCCTTCTCTGAAAGCTCTTTCTGCCAGTCACCTGCCTAGACACAGAGCGTCCTACACTCCTACAACTTCCCCCAAAGAAGGGTAAACATGGGGTTACCTTGGAGATGGCTTTTCCCAGAGTCTGAATACTTGCTTTTCCCACCCTTGTCCAGAGAGGCAAATTGCCAGAACATTATACAGAGTTAGCTTCTTGGTTATCTCATAAGAACAAATATTCCCCGGACTGTTCCTGTGGGAAAACATTAGAAATAATATTTTTCAAACTCTGGTTATAAAACTTTGTCACCTATACTGTTGCTGATTTCTGTAAGGCAGGCAAAATATACATTTTATTTGGAAGTTAGTCACACATTTTTTTAAGAAAGGAAAAGGAATTGTTTAAAATTGTTTAATAATTTATTTGCAGAAAGATTAGTAATCTTTATTAGTTAATGTCCTCACCTACCCCTAAGACATTATCCCAAATGGCAGGCCTTTTTCTTTGACATGGAAACTCAAATTGATTTACTCTACATCAAGCCTTTTGAATGTGAGCTGTGGCCTCATAAAAGTTTTCTAGAGTCTGTAAGCCCAATTTGGAAGGCCTCAGATGCCATCTCAATGTAATAAGGTCCAATATTTTTCAACCTCTAACTCTATTCTTTAATGATTAGGGTTTCTATATGCAAAGAAAATAGGGAAATAACATGGTATGGTCCAACTCTAAGATGATTTAAAAAGATGTTTCAAATACTATATATATAGTGCTTCTTAATAAAGACATAACAAAAATGACCTACATATAAAACTGACTAAATAATAATAAAAAGCATGATTTGGAAGGAAAAAAGGGGGTCTGAAAGGATGTACTCCTAAAGTAAAAAAATATATTATGGTATATGTCATAGACCTGGTCATTCTCTAGGACTTAAACTTTTCAGGATACACAATCCCCAAGACAATGTTTCGGTTAGAACTTGAAAATGTGTTTAGAATGGACCACTAAGTATAGAGGTCAAAGGAAGAAAACATTTAAATAAAACTCCTACAGTCTAAAAACAACCAATGCGAGTTACTTATCTACAAAGAAGAAATAGCTTCAATGAAAGCAATGTGGAAGAGTATTGATTAAACACAAAAGTGACAAGTCACAGGGTCAGCATCTGTATACTGAGGCCTTTGGGTGACAAGGGGAGCCAGAAACACGTGATGTGGCTGGTGGGGACAGGCAGGAGAGATGAGAGCTGAGAAGGGCGCTGGGTAATGTAATCCCAACTCGGGCAGTGTATACGCTGTGCTGGCTTGTGTTTTTACTGCGTATCATCCGGCCAGTCCCCGGTGATGCTCTGTTTAACTAGACCCCTCTTGGCCTTTCTAGAGTGACAGCTTGATGGGAGCAGCCTTTCGAGCTATGTTGGGTTCTTCCTTCTGATGAGGTCACGCCAAGCTTCTATTAACTGTTTACTCATGAATTTGTAGTATAAACTGATTCTCCTGGAGGCTATGTAAACAGAAATGAAGCAGAAATATTCTGCTTTTTAAGGGGCAGACTAAGGATTAGATGTCACTGCTGGGATGCAAATTACAGTTCCAAAAATGGTTGAGCTGTGGGTCCCTTGACTGGGGTGGATGGCTTTATCCTTTCCTCCGCTTTGCAGCTGGTTTGTTTGTAATTTGTCCATCATGATCACTAACAGAATAGTAATAATAATAATTAATAATTAATGATAATAATAAGAAGAAGAAATAGAAGATATTCTAAAATAAGTTTCCCCTCCCCCATCCATTTTTTTTTGAGACTATTTAATGGGGTATTTAGCAGAAAACTTGAGGTGATTTAGGACTAAGTTTCATGAGCAAAGAAGATTGAATTTGAATTAGAGGCAGCACTGGATAGTGAAAAAAGTATGGATGTAGGAGTAGGCAATCCTATAATTTAAAACCAGGTTTCGTCCTTGAGACGTGTGTGACCTTGGGCAAGTTAGCCAAACTTGTTGACCTTCAGCTTCCTCATTTGTGAAGTTGAGGTAATCACATATGCCTCACAGAGTCGTCCTTGGATTAAATGCAGCATGAATGCTGGTGTTAACACAGTGCCTGGTATATAAGCATTCATTTCTTTCTTCCTTGTAACAGTGGTAAAAGCTAAACGATTAATTTTTTCAGCTTTGTCTGTTAGGAGTGCTATTAGTTGGTTCGTGTGTGTGTGTGTGTGTGTGTGTGTGACACCAGTTCTTACTTTCTGATGTTACAAGATGCTCCAGGTGTTATTTCTTGCTCTAGTCCAAGAATCAGCCATTTCTCCAAGGAGCCTTTAGTGCTAGAAACCAAGATCCGGGCGCTCATGTGCTCACATGTACTACTATCATTTTAAACACATTTTATTTTCTACATGAGTTTTAGATTTACAGATAAAATTAGAAACATAGTTCAGAGAGTACCCATATGTTCCAGTTTCTCCTATTATTAATGTATTACTATGGTACATTTATTAGAGTTAATGAGCCAATATTGATACATTATTAACTAAAGTCCAAACTTTCTTCAGATATTCTTAGTTTTTATATAATGTCCTCTTTATGTTAGAAAATTATCTCCAGGATGCTATATTACATTTAGTTTTCATGTGTCCTTGGGGTCCTCTTGATTGTGACACTGTCTCAAACTGTCATTGTTTTGGATGACCTTAAATGTTTTGAGGAGTACTGGGCAGGTATTTTGTAGGATGTCCCTCTACTGGAATTTGTCTGGTGTTTTTCTCATGTTTAGAGTGGGGTTATGGTTTTGGGGGATAATATCCAGAGGTGAAGTACCATTCTCATCAGCTCATATTGGGGGTACATACTGTCATCATGAGTCATCACTGTTGGTATTGACCTTGATCACCTGGCTGAGGTGGTGTTTGCCAGGTTTCTCCACGGCGGACTTAGTCTCTTGTTCGCCCTTTCCATGCTGGGTTCTTCAGAAGAAAGTCGCAATGCCCCGCCCACACTTCAGCGGTGTGGCATTACGCTCTTCCTCCTGGAAGGGAGAGGATCCACACGAATCATTTGAAATTCTTTGCATGGGATCTTTAATCATTTTCTTGTTTTGCTTTCTGGTATCTGTTTCTCACTGCTAGAAGCGAAATGCCTGTTTCTACAGGGCAAATTTTAATTAAGCAAATATATACTCCTGGACTTGTTAAATATTCAGAACAATTGATAATAGATAGGCATATTTTTAGTCCAACATTAGTCATTTCTCAGTTACTGAATCTGTGGTAATACAGTAAGCCTGGTTCTGCTTTTCCTGTTTGAACACCAGTTTCTTAAATAACACCATTTTGGCTTAAATATATAGAAATATCACTACTAATTAAAAGTCACTCTTTATGTTTAATATGTCTCCTAATTTCTGCACGGTGAAACATTGCTGAGTTTTCTGATGGCCAACCAGGGAAAATTAGGCTCTGATCTTATTTTGAAGAATAATTGACCACTAAAAACATGAGGCAAACGAGACCTACTGTGAAGTGCACATTTCCCACAATAATTACTAGGTTGTTTTCTAATAAATGGCAGAGCTGTGCAGCGTCACATTTAGTATGAGAATAAATAGACACTGAGAGGAGTTTAAGGTTAAAAGGAAAACAAAATACTCCCTGGGGTTTTAATCACTAATTACAGGTCTATAAATAACCATTTCTTGGATTCAGCAGGCATTTGGTCTCCTGAATATGATTTAGTTTGGCATATGGGCTTGCCAGGTTTTTTTTTCCTTCTTCCTTTTGTGAACTGCATGAAATGACTGGAGAGGTCAGACGTGAAGACAGGTGGTGAAAATGTTCAGGGCAAAAAATACAAAAAGTAATTGTCTGGATTTGCCAGCAGTTCTGTTCAGTGACCTAAAGGAGTTGACCCAGCACTATATTTAGATTTTGCAAGACGGTATACCGAACACACTGTTTTGGCCTTCATTTTTCTGAGTAACTATTGTGTGTTCATTGAAAAGATTTATACTGCAGCATCTGGTCCATGCAATGTATAAGGATGGGAAATATTCACTGGAAAAAAAAATTCAAACCACAGATAAGTGTAGTTATTTTCTTTCCTTTTGAACACAGATTTCTATGCATTTCAAAGTTAGCCCCAAACTTTAATATGCCTATGATAATAAGCATGGGTTCCTTTGAGAAAAGTAATATTTTAAAATTGAACTTTGCATAACCTGAATAAAGCCTTATATGGTTACCTGCCAACATGCGTACTCCATGTTTTATATATCATTATTCTGTGTAATTTAGGATTATGTCTATTTTTAAGGCCCCGCTGGCTCTGGGATTATTATCTATTTCCTACCACTTGAAGGAAAATTAACACCCCAATGCTAGTTCTGTCACCTATTTTGGTAGAATCTAAATTCATGTAAAACATAATTAGGTAGGTTTCCAGGTACTTCCCGAGGAATCAGAAAATCTCATCTTGTGCTTCAAGAGGTAGATGGTTGAATGTGAGTTAAAAGTTCCACTCCTATCAGGAAATAACAACACAGTTTCTTGATTTCATAAAGTTCAATTTTCCCCTCAAGCTACTCCATGTTTTACATACATTATTTCACCTTTTCTGAAGGTGGACTGGGGTTTAACTTTATATTTGTACATTATTTCGAAGAATAGGAGCTTGGGGCATTGAGACATTTAAGTCAATGGTTTTGCCATAGACCAAGCATTTTGAATGTTAACCGAGGACTCACTCAACCAGGACCTCATACTAAGACTCTGAAACTACAGTAACAGCCGAAGGATAATCCTCTTCTGGAAGACTCTCTTCGCTTCATTCTTCTCTCCAAAAACCTTCTGGATCTTCAGGGAAGATATTTACAGGTTTTTAGGGCCTGGGCTGGGTGACTTGTAAGGTGGGTTTTACAAAGCAAGAAACTGGTTGAGATTAGACAGAGTTTATGACATAATAGCTTTGGATAAGTAGGTATGTCGAGGCAGTAGTTGACGCTGTTAGTCTCCTTGGGTAAATTATTTAGTTGGTTCCACAATCTTGTGTTTAAGGAGCAAGTGTTTTCTCAAGCAATTAGCTGAGTTATTTTATGCTGCTTCTCATTAGTGTTTAACATAGGGAAAAGAAAATATGCCTGGTCCCAGGATTGTTTGACACAGGGACAGAGATCATGTTGATTTCAGTCGTCAACATACACACACCCAAACTCTCAGCCACTTTTGTTGGCTTCGTTTCCTCCAAACCCCCTTGCTACTACTGCAATCTAATCACCATTGTTTCTCACCTGGAATGCCGTAATAAATTCCAAATTCTTTCTGCTTTTCTTTTTACTTTTCTAAAATCAATTCTCTACACAGATGCTTACTGAACACTTTTGTCCCCTACTTAAAATCTTCCAAAAGTTTCACATTGGACTTGATGAGTAAGTGGCATCTGTTACTCATCACTAGAGGTAGAAGTCTGAACACTTCTGCCCCGTGCATCTTGGTATCAGGGTTGCCAAGGAAAACAAGATGCAGGCGAGCACTGGAAGGAGCAACACTTTACTCACATAGGGAAGAAACAGAGCAAGATTAGCTTCAGTAGTGGGCATCAGATGGCCAATGGGTCCCTCTGTCACAGCCAATGCTGGGCAGTTGGCCTGAGTGGCCTTCTTGTGCTTCCTGTCCCCTCACTGCATGGGACAGATATAGTAGTGGGGTTGACCAGTTGCCGTATGGCCCACACACATAAGCAGATGAAGAGAGTACGCATTGAATCTGAAACCAGGAAAGGTAAACCCACACAAGGTGATAAGCCCAGCAGACTGTGAGGCTGTGAGTACTCTTTAGCTTTTGGTAAGGAAGGCCCAAATCCCATTCTTCTGTAGCCAAAAGGGGATCAAAAGACTGGATGCATAAAGTTACTTTTCCCAGCAGCACTCAGAATGAAACCGAAAGTTCTTACATTGACAGAAAGCCCGTGCTGTTCTCTCTGACTCGAGCTTGAACTGTTCTCCCCTTTGGTCTAGCACTGTGATGTGGTCATAGAGACCTTTCTTCCGTTCCTACCTTGTGGCCTATGGACTATTCCCTTAGGCTTGTCTGGGAGGCCTCTGCCTGCAATCTTGGGATAGTTGTCTCTTTTTTCCTAATTGAGATCTTATCTCAAAGATCATTTTATCAGAACTTTCTTGACTACTGAATACAACATAGTTCCTTTTGCCCCCATATATTATGTGATCTAATTCTACGCTTTTTCATATGATTTACTATTATTAGGAATTACTCTGTTCACTTAGTCATTTACTTATTTATTTCTGATTTTGTCCTATGGAATATGAGCCAGAACCTCTGTCGTCTTTAATGCTCTATTCCCAGTACCTAGAATGTTGCTCTGTACATAGTAAATCTTTTTAAATATATGTTTCACTGTGTTTGTGGCAATTAGGAGAGTGCTCTGATACATCGCAAGTTCAAGTGTAAATTGTGGTGCAGTTCAGCAATATCTGTTAGTATTAGAAATGTTCATGCTTTTTGATGTGGCATGTCTGTGTCTAGGTATTTGTCCTATAGGTATACTTGCACCTGTGAAAAAGCAGGTACACGCAAAGCTACTCATTATGCACACACACAGCAAGTCTGAAGCTGCTCTCTTAGAAGGGCTTACTTGCAAGGTTGGCTCTTGGTTGGCTTCTGGTAACTTGGCTGGTAAACAGTTCCCTGAACTGATATGAAATGTTGCCAACTAAGGCTGTTTTACCCACTTGGAGCACGGAGCACCTGCTTTTTAAATGGAAATGTGGAGCTTGGGTAGTTGCTAGGCAGGCGTTATCTGTGTGACCAGCCCCCAGGGAAAACCTTAGCATGAGTGTCTGGTGGGTTTCCCTGGGCCGAACCACTGCACGCATGTTACTGCATGTTTTGCTGCTGAAGGTCAGAGCACAGTCTGTGTCCTCTCACCGGAGGAAGAGATGGTAGGAAGCCGATGCTTGGATTTCTTCCGGCTCTGCTTGTGTCTTTTCCACTGGCTGACCCTGTTCTGTATCCTCTTGCCATAATAATCCTCAGCTGTGAGCACAACTATATTCTGAGATCTGCAAGTTCTTCTAATGAATCATGAAATCTACGGATGGTCTTGGGGATCTGTGAAACATTCATGATAAATTGTCTCCGCAGAAAAATATTAAAGCAAGCAAAATGTCCATGAATCGAGGACTAGTTATGGCACACACACAAAAAAGAATACTCTGCCATACTTCCGTATGAGGCAATCCTATATTCTGATATGGAAATATCGACAAAATATCTTAAGGGAAAGCCCAGAATTCAGGGTATTTGTGGAAATTATATGCTTCTATTTGTGCACACACATATTTTGGAAATGTATAGAGTATCACGGGAAATATGTTTAAGAAGTTGATAATAATGGATTCCTCTGAGAAGAAGGACTTGGTGGTTGAGGGGAAGCAAAGGGCAAGAGAGGTTTTATTATCCACCTTGGCCACTAGTCCCATGTGGCTATTTAACTTGAACTAAAATAAAATAAAATAAAATAAATAAATAAAATAAAATAAAATAAAATAAAATACAAGTGGGTTCTCAGTTGTACTAGCCGTGTTTCATAGTAGCCACATATGGGTAGCGGCTCCATACTGGTCAGCACAGACCCAGAATATTTCCATCATTGAAGAATGCTGTTTTATAGCACTTAAGAGCAGCTTAAATTCTCAGTCCTTATCTATAAAAGCAAATCTTCAGCCCAGGGGCTGCAGCCACTTCCAGATCTTGGAAACCCTAGCCAATTCACCAGAGAGTGCCAAGGACCACAGAGTGGGATTATTGGCCTCCCGCCTTCACCAGCTCCAGCAACTTAGCCCATAGGCATTTGGCTGGTTCCAGCACACTCATGTGCAGAGTGAAACAGACCTCCTTGCTGTTCACTCCCTCACTCCCTCAGGAAATAGCTCTTGTAACTGTCCAAAAAGAAATTATAATCAATTTTATACGCTTGAATTGAGAGATGTCAGTAATGGTACTATTAGTATTTTTACAGTTCAGCTCATTATTTATTAAGTGCCTACTGAATAATAAATGACCTTTATCTGTGAGGTCCTTACGGTCCGGTATGGGAGATGGAAAAAGGAACAGATTGTGTTGATACAATAGCATGAATGGTGCCAATGTAAAAGTTTGCTCAAGATGCAGTGAGACATGGCAGAAGCCTGCCTGGTCCAGTCGGAGTGGTTGTGTAAGACAGCTTAGGCATGGAGAGTGGGAAGAGTGCTCTAGACAGAGGAATGTCACCTTGGCAATAGACAAGAAGGTGTGATAGAGTGTTGGGCGTCCCACAGTCACTGAGTACTAGAGTGCTATAGGTGAAGGGTGCCTGGGTGGCTCTATCGGTTAAATGTCTGCCTTCAGCTCAGGCCATGATCCCAGGGTCCTGGGATTGAGCCCCGCAGGGAGACTGCTTCTCCCTCTCCCTCTGCCTGCTGCTCTCCCTGCTTGTGCTCACTCTCTTGCACGCGTGCGCGCGCTCTCTCTCTCAAATAAATAAATACAATCTTTAAAAACAACAACAACAACAACAACAACAACAACAACAACAGCAACAACAACAACAACACACACACACACACACACACAAAAGCTGTAGGTGGAGACCAGGACAAGAAATGACAAGAAAGGCAAATAAGGGTTAAGTGGTGGGAGGCCTTGTGCCAAATGCCAGGGAGATGGGATTTATCTGGTAAGGCCTGGAAAGAGGACGAGGCTTGGAGCAGAGAGCAGGGTGTCAGATGTGTGTGAATTTCTCTGACTGTGTTTTGAGGGATGGATTCAGGCAGGTAACACCCAGGAAAGGTGACCCATTAGGACATTGTTGTCACAGTCCAGATGAAAACTGAGGAAGTCCTTTTTTATTAATGCCTTTTTATCGGCATTTTTCTCTTCTGTCTCATTTTTTTTCTACTTCCTCACTGATGCTTCTTGAGATCATCTTTTAGATAAACTGCTTGAACCCAAGTCCCATCTCAGGGTCTGCTAGTGGGAGAATACGAAGTAAGCAATGAAGCAAGTGGCCAGTAGAGTCAAATGCTGCACAGAGGGACCAGTAAAATAAGAACTGAACATTTTTTGTGGCTTCCTCAATTGGGATGTCATTGGTCACTTTTGTAAGGGCTTTTCCTGGAAGCTGTGGCAGCAGCATTCAGATTGCAGAGAGCCAAGGAGTGGTTTTGAGGTGAGGAAGAAGGAAAATGAATACAGATGAAGCTTCCAAAAGATGTGGTAAGGGATAAGGTGATAGCTACAAGGAGACACAGGTTCAAGGGATGGAATTTTCCAGAATAAGAGAGGTTTTTACAATGGACGTGTCAGACAGTGCTACTGTCCTACCCCTCATACAGTTACTTCTCAAATAATCTTGCCATGTCTGAAAAGACACCCACATAGTAAAAGAAAGGCAGGGATAGAAAAAGGTAGATAACTGACAACATAATTTGAGCTCCTGGATCCAGCTATGCCTGAAGCTTCCAGATTCCCCAACCCTTGCAGCTGGACTTGTGAGTTAAGTGAATTCTCCATGTTGCCTGAGTCAGAAGGAGTTAGGTTTCTGTAGCTTGAAAATTGTGAGTGGTATATAAGCCTTTCTTCTAGAAGACTAATTAGAATACATTTCTGTTTTTACAACACACACACACACACAATTAAAAGTGGTGAAAGGTAGAGAGAACAAATAGAAAAAGAGAAAGTGGTGTAAGACAGACCAAATTTATGAAATGAGGCCCTTGAGAGGATGCTAGCTGATGAAACCAAGAATTTGAATGAAATAATTACTCACAAGTATCTTTTTTTATGGCATTTTGGTGTGATGATTTTAAAATACACAGAAAAACTATTGTGAAGTTAGCAGTCCTATATCTATCACCTAGATGCTACCATTAACATTTTCTGTTTCTATTTTTGCTTTACTACATATCTCATTTATCCATCCTTCTGTCTGTTCAAGGCATCTTAGTTTTTGATGCATTTCAAAAGAAGCTGCAGATACTAGGACACTCCACTCCTTAAATCTTTCCACAAGCATATCATTAACTTGATTTCTAAATTTGTTTATCATGAAGTACCTAACATTTTGAAAAAAATTACCCTTTGATCTTTTAAAATTCAAGCACTGTTATTATTTTTGTGCTGTTATTATAATTTTAAAGGATATTTTCATGTTCCCATCATATTTCACAGCATGATCCATTAGACACATTTCTGAAAAATATAAACCAAGCTCATTCAAGTAGGTTTCTAATATGTTGCCTTATGAAGGAGCCTGAAATAATCATGAATTAGAGTATGGTGTTTGACATATGTCTACCGTGGTTGGGAAAGTCAATTGCATAACAGTGGCACTTGCCTTGTTACATTGCTAACAGCCTTGCAAATGACCACACGTACCTAAGTTTCAATTACTATCTTCCCTGATAGAATGTTGACCCTGGAAGGCATGTGAGCCTGGGCCTATGAAGAGCTTTGGCTTTGTAACAGAGCTTAGGATACTATTTTCTGAGAAAATATAGAAGTGTAAATATTCTATACAGATAAATGTTTTGTATAAGAATCCACCTTAGTTCTTGTCCTAGCCTTTACCTGTATCTAAATACTGTGTTCTCTTTATATTGTAAATCCTTGCTCTCTGAGTTTAATTTCTGAATATCTGCATATTTCTTGGCCTGATGTAATTTACTATATTGCTGCTGAATCCTCTGACTGCTCACCACTCCATCATTGCCCCTTCTTCCTGACCTCACAAGGACTCTTTGAACAGTGGCTTCACGTGGTCCTATCACTGGCGTCCAGAAGACTAGGGTGTGAGCTGCAAAGAACCTACAGTCCAGGTTCGTTCACTTTGCTCACGTTTATATGACTTTTTAGTTAAGTCCTACGTGTCATATGTCTTCGTGTCCTGTTTTCTATGATACAATTGAATACAAATATTCTGTTGATTGGACAAATACAAGCAATATGTCTGAAAAAGGGTATCGGAAAGAGTCTTTTGGAATCTGAAAGAGCTGCTCTTCTCTTTCCTCTGCGGCTGATTCTCCCAGCTGTGCTCTGGATCCCCCCCCCCCCCGGTCTCTCTTTCGTGGAGCTTATGCCATCACATATGCCCTTTGTTTCTGGAAGCTTCTAAGTTACCCTCTCTATTGTCTGTTTTTTATCAGCACAAATCCTTACACATATCACCTTTGAACATTATTTTTAAAGTCCCTCTTTGGCCTCATATTTCCTTTTTATTTTGCCTCTTCTCCTTCTTTCTTCTGGGGCTTACCCACATTTGCCCATCTCTCCTCTCTCCTTTATCTCTTTTACTCCTCAGATCACTGCAATGTGACTTCGGTTCTCTTCCTCCAATGTGAGAGTTATTTTCCCCAAAGTCACTAAATTAATGAACATTTTCAGTCCTAATCCTATTTTATTTCCTTTGCAACCTAATAGCTAATATTTATCGAGGGCTTATTATATGTTAGGCCTTAGTGGAACTGCTAACCTCAAAATAATCTATAAGGTAAGTACTACTTTTACCCCTATTTGTTACATGAGGAAACTATTGCAAAAGAGGTTGGGAAAGGTCCTCAAGGTCACCTAGTCAATAGTAAGTGGTGCATCTAGAATCCACACCAGGCAAGTGAGCCCAGGGCCCGGGGCATGTCCTTGACCATTCTCCCTACCCTCTGAGCTGTGGACGTTCTCTTGACTCTTTTTTTCTCTCAAACTGCACGCTTTTCTCTACCTTACCGCCACCATCCGAGTTTGGAAGGCACTGGCCCATGAGGGTTATTTAAAATGCTCCCCAGTCAGCCACTCTGCTGCCAGGCTTGCCCTGTGTAATCCATTTTCTAGACCGCAGACAGAGTGACCTTGCTGAAGCTCAGACATAATCACGGCAGGCTCTCTGCTTAAAATCCTTCAAGGGCTTCCTGGTTTTTAATCAAAAGTACAATTCCTTTTATTCCTTTTAAAGGAGCTTCAAGATCTGAATCCTGTCAAATTTACCTCTTTGGTTGTGTCTCTGGGCAGTCCCCATTGGCCTACGAGGACTCCAAGCTGCTGACCAAAGGCCCACACTCTCTCTTACTCCAGGTCTTTTTTAAAGGCTCTCTTTTAGCTCTTCCTGGAAAGTTCTTGCTCTCGGCTTCCTTTGTCTGGTGTCATTTTAGATATCGCCCCCCTGGAAGCCTTCTTTCGGCCCTTGTCCTGGGTTCGTGGCTCTCCATGTGCTCCCACAGCTTCCAGCCTGTACTTGAAGCTTCAGGCTTACCACTGTGTCTTTTTAATCACTCACCGATGCTTGTCTTACCCATTTGAGTATGTCTTGCTCACCTAGCCCAGTGTCTGACACATGGTAGGTGCTCATTAGATATTTACTGAATGACCCATGAATGTCAAGCATTTCAGAAGTTTTGAATAATACTCAAAAGTGGATCTGTAAATGCATTTTTGCTGGTTTCATGTTGCTTCTGGGCATCTCTTTCCCCACCTACGAAATGGGACTATCATAGGTATCATCATTCTAATCTATTTTTATGCTGACACCACAAGTTTTAAGTAGCATGAGTTCGATCTCTCAAAATTCATAGAGAATTTTTTGCTATTAATAAGGAAAAGCAGAATTAAGTGTTTTCTGGGAATCTTCTTGGATTTTTATGGCCTTTTGGCCTTTTTATGACTTCTATAATTTATATCTGAATTCTTGAGTGGCCAGTAAAAGCTTTATCTAAGCTATATCCATTTGAAAGTAACTGTATATACCAGTTAGGATTTTGGGTTATGCTGAGGTGACAAACAACTCCAAATATCTGTGGTTTCAAGTAACCAAGTTTTATTCCTCATCCAACCATGTGTCTTATGGATCTACAGGCGGTTAGATTTGTTATAACTGCTTAGGAACCCAGGTTGAGAGAGGAGCTGCCCATCTGGAATGTGGCCAGCTACCATGCCAGAAGGACCAAAAAAAAAAAGTTTGAGCATCTCCCAATGGCCATTCGATGTTCCAGCCTGGAAATGACACATTTCACTTAAGCTTATGACCCATTAACCAGAAATAGTCACATGGCTCTACCCATAGGGATGTCTGGTAGCTCTTGGAAGTCAGAGAACTGGCCATACATGGCAGACTGTGCCGGCTACCTGAGGAGATCTCCGATCCTTTCATTCCCACTAGAACGCTTCTTCCAACAGTTCTTTCATAACAGCCTTCCTAGCATTTTCTAGAGTGATCCTTCTTAACACCATGCCAGATTCCAAGACAACCTGTTTATCTTATCCTCACTGTCTTTGTCCAAAGCTCAATGCAGAGTCACTGTGCTGTCCCTTAGCCTGTCTCCCCTTGTCTGGCTTCTGTTGTCACAGCGATACTGCCCTGCAGCTCTGATCTGGGACTTGTTCTCCTGGAGCATCAAGCCACCACTCCCGCATCACACCCACTTCCTTCTCTCCCTCAAGAGCGTCAGCATCTGAAGGAAATGGGTAATGGTCATTTCCGGGATCTATGAATTTGGACTCTTGTTTGTTTGTTTTTAAGATGTTATTTACTTATTTTTGAGTAAACTCTCTACCCAACATGGGGCTTGAACCCACAACCCTGAGATCAAGAGTCGCAAGCTCTACCCACTGAACCAGCCAGGCACCCCTGAATTTAGACCCTTGTAAAGGAAATTTTGGATCATAGAATCCTAAATTACTTACACTACTTAAAAAAAATGCCTCTTAAGCCTGGCTTCCCATATCCTAAGATGCCAATTTGAAGGCAGCAAATACCAGTGGAGCACAAAAGGTATGAGGCTGTAGTTAGAATGCGACTCTGAAGGTTCACCACAGGGTAAGGACCACCCGTGCCATAGAGTGCGCGGTCTTTGTCTGTTTCCTTGTTTGTAACTGGGTGTATCAGCTGTGACCGCCCTTTCAGGGACAGGGATTTTGAGATTTTTTTTTTGTGTGTTTATCTTAGTTTTCTTTTTTCTTTTGTGTTTTTTAGCGCTCAACATTGAGAATGGGAAAATGGACTTACAGTTGGTAGTTTGGTTACCTGCACTCCAAATGTGATGGCAATTGACTTATTACTGTTTATTTGTTTGCTTATCTAGTTATTTAATTATTTTTGAAGTACAGTTGACATACCATTTTATATTAGTTTTAGGTGTACCACACAGTGATTTGACAATTCTGTACATTCCTCAGTGTTCACCATCGTGTGTCATCATCTGTCACCATACAAAGTTATTACAATATTATTGGCCATATTTCCGATGGTGTACTTTTCATCTCTGTGACTTATTTATTTATAACTGAAAATTTGTACCTCTTAATCCCCTTCACCTATTCTGCTATCTACCCACCTCCTTCCCCTCTGACTACTCTCTGTATTTGTGAGTCTGTTTCTGTTTTTTTGTTTATCTGTTTTGTGTTTTAGATTCCACATATGAATGAAATCATATGGTATTTGTCTTTCTCTGCCTGACTTATTTCACTTAGCATAATACCCTCCAGATCCATCCATGTTACCATGAATGGCAAGATTTTCTTCTCTTTTTTTATGGCTGAGTAACATCCCATTGTGTGTGTGTGTGTGTGTGTGTGTGTGTGTGTGTGTGTGAATGAATCACATCTTCTTTATTCATTTTATTGATATATGGCTTAGGTTGCTTCCATATCTGGGCTACTGTAAATACTACTACAGTGAATGTGAGGGTACGTATGTCTTTTCAAATTAGTGGTTTTGTTTTCTTTGGGTAAATGCCCTGTAGTGGAATTACTGGAATGTATGTTGTTTCTATTTTTAGTTTTTCGAGGAAACTTCATACTATTTTCCACAGTGGCTGCACCAATTTATATCCCCAAACAGTGCACGAGGGTTCCCTTTTCTTCACATCCTCGCCAACACTGGTTATTTCTTGTCTTTTTGATACCAGCCGGTCATTACCGGTGTTTCCCCAAAAGGTTCCTTAATTAGGAGGCCTTAGATGTACACGTGTTTGATTGTAGGCACAACATTCAAAATTAAAAAGGGGAAAGCCAGATTTTCTAATTTTTCCATGGTGCTTTAGGAATCTTTCTTATAATACATTAGACTTTTCCTCCCCCTCCCCCCTTTTTTTTGTTTTAATAATCATGATAGGAGTTTCAAAAATGTTTACTATCTCCCTGAGTTACGTACTAGTATTCTACAATTTCTTTGGTTTTTGCAAGCAATCAATTATATCACCCGTATAATATAGGGATCTGAAAGAAAGAAAAAAAAGATGACACTAGTAAGAGACTTCTTTGGGTAAAATCTTCACAAGGATTCTTTCTTTCTTTCCAAACAGAACCTTAAAATAAATTTGGAGTGTGGAGCAGAGTGTAACGGTGACAGCAGTGTGCCTGCTGCCTACCAAAAGTTGAATTCTGTGTCAGGAATGATAATTACTGGCTCTGAAGCAGAAAAACTATCTACTCTGTCCTGATTACTAATTAATCAGGTGCTAAAGGCATTTAAACCAGTGACCTTATTTCAGTGATGGAAGTTACAAAGTGATGCTTAAGATTTAAAGGGACGCCGGGTCCTTCTCCTCACCCCCCACACAGCCAAAAGGTTAAATGCAGTAGGAAAATAATTCTGTGTGTGTGTGTGTGTGTGTGTGTGTGTGTGTGTGATCATTTGTCTTATTCTCATTGAAGTAGTATCGAGAGAGGGTGGTTTTCTGAAGGCTCAGGTTTCAACTATAGAATGATATCCTTGGAAGGGTCCCTAGAGATTATAACATTCTACTTCCACATTGATAAATAAGTCATATTTATCTTAATAGATGCTTTGTTGGCATTTAAATTGTTTGGGTTCTGTCTTTATGTAATGCATGATTACTGGTAAAATTTTGAAAACTTATGAAAAAAAAGAAGAAATGCTTATAATGATGCTGTTTTACATTTTGTTATCTGTTTTCCACATATTTTATATTTTATTTCTTACTGATAGAACAATTTATTAAATCACACTGTACCTTTCTTCTATAATCTGATATTTTTATAAACTTTTTTTGTGGCATGAAATTTACTTTGTCGTATGACATGATTACTGGGTAGTACTCAACTGAAAAAATGTAAAAAATCTATGCAATCCCTATTATTGGACATTTTGATGATTTCCACTTTTCACTCCTGTAAAACTACATTCTACATAATTATTAGTGTTACATCTCTAATTATTCCTTAGGATAAATGGTTAGGAATTGAATTAGTAGGTCAAGGGACATAAATATTTTTAAGGCTTTTGATATATTACTGAACTGCTGTTCAGAAAGTTTATACCAAATTTCATCAGTAGCAGCAGCATATAAAAGAAACCCTCTCTGCAACCCTCAGCAATACTGAATATTAACCTACTTAAAAATCTTTTATCAATGCATAAGTGAACATGAACTTTTCTTATTTCAATTTGCATTTCTTTACTTTCTATTAAGATTGAACATTTATCAAGAATTCCTATGGATGCTTTTCTCAACTGTCTATGAATGTGCTTTTTCTATTTTCCCTCTGGGCTGTTATACATTTTATTGATTAGTAGAAAGTTCTTTGTATATTAAGGTTATTAGCCTCTTATATAATGCAAACTTTTGTTCTAGATTGTCGTTTACACTACAATTTCTTTTGTCCTTTTCTGTGCTGAAATGAGTATATTGGTTTTTAGTTATAATATTTAAATATGTAACCTAGAGAAAGGATTTTTTTCCCCTGGAATTCAGTTGCTTTGTCTGTAAAATGTGTGTGCGGGGAGGGATGGATGGGGCTAGGGACTGGGAGGAACGAACTAAAGAGATTGGATGAAATGATCCGTTACAACTCTTTCAGACCTAAAAATTCTATAATTCCATTACTTCCCAGTTCTATCCTAATTACTGTATATAATCAAGCCATATGGTACTTTTCTGATCTTGTAAATTTGGGGCAAGCATTACCATTGCTTATTAAATCTTGGTGCTACAAATTCAGGGTTAATTTTCTTTTAATGAAGAAACTTCTGCATGACCCCAGGGCTTTTTTCTTC
Source organism: Ursus americanus (assembly GCF_024610735.1). Lineage (NCBI taxonomy): Eukaryota > Metazoa > Chordata > Mammalia > Carnivora > Ursidae > Ursus > Ursus americanus. Next base: position 39,828,492 of record NC_142146.1, read on the forward strand.
TGTTAAACTGTTATGAACCATTTCCATTTTAAAAACACCAGTAGCTTTAATGAGTCAGGCCTGCCACTTTCATAAAATTGCAGCTAATGAATGACCTTGTAGACAGAAATGGGCAACACAATTAGAGTTACCAAAGTTTTCTTTCTGACTTTGAGCCTGTTTAACTTTTTTCATCCTGTGCATGGACACACACATAGAGCCCCTGAAAATTAAGTGTACAACACACTTGGGGCTGCAGCATTAATAAAAGAGACAGAGTACTTTGTACCTGAAACCATCAGCAGGGACGTCTGCTTGTAAGGAGACATGGCAGCTTGTTGACAGGTGGTTCTCATGGGGATTTACAGCTATGAAGCTTGGGGATGTCTATATTTCTAGATTTATACATTCTATGGAATATTCTCTATTTTTATATTTTAGTTGGAGTAGCTTGGAGAAGTCCCAAAGCACTTTTTTTTCGTATTGGAACACCATGGTTTTCCATGGTATCACAGAGTGTTGAACAGAAAGGTCTTGAACCTTTCATGTAGTCTACCTTATTAGATCACAGGAGGACACTACCGGGAGCTGAATGATTCTCCTTTTTTCAAGCTAATTTTTTGTATCATTAAAAAAAAATACATATTGATCGTAAACTCTAGAAGTTGGCATTCCCTGCAGAAAATGTCTGTAAAGAATCCTGACTCCAGGTTGTTTCTCAGTAAGGTGCTGTGTTTCCTGTTTTGTCCATTATAGTTTTGAAAGACGCACCTAACAGCCAGTTTCCCCAGAAAATCTTAATTTATAATTACCTAGAATCAGCACTTTATTTCTAGTTAAAATGTTTCCTTCTCCCTGAAAATCAGTGGAAGAAGGCCTGGAGAGATCTCTTCAGGAAATTGCTTCCATGGGCTGAAATATCCTGGATTCCTTGCTACTTTTCTGAATTCCAGACCTCAGCCTGATATGGTTGTTGTTCCTTTTTTCCTTTTATCACTGAGTCTTTGAAGATGGGTCTGGCCATTTTTTAGTTTATAAACTAGTGCAATATGTATGATATTTTAGAAAGCTTCTTAATTTAGGTCTCATTGTTAGCAAGTTCTCCTTCACTCTTTCACCTTTGTGCCGTAGCCAACAAACCAGGAGTCTGGAAGAGGAAGACACAATGCAAGGGAAGGAAGACAAGAGGGAAAAGTGAGGGACAAGTTCCTGATAGCATTTTGAGGATTGTTGGGAGAGGAAGAGAGTGAGAGGCGAGAGGTACGAGGTGAGGCTGAGCTCTAGCTCCTTTCTCTGGCTTTGGGCTGGGCATGGTGTTCAAACAAGCCAAGGCAAATGGTGTGGGCAGAGTTTTCCTTGATTCATTTTGGGCTTCCAGAAGAAGACTGCCTCACAGCCTGCTCTCCTACTAACTTGGAGCTGGTCACAACTGAGAATGCTCCATGGCCTGGCATAGCAAAGATCCTGGTTTTCCTTTGGCTGGTGCGTGATCTAAATAGAATCTAGAAGTTGTCACATGCTTGCGTGGCAGACATAGAAGTAAGCTGACTCTCTGGCTGGATACCTTCCTAGCACAACAATGATAGCCCTTGTAATAAATACTTATATAACACTTACAGTTGCCAGATACTGCTCAAAATATTTTATCTTTTTTAATTCATCCTCATAGCAACTCTGAAAGGTAGATGCTGTTCTTATTAGCTCCTCCCTATTTTATAGATGTGGAAACCCAGACTCAAGGATATTAAATAGTTAACCAAGGTCTCAGAGAGGAAGCAGTGATCTGGAAACAGACAATCTGGTGTCTGAGTCTGGAGGATGATTATTATTAAGAGTGAAGTGGTCCTCTAACCAAAGCCTACAGTGCAAACTTCCTGGACCAGACCTCAGGATGCCCAGACCATCACCAAGAGTCAACTAAAGAAGCTTGTGGAGCCCCAGTTGGATGAAGAGGTAGATAAGTGATGGGCTAATCTTTACTATTCAGTAAGAGTTGTTAGGAGGCCCAGCAATGAGGAGAGTTACACAAGAAACACAAATACATGTAGGCCACCCCCTTCACCTGCTGCTCTAATAGGTCCTCAGTCTCTGTCACATACCCACTGCCGACTTGAGGAAGGAAGGAGTAAGGATACAGAATGGTCTTAGGGCGCTTGGGTGGCTTAGTCTGTTGAGCGGCTGCCTTTGGCTCAGGTCTTGGTCTCGGAATCCTGGGATCGAGCCCCACATAAGGCTCCCTGCCCAGTGGGGCATCTGCTTCTCCCTCTGCCTCTCCCCCCATCCTCCCACCTGTGCTCTCTCTCTCTCAGACAAATAAATAAAATCTTTAAAAAAGAATGGCCTTTATTAGAACAAGATGGTGTGGCCTAAATTGATGTCTCAATGATGGGTTTGGCCTGGGATTGTTCTCTTGGACTAATTATTGGACTGGCTATTTTCTCTGCTACTTTGTGGGTGGGATTCAGGAGGGAAGCTAAATCTTTATGGAGAAATTAAGGGAGCAACATTTTCCCTGCACGTGTGTATAACGTAAGTACCCAAAAGACTGAAAGTAATTTTCTTTTTCTGTGCATTCAAGGTACTGGAGCATAGTGTGGTTACCATCCAAGGGGGAAAAATAAATTCTAAGTATATTATGATAGTTTTCCACTAACCAGAGTGGAAAGTGGAAGTATGACTCCACCAAAATTATCTAAGTGGTTTCTGTTTTGTTTTCTATGTAAAAATTACTATAATTACCTGACTCCTGAATTATTTAAGATTACTGTACTGCATTTTTCTTTTAAAATGACCATTCGAACCCAAGTCCCTTCAACCACACAATTTATTCTGATGACAAATGTAGAAGCCAATTACTTTTCTATTTCTGGAAAGACGGGATAGTAAGATCACGTAGGGCAACTGCTTAATTTAAGAAATAGATATATAGCTGTATCTGACATGTATAGCTACATACATATGACCTCCTGACTATTAGACGGTTGAGGGAGTGGATGGGCAATGCCCTTCAGATGCGCCAGAGCCTGACTCAGCAGGATCATATGAATACCCAGGGGGCTTCCCAGGTGAACAGAGGCCTTCAATGACACTTCGGGATTCTCGGGCAGAATCTGCCGAAACTACCTGAGAGTAGTTTGGGGCCAGACAGGCCTGGGGTTAAGGTTTTGTTGTGAGTTGGTACGTGGTCTGTGAAACTTTGGGGTTGGATGTAGTCTTGCCTGGACTTCACGGAAGTTCCTATCTTTTTAGGGTGCTGTGCCCCAAACTTTAAGCCTTGGAGGACTACCTTTAGTATGACTGCCCGTAGTGTCGTTTATTTAATACTTTTGTTTAAATTGATTCATTGTGTTTACTTAAATACATTTGTTTAAAAATGCAGATTTGTTAAGCGTCTGCCTTCGGCTCAGGGCATGATCCCTGCATTCTGGGATCGAGCCCCACATCAGGCTTCTCCGCTGGGAGCACGCTTCTTCCTCTCCCACTCCCCTGCTGTGTTCCCTCTCTTGCTGGCTGTCTCTATCTCTGTTAAAAATGCAGATTTGTGCAATTATCAATAAAAGGTTAAAAAAGAAACCTTTGCGATAATTGGGAGGTCATAATCAATATAAATGGGATTAGATTTTCTCCTTATGTAAATAGGATTGAAAGAGGATTGAAATGGCGCTGCTGTTTAGCTCTGTGTCCATGTACCACTGACAACCATCTGCTATATTTCTTAAAATCCTTTCAATGAATTTTGTTGATGACCGTGGAAATACGAATTTAGGGGAAAATATACATTCTTCCCAGGTCAAGCTGGTCCTGCTACAGCCAGCCAGATGCTTGGGCGCACTGCCGGGACTACCCTCACGATGGAGGGCTTGGCCACAAACAAATGGTGGGCGTTCAGCTGGAATTAGGTTGTGTAGGCTGCAAAAATGCCTCCTACCCAACACAATTGATGGTGCGGTGTATCACAAGCCCCCCAGGATTTCTTCTTTATTTTGAGGTGAAAATTATGCAATTAGAGGGAAAATGGACACTTAATATGGGTGCTCCAACCAGAGTGCACCGCATTTCATAACGTAGACAACATGCTGTGTCCGTGGACAGCAAAAGGCCTTGCAAGGAGGGTGGCCAATGTCTGCTACCACAGTGTGCGATGCTGACGAAGCTAGGGAACTCATTAGTTTCCTGTAGCTTCTATAACACATCACCACAGATTTCGTGGTTCAACACAACAGAAGTTAATTTTCTCTCAGATCTGGAGGACAAAATCTGAAATCAGTTTCACAACCCCAAATCCAGGTGTCCACAGAGCTGTGCTCCCTCCAGAGACTCCAGGGTAGAATCACTCCTTCTCCCTGCTGCCAGGGGGCCGCCAGCTCCCCTTGGCTTATGGCTGCATCACTCCCATCTCTGCCCGCGTGGTTATCGCCGACTCCTCTTCTGCGTGTGTATTCTCCTTCTGCCTCTCTCTTACATGGATAGTTGGGATTGGATTTAAGACCCACGTATATAATCTAGGACGATCGCCTCCTCTTAAAATCCTTAACATTTTCAAAGACTCTTTTTAGCAAATAATTTGCACTTACAGGTTCCAGGCATTAGGATATGGATACCGTTTGGAGGGTTCCTTTCTCAGCCCACCACGGGGAGGGAGGGTTATCTGATTTGAATGGGAAAGTAAGGTTTAGTAAAGCATCCTCCGAACCAGACACTGCGCTGAGCATTGTATGTCCTATTTACTCCTGACAATAATCTCAGAAGGTATTGTGCACATGTCACAGATGAGGAAACTGTGAAAGAGAGCTTTACGTGCCCAAGATTGCAAACCCAGCAAGTGGAGGATGCTTCAACGACCCTAGTTTTCAGCAGCCACATCACATTGTATTTACACTCTCACTGATCTTACGTTATCAGGTGAATGTGATCTGGTCTCCCGGAAGCACGGGTCGCATCGCGTGCATGCTCAGCCTGCTTGCTCTCTGCTCAAAGCACCTTTATTATAAGCCAGAGTGAAGACATGATTCCAGACAATGTCCTGCATTCCTGACAGTACCAGATTCATGGGTAGATGTAGACTTCCTTAAATAAAGAGGGGTGGAACCCACCCTGGGGGCTACAACACATCCAATATCTTGTTCTTTAATATCCAAGCTGCTTCAGAGTTAGTCAGCTACGCAGTAGTTTTGTTGACTTCAACCATAATGATACACTGTTTGTCTTGCTTACAGGAGGGCAGAAATATTCCAAATGCTCACCTTCACACTCTGGCTTTGCGTGTCTCTGAAAAGTATTTTTAGTAGGTGCTGTAATTGCGGCTAAGCGTAGAGTTTACCAAATCTCTCGAACATGAACCTGTCCAACAGCTTTACTTGGACAGAAGTTTCTCGAGGGCTACGAAACAAATATTCAGGCAGGAACAAACTTGCCTGGGACACTTCATTCAAAGTCTAGGCTCAGGGAAAATTTTAGCAATGACTTCCATGTCTCTTCCTTCAGTTCAACTGAAATTAGAAAGCAAATTGCAGTGAAATCCCATTTGCCACAATCTGGTTAAGTGGGGTTTTCTAATTGGGTTGGGGGCTAAGCTTAAAGAGGAAGAGGGGCAAGGAACGAATTCCTTGTAGACAGGAGACGTGTTGATTGCTGTTTAAAACTCCCGTCAGGGTCTGGTTTCTGAATCCCAAATATACTGCTGCTTTACATGGGGAGTGGAAAAGAAGTGACCTAGGGCATTGACTTGGGGGCTCCTCTGTTGATATAAGATGAAGAAACAGACCTATGCTGGATTCATCTAAGAGAGCATTCAGCATTTTGCTCTAAACAGAAAAAGGTAACAGTCATATGTTTGTTTTTGCAGAGGTGAGTCTAAGACCTACAAATAAACAGATTTGGGTCACCCTGCACATAGGAAAACCAGACTCCATACTTATGATTCAGAGCTGTTTGCTTTGGAACGCTGCATTTTCCCTTCGCAAGTTGGGTGAAGTGAAGTTGTTGTCTTTCTAGGTCCCCTTCCTCCTACGTCCCAAACTTCAACCCCAGGCAGTTTCCCATGATATTGAACAGCTGCTCCTTTCCAGTTGCTAACGGTTTATGCCGTAGCTCTGTATTTATCTTGGACACTGCCCTGGGCTGAGCCGATTATCTTATTGCATTGCCGCTGCAGAATTTATTGAATGAAAGGGGGCTGCTGCTGGCTGTGAGTTGAGTGGGAAGTCCAGAGTTCCAGAGTCCTGGTGACTTAGGACACCAGATGCATAAGTAAGATAAACCCGTTACCCACCAGCCCCGGGGATGAGATCTCTCTCTTCTGAGTGTACCTTCTGCAGAGTTAACAATTTAGATTAAATTAGTTCAGAACACAAGGCAATTTTCATTTGTAAGGGGATTAGTTTTTTTTTTTCTTTTTTCTTTTTTTTTGCCTAGGCTGGAGCAACAATCTAAACACAAAGATAAATTGAAATGGGATTTCCTTTTTAAATGGCTTTCACTAATACAAATAATATGAAAGGAAAGCTATTTGGTGGGTGCGGAACAGCCTCTGACCCTGGCATTTTAATAACTGTAGGTAAGAAATTTAAGGTTTTAATTTGTGATGCTGGTATTTTTAACTGCTTTACAGACATATATCCATGTGGACCGATGAGGCCTATTAGGACCCTTCCTCCAGGAAGACTCACGGAGGTCCTCATCCTTCAGGTCCTAGGGTGACATCCCAGGGCTGCGGAGAAGTGAACCAGGAAGGAAATGGCCTTTGGCTTAGAGTAATTTACATTCCTAATGCACCTTAATCTGTAAAACCTTTGGCTGAATGCTTTATACTGGGGAAACTCCTATTCCTGCTATAAAATATAATCAAATGCATTTCGTGATAATGAACTACTCAGGTTTAATGAATTTTTCTTTAAATGTGGAGTTAATGTTCTTTTGTCCAGTGAGTATTTAAGTGAGTGATTACTCACTTAAATATTCTATGGAGTCTTTCATAGACGCAGGGAAAATGGAGATAAAATGTCAGTTCCTCATTTCCATTTGCTTAAAAAGTGCAATTATTAAAAATAAGCACTATGGAGATTCTCACATGTTGAGACAATTCATACTTCCCCGTAGCTCGGGTGACTTCTGAAGGAAATCGCGTGGTCTCGAGTTGCCACCTGCTCCTCTGGTCACAGATTAATAACATCTGACCAAGCATGAAGGCGTGCTGAGGCCATCTGCCGCTACACAGAGCAGGACGTGTCTCAGCTTCTCAAGTGGAGCTCTGACGAACGGCATGGCTCCACTCGCAGTCAACAGTCATCCTATCGGGCTGCATGACCCAGTTCTTTTGATGACAGGAATTCAGTCCTCATCTCGGTCACGCCAGAGCTACGGAACCTGCTTGGGAGTGGCTGGGGTATTAGGCTGCCTATATACTTTCAGTGATAATTATGAGCTCTCGTCTCTGTTTATGTAGTAGAAGGATGTCACATGAGACCTTTGCCTTTGTCCCCGTGCTTCGAGGTGGGGCACAACGCTGAGGAAAACAGATATCGAGAACATCTACATTTTAAAGTAAATTGGATTCTCTTTCCTCCACACGTCCTACCACCTTCACCTTCACGGTCATCATAACTGTGACCACTGTTCTCTTCACCAAGTTTTCCTTATGCTCTGGCCTTTTGGTTCCAAGGAGCTGAGAACTGACTCTATAGACAATAGAAAAATGTAGGATTATAGAGAAGGCTGAGAGAGAAGAATGCCTCGCTCACCAGGTATCCATACTGCAAAGGTCCTAACCTGTCTCCTTCAGGGTATGGAGGGGGCCCCAATGCCGTCATTTCTAGCATTCCGAAGGAAGCACACTCTGGCCCAGCCAAAGAGCGGTGAGTACAGGAGAGACGGCATCAGCCCAAGGGCTAAAAGGACTTCTTGTTCTGAGTATAACAGCTGGGCCACCTAGGGCAAGCCCTTTGATCTCACATTGTTTTAGTTTTTTTCACTGAAAAATGAGGGGACTGGAATCAGTGGTTTTAAAATTGTGATAAAATTTCAGAATGGTGTCTCTAGGACTGCTGGCCAAACCTCACAACCTCCCCCCCCCCTTCATCCTACCTAGAATGAGAATCATTACCTGGCAGTGAAGCTGCTACTTTCTGGTCATGAGGATGAAGGCCTCTACATTAAGATTTGTGGACCTGGACCCCTGAGGAGATCACTTTGGTGCCATCTTGCCTTTTCTCAACTTCTTACTGTGTAAAACAATGCACTTTTTTCTCCTTCTTTCTAGCCCCACCCGCTCCCATCCTCAGACAATGCACTCTTACATAGTGAAGCTACTCTTAGTTTTCTGTTGCAAAGAGCTGAAGGCTTTCCTAAGGCATGCAGCATTAAGCTTAGTGCTGCTCTCGGGAGTGCTGAGATCAGTACCCATAGTTAGCATTCCTCTAATATTTTGTAACCATCTTCACTATAAGCCTTGTTTTCATCAGACACTTGAGGTTTTTTAAAAAATTTCATTTAATGGGGGCATTTTTAGCACCCCTGCGGATGATATTGCTTTTATGTTCTTTTATAAATGTCTTGTGTTTAGATGACAAATCTGAGCACAATATTTATAATCCACCCCTTCCTTCTATGCCAATAACACAGAGAAGGTGATTCCATGAATCAAAATGTGAAATATTAAATCAGAGAAACTACTCCATCACTGACAACTAGTGCAGTTAAATATGATGATTTTTTAGTCTAGAAGAGGGGATTGTTCTCTTATGCCCTAAATTAACTAGCCTCTTGCCAAGGTTTAAATAAACAGACATTTACTTCTTTTTGCTATTAATAAAGCAAATACAATTATTTCTTGCAAAACTGAATGGCAATTTTAACTTTGAAATAAAACTTGGATCTGAATTGCATTTCAACACTGCAATTGAGTTAAGTAAATATGTATCTTTAAAGAATTCGATTGAAATAGTCTAGTCTTCTATATGCCCACATCTTGATGAATATTAGTAGATTGCTAAAATAATTTGAAATGCAACCCTGGTCCTCAAACACACACAAAAATCCTTTGGAGAAAGATTCTGGCTTGAAATTTGAAAATGTTGAAGACATATTTGGTTGAAAGATGTAGTGGAAACATGTTACCTAGGTTACATGAATTTATGATAAAAAATAAAAAATGGATCTTTGAAAAACATGTAATCCATCCTCCTCCAATTTAAATATATCTGAAGTCTATTGCCAATTTGATGACTCTTGCTTTATAACATCACTTATATTTTTGATATCAAAGGGAAAACAAATTTCAAGAGAGTTATATCGTCTTCCATAAAGGTACAATGGTTTATTTATAACATGCCATTTTTATCATAGGTCACTAGAGAGATAAATCAGGCTTTCTTTGAAAGGGTTCAGAATGGAAAAACAAAAAACCTTAGTTTGGATTTTTTACTAACATATTAAATTTCTATAAAGTAATTTACATTTGTATAACAAAGATATAGAGTAGTGAAAGAGATGCGACCTTTGAAGTCAAACAGGCTTGTACAGGAATCCTGGTTCTCCCAGTCTCCTGGTGGCAGACGCTGGTTCAGCCCATCCAAACCCATTCCCAGACTCCTTCGCTTTTCCCATTGTTCCATTGATAGGCTGAGAAAGTAAGATTCTAGCTTCCCCAGCCTCCCTTCCAACTAGGCTGCGTGATACATTCATGTCCACTCAGCTGTAAGGGAAAGGTCCTAGGGCATTTCTAGAAAATATTTTCCTAAAATGAGAGAGAACAACATGAGGAGAAAGTCATTTTCTGTTTGTCACCACCCCTACTTCTTCCTGAACTGGATCTGTAAATGGATCAAAGGGTCGTAGCTATCTTCTGACTAAGAAGGGGGAACAAGAAGATGCCTATGACCCTGACCTGGTGCCCCATCTGGTTGAATTCATTGACCCAACTCTGGGGTTATTAGCTTCTAATAACCCCACATCCTTGCAAGATGATTAAAAAATACACTTCCATTGCTTATCGCATTCCTTACTGACATACAAGATTTATTTTGTTGGGCGAATATTTTAACTTCTCTGTGCTTCAAGTTCCCTTTATGTAAAATGAGAATAATAGTACCAGCTCACAGTTGTGGTTGTTGTTTTGGAAGAATTCACTGAAATATGTATTTGAACAGAGCAATGCATAGTAGATGCTAGCTATTTATTTATTTATTTTAAAGATTTTATTTATTTGAGAGACAGAACAAGCACAGAGGGAGAATGAGAAGCAGACTACCTGCCAAGGGGAGAGCCCAACATGGGGGTCGATCCCAGGACCCTGAGATCATGACCTGGGCCAAAGGCAGATGCTTAACCAACTGAGCCACCCAGGTGCCCCAGCAGACACTCTCTAGTTATATTATTGGAGCTGCATTGCCTTAACCAACTTGAAGAAGGTAGAATTAAATAAGGCTTTACTAGCTTACAAAACTACACAATATATTTTAACTTATAATTTCTCAATTAATTCTTCCAACAAATCTACAGGGAAGATATGATTTTTTTTTCACTCACAGACAAGGAAACTGAAGCTTAGCAATAGAGTTCTAAGGACACACAATTTTTTTTTTAAAGATTTTATTTATTTATTTGACAGAGAGAGAGAGACAGCCAGCGAGAGAGGGAACACAAGCAGCGGGAGTGGGAGAGGAAGAAGCAGGCTCCCAGCAGAGCAGGGAGCCTGATGCGGGGCTTGATCCCAGGACCCTGGGATCATGCCCTGAGCTGAAGGCAGACACTTAACAACTGAGCCACCCAGGCACCCCCAAGGACACACAATTTGAATGTGTCAGAGCTGGTGTGTGTACTCTAAAGTTCACCCCACACGCATTGGGGGATAGGAGAACCCTGAGCTGGGACAACTAGAAGTCACCAACCTAGAGAAACAGCAGGTCTCAAGCTCAGATAGGCTTACCATGAGTGCCAAAGAGAGATACTGAGAGTTCTGGAATGTGTACTTGCATATGTAAGCATGCTAGTCGATGGCGGAAGGGAGGACCTGGGCAGCAGCTGGGTTGGAGCACAAGAGCTATGGCCCAGAGACAGGAGAAAAGTATCAAAAACCCAGAAAAACACATAAGGCTGGTGCCTGACTCACAGGCCCTCATGAGCCAAGATGGTGATATGAATGTGTGGGACAAATATGGATGGAGGGGACTAGATGCTGGAAAGAGGGCACATGTCCTATCAAAAGGCATTTGAAAAAAATGTAAACACTGTGCTGATGAAATAAGACATGTCCTGGGAGATTACTGGCCACTGGTTTGCAACCTGGAAACGAATGTAGCAGGAAATAGAAGTCCAGGTTGTAAATGATTTTGAAGCCCAAGATAATTCCTCTCCTCTCCTTATTTGCTATTCATTTACTCCTTCATTCATTCATTGGTTTTACCAGTTAAAAATGTCTTTGGTTTCTTTGGTCCACGTGTAGTATGCTAGGTTCGGGGGTTGTTGAGACTCCAGAATGGAACGAAACACAGTCCCTGTCCTCAATAGAAAGAACATCATATTTATAAATTGCAAAACGTCCACAAGAGGCCTCAGAAGAGATCTTTTAGAGTGCCTTAGAGCACAAAGGACAGAGCAGCTGAACCTGCCAGGAGGGATCATGGGAGGCTGCCCAGAGGAAGTGAGACTTGACTGACATATGCAAATAAATAGGATATACTGAGTGTGCACGAGGTGACAGCAGTGGTTGGAGTGGAGAAGATTAAGGAGAAGAAACTCTGCTTTAGTGAATAGACACGAACAACTTTATATGTCAAAGTTTCTGGTTTAAGTATTTCATTCCAGGCAGAGGGAACAACATATGCAAAGGCAAGAGACATTAGATTGCATGAAGGGGTGTTGCTTTTCAAGGCATAAAGCCTTAAAGGAGGGCCAGATAATAAAGGGCTTTTTTGACAAGTTAGGGCATTTGGATTTTATTGTGCAGGCATTTGAAGGATTTTTTTCTTAAAAGACATTATTTATTTATTCGACAGAGATAGAGACAGCCAGTGAGAGAGGGAACACAAGCAGGGGGAGTGGGAGAGGAAGCATCAGGCTCATAGCAGAGGAGCCTGATGTGGGGCTCGATCCCATAACGCCGGGATCACGCCCTGAGCCGAAGGCAGACGCTTAACCGCTGTGCCACCCAGGTGCCCCTGAAGGATTTTTGTTAGGAAAATTCATGGGCAAATTAGCATTTAGAAGGATGACTCTGGAGTCTCTGTGGGGGGTGGATACAGAAGGAGCAAGATTAAAGACAGGGAGACCAGACAGAGGCTTCTTGCATAGCATGGATGACATGCGGTAAGGGATTGGACCAGGATAGGGAGGGAGGGGACTGATAGCAGACAGTAAGGGACATACCGTGATGGGCTGCACTTACTGTTCAGAAAATGCAGGAGAAAGAAGTGTAGGGTGGTGGTTCCCAAATTCCAGTAAGCAATAGAAGTACCTAAAAGCCACTTCCCACCCCTCACCTCCCCACCCCTCCCATAGTTCTGGGCTGGGGTTTAATTGCATTTCTAATAAATGCCCAGGTAATGCTGCCACCGCCGCTGTTGGGCTGGGTTCCATACTTGAAGGACCTCTGGTCTAGGTAACATGCGCCACTCTGCCTTGGATAGGCAATGGTTTAAATCTATTCTTCCTGAAATTTTGGAAGTTGAGGCATGTACTGAATTGGCAGCCTATCTTATTAAGTTATATGCAATTCGTATCAAAATAGGTGATCAGGTAGGAAATTCATGATTTGCCAAGTCTCTGATTCTAATAAGGACTAAAATCAAAAGGTTTTTGCACCAAGCAATTTTATTTTCTATGAATGATACAGAAACTGAGGCAGAAAGAGATGGAGGGAACTTCATTGATTTAGGCTTCCATAACTAGGAAGGTAAAATAATTTGGAGAGATGATGCATGAAGTTTCCCTGTAGTGTTTATCATAAGATCTTGTAAACAAGCAAATAATACATCAACATAATAATTCATACCCTGTAGAAAATATTTTTTATGAGGGAATACAGGAAATGCTATTTTCTCAGAAGAGCATCCTACAAGTAAAGTGGCTGGAAGGTAATAAATGAGTCTATTATTTCCTGAGGCTTTTTATAGATTTCTACTGTCCTCAAGATCTCTTAGGTTCTCTGCTTCTACTTTGCTGTGGGTTTTTCTAGGCATTGCAAACATATTTGGGTGTTTGATGGTGTAGCTCTGGCTGCTGAGAGCAGAGTTTTAAAACTGTGGTCCTAGGACCTCTACCAAAGATTGACTGAAATCAGAATCTCAGGGGATAGAGCTCTGAATCTGTATTAACAAACTCCCCGGGTGATTCACACACTGAAGTTTGAGAACCAATAGCATACATATTCGATTTCCAGGGAAAGGTTTTCTTCTCTCAAGAGACATTCTTATGCTCGTGTTGGTTTTCCTTGTAGTGACTCCACGGTTGTCTCTTTCTGCCCCTAGTTTTATTGAGATATAATTGACATATTGGTTAAGTTTAGGGTACACAGTGTGATGATTTGATACACATACCTATTTTGAAATGATTACCACAATAAGGTTAGTTAATAGCTCCATCACCTTACATGATGACTTGTGTGTTCACACGTGTGTGTGTGTATGTATGTGGTAAGAACATTTAAGATATATTCTCTTAGCAGCTTTCAAGTATATAATATTGTTAACATTTCTCTTTACAAGAAATTGTGGTAGATATTCAACTTAGTCCACAAACGCTGGTGCTTAAGGAAGCAACTCTCTTTCCTTCCTCCCTTCCTCCATCCTTCTCTCCTTCCCTCCTTGCTTTCCTCTGTCCTTCCCTTCCTTCCTTCCTTCCTTTCTTCCTTCTTCTTTCATCTTTCCTCCTTCTCTCCTTCCTTCCATCCCTTTTCCCTTACCTTTCCATCTTATTCCCTTCTGCGTGACCGAAACTTGGTTACTCAGTGGGAAGGATTGGGGGGCAGTGTAGATTTCATTTTAAGCAAATGGCACAAGTATTACACATATGATTTTCACACATGTCCTGTGGGTGAGAACTCAGCCACATAGTGACCTCTGGGTACAGGGGACCCTGGGCAAAGTCATCTTGGCTGGGCAACCTCATGCGCGGCTCAGCTTTCATAATTCAGAAGAGGGGAAGAAAGGCTTTTGGAGGAATAACTAGCAAGCTGCCACACTTCCTTTACATTTTTCTTTCCTCCTAATTTTGGCCAGACACCTCTCTAGAGGTTTACCTGAAGATCTGGTTTATATTAAGTGGTTTTTTTGTTTTCCCTTCAAAGCTTGAGCAGTATTATTTGAAGACTATTTTCTTGAGAATTGAGGAGGTGCCTGGGAAAGGCCTTAGCCCGTGTTCACTGCCAAGTTTAAGAAACTTCTAGGCATGTGGGGGAACTGGTGAACCTCCTGACAGGAGTCTGTGCAGAGGGAAGGACCTCCCCAGGGAGATCCCATCTGAAGGCAAGAAGCCTGCCAAAGCCAGCAGGGCCTGAAAAAGAGGCCTTTTGCCTTGAAAGGGAGCAGCGCAGCTGCGGGGTGGTCATTGTCACCTAGCCACTGATAGTACATTGGGGTCACTGGGGCGAAGAGCACCGTGTAACACCCAAAACCGTTTTACCAAAACCTGTAACATTTTTGGACCCAAGACACACTGTTTTGGGGGACCATTCCAGTGGTTTTTAACATGAACAGGAGAGCCGGTTTCCTCCTGTTGTATAATAATGACCTCGCAGTTCGACACCTCGCGGACCCAGCAGTGCACCTGGGCGGGACTGTGCAGTCTGAGGAGCTCCAGGGAGGAGGACCCTCCACGTGGAAGCGACACAAGGCAGCTTGGGTGTTTGGTGGAACTGTCATTAGCGTCACAGCGAGCACTGTGCCTTGAAGGCACCAATCGCAGCTAAGGGAGAGATTGCTGTGTCCAGAGGAAGCACTGAAGTTCTAGGGAGACACGCTGAGCAGACTGACAGCAGTGCGGGGGCAGCAGCTTGGACAGTGGTGTAGGCTGGTGGGTGAGCACAGGCAAGACCCTCATGCGGACCCCTCATGGGGAATTTCCAGTGCGCCAGAGCTCTTGCTTAAGTTGATGGAAGCCAGAGACAGGGAGACTTAGATTCCTTCAGGCAGAGACCCGTATAACTCAGGCTAGGGGCAGACGCTTCCCCAGACTGCTAAGAAGTTACTCTGCTTGATGGACTCCGCATTTTAAAGCTCAGTCGTTGCAATTTGAAAATGTCGCATAATTTAAATTGTACTGGTTAATCCTAAGGAATACCCTCCCTAACCCTCATCCGCATGCCTTCACTGATTTGAGTCGCTAAAGAAGGGACAACAACTCAGGGTGAGACAGCGTGCATGATATTACAACTAAACCTAGAGAAATAGCAGTAGCTAATCCTCCCTCCCTTGGGCCCACCCTGCACTTTGCATTTCTCCTTTAGTTCTTTGCTGTCGGCCTCTTATTTTATTTTTCTTATTTGATTTTGAGAAACTGGAAGATACCTCAGAGATTTGTTATAATCCGGGACATGTGCAGCCCAGCTCAGAGAGGAAGGTTAAGTGACTTGCCTAAGATGACATGGTTTCTTACTCCCTCTGTTAGATTATGGCATCCCTGGGAGCAGCCGTTGTGGCCCCTGCTATGCCGTGCTCTGCGGGGCCCGGTGCCTTGTCACCGACAGTGCTGTACGAATCAGCTGCAATGAGCTAAACCGAATCTTCCTTGTGTGCGATGAATTTTCATCTTGGAGAATAGAAGCAAGACTAAAATCTCTTGAGAAGCCATGCTTGAATTTAAAGGCCCAGTTCTATGCGAGGAACTAGGACTTGGATGCATCCTCTAGTAGATGAAACTTAAACAAAAAATGTATTTAACTAACACTTGCGTAATTCTTACCATGTGCCAGGCATTGTTCCAAATGCTTTCCAAATTTTAATTCCTTTGGTCTTCATAATAGGCCTAAGAGTGAGGTCCTATTATCCTCAATTTACAGATAAGGAGAGTAAGGTGTGGAGGGACAAGTCACTTACCACGGATCAGACAGTGAATAATGACAGACCTGAGCTTCAAACCCAGTCAGCCTGGCTCCACGCTGTGTTTCCAAGGGTGTGGACCACGTTCGGAGTTCTGGGCGATTTTCTCTCTCTTTTAAAATTATTACTGACGCGCAAGGCTTCCTCTGGCAACTTCGGCAGCCTGGTCACAAGCCCCGCGTGAGGCTCCAAGAAGTCGCCACTGGCGCAGCGGACTCATTTTCAAGTCTGTGTCAGCACAGAAGCCGCTGCGGCCAAACATGACACAACAGCCAGGGGTCTGGGACGGGAGCCCCGACAGAACCCTCGGGCACAGGCAGCGCGCGGGCACCGGCGTGGCTCTGCTGACACAGCTGGTCAGCCTCAAGAGGCTTCTGCGGTGGCGGGGGTGGCATGGAAGGAAGTCAAAACCTCCGGGGTTGTAGCTTTCTCTCTGCATCTTGCAGAGGTTGTAATTCATCCTGGCGAAAGCGGTGCAGCTCCAAGCGTTAGAACTGTGTCCTTGAATAACTTTTCTTATCCAAGATTTGAACAAAGTACAAGAGTGGTTAGGTTGTCGTTTAGACTTGCCAGAGAACAGAGGAGTGACTGGAACAATTTGCCATAAAAGGAAAAGTACTCATTTCCAAAGCCTTTGAGGGAAATGAGTGCTTTACTCAAATTTCAGATTTTCCCTGTAAGACACAAAACTAGCCAAAGACTCTTGGTTCAAACTGTGCTTGTTTCATCTTAATGATACATGGGATTTACTAGTAGAAAACTGGAGAGATTTTATACCTCAAATGTAACCTAAAACTGGTATTTAGTGGGATAGTGGAAACAGATTGAAAAGAAGTTATGGGTGAATACCAAAACTTAAAAAAAAAAAAAAAAGACAAAATTTGAAATGTTCTTGGCTGTGACTGTCATCAAATATCAACTTTCAACATTCTTATTTTAGCTCTTTTGAGTTTCTAGGCTGCTGTGATTTGACCAGTGTAGAGAAAGGGGTCCTTCCTTCACTATGGTAATTTCCCAGCCAAAGCCCTATCTTGGTACAGACTGCTTGTCATCTGCTTACTGGTTTCACAGAGATTCAATAAAGGGGACATCTTTTCCATTATAAAAAGGCAATTCCATTTTAAAAAGCTGGATAATTGTATACAGTTTAAATCAACCCTGAAATAATATTGGAACCGGATCAGATTCTGAGGTTAAAATAGATATCTTGGGACATATTCAACAGTTTGATGACAAAAGCCCACCTCCTGGGAGTTATAGCTTGAGAGGCTTTCATTGAATTTAGAAACAAATTAAATGGAAAGTCTTGAGCTGAAACGTGCAGCTCCCAACAATATGTGGGGCTTAGACATTTACCATACATTTTTTCAAGATCAAAGTACCTATCGAATGTCAACTAGATGGCAGGTACAATGATGTACGGTATGAATAAGAGACAGTTCTGACCTCAAGAAGTTTACAAATTAGATGATTTGAAGAACTGTTGTGTAGTTTTTAATCTTTTTGGGGTCATGGACCTCGGGTTGGTTAGGATTAGATTTAGCTGGAAGTTGCAGAAAATCTGAAATAACTATGGTTTAAACCAAGTGGTAGTTTATTTCTACTTCCTGCAAACCCGGGTAATCTGTAACTAGAATGGCACCCTCATGATTGTCAAGGCTGTAGACTTCTATATTTTCTTGTCATCTTCAACATTTGACTTCCACCTTACATGCCAGGATGTCTGGTGAAGCTTCAGCCATCATGTTGATGGAAGGAGGATGGAGATACTCTCTTCTTCTTATTTAGTGACACGACCACTTATTTATGCCTTGCTGCAAGGGAAGTTGGAGAATAGTCTTTATTTTGACATTTCTGTTCTCAGCTAGAACTGAAGGGGAGAATGAATATTGGGAAGGTTGACAATCATCATTCTATGTGACAGATGCCTTTAAGAATCTTTTTAAAAGCTAAGACCCCTTTAGAAAAATTCATATATGCACACACACATTTTAATATGATTTTAGGGTTTTTGCAGACTTTCTCTCCCCTTGAGTCCAACCAAGTTCTCTAGGAATATGAAAATGCATTAATGATCATTTTCAGCAGCACCACGACTGTCACAGGTAGGATTCTCCAGGAAGCATATCTGAGATGGAGTTAGAAGTTTTAAAGGATTTTGGGGGGGATAACACTTGTAGAAATAATAGGGGAGGAAATAGGATTGAGCAGGTGGAAAGCATCAGATAACTATGTAAGGCTGAGAAAACTCTGCTAGTCAATGGGTGGGGGGTACTTCCCAGCTCAGGTTGTCTGTTGGAGAAGTCTCACACTGGGCAGAAATGTCTTGGCCCTTACACCACTGTCTTGCTCTATTGCTCACTGAAGGCCTTCTGGGCTAGAGTGAGACCTTGAGGATAATTCTTAAAGGGGATCCTAAAGGAGATATAAGCTGGAGGCTATCTACTAATCATAGTCTTTTCAGATGAGCCCCTAGTCCTTTCCTGAAGGAACTGAGTCAAGCATCTTGATGTCTGCCACAGCCAACTGCCATTCAGAAGTTGCCATAGGTCCTGAAAAGCCAGCTGTGGCTGTTGACGTCACTCTTGTAAAATTGTACCTCTAGGTTAGCACTGATTCTTGGAGATCTTCCTCATTTGCTTATCTTGTATATTGAGTTTATGATAAAGCCATCGAACAATGCCTCCTGACTCAATCACTTTGGCCATTTGTAATGAAGAGCTCAAGAAAGGGTCAGGACAGCATCACTCTAGGATAGGGAAATGGAAGAGAAGCTTCATCACCTGAGCCATCTGAGGCTGAAATGTCATTTCTGTGACCACCTACTAACCTTAAAGGGGCTAATGCTGGTCAACAGTTTGAGTAATAGACACTTCCCACTATTTGAGAACAAGTTTCATGGTAACAATTACTCATTAGGGCAAAGAGTTATATGCCAATGCTCTGTGTCCAGTTCAAGGAGGAAGAACACATATCCTACATAAAAAATGGTGACAAAATGGCTTAAGTATTAAAATGATCAAAATGGAGCTCAGTTAATATTGTAGAAGTTTAGTTCATGTTCTGTCTTGAGTCTTGATTATTCACGTAACTGAAAGCCTAGGAGCTGTATGATAATTAGGACGGTATCAGCATGATGCTGCCTAACTTATCTACAAATGATGAGCTTGCTTGGGGCCAGGAGGGCCTTTGCCATAACAATATGTCAATAACCATCTAGCGAAAATGTGAATTTAAAATATAAAGTGTCCTTTTTTTCTTCCTTTTTTTCTTATTGGACAGCAACTGCCGAGGGTTAATTTAATTATACTCTTTGGTTCATGGCATACTAACTCAGCGTACTATTCATCCTTAATTTAATTTTATTATCTATTATTCTTAGCCCCAGTCCGCACCCCTACTTAGGCATTACTTCTAATACGGTTGATACCTGTCCTTCAGTAGTCTGTATTCTTGAAAAGTCTGTAGGGTTATTATGTGTGTATCTGTATTTTAAATTTCTATAAACTTCACTCTGTCAATCTCCCTTGATTTTGAAAAAATTTAACATCATGTTTTAAAGTTATACTCATGTTGCTGTACATCCGCCTAGTTCTTTGCTTCTAACAGTTGCCTGGAATTCCAGAGCATGCCTCCACACCACTCTTTGACCCCTTCCCTAGTGACACCTCCCTTGGGTCATTTCCAACTCCCTGATGCCACAATCAGTGCTGTTGAGAGTCACATCTCCTGAGATAAGATACATGAAATATAAGCAGTAACTTGATGCCTTTAAGGCATTTTCAGAGTTGAAACTACAAAACCTGCTGGAACAGGAAGCAAAGCTTCCAGCACAATAGTACTCAACAGCGTGCTGTGGTTCTCCTTAGGTCAGAAGACATTAGGCAATATCTGGAAACGTTTTTGATCGTCATGACTGGCATCTAGTGGGTAAAGGCTAAGGATGCTGCAATCCAAGACAGCTCCCTACAACGAAGAATTAGTCGATCTGAAATGTCAATAACACTGAGATTGAGAAATCTTATTATAGCAGAATTATTTTTAGTGCTGCAAATGTATTTCTTTTATACATTCTTTGAGTCTTGATCCGGATTGCTTTTCTTGTTTCTGCTTCCTCGCTATTCTGTTACACTGACATTCCTTTCCTCATTTGTCCTCTTTTATTTCTTGGCTCTCACTTCTGTTCTCTCTTGTTCTTTTGTGGCCACCTGTTTTGATTGGGATCAGTTCTTGGCAACTTCTTTCTGCATACCTGCAGCCAGGTTCTGTTGAATGGCTTGATGTGACTTCCCATCCCAATTCTGCCTACTTCTTAATATAATGCAGTAATATTTCTTGGTATAAATCAATAACTTAATATTCTGATTCATACATCTGTGGAAGAGATGTTAGTTACCAAAAAATCTCCATTCTCCACTTTACCCTACTAATAGAACACCAATTTTATTCCAGGTGAAATTAATAAGATATTAAATATCAAGGCTGTCTTTTCAGTTATTTGGGCCATGTAAGTGATAATTGTTGGGTGGATCTTCCAAATGTTCCTTAAAGAGCAGACCAATAACTACCATGCCTTTTTTTCCCTTTCTCTCTCTCTTTTTTTTTAAGATTTTATTTATTTATTTGACAGAGAGAGAGACAGCCAGCGAGAGAGGGAACACAAGCAGGGGGAGTGGGAGAGGAAGAAGCAGGCTCCCAGCAGAGGAGCCTGATGTGGGGCTCGATCCCATAACGCCGGGATCACGCCCTGAGCCGAAGGCAGACGCTTAACGACTGAGCCACCCAGGCGCCCCTTTTTCCCTTTCTCTTTACCTCTTCCTTATTTCTTTCTATAATATGGACATAATTATTGGAGCTCCAGCAGCGATCTTGCATAATGAGAAAACCTTGATGGTAGAAGTCAATTGTAAGAATAGTGGAGTAGAGATAGAGTTTGCGTCCATGATGATAGTGCAACCACTACCACAGCCCTATTTCTCACTCTGGAATTACTATATGTAAGAAAGAAACAGTACTGAATCTTATTTAATGATAGCATGTGCTTAGCTCATGTGGACTCCCCCCCCCCAACTCCCCCGCTGGATAGAAGGGGTGCTTTCAGGATGCTAGCAAAATGAAGTTTGAACCTAGAAAGCTAAGACCATGCTGGACTCATGAAAGTAAATTCTCCTCTCTGAAGCCTCCCACCTCTCTGCTACTTTTCCCAGGTGATAGACTTTGACCTCACCTGCCTTCATGCTTCAAGATTCACACCATCATAAGCATTCAATGTGAACTATCCACCCATGAAACCATCTTTTCTATTTCTAGCAAAATATTATTTTAGAAGATGTTTACCACTTTCAGATATTGTTTACTTGGAAACATTAGCAAGAAGCGATGCGAAAGGACACTGACCTTCAAACATGGAGAAGGCACCAAATTTCCAAGGTGACCAAGAAAAGAGTCAAGAATCATTACTGATTTAAAAAAAAAAAAAACATTTCAGGGGAAAAACTTCTTTTTTTTCCTCTTAGATTCCATCCCAAAATGGTTTGCATTTTTTGTGAAGGTTAAGGAGGTTTTGCCATTATAGGTCATGGAGGGCCGATATGAAGGTGACATTGAGCTCTTGCTCAATTATGATGTTATTTTTATGAGGCTGGAGGAACAATTGCATTAGCAGTATCCTTCTCATCCATAGATATCAAGAGTTAGTATTTTGACTGGATGACTAACCTAAGGATGTTTCGAACACTGTAAGGTGGATGTGACAATAATCTTTCTTAGAGTACTACAAATTCCACTAAAGTGGAATCAACTTCATGGATTTGGAAACACCAGTACAACTGTCTCAGAATAGGAAATCCACTTATTCATATAAAGATCATGCTAGATCAACATTGCGAGGTGTTACAGGAGCTGGTGAGGCTGGGATTCGCTGTTTCTAGTCTGTGGTATTTCTAGGTTATAGCCTTGGGGGACACTTAGAAGACATTGCTATCTGAATGAATTAGTGCCAAGTCATGTGCATTTACCCGGTACCCAGAGGAGCTTTATGAAAGCCTTACCAGTGTCTTTGTGTGTGTGTGTGTGTGTGTGTGTGTGTGTGTGTGTGTGTAACATAATCTGACAGAAGGCATGAGAGAAGTTAGAGCTAACTCCTGAGGCAAAGCTTGAAGATGGAAACCATCAGGACACAACCAATAGCATATTATTAGGGAATACAAGTGTATATAGCTATTTTTTGGATGGATAACCTTAAATCTTTCAGTCTCTTAGGACAATTTTACTCCTCAAGCTTTAATTAGATTTCCTTGAACTCCAACCCTGTGGTCCTTCCCAATATCTTCAGTGATCTCAGAGGATTTGTTTTCCTGATTCACCTTAGTTTTGAGTTCTGACTTCTCAGTTATACCTTCTCTGTTGTGAATTTTTTGTACAGCTTCTTTACACTCAGCATCACCAAGCTGGACAATTATCTACATTTTTCAAAGTACAAGGACGAATGGCATAAATATTCACCTTCCTGCAGGGAAACTGAGATAAAAGTGGTTAAGTAGTTTGCCCAAAGTCACCCATCTAGTAAGTTAGAAAGAAGACTGCAGCATGGGTCACGTGGTCAGGGAACTTACAGTCTTGTGACAAGGCAAATGATGACCATACAAAGAGGTAAGAAGAGGTAATGGAGGCAGGGAGGGGGCTGTGGAGTTGCTCTGTCTGGTAGAGCAGGAATACCCTCAGACAGGGAAGACTGCGTTACACTGGAGTCAAGACCTGAAAGATAAATAAGCCCTCAAAAGTTGAGGGGAGGGCAGGAGGGAGGAAATGTGAGAACAAAACCCCGGATGCAGGACAGTATGGTGGAGAGTGTAGTGGCATCCTCGATCACCAGGTATATAGGAAGGAGCAGAGGCAGATAAAAGGCTGATTAGATAGAAATATGCTATGCTGAGGAGTTTAGGTTTTATTCCATGGGCAACCGGAGGCCATTGAAGGAGTTTGAACAGGAGAGGGGCATGATTGGATGTGTAGGTTAAGCTATTTAAATGAGTTCTCTGCCCACTGGCAGCATCCTTATTCCCTACTGAAGCCTATCGACTGATGGGCTATTAGACATGGGTCTTTGTAGTCAAGAACTGTCCAGCATAAGGTGACTCACCGTAAGAGTAAGCACTGTTTCTGGCATGACATCATTTCCTCTCCAAGTGCAGGAAAGCCACAGAATTTTTCTCCATCAAATCTCTGGGTGTTTTGCTATCACAAGTCAGAAAAAGATAGTTTCACATTCTTTCCAACTTCATCTCCAGCTTTCCAATGGAAACAGAATTACAGTCCATGGAAGAAAATGATCACCCTGACCAATCCATAGGCCCTTTATTACATGTGATGCTGGTCTCAGGCAAGCCTCCATGACCTACCCACTCAGTTTTCCATTTCTTTTTCTTAAGATCCTGGGGGCCTAAACCAGCAACCACTTCCCTCCATTGCAGGTGGCTTGAAAATGAGGTTACTCACTCACCGTATAGCAGTTAAAGGCATAACGTGCTCTTGAGAGAGACTCTCTCTAGTTCTGAAAAATAATGCTCTTTTCAATATGGTGAAAGTGCTCTCTTATAATTTATTTAAGATGTCATAAAGTTTCTGCCAACCCTGCCCTTTCAAACTCCAGCCTCAAATTCTAAACTGGAGCACTGAGCAGCAATTATCTTAAAATTCTCCTAATCATTCTGCCATAAGTAACCTTTCCCCAAACAGTCTAATAGCATGAGTGTTTTCCTTCAAAGGAAATGTTCCAAACTTCATTTTTAATATTTTTTCCCAAGACAGTTGAAACTATCTGAAATGTACACAAGACTTATAAAATGGCAATACAATAACCTTAGTAAGACTTTAAACTCATATCGAGTTTCTGAAGTCGTAGTTCTCCTTCAGGACAGGCCTGAGGCAAAATGATACCGTAAGAAATAGTTGCACGTACTCTGTTGGCAAAATTTCTCTCAAGAATGTCTGCTTTTGGATTTTATACCTCAGTGTGCCTATACTACCTCTCCCAGAGTAATTTTTATTTTGAGACTGATTGCTGTATCACAGGGTCCAGATATACCCTGAGACTTGGATGAATCTGAGTGGTAGGGTCGTGTGAATCATGTCGCTCTTTAATGAAACCGTTACATGTCTACTAATTAACCTAGGGAATAAGATGTCTCTAGAAAAAATAACTCTTGAATTTACAAATTGCCTTTAGACTCATAGAGATAGACCTGATGGACTTGGGGGCCAGGGAGCCTGATATTAGTGATCATATGATAACATATGTGTATGATGATTTGATTCCTATTTACTTCTTCCACTAGACTGTATGCTCCATGATAGTGAGGCCATGTCTGTTTTTTCTCATCACTGTATTTCCCACGGACAGCACAAGGCACATAAGGGTAAATCAGTATGGGAGGGGGGAGAATAGAATGGTCTGGAAGCTACTTGAGAGGCACATACATGTGCACATGATACAGACATAGACATAGAGGTAAGAGAATGAGTGCCTTCGTCATTTCAGGCTGCACTGACAAAGTGTCACAGACTGGGTGGCTTAACAACAGAAATTTATTTTTCACACTTCTGAAAGCTGAAAGAGAAGATCAAGGTCTGAGTTGATTTGGTTCCTGGTGAGACCTTTCTTCTTGGCTTGCAGATGGTCTCCCTCTCTTGCTGTGTCCTCATATGATGGAGGGAGAGGAGGGGAAGGAAAGAGGGAGGGAGAGAGACAGAGGAGAGGAGAGGAGAAGAGAGGAGAGGAGAAAAGAGGAGAAGAGAGGAGAGGAGAGGAGGGGGAGAGGGGAGGAGAGGAGAGGAGAGGAGAAGAGAGGAATCTCTTCCTCTTCTCATAAGGCCAATAGTCCTGTTGGGTTAGGGTCCTGCCCTTATGACCTCATTTACCCTTAATTAACTCCTAAAGACTCTGTCTCTAGATTCAGTCACATTGGGGATTAGGGATTCAACGTAAGAATTCTGGGGAGACACAAGCCCATACAGTGGGTTTCAGAGACAGGAGGACTTGAGGTAAAATAACAGTGATTTACTTATAATCTGTACAGTCTCGGGCAGTTTAAAGTTTCTGAATCTGTTTCCTTATAAAAAATTGAATATAAATAATACTTACCTGAAAGTTTATGAAAACAATAACTAATATAAATACAATGCTTGACTCAGGGCTTACTCAAGGCAGGAACCCAATAAATAGTGTCTCTCTTTTTTGTCCCCGTGAGGCTCTCTTGGAGCTGGCCTCAGATGGGACTGAGACATATGTGGCAAACATTGGTGGGGTTGGATGTCCAGAAGCCTCTTTACATGGGGATCCTTGACAAAAGAAGAATCTGGGCTCAAGAAACCTGACTGTTATATATCACCTGCTTATCATACAGGTGAGAATATAGGTGAAATGAATTTGAATGACAACTAGTCCCTTAGATCTGTCTGAGCCCTCATTTGACTTGTGCCCAAGTGCTATGGTGACTGGAAGCAGGGACAAAGACCCCAGTAAAAATGATTAGCAATTTCACTATAAGGCCTGTGTAGAGAATATTAATAGCCTTATTTGGGTATTTCTGTAAAAGAATGAAGAGAGAGAGGTTGAAAAGAAAGAGACAGAGAAATTCCTTTTTATAACACAATAGGACAAAGGGCTAGTCTGGAATCTTGAGTTCTCTGTTGTCCCAGCTGTGGCCAGAGATGAAAGTGTCCTATGAATATCTGATGAGAAAAGTGGTGCCTGTCTGACCAGAAGAAATACTTCAGAATTTGTGTCCAGACAGGAGCAGATATTTTCCAGAGCATGTCTCCTAGCTTCTTTGCAGGTAGATTGAGTCAAACGGAGCAGAGAAGGGCCAAAAGATGAAGTGATCTGGAAGATTACTGTTAATTTGACTACTTTGGGCTGATAACTGCCTGGTATTTTTATTGATTATTTAGCGAGGTACACAGGAAAGAAAGCTGGACCTGCAACCGGAAATCCCACCTCAAGCAAACCCCATTATGTTACCTATCAAGTATATAATCCCTTTCTAATGTAAGTTTTATCTTCCTTATGTGTAATATGATGATCGTCACATTACCCTGCAGGATGATTTTATAGAGTGAGTGACGTAAAGTATCAAGTACTTGGTACCGAGTAGAGAGTGAGCATGTTTAGCGAATTGGGTTGCCTGGGCAGAAGACTCAGAATGTTGTCAGCTCTGACATCAACTATTTTGTCCATCCTAGCAAGTGTTTAATTATTGTTGACGGACTGGATTTTGCCGTCACACAACGTCAATCTTAACAATTATCTGATCCATTTCTACTTTGCCTAGGCATCAAATGTTCTATTTTTTTTTAATTTGCTTTGTAATTCATTGGTAATAGGCATTGCTTGTTTGATTACAACCTCATTGCTGAGGCAGCATTTTGAGTGAACTCCCATATAGTCCTGGGAAGTCGGAGTCCTTTTGGACTTCATGCTGCATCAAACCAGTGAGACCGTTTCTGAAGTGATATTTTCCAGAAGAACTCTGGCTCCAACTTTTCCAGAGCAAGCTGGGGACATTGGTTAATCCATTTAAAAACTCTTTTCAGCCAAATTCTTAATTTGTAAAAGGGAAGGTATTGAGATTGAGAAGATGAGTTTAACACAAAATGTAGTGACTCAGTGCTCAGGGCAGTTGGTCCTGAAGAGAATTTGGTGGATTTACCCTGAATTAGATCCTTCAACTATAGCAAATGTCAAGCTTAAAATAGAGTAAGTTAGAAGAAATGAATTGGCACCTTGCATTATTTTTCTATCTTGTATGTTCTCTCTAAAGAAGCAAGAGGACTTAACCTGGCATTCTTCGCAAGGTCTGAGCTCTCCTTGTCTCCAAAGGAGAATTAACAGACTTTCATGAAAGACAGAGTTTCAGGCACACCAGAGTGGGCCCAAAGAGCGAGAGGTAACTCTGCTGGTACTTTGTATTCTCAGGGGGGAATTGCTCTACCCAAGGGTTTGATGCCCCAAACACTGAGAAGGAAAACAGAAGGGTTGCAGGTGACCCAATGAAGGAAGGCTGAGACACAGCACCCTGGACGTGACCTTGATGTGAATGTCTGCCTGTGGGTATGAGGGATGGCCACTAGGCTCCGCAAATTCTTCCCTGGTGATGCTTAGTGCAGAAGGTGGTGGGGCCACAGACCTTGGAAAGCATTTTGTAGGATTTGTTAGAGATCATCCCCACCATCGACATGGTAGACTAAGTAGATGCCTCATTCTTACCTTTGCAGGTTTAAGTTCTAATATAAGGGATGTGAGGGTGACGAAACCATAAAAATACATGATATTGAACATTGTGCTGACGTTGATCAACAGTTGCAGGATTTTATACATGTTGCTAATCCATTTCATTCTGAGATAAAAAAATTACTCCTTCAGTAAGTCATTTACATGCCTGAATGGGAACCACTCATGAAACATTTATCGTTTCGTGGATGGGAAAGTTTTCTTAAAAACATAAAATGAGCAAAATGTCAAATCAGCATATTAAAAATTTAGGAACAGCCTAAATATCCATTAGCAGAGAATGGATAAACTGTAAAGTTTTACTAGAACAGAATTGAATGCTAGTACTTTTCAAACTTTAGAGTGCATCTAAGCCACACACAGATCTTGTTAAAATGTAGATTCTGGTTCTGTAGATCTGGGGTGGCTCCTAAGATTCTGAATTTCTGACAGACTCCCAAGTGACACAACGCTGCTGATCCACAGACACTAACTGGAGTAGGAAGTTTCTACCAAGAGTTAACAGGCACCAGAGCCACACCTGCCCGGATAAATAAATCTCAAAAGTATAACTTTGAGGCAAAGAACTACATTGCAGAAGGATATGTAGGATAAGATATAATTTACATAAAATTTAAATAGCGTAACTGTATTTTTATTGATGTGTGATGCATGGGTAGTGAAAGAGTAAAAACAAGCAAATGACAATAAAATTCAATTCGTAATAGTGGCTATTGGGGGGAGTGGACAGAGAAGATGCAGAAATTATAGGAGGCTTTCATATGATCTACAGTGTCTGTTTCCTAAACTTGGTGGTGGGTACAAAGGTGTTTGTAACATTATTTTCTATATTTTTGTATATCAACATTAGGACTTAAGGGTGTGTGTATGTACGTACGCATGTGAGCATGTGTTATTTCAGTGGTCTAACGGATTTTGTATTAAAATTTGAGCCTTTTTCCTTGTGATCTTTTTCCTTATGATCTCTTCAACTAAAGATACAGTTGAAGAATAATCACAACTGAGTTTATTCCTTGGAGACATGGAAGATGGGTAAAGAACCATCAATAGTGCTATATTTGGAAAAGGAAAACAAAATTTATTTAAGAAAAAATATATTTTCTTAAGTATCTTTAGCAGAGGTGTCTATTTTTTCCATGATAATTCTACACATACTTCATTGTTAACGTTTAAAATTTCTCAAAAAATAGATGTTACCATTCTGGTAAAAGAGAAGCTTCTATAAAGCGTTTTATTTAAAAACAGCTGATATTTTATCATTAGCCACATGTAACATTGACGTACTTACAAAGAAACGTTTTCTGTTTAGTTATTATATCTTTGGTTAAAATTAGTTTTAATTTTTTTTCTAAAGGAAATTAAGGAAGGACTAGCGATTTCAGTGAGTAAAAATAAATGTTACAACTATTACAAGAGGTAAAAATGAACAAAAGATAAAAATAGAATGCTCATAAAAGGAGAAATACAATTAATATATAAATATCTAGAATTATGTTCAAGTTCACTGGGTTTGAAAAAAGTACATAATAAAACAACTATGAATGATTTTTTTGCTCTTCTAATTATCAAAAAAATTTTATTTTTTTTAAAAACTGCAATATTCTTTTGAGGATGTGGTAATGCAAACACTTTTGTTAATTGTAGTAGAGTAAATTTTAACAATTTGGGGCACTATTTGGCGATACGTGCCTAGAATTTTAAAAAATGTTCATATTACCAACTGAAGAATCTCTTAAGAATTTTATCTGAAATTCAAGAAAATATGTGTAACTCTTTTATCACAATTTTATATATAGTATGTATATATACTATATATTGAAAATTTTATATATGGTATATATACTATAGATATAGTGTATATATAGTGAAATTTTTTGAAATAACCTATGTCAGTTTGAATCCTATAGGACAAAGATGTGCAGATGAGAATATACATGTAAGAAATACATTGGATGAAACTCCTGTGAAAGATAAAGAAAGGGGAATGGGAGATGGAAGAGCCCTCAGACTGAGATACAGTTCTGACACCTGTGAAGGGAGAGGAGGGACAAAGGACTGGATAGCATGAGCCTCAGACTGGAGTGTAGTTCTTAGAAAATCCTGGCTATAAAGATGGGGGTCCTTGAAGAAAGGCTGTAGGATTCTTGCTTTGAGTAGGAATATCCTGGCTCTAGTGCCCACTCTTTCTCTGTCATTGGCCGGGAACAGCTCTGGAGAACCCCGGCCTTGGTGTGAACACCATGGCAGAGCTGAAGGAACAGAAGCTGGGGCTGTCTGTTAACTATACTAACTGCTGCAGCTCCTCTTGGAGGAGATCTGAGCAGTACAGCTCCATGATGGCGTACAGCCAATATGTCTAGAAGATAAAGTTTTAAGGTCAGCTACACTATTCCTCAGGGTAGTCTTGATGATGTAACAACCAACCACCAGCATGAGAGAATACAATAAAGTTCTAATTCTTGCTCATATCACAGTCCCATCAGGTATTGGGTAAATGGCCTTTTGTGTAGTGATTCAACAATGCAGATCTTTTCATCTTCTATGATTCCTGAGTCTTCAACTTGATCTTTGTGTCCAGCTGAGAGAATAAGGAAGAGAGCACACAAGGAATTATGTGGAAGAGGTTAGGGACAGGCTTAGCGGTGACCAACATCACTCTCATCTATGTTCCATTGACTAGAATATCGTGGGTCTAAGTGCAAGGACAGCTGGGTTTGAAGAGAAGCACATGGATGCTGGTGCTAAGTGGACTCATCCTGCCACGTCATGATGAATCCATTCAGTAGAATATTAGCCAGATATTTACAAGTGTCTTTAAAACTGATTCTTAATTTTATTGAAAGCTATAGGTAAATTTAATAAGGCTTTAAAACTATATAATAAAACTGGATAGATAGATGATAGATAGATAGATAGGTAGATAGATAGAAGATAAATAGATATAGATATATCAACCATAGAAAACAACCTGAATCTATGAAGAGAAATAATTCAAGAAAGAAATTTTCTAGAATATTAGCATAATTGTTTTAGAATGTGCCATTGTGGGAGTTTTCTTTTTCTAATTTATATTTATTGTTGTTTTTAAAATAGAAAAAGTTGATATTTTTTTAATGGCAAGAAAAACTAAATCATTTTAAATGTTTATTATTTTTCCAAGCATTTTTCTCTACCTTCCTATAAATTGCTATTTTATATTTACAAACAGAATCTATAATGAACGATGTGAAAGAATTAACTCTGGGCTGCTAATAGTAATTACCTAAAGATTGGGCTGGGAATGAGAAAGAATGACCTGAGTAAAAAGAAACAAAAATATTCTTGCATAAGAAATAATTTCTAAAAGGAATATACCCTGCAGACATTTAGGACAGAATTTTTGTGTAAATTAAAGTTTAAATTTTAGGACATAATATTGTTTTGTTTTTGAAAAACATGTTTTATGTCATTTAAAAATTAAAGTTAAATCACTGATTTTTGCATATTTAACTCTTCCAACTTAAGGAACTTCCACGTTGTTATCATGGGGTAATTTTGTTTTGATCCACTGAAAGTTCTGTATTTGGCCCCCCTCCTCCACCTCTGGCCTGCCTCTGTTCTCAATAAGGCAGCTGATGTCACCCACTACTAAGGCTCTGGCTTCCTCCAAAGCCACATTCTCTCGCGGGAGGTTAGTGCTGATTAACTCAATGATGGCTTTAATGTCAGTCACCACTGCAGCCTGTAAGCCGTTCCTGATTAAGTAGGATTCATGCCACATATGGAGTGAAACTAGTATTTTAAAACGAAGCAAAACAGCACACACACAACCTTCAAAAACAGAGGGGCTGACACATTTTACAGTATATTTCTCTCCAAAACATCTTGATATGAAGTAAACAAATGGTCAATTTAGTTTCCTTTTCAAAACCAATCAGCCATTTCCAAAATAAATTAATCAGACTCTAGGGGTCTCCATTCTATGGCGATGTTTACTTCTCTTCGTTGGCTTCAATCTTGGAGTCCAGATGGGACTAACACCAGCTAAACTTTCTTTTTGATTGGTTTGGGGTTGCTGTAGCAGCTGGGGGCAATCTCTGGTGAATTTGGTTGATATGATTTCTGCCCCTCAAATGAAGAGGCTCATTTATCCTTAACCCTGAATCTCTGATAAATCTACTTATTTCCCATATACAAATATTAGTAGCAAGTTGGCATAGAATTTTAACCATTGCTATCTATTTGATGAAACCTCAACATAATCATCATTATCTGAGCCAATTTTGTACTGATGACTAGAGTGGATGCTGATAGGGAATAATGGAAATAAATTAGGAGTTGCCCATTTGCTGAAAATAGCCATGTGTAGCGCACTTGCTTCATAACACGCTAGCCTGACTTTTTTTGTGTTGAAAAGGAATATTCTAGATTCCTTCAGAAGCTGTAGAAATACCATAGCTAACAGACGTTCTCTGGAATGAACCTTGATACTATCGTGCAACTCAGACTAGTCACTCTTTGGTGGCAGTTCTTAGATTTTGGGGCCCAGATTATGATGAACAGTCTTATCAGGTGATTTTGTGTGAACTTAATGCATCTGTGAGACCTGACATGCCTATGAGTTGTGAACTTCGGATTTTGGATATGCAGAACAACTTGGCTTATTAATACCCACAGTTCCAAACAGGGGTGTTAGATGAGCTATTGCTGATGATTCTTAAATATGTCCTTTTTTTTTTTTTCAATCTTCTACTTTCAGTTGTTATTTATTTTACTCTCTGCTGCCCAATTTAGAGACCCAGATATCTGACCCACACAGATGATGATGTAGAAATATTCTGCTCTTTTTATCCTTGCCTTGCAGGTAAACTGTTATCTAAGTTAACACTGGGAAAATAAAGTCTTTCCGATTCATTCAACACTTGCTTAGATTTTTATCAACATGTTTACAGGATTGTTACCGCAGTGTAATTAATAATATGCTCTCATCTCCATGTTATTTGCTTTGATATCTTGCTGACTCTTAGCACTTCTTTTTTCCTGTAATACGCTGAAGCGGCAGAGGCGAGTAACACCAGGCATGGGTGTGTGTAAGTACAACCAGAAGAGAAAGGCTGATTTGGTCTTCCACCAAACAACTAACTTCTTCATACTTGAATGGTTTTTAATATAGCAATTCTTTAAACTGTTTCCATATTTAGTTTCAATGTTAAGTCCTGCCTTGCAGTAATACTTTTTATTTCAACGGAGTTTATCCTCCCTAGTTCTCCCCATGTTGGAATGATTACGGTGCTGAGCGCTGGATCTCCCCACCATCTGTGGGAAAAGTGCAGCATTAACCAGCTGTCTCCCTCCTCATGAGTTTGAGTCCAGCTTGGTGCAGGAAGGAAGACCAATGTGGCATTTCCGCGCTATACCACCTTTGCAGAGAGCCAGGTACACAAAGATCTATTGTGATTTGAGGATGGCTGCTCCCACAACGCATAGTTCTCCCATGCCCATCTTCTTCATTCTGGAGTTTACTCATTGGTCCCCTGTGAGAATAATTGTAGAGGTCTGAGAAAATTAATAGGCTGAATGCTGGTAAACTCTTTGAAGATGAGAAGTACTTTATAAGTGCTAATTATAATTTGTTTAAATATTTTAATTTTTTTATTATGTGAAATGTTATCTATGGAATTTTTGTTGACACGTTAAATGTGCTGAAACATCTTTGCTTTGAGGCAAGACAAAGTGGTTTAAGCCAAAATATTGATTCCAAAATTTTTCTTTCTTGACTGTTGGCTGAAAACCAAACTAAGTCCAACCAAACTAAAAAAGCCAAGCCAAACCATCCAATCAGTAATGTCCTATCAATAGCCAATATATCTTATTATTTCACCATAGAATGAGGTAATTTTATGTGCTTAATATTATGGGTTCAGAAGTTACAGAAACTGGGTACATATTCAATCTTTGCCAATTACTAGCTGTGAAATATTGGGCAGTTATTTAATCTCTTGAGATGTCAGCTTTTTCATCTGTAAAATGGGATGTTGGGAAGGCTAAGTTCTATAATGGGTTTGTAAAACAGTGGCCCATTGAAAATAAGTCCTTGATTCGTCTGTTTGGGGTGCGATAAGAAAAATGCCATAGACTGGATGTCTTAAACAACAGATACTTATTTCTCATGTTTCTGGAGGCTAGGAAGTCCAAGGTCAAGGTGCCGGAAAATTTGGTGTTTGGTAAGAGCCTGTGTTCTGGTTCATAATTGGCCATATTCTTGATGTGTCCTCACATGGCAGAAGTAGCAAGGGAGTTCTCTGGTGTCTCTTTTACGAGGACACAAATCCCATCAATGAAAGCTCCACCATCATGACCTAATCACCTCTCAAAGGTTTTACCACCAAACACCATCACATTGGGGGTTAGGATTTCAACATGTAGAGTAGGAGGAGGGGAGACACAAACATTCAGTCCATAATAATGCTCAATGAATACTAGGACTCAGGAGTTGTAAAGCACTGACATTCAGCCAGTGTTTCAGTATCTTATTTTTCCAAACCCACGACCTATGCCAGCACCTGGACTGATTGGTGATGTCTGAACCTAATTAATTGGTGTCCTTGGTGTACTGGTGGTTGAACTACATAGTTAGTAGTATGTTGTTATTAGACTATTTCAAAGCCGGGGGGGGGGGCTTTGTATTCTCTAACTCCCAACACTTCAAATTCTACTTCTCTCACCCTTTTACCATCTCCCAATAAAAACAAAGTAATGACGCAAAAAATCCAGTCCAAACAGTGAAATGCTCCTTTTGGAGACCATTTTATTGATGTGTTGTCTAAAGAAAAAATGTAAAATGTAAACAATAGCAAGAGTCCACTGTTGGTTTTAGAAAATCTTACACTATTATACTCCTAGTTACTTAATGTTTGACTGGGTGCCTGCTGAGTGCTTCCCATTGTTATGTCTCTCTCCCTCCCTCCCTCCCTCCTTCCTTCTCCCCCACTCCCACCCCCACCCCTCCAGTCTGTAGAGAAGGTGGCATCGCCTTGTTGAGCCACTGACTTGCTATGTGACTCTGGCCTCTTCAGAACTTCTGCGGTCCTCCGTTTTTCTCTACTCTTTTGGTAGCATGATACATTAAGTGGTAACTATTGGGTATTCATAATGATGTTATTTTAGCCAAATATATAAGAATTCCTAATTCTAGACTAGAATTTAACCAGGCCCAAAGAGAGGTCTGGCCCTTGCCCTTGACTAGTGGAGGTTATCTCTAGGTCCTTGGAATGTCCTGTCTAATAAGAGTGTCTTCGTTTACCTGGGGGTTTTGAGCCATGTCAGAAAGTCTAAAATGTGATTTATGGTAGTGACTTTGGGTCCTACAGTATTAGCTTGCTCTATAAAGAGACTAGAGACTAATGTCAGCTATGTGGCAGTTCATGGAGCCCCAATAAAGACACCAGAGCTTAGGTAAGCTTTACTGGTTGACAAAGCTCTGTGCATACTGTCATACGTCATTGCCAGGAGGAGATAATACTGGCCATGACTCCACAGGGGGAGGACAACTAGAAGTTCAATGTGTGCAACCTCCTGGACTCTGCTCCATGTGTCTCTTCCCCTGGTTGGTTTTAATTTGCATTCTTTAGCTTAGAGTAAACAGTAGCTGTGACTATGATAGCTTTCAGTAAGTTCTGTGAGTCCTTCTAGTGAATTATTGAAAGGAAGGGCTGTCTTGAGGACCTCTGAACTTCGAGTTAGTGTCAGTAGTGAGGGTAGCCTTGTGGACTGTGCTCCTAACTCTGTACTACCACATAAAGTTTTGCTGAAGGTTGATTTAGATTATATATGTTAAAGCACTGAGAATAGGGCCTGGTACAGAGTAAACCTAAATAAAGCTCCTCCTCCTCCTCTTCCTCCTCTTCCTCCTCCTCCTCCTCCTCCTCCTCCTACTCCTCCTCCTCTTCTTCTTCTTCTTCTTCTTCTTCTTCTTCTTCTTCATCATTATTATTATTATTATTATTATTATTATTATTATTATTTTATATCTTCTGAAGTAATACCATGCTGGGAATATAGGACCTGAGAAGTTACTCTACCAGGGTTGTCAAATGTAGTAAATAAAACTACAGAATATGCTTCTACTAAAAAAAAATTTTATTGGTGCACCTAGGTGGCTCAGTGGGTTGAGTGTCCGACTCTTGATTTTGGCTCAGGTCGTGATCTCAGGGTTGTGAGTTTGAGCCCCAAGTCAGGCTCAGTGCCCAGCATGGAGTCTGCTTAAGACTCTCTTTCCCTCTCTTTGTGCCCCTCCCTGCCACACTCTCTCTCTGTCTCAAATAAATAAATCTAAAAAAAATTTTTTTTTTGTTAATCTGAAATTCAAATTTAACTGGGCTTCTTATATTTTATCTGGCAACCCAAGACATAGCCCAACATGTTCATTTTCTAGATAAAGAAGCTATGTTCACAGAGGTTAAACATGCCAGTATCCATAGTTAGAATAGAGTTTTTCTGGGATAAGGATGCAGATCTTTTGATTCCTAGGTCTTTAGGAAATAAACATAAAATACGCTGTGGGTAGAAGAGAAATCCCTTGAAAAGAAGACTAATAAGGGAATGTAAAAGCTAGTGACGTATACTGAGGGGTTGTAAGTCTGCACACCTACAGCCACTCAATCCAGGAATCCTAAGCGGTCTCCTGGGTTCTATCTAGAGAGTAAGTACTTGACAGAGAAATTTAAATTTTATATGTTAGAACAGGCCATTTTAAATCTATTCTGAGGGTAACTCTAATCAATGCCTTGATACTATAAATATTTTCCTTGTCTGCTTGAAGGAAGTTGGTATTTTCTGGGTATATAGCACATGTACTTAGAATATTACTGATGCTATTCCTTTATGCTTGTTTAGTTCTTTACAATTTATAAGGCATTGGTACTCCCATCTTCACAATAATTTGAAGGGTAGACTGAGCAGATAGCAGAATCTCCATTTTACAAATTAGTAAGCCGGGGTTCAAAGAGTTTTTGGCATGTCCAGGTTCACTGGCTCATACACTTAGGAGAAGGTATGAGATCTTCCAACACATGGTCCAGGGATTTCTTCACTATTCATCAGTTCTTGATTCTACATGTACAGAGCTGGACTGTAAATGAATTAGAGAACCATTTCCTTCTGTATTAGGCTGCTCTTATAACCATAACAAAATATCACACACTAGGTGGCTTAGATTACAGAAATTTACTTTCTTAAAATTCTGGATGCTGGAAATGCAAGATAAAAGTGCCAATAGGATTCATCTCTGGTGAGGGACCTCTTCCTGGCTTATAGATGGCTACCTTCTTGCTATGTCTTCATGTAGCCTCTTCTCTGTCCACTCACAGAGGAAAAGAGAGAGAAAGATATCTCTGGTGACTCTCCTTCTTAGAAGGACTTCAGTCCTATAATATTGGGGCTCCACCCTTATGAGCAAATTTAACTTTAATTACCTCCTTAAAGGCCCTATCCCCAAATACAGTCACATTGGAACTCAGGGCTTCAACATGTGAATGGGGGTAGGGGCACAATTCAGTCCCAAACACCTTTGTGTGCTGAGTTCACTGTTAATGCCAAGTGATGTAATGGGAAAGAGTGAGATTTTTACATGAGACTGATGAGACCCACTCCTACCTTCACCACACTACGCCAGGCAATGTAACCTCTGTGAGCCTCAATAATAACAACATCTAATAGGGCTATTGTGTGCATGAACGTGAAACAATGTTGGTAAAGTGTCCAACTATATAAATACATAAACTGTTCAAAAGTTAATTCCCCTGTCCCTTTTAATGTTACTAATAAGGAATAAAATGAAATATTGATTCACTTGTCTTGATCTATATATTTGATTTTGGGGAGGAGGATGTGAGGTTCAATCCAGTTCTTAAATAATGCTTTTTTCTGCATTGTTTTCACAGCTTCCTCATTTTCAAACAGCATTTGCTTTTATACCATATTTTTATGGTTTAAACATTCATGTTTTAGTCGAAGGATCCCTGTAAAATTCTTGTCCATGGGTGGTCTGAAACTGAGTGTTTTAGATGAAACTGTTTATTTTGCAGATAATTCAGTAACAATCTTGCTTTGAGTCTCCTACCCTGGATAGTATTACATTTTACAAACATATGAGTGAAACATGCTGATGTTAGAAACAAGGACGCGTTCATTCAGAACAAACACGACCTTCCCAAACCGTGAGGATCAACTACAGACTTGTCTATACAATTCGTCTGACTAATGTCTACAGTACAATTGGCTACAGAAATTGTTTGAATCATCAACAGAGAAGTACACAGTGCTTATTTTACAGTGTGCCACAATTTAGTTTTTGTGTTGGGAAGAATGGCAGCACCACTTTGACCACGTTGAAAGCAAAGCCATTTGATTTGGACTGATGGTTTGAAGAGTCTTCAACTTGATTTTGGACATTAAAAATTTTGAAGTATGAGAAAGGGTGGGTTCACCCCTTCAGCGTTTCATGATTTTATTACATCCCTTGCCGTACCTCCTTGGAATATTCAAGAGGAGAAGTCTAGCTTCTAGCTGCTCCTTTTGCTTACAACATTGGCTGAAGATTGAAATCACCTGAAGTTTTTGATATCCTGATGCCAAAGTCACTTAATCCAATTAAATCAGAACTTTTGGGGGTGGACATAGGTACCTGTGTGTATTGTTTAAAGTTCTCCAGGTATGTCCAATCAAGATTCAAACACCATCTTAGAAGAAAAAAAGACAAATCTTTTCGACCAGCACAGTAGTTTTCAACCAGCTGAACATTAGGTCACCTGGGGAAATAAAGAGAGACTGTCAGTGCCTGGGGGCCCACAGTAAGGTGCTCTCATTTCATTTGTTTGAGACTTTTTTCTATTAAACAACACCTTCTCTGTATTCCTATCTGGAGCTAAACCCAAAGCTGTGTGAGGTGTGAGAGCAAAAACAGTAAGATCTGTTTCTTGTCTCTGCAGATGTCTGGATGGTACTTTGGTATACAATTCTTAGGTTCTATTGTCTTTTATTGAATGCTTTTACCTTCCACTTCCATACAAATACTCACATGGTTAGGACAAAGGAAAAGATAAATATGTACTTCCAAAAAGATGAATTGCACATATAAGAGGAACAAAAATATTTTTAAGCTAAAAATGTTTTAAAAAACACACATAAAAAATCAACAACCATTAACTTACCTTTGAGTATTTACAGACCAGGAACTATGCTAAATATTTCTTGTAGATTTTCTCTCTCTTTTTTTAGATTATTTATTTATTTATTTGAGAGAGAGAAAGTAAAGAGAGAGCACATGAGTGCAGGTGGAAGAGGCAGAGGGAGAGGGAGAAGCAAGCACCCCAGTGGGCAGGGAGCCTGATGTGGGGCTTGATCCCGGGATCCCGGGATCATGACCTGAGCTGAAGGCAGACGCTTAACCAGCTAAGCCACCCAGGCATCCCATAATTCTTGTATTTAAGAATCTAAAATTATTTAAGAATAATTTTAGAATTATTTAAGAATTTATTTGAGAATCTAAAAATCTTGTGAGGTAAAGACTACCATTAACCTCATCCTTTCCATGTGAAAAACTGAAGGTTTATTTCCAAGGTCATATGCCTATTAGGTGGCAGAGTGTCAAGTCTGAAAGTTATCCTACTCGTAAGCTAACATGTTAGCCTCTCATTTTCACAGATGCTGGCAAAGACATGAGACTCCTGGGTCATAGACAAAGCACAGAGCAGGCAGCATGGGTTTCATGTTCCTTTTGGTTCCCCTTGCCCCTCAAATCCCTGGGAAATAATGTGGACACAGACCCAGGTGGTTTTAATGGGTTGCATGCAAACTTGTCCAACATTTGCCATGGATGGAGACATTATCTTTATTGTAGTGGACAGCAAATAAATATGTTCTCTGCCCAGACACACGTGGACTATTTCTGTTTTCCAAGGTTGTTCACTCTACAAAAAGCTTTGAAAAATATTCCCAAATAAAGTCTGTCAGTGCCTTAGGTGGAGGGATGTGCAGAAATGTGAGAGACCCAGGGAGAATTGTCTTCCAACGTGGAGTCAGTCCTATTTTGAGTCCAGTCTGACTTTCATCTGTATTTTTAACTACTTTTCTTTGCTAAACTGGGATAAGTAATCAGAAGAGAAGGAAGAAACAGAAAGATAAAGTTCAGGGGCGCCTGGGTGGCTCAGTCGTTAACCGTCTGCCTTCAGCTCAGGGCGTGATCCCAGAGTCTTGGGATCGAGCCCCGCATCAGGCTTCTCCACTGGGAGCCTGCTTCTTCCTCTCCCACTCCCCCTGCTTGTGTTGCCTCTCTCACTGGCTGTCTCTCTCTGTGTCAAATAAATAAATAAATAAAATCTTTAAAAAAAAAAAAGAAAGATAAAGTTCAAAAGAGTAGAGCAGGAAACTATGGAATAGATGTTGAAGTTGAGAGAGGAAATAACTAGTTCCATTTTTTATGTAAAAGTTACTGACTTAGGGATATGAATCACCTTTACCAGGAGCTAGTCTCATTTCTGTTTCCTGTTACTTTGATTTTCCTGGGATACTTGAGATTATTTCCTCACTCTCCTGCTGGCACCTAGAGAAGTCAATGAAAAAGGTATAGAGATTGAATGTTTTCCCTGCTAGAACATCATGCCGGGAGATGAGGTCTTAGAGCTTCCTCAGGGATAGAGTGGCTTTCTTCACAGCATCAACACTATAAATAGACATTATTATCAATACATTATTGAACCATAACCAGATTGTGGGATCCATAATTGTACTGTTTCTGTGTGAAATGTCATTTTAGGCAACCAACCTTTGAACAAACTTTTGGAATATAATTCACTATAAATGGAGAGTATTTCTGTAGTATGAGTTGTTGTGCACATATTTCTTTTAAAAAGGTAAATTTTGAAACCCAATTTTCAATTGTTTTTTGAACGCAACTTGAGTAAGGTGTCATATAGCCTCTAATAACCCTTTTGTGGAAAAATTCAGCCAGGCACTAAAAGAACATATCTTAAATACAACAAGGCTGCATGCATTCTAATTTCAACTGGATAAATTACCCAAATATATTATATAATTTAAGAGTGGGATAATAGAATATAAACTGAAATGGTGCATACATTAACATGACATGAATTATATTGTTTTAAGATATAAAGTGTCTGTTCCTCAATTTATATATGAATGCAGAGGTTCAGTGAGTGCTTTGCTGGCTTCTTACCCTTATGAGAACAGCCAATAATTATCTTAATATCTCCTGAAATGATCTACAAGTAATTCAAATTGATGACAACTTGAGCAGTGCCAAACGACTTGGCAGGAAGACAGAGACTTCTTTGAACACGACCATTTATGCTGACCTGCTCTGTAACCTGATATAATGTGATTTGACTGATGCAGCATAACGTTAAGCATCTAGTACAAAGTTGGGAAGCAGTACTCTCTCCAAGCCATCAACATGAGAAAAATATGACTCTGAACTGTACATGTTGAAAGGGATTCATTTTCTTCTAGCTATTTGCTAGTTTAACATGAGACCATTGAGTCTGGGTCAACTTTCTTGTGTAAATGAGCTGGACAAGGCCAGGGGAATCTGTGGTGCTTCTCCATCCAGAGGTAGTGAACTGGCCAATAGAGGACAGATAGTTGAAAGCAGAGATACCTTTTCTGCAGTGTTTTTTCTCTATGTAGTAATGGTTTGGAGAGTCTATTCCTGCATTCTAAATATCACTTTCGTTTTTAGGATCAATCTCAACTCTTTCCATTCCTAGCTTTTATTGCAGATGTAAAGATGATCCATTTATTGGCTTGAAATTATCCCTATGACATTCTTGGCCATTAGATTACTTCCCTAAATAAACCAACTTAATTTTTGTCAGGGAATAAATTGACATGGTTGTGGTGTCAGAGACAGCATGGTATCTCTTCTATCCTGTCTCTTACTTTGACAATGATGACATTTTGTGACCTTTCTATTTCAATATGTCTCGTGGATCAAACTCTTCCATTTGTTACAATCTTCTTGTCATTGACTGTCACATACTGAATTTTTTGTTCGGGAAAAAATGTTTTATTTTTGTAAAAGATAATGTCAATATTAGGGATAAATTTTGAACAGAAGCTAATTCTTAAAACCTATTTACTAATGTCAATTAGTTATTAAATAAATATTAAGTGTAGATTAACCATGAACTAAGTGGAAGGCAACATGCTGCAAAGAGATGAATTATACATAGTCTCTACAATTAAAGAGTTTATAGCCCTGCCTGTCTCTAAAGACGTATCAGTTCTCTTTGATAAATAAATCACTTGCTCCTTTAAATTTTTTTTCAACTTTATTTATTGGTACAGATATTCAAATGCAAATTTATTGAAAGGCACATGTAGCAGACACATCTGTACTGCCCAGATCCCCATTATTTGAGTTAGCAGGCGTCAGCTCCAAGCCCTGTTCTGGAACTGTCCTCAGCTGCCTCGCTTAAGAATGTGTCTCCTCCCTAGGGTATCAAGCATCCATTAACTGGGCGATGCTCATGAATGAAAGCCCAGTCCTCTCGTCTTAATTCAGGGTGACTCTGCAGGGCCATCCCAGCTCCAGATCTTCTTTTGGAATTTTTAAATAGCTGGTGTAGGTATGAGTTTCCTAAAATCGGGAATATAATCACATGAAATGCGTTAAAGACATTAATTAAGTCTGGTCCTCCCTGAAATCCTACTAAAATGACACCAAAGGAATAAATAAGATTTTTTAAAAACCACAAGGAGAAAAAAAAGAATAAAAGAGAAAACTGCAATAGACGAAAAACATAAACAAAATTTGTAAATTCTGGGAAGCTGATGGATGAGTGGTAATTGATATATCAAACTACAGGGATCTTAAATCTAAGTCTGCTAGTGGGAGAGCAAGAAGAACTAAGCCAACGTGTCCTATGGATGCTTGGAAAGACTAAAGAGCCAGTGGTATCAGGTACCGCAGGACAGGATATAAGATTGGACTGAAAAAAGGAAGATTTGATGAAAGTCTTGAAAGCATCAGACGACTAGATTCCCTTCCCAATCACACATGACTACCTTTCTCAAACCCATGAAGAAGACTGGAGTAAAATTTTCTCACTATGGATCCTAAGTGAAACAAGTTCTAAATTGAGGGATACTGAACACACCCAGGGCGCACAATGATGGGCTACAGTAAAATTGCGGGAATTACATGGAAAGCTACATACTGCACTGTGAGATGTTTATTCCATTCTTCCCCTGTTTGGGTCTTAGAATGTTCTCAGTTGGGTGATTTTCCTAGGCAAGAGGTTGGAAAATTGCTTTCTGGGGAAACTGACTAGCCTAAGAAAAAGTCCTATATACTGAATTTGGAGCCCTTGGTGAAATTGCTGGGTTTTAATTCGATCATGCTACATTAGAGCCTAGCAATTGTCAAGATTAATCATGTATATAGAGCTTCCAGTGATCATCTTAGTGCATTGTTTTTTAATGTGAAGAGATAGCCAAAAATCGCTTAACTTTCAAGGAAACCTCTGCAACAGAAAGAAAGTAGAGTAGAGGGAGGGGAAGGAAAGAAGAGAAGGGGAGAAGAAACAGAAGTAACACAAGCAGACAAACACGTGCACATGCGACACACACACATACACACATACACACACTGCTATAGTCTGAATATTCGTGTTCCTCCCAAACTCATATGTTAAAACCTAATCTCCAATGGGATGGTATTCGGAGGTAGGATTTTGAGAGGCAATTAGGTCATGAGGGTGGATCCC
The DNA here is from genome assembly GCF_024610735.1 of Ursus americanus. Classification (NCBI taxonomy): domain Eukaryota; kingdom Metazoa; phylum Chordata; class Mammalia; order Carnivora; family Ursidae; genus Ursus; species Ursus americanus. The sequence goes on from NC_142146.1 coordinate 39,871,559, forward strand.
TCACGAATGGATTAGTGCCCTTATAAAAGAGACCTCAGAAATCTCTTCCATTTTGTGAGGACCCAGTGAGAAGATAGCCATCTGTGAACCAGGAAGTGGGTTCTCACCAGACAGTGGATCTTCCTGCACCTTGATCTCAGGCTTCCCAATCTCTAGAACTATGAGAAATAAATTTCTGCTGTTATAAACCACCCAGTCTTCAGCATTCTTTTACAGCAGCTGAAACAGGCTCTCTTTTCTCTCCCCCCGCCTCCACTCCTACCTTAATTAAAACCCTGGTAGTGTTTGTACACATGAAATAAGAACAAGGGACCATAAAATAAAGAGCAGTCAGATAATTAAAAAAAGAGCTCTTAGAAATTTTAAAAAATGGTAACATAAATTAAAAGTCAAATAGAAGGGTGGGGGGTAAATTTTAAGATATCTTCCAAGAAGTACAATGAAGATAATAGAGACAAGTTAAAAATGATAAATTCTGATATTCCACTAATTCCAGAAGGAGAGAGCAAAGAAAGGAGATGGGTGGAAATGATCAAAATATACGAAACTTTTCCAGAGTCCCCAGTTTGAAAAGCCCACTACGTTTTCAGCAAGAAATCTCAAGTGCCTAACAAAATATGTCATCTGGATAGTTCAAATGTCAAGTCCAAACTGAAGAATCTTTAAAACTTGAAGTTTCTAAAAAGAAAAAAAAAAAAAAAAAAAAAAACCACAAGTCATATGTAAATGAATTAGAAATCATAATGGCGTTAAGTAACACTGGAATCTAGAACAAGAACTAACCAATTATGGCCTGTTTTTGTGAATAACGTTTTATTAGAGCACTGGCATGCCCATTTGTTTACAAATCTTCTTTGCCTCCTTTTGAGTTACCACAGCAGAGACGAATAGTTGCAATAAATATCACACAGACTGCAAAGGCTAAAAATTTCATATCTGGTTCTTTATAAAAGAAAATTTGCCAACACCTGGAAACCTGGAAGACAACTGAGTAATATTTTCAAAATAATGAGAAAATATGATTTATAGCTGATAATGCAACCCAGCCACACTAAAAATCCATCATGGATGTAGATAAGTGTTTGTCAAGACATGTAGGATCTTGACTATTTTACCTCCAAACACCCTTTCTCAGAGTGCTACTAAAAAAGATAAAGGGGATTTGCAAGGAAATTGATTAAAGGAGATTTTAGGATAAAATCTGTAGCTCAAATAATGAAATTTGGAGTAGATGGATAAAAGATTTAGTAGGGATATTCCAATGAATAGATAATGTTGCTAGAACATTGGGTAAATATATTTAGAGGAAATTGGAGCAATTGGGATAAATTGTAGGTATACATACATTTTAAAGCAAATACAAAATTTATGGCAAGTATATCTGCAGGGAAGCAAAGTTTGTACAAGAAAGAAAATGGAATAATACCATACTTAGCAGGTTAACTGTAAACAATATTTACCTGGTCATAATAATGTAAGCATTGAATACTAATTTAACCCAAAAAGGTGATATAACCATAACCATAATTGGAGGATGAGGGTGAGGGAAGAGTGTTTGAGTGTGTGTGTGTGTGCACGTGCACACGCACTCATGTATGGAGAATGGCACATAAAACAGCTAATCTTTCTCTTTGTAGAGATTAAATAATTAATAGCAGTATTATCATGTTATTTTGAAACATAGATGTAAACATGCTAAAAAAAGCTAAAAATGACGAAAGTGGTTACTTCTTATTAGTGAAAATCAGTTGTTGGTGAGGAGACTCCAGATTGGGGAGAGATGAGACAGAAGACAGCAGTTTATCATTTTGCCTAGTATACTTGTTTTTTATTTTCATTTCCTTTTTTCCTAATTTTAAAGATTTATCAATTTATTAGAGGGGGGAGAGGCAGAAAGAGAAGGAGAGAATCTCAAGCAGACTCCCCAGTGAAATAGAGCCTGACATGGGGCTCGATCTCACAACCCTGAGATTATGACCTGAGCTAAAACCAAGGGTTGGAGGCTTAACCAACTGAGCCATCCAGGCACCTCTATTCTTTGTTTTTTAAACTGCAAACCTCAATTACTTTCATAGGAATGAAAATTAAATCATAGTAAAAGAAAAAGGGAGAGTGATCTGACGTCTAACCATTTAATAATTTGAGCCTACCTGAAATTCTTCAGTTATCAGCTTTCATGTACAAAATCTGTTCATGGATGCTGAAATTTTTTCAGGGTGAAATATCACCATTTTGTAGATAAAAATTTTCCTCATTTTTATTGCACATAGCTGTTTCAGAATGAAGAAACAGATCTGAGTCATTGAGAATTTGAAAATGGTTCACCTTCTAGAAACAGGTCGCATATTCAAGGGGAAAGTGTTGAAAATGTGTTCTTTTCGAGCAGTTCCAGCAATCTATAATAAAGACAGTCATTGGAAAGACTTTTAGAATGTAAAACTAACTTTAAGGCTGATGGCTTAATGCCAGAAGAAATTAACGATCTATAATTTTAAGGGATGAAGATAAATATAAAAATGATAGATACAAAAATCTGTTCATTAGATTGAAAGATTAACACGACCTACAATTTGGGTATTTCAGCTTACATTCCTAAACAACGACTGAATGCCCAGTAGCATTAATAACTGCTGCATCTTTTATATATGCTTGATAACACACTTCCACTGGTGATCATGATTTATAATGCAATGCATGTTTTATAGCAGTTCGGTCACGTACTTTCCTAAGGAAATTTTTGTCTCAAGTGCTATTGGAACTGGAACCCAGAAGTTCACTAACGTTCTCACTAAAATTCATGGAAACATAGTAGTTCTCTTAGACCAATTAGAAATATAATTCATTTTGATGTCAAAAAAAAGAATAAAATTTATGCATAAATTTCCAGAAATATAAGAAATTATAAGAACTAGGCAACTTCCAATATCCCCAACTATCCTACTATCTCAAAGTTTTAGAGAAAGCAAACAAAATGATAAAGTATCATACATAGGCAAAATAATGGACAAAGATAGTGAAGAATCAACATCATACTGTAGAAAAGGCAGTTATTTTGAAATATGGTTGTCAGGATTCCTTAGATCTTGGAGTTCCATTCTCCTGATTTTTGTTTTTTAAGGTTATTTTTGTAAAGTAGATGTGGTCCAACTGCCAATTACTATACTGAGGATTATTCATAAACTACAGGAAGTGCTCGGGTCAAATGCGGACTCTTTATTCTTGGTTTGGACTTCTCCATCTGGTTCCCACATACTCTTCTTACCATGACACACTGTAAAGACAGGAAGTTACAAGGCTACTGCTACATCTTTCTTGTTTTTTTTTGTTTTATTATTCAAAATGGTTCAATTGTAAATAGTTTCTCAAGATTTCTGGGGTGATGTTAGAAAGGAATTTGGATAATGAAAAGAAAAAAGCTCAGCAAATGCCCCGCACAACACCTCCACTCCTATGGCTGCCTGACAGCCCTATTCTCCAAGAAATAACCAGGCTAACATTGTATAATTGTTTTGAAGGCAGCTAGTGTTACAGTGCTCCACTTTGCCTGGAAGAAATGATGGCATGAAGTGGAGATTTATATAAATTAATGGTCAATAGCTAATGGTTTGGCCACATGTTTGGAAAATTGGAAAGAGTATAATTGGAGAAGCAGTGACAAGAAGTTCTGGAAAAAAATTTAGATGAATCTGTCAGACTAAGTCCCCAAATGCTCAACTGAGTCTCCATTATAAAGGCAGTTCATAAAAATCAGGTGGATGGGATGTCCACTCTGATTTTCAGTCAGCCACTGCCATTCTAATGTTTGTTCCATGAGCTCATAAAGAAAGTAGTCCTATTGGTAGGATAGACTCCATGCTTAGGCTCAAGAGCATATACTTTTCACCAAGGCTGATGTGGTGATTACAACTACTGGGAGTCCAGTTTGCAACAAAGCAGCTACTAACCTGGGGCCTTAATATAATTTTGTACCTCGGTGACCATGGTAGCGGATTAATGATGCTTGGAACTGCTTGTAGTTTATACTCACTGGGTTAGAGATCTGTTCTGAATTTGTATTTGTTTACTCTGCACATCATGACTCTGCATATTGATGATATTCCTAATACCCTGTAATGATGTCCCTTATTTCATTACTTTTAACCAAGGAATTTGGTTTAAACTAAAGAAGTAAAGCAAAGGCTCATGTCCATAGAATTAACTGGAGTCATAAAATAGTTTAATAAACTATTAAATGTTCAGTTATGATTCCATTTGGCACTTTTTATCTTTTAAAATGGGTGATTCCCTAATGTCAGAAAATATGGATTTAGTAATCAAGAAAAATAGGTAGAGGGGGCTGATGTTCACTTTCTGACACTATGACTTCTGCCATTCAGGTTTTAGTTTTGTTTGCATTTGTGGAATGTTTCCACCAGGGAACATAGCAATGTGTTCATTGCATTGGGACTACCATGTAGTAATTTTGTCTTTATCATGAAACTGGGAAAATTGTAAAAAAACAAAATTATGGCATTAATAGGATTATTGGCCCTGCTTACCTGGGGGAACTAGGGTTTCTTCAACATGGTGGGGACAGGAAGATGGATGGTAGGAGCCTGGGAGACTATTTGGGGTATCAACTTGTTTTAGTATGGCTAGGAGACACAGTTAATGTAAGACTATTACATTCCTATATATACAGTACTGTCAAGCATGGAGATCTCTCAGAATGGAAGTTTGGATTACATTATAAAACAAATAACTTCTACCAGCTGGGATACTGGCTAAAGGCCATGAGAACGTGTAGAAGAAATAAGAAACAGCTTTATCCCTCCTACATTGTTGGTGGGAATGCAAGTTGGTACAGCCACTCTGGAAAACAGTGTGGAGGTCCCTTAAAAAGTTAAAAATTGAGCTACCCTATGACCCAGCCATTGCACTACTGGGTATTTACCCCAAAGATACAGACATAGTGAAGAGAAGGGCCATATGCACCCCAATGTTCATAGCAGCATTGTCCACAATAGCTAAATCGTGGAAGGAACCGAGATGCCCTTCAACAGATGACTGGATTAAGAAGTTGTGGTCCATATATACAATGGAACATTACTCAGCTATCAGAAAGAACGAGTTCTCAACATTTGCTGCAACATGGATGGCACTGGAGGAGATAATGCTAAGTGAAATAAGTCAAGCAGAGAAAGACAATTATCATATGATTTCTCTCATCTATGGAACATAAGAACTAGGAAGATTGGTAGGGGAAGAAAGGGATAAAGAAAGGGGGGTATCAGAAGGGGGAATGAAGCATGGGAGGCTATGGACTATGAGAAACAAACTGAGGGCTTCAGAGGGGAGGGGGGTGGGGGAATGGGATAGGCTGGTGATGGGTCGTAAGGAGGGCACGTATTGCATGGTGCACTGGGTGTTATACACAACTAATGAATCATCGAACTTTACATCAGAAACCAGGTATGTACTGTATGGTGACTAACATAATATAATAAAAAAACATTAAAAAAAAACAGGAAAAAAAAAAAGAGCTTCATGACCAGTACAGAAATTATGGAATTAACCTTTACCATTATTTTCTTCCTTGTGTGTTTTGCAGACATCTATGTATTTTAAATCAAAATCCCTTCTTTTTCTTTCATACTCTACTATTTTATAAAAGATGTTATGATGGTGATTAAATTTTCCATTTAGTTTCTTGGCTATAGAATACTGAGATGGGATTGTGAAGGAACTAGAAGAGGAAAAGGACAATGACAAAAACTGTGGACTTGTAACTGGATGAACTTTGATTGTCTCTTTGGGGGAATAGATGAATTTTGTCATGCAGGAATATTGTTGGCAGTGTATATGTGACCGTTCAGAATACACATATTGAGTAATCAAGGATGTGGGCTATAACAGAATTTTTTTCATTGTTAATACAGCATAATTTTTTTTTAAAAATCAGCCTCCTATTCACTCACAAATAATTACTTCTTCTCTACTAAATATCATCTTGTGGGTCTGTTTTAATGTTCATATCCTCCCTTAGCCAAGGGGTAGCACAAGACCCAAGAGAGGTGACTTGGATGCCCTTGTCAATCTTGATCAATAAGGTTGTGTTTGGAAATAGATTTCATCATGGTGGTGGTGTTGTATTGGCTTAATTGTCCATGTTATAGCCTGGTTTGTTCCCTACGCAAGTCTTGCCTAGGCTCCTTACCTTCAAAGTGTGTTGCAAGACTTCTTTTTTCCTTTTCTTTTTCTTTGTTTTTGTTTTTGTTTTTTTGTTTCAGGAGTAGAATTTAGTGATTCATCACTTACATACAGCACCTAGTGCCCATTACAACAAATGCCCTCCTTAATGCCCATCACCCATTTAGCTCATCCCCCACCTCCCCTCCAGCTACCCTCAATTTGTTTCTTAGGGTTCAGTGTCTCTTATGGTTTGCCTCCCTCTCAATTTTCATCTTATTTTATTTTTCCTTCCCTTCCCCTATATTCATCTGTTTTGTTTCTTAAATTCCACATGAGTGAAATCAGATGGTATTTGTCTTTCTCTGACTGACTTATTTCACTTAGCACAATATCCTCTAGTTCAATCCATGTCACTCCAGATGGCAAGATTTCATCCTTTTTGATGGCTGAGTAATATCTATATCTATCTATATCTATATCTATATCTATATCTATATCTATATCCATATACCACATCTTCTTTATCCATTCGTCAGTCAATGGACACTTAAGCTCTTTCTATAGTTTGGCTATTATTGATAATGCTGCTATAAACATCAGGGTGCATGTACCCCTTCAAGTCCGTATTTTTGTACCCTTTGGGTAAATACCTAGTAGTAAAATTGCAGGGTAGTCCTATTTTTAACTTTTTGAGGAAACTTCATACTGCTTTCCAGAGTGGCTGCACCACCAGTTTGCATTCCTTGCATTCCCACCAACATTGCATGAGGATTCCCCTTTCTCCACATCTTCCCCAACATCTGTTGTTTCCTGTGCTGTTAATTTTAACCATTCTAACAGGTGTGAGGTGGTATCTCATTGTGGTTTTGATTTGCAGTTCTGCTGATGATAAGTGACGTTGAGCATCTTTTCATGTGTCTATGAGCCATCTGGATGTCTTCTTTGGAAAAATGTCTGTTCATGTTTTCTGCCCATTTCTTCACTGGATAATTTGTTTTTTGGGGGAGTTTGGTAAGTTCTCTATAGATTTTGGATACTAGCCCTTTATCTGATAAGACATTTGCAAATATCTCTCCCATTCCATACGTTGCCTTTTAGTTTTGTTGACTGTTTACTTGGCTGTGCAGAAGCTTTTTATCTTGAGGAAGTCCCAATAGTTCATTTTTGCTTTTGTTCCTCTTGCTTCTGGCGACCTGTCTAGTAAGAAGTTGCCACAGTCACAGTGAAAGAGGTTACTGCCTGTGTTCTCCTATAGGATTTTGATGGATTCCTGTCTCACACTTAGGTCTTTCATCCATTTTGAATTTATTTTTGTGTGGTATAAGAAAGTGGTCCAGTTTCATTGTTCTGCATGTGGCTGTCCAATTTTCCCAACACCATTTCTTGAAGAGACTGTCTTTTTACCATTGGATATTCTTTCCTGCTTTGTCAAAGATTAGTTGACCATACAGTTGAGGGTCCATTTCTGGGTTCTCTATTGTGTTCCATTGATCTATGTGTCTGTTTTTGTGCCAGTACCATCCTGTCTTGATGATTACAGCTTTGTAATAGGGCTTGAATCCAGAATTGTGATGCCTCCCACTTCCCTTTTCTTTTTCAACATTACTTTGGCTATTTGGGGTCTTTTCTGGTTCCATACAAATTTTAGAATTGTTTGTTCCAGCTCTGTGAAAAATGCTCATATTATTTTGATCAGGATTGCATTGAACTTGTAGATTGCTTTGGGTAATATAGATATTTTAACAATATTTGTTCTTCTAATCCATAAGCATGGAATGTTTTTCCATTTCTTTGTGTTGCAAGATTTTAATAACCTTCCAGTCACTTCTCTTTTGCTTATTAGCCAGAGTATCTTATGTCATAGTCTGTGTGAAAATCAAAAGGACAGGTATTATAAAAGCACACTGAAAGTGTATGAAATAGATGAAATATCATTAATATTATAATGGTTATTATGACAATGATTGTTGTCATTATTTAGAGCCAGTCATATTGATTCATGAAATTTTCTCTTTGAATCATTAAAAAAAATTGCAGGTGAAAAATGATGCTATAAGTCACTGGGTAAAGTGGTCTAAATACATCCTTTATTATGGGGAAGTTTAAAAAAATACAGCAACAGGAAAAACTATTGATATCATGGTTTCTATCTATATGAATGAATATTGAATATTAATATATGCATTTTATAACTTTTCTCTTTTAAGTAATGCATTTTTAAATTGTCTTTGCTTATTGATGCCATAGGAAAAAATAGTAAATATGATGGTAACATAGAAATATCAGTGAACTTGGAATCAGAAAACCTGGAATCAAATTCATCTTCACATCTGTGTGAGCCCTCTCAGTCACAATATTCTTCACTTTTATAATGGGAATAATAATCCCTATTCTCAGGGTTGCTATGATCATTAAGTGAGACATTTTAAATGAAAATATTTGCAAAACATAAAGCAGCATATGTGAGTAATTATTATTAATAATTAATAGACTTTTTAGTATATCTCAGCTTGTTCTTCAGAAAACCAACCAAAGTAAGACAACATTCATTCTTTCATCCAAAAATATTTACTAAGTTATTACTATGTGTCTGGCGGTATTCTCACTACTAAAGATAATGTAGCAAGCAAAACAGACAAGGTTTCTGCTCTCATGAAGCTTATGCTAATGGTCCGATAGACAGCAACTAAGTAAGATGCAAATAAATGGGGAAAAGGATTATTTCAGATTTTTTTTTCTTATCGGTAATACAGTAAAACAAAGTGACATGAAGTAGGGTATTGGGATAGTTAATTCAGGTTACGTCTCCAAGAGATGGCTGTCAGAATTGTTTGAAGCCAAAAGTAGAAGTCGAGAATTGTGTACGGACATACTAAAGTACTTTGTTATGTCAGGGAAGAACATGATGTTTGAAGGAGAGATTTAGGCTCAGATATCAATTTGGGAATTTTCAGCATCTGGAAGTTGTCTAAAGCCATTGGAAAGCATGAAATACTAGGAAAATTAGAAATGATTCCAGGTGTGAGCCTTGGGGAACTCATGTATTTAGAGATTGGGTAGAGGAGAAGAAATTGCAGAAGAGAGTAAGAGTGAATGGCCAGACATGTAAGGGCAAAAACTCAAGGGGTATGAAGTCATGGGGCAAGAGAAGAGAGTGTTTCTAGAAGGAATAAGTGATCAGCTATGTAAAATACTTTTAAGGGTTTTTGAGTACTATGAAGAAAGAAATGTGATCATTGGACTTGGCAATATGGAGGATATTGGTGACCCCCAAAGCAATTATTTGTGTGTTAGCTGCCTGAAAAATGCATAGGAATTGAAAAAAACTGAATTACTAGTGTCACTTAAGAGCTCAGTTTTTCAAGGTGGCTAAGAGATGGAGGCTGGGGCAAGTGAGACTGAAAAATAATTGAGACATGAGAAAGTAGGGAATGCGAATGGAAGGTAGTGTTGAGGAAAATTTGAGGAACATTGAGAAAGCATTGTTCATGTTTACATGCAGGAAGAGAACGAACTCTTGGGAGATAATAGGGGACAATTAAGTTACTACTATGTGCCAGGTATTTCCAGATGTTGGTTTTAATTCTTATAATCCTAGGAGATATGTTGGAATGTGTCTAATGACTCGATGTAAAAAAATGAAAGCAACACGTGCACAAAATCTAAAAGACCATCCCAGTTCATAATACTGTACAAAAATATATGTCTCTCACTCTTCTATTTGGGAAAAGAGGGGAAAAAAATCACAAGTGATTTTGTGAAAGATTTTCTGTGAAAAGATTTAACAGATTCCAACAATCAATCACTTGCATTAAAGACTGTCTTTCCTTGGAAGAAAGATACTGCAAAAAAAACTTTAAAAATTTCATTGTCGAACTGTGGTTAAGGGCACAGGTTTTTGTCCAGAGTTCTGGCTCTGTCATTTCATATGCAGAGAACTTTGCTCTGTAACTTTGAGATTCTTCCCACTAAAGGGGTGGGATAATTTCCTTGCTTCTTGACTCCAAGTTTAAGCATGTGATGTGAAGAATTGATGATGTGTTTTCCCAGAATAGGCCTTAAGAGACCTTGCATGTTTTTGCTTGTCCCCTTGTATCTTTACCATTACGGTGAAATGACCATGTGTGGGCTGGCTCATAGGTCCCAGCAAGAGGAGGAGAGAGAAATGGAACAAAGTAGAACCACCCTAGGTAATTTCACCCTGATTAGCCAACCTGTATCCAAGTCCCAGACCCTTGAGTGAGCCCAGCCAAGTCCAGCCTGCATCTCTGTGATGTTACTAATGCTTTATGAACCCCAGGTTTTTTGTCTGTTATATATGAATAATCTAAAAGTATAATGTATGCAAATTTAAATGAAACATAGCATTTAATGAAATTATTTTTATTATTATTATTTAATAAAAATAATATTCTCAATGAGATTGAGAAAAAAATCAGTTGTTTTGGATATGCCAAATATAATAGCAAATAAAATAGTGCAATAAAAATAGTGAGTAGAAGTTTGGATACTGAAGAAAAACCTAATTTAATTTTGTGTTAGGGTTAAATGAAAGCTCAAAAACTTAATCAGAGAAAAAGCCGTTATGAAGAGAAGAGTATAATAAGAGGAAACACAGAAGCCTATAGAGACAGGTCCAATAGATCCAAAATGTATACAACGGGAATTCCAAATGTCAAGAACTAAGGCAAAATAGGAAAACAACCAAACACAAATTAGTGGACCTCAAATGTAGATTCTCACATCTTCACAATGATAGGACCTACTAAAGAGCAGATACTTTTGACTTTTTATTATTTAAAATTGGAAACCTATACAAAAGTAGACAGAATAGGTGTTTGAACTCCCATCTACCCATCACCCAGCTACAGTTATTAACCTTTGGCTAACCACGTTTCATGTACACCCAAACCAGTTTCGTCCTCCCAATTTATTTGGAAGCAAATCTCAAATACCGTATCATTTCCTCTATAAATATTTCAGTTTTATTTCTAAAACAAAAACTTTTTAAAAGTATAACCATTATTCTTAAAATTTAATTTTTAATTGCTCTTTAATATCATTAAATATTAAATCTATTTGAATTTGTATTAGTCTCAGTATTATACAATATTTTTTGCCAGTTACTTGAATCTAGCTCCAAAGGAGGCCCTCACAGAGGAATTGCCTAATATGTGTCTTAAGTGCCTTTTTTTTTTTATAGGTTTCCCATCTATCTCTTTCTTTGTTTTTATGATATCTGTTGAAGAAGCAAAGTTTTTTTTTTTTTTTTTTTTTTTGTCCTGCAGTTTCGCATCTGAATTTTGCAAATTATTTCCCAGGAGTGTTCAGTAAAAAAGATCTTCTAACCTCTGGATTTCCTAAAAGTTAATACATGGATCTAGAGGTTTGAGCAGAAAAAAAAAAAAAATAATGAGTTCTGTTCTTTTCTTTTCCTTTTATTTCTTTTCTTTTTTCTTTTTTTCCTTTCTTTCTTTCTTTCTTTCTTTCTTTCTTTCTTTCTTTCTTTCTTTCTTTCTCTCCTTTTTCTTTTTCTTTTTCTTTTTCTTTTTCTTTTTCTTTTTGCAAGGCCACTTCATGAATAGCATTGTGTTTCTATCAGGAAGCATATGGTGTCTGGGTTTTTGACTTTTTGTGATATTATCAGCAGTGGATTATCAATGCCTAGATCCATTATGGTTTGAAAAAAATAGTGATACTACAATTCTATCACTTATTCCTTAGTTACTAACTGGAATAGTTCTCTAAAAAAATCTCCGTCATTATTATCTGGTTACCCAGAGGTGAAGTTATAAAAGAAAGGCAGAATAGTTGTATGATTCTTTCCCTTTTTTAGAATTATGAGTAACATAATATAAACTTAATTTTTATATCATAAAGCATTTATGCTGAATTTCACACTACTTTATTTATTATCTTATTAAACCTGAAAATTTCCATCTTTGACCTCTATGAGCCTCTTTAGGTTGACTTCTGAGTCTTTTGATGTGATCTTAGTAGTGTTAGAGAGTTTCCTGTTATCTGGTATGACACAGTATAGTGGCACATCTTGTAAAATTTTTGCTGCAACCCTGGAATCAGCCATTTCTCCAAAGAGCCCTGATATCTTTTAGTAAGAAATAGTACATAGTTACCATAATCTAAGTGCTAAGGGCATTTATTATAAATGGGTTGGTCATTCTCTCTTGGTCTTTTTGGTATTCAGAGTTAGGGAATGCTTTATTCGAAGGAAAACTCATCACAAATTTGCATTGGTATTTTTAAATGAAATTCAACATTATGAGAGATTTTACTTAACCATTTCAGTATTACATTTGTATATCCTTTTTCTCATACTGAGAATCCTGCTTCGCAATAATATGGAAAAGTTATAGAATAAGAATATCACACTCACATTTTTTTGTCCCAAAATACACCCACAGCAGATTCAGCATAACAATACCAACATTTCACCTCCAATATTATTACTAAAAAAATGTGTTTTTAATTTCTTTTACTTCCTGAGATATATCCTGCTGGGGATATACAAATTATTGTTCTTTTAAGTCCCTTGGAACAATCTCTGGGCCATCAACTAAATGTACATTTTTTATTCCCCAAATTTTATTTTCATTTAAGGATTGCTTTAAAAATAGTTTTACTTATAATTAGGTAATATCTAAAAAACAAGATATATCCAAGGAAATGTAAACTCTTTATATTCTTTCTCTCTTTTTAAAGGAAACCATTGCTTTTATTTTATAGTTTATTTTAGTATCGTTTACTTTTTAAGATACGAGGATATATAATAATGGTCATATCCTTCCTTTCTGACCTGAACGATAGCATTCTGTATGCAATTTTCTCCTCCTTGCTTTTTTATTCTTTTTTAAACTATATTTCTTGGAGGCCACTCCATATTAACATCTAGAGATATCCCTTACACAATTTTAGAGTTGCATACCACTCTTTGTGGATATACCCATACTTTCTTTAATTAGCCCTATTGAAGGACGTTTAGGTTTTTATAAGGTAATAATCTCACAATGAGTAGCTTTGTGTAAATGACTTCATACTTTTCCCAGGGTATCTTTGGGAAAATTCTTAGAAGTAGAATTGCTGGTCAGAAGGTAGTATATAAATAATTTCACTAGATATTAACAAATTACCTGCCAGAGAAGTTACGTATTATTATTCGAAAGAGCTATATATGAGAGACTTGTTGACAGAGAATGTTGTCAAACTTTCAGATTTTAATAACAGGCAAAATTAACAAAAATGACACACCAAGAATAAATCTTGGTAAATACTGAATTTTCAGAACAAAAAGAAAACCTACACACATTTTTTTGCATATGATGAAACTTCCCCCAGCTTTTTAAAACTAAAACAGGTTACCTAACAAGGAGTTAAGAAACACACACACACACACACACACACACAGAGTGCCATTAAATTCCCCATAACATTAAATGAAGGAAACACTGGCATCATTTTTTCAGTTTTAAGGGGGTAATTGTCACCAAAGTATTCTATAACCTATGAATTTATATTCTTAAGTGAAGGCTTTATAAAGGAATTTTAGACAGGCAATAATTTAGAAAATAGACAACCCAAATAGCCTTCCTGGGAAAAAATGACTAAAAAACATTCTCTAGCTACTTAATAAGTGAAATCAAATAAATATAAAAGTTATACAGAAAATTTGAGTTTCAAAAAAATTGTTACCATAGTTATGAAATAATGTGTTAAGATATTATTTCATCAAGAAAAGATACAGTAAGAAAATATACAATAATTTGGATATAAAATTTCCAGATTATTTTAGTGAAAACCATGAGTATAGAATGAAAGAAGTAAATGTAGGCTAAATTTTTTATCCTGCTGATGGGAGGTTTCTTTTATTTGATTTTAATAGGGAAATAATAGCTCAGTTTCTGAAAGTTAACTTAAGGGTAAAATTTAAACTACTTGACAAAATATGTTAAGAAAACTTGAGTAGTATAGAGATTTTAGAAAAGAAAAATGAAACAAGAAAGTAAAAGTAAACATAAACACAAAAAAACAAAATAAAACCAAAGTCAGGCCTTCATTTACATTCAATTTATTCTTAATATACTTGAGACAAAGATTATTCACAAAGGAAAATGAAAAATAAAAGAGTACACAATAGTGAATATTTATTATATTTTCTGGTTATGTAGTAATTTTGAAAGCCTTCCTATGTTTGCAGAATTTCCTACTTATGTGTTCTGCATTCTCAAAGTAGAAACCAGAAAAATCATTCTGTCAGCCTCTCCTGCACTTAAGGCACAAGGGTGTGATGTAGGTAAATCCGATTAAACTCATTGGTGTCAGACTGTGGTTCAGAAGTGAGCAATATTAAGTAAAGGAGGCTCCATGAAGAATCCATTTTACTAGCCATGCTAGTCACTTCAATACTTAAACATTTGGCTCTTAGGGATGAAATGCCTCCAAGACTGAATTCCTGGCACAGAAATGTGTTTAGTATCAGATGCAAATAAAGTCTTATCAGTGGCAGTCATGAATTTGAGTAGCAAGTGCTCAGTGTTGGTGGCAGTGACTATTCCCTCCTTGGGCCAGTTTTGTGATATGGTTGTGGGTGTAATTTCTGGAATCTTAACCTTTAGCCTATTCCTCCACCCCTCTCGAAAATTTGTCAGCTGTCCAAATCTTTATAAGAAACTCATTTTCTGCTTAAGCTATCAGAATTCTCTTCTTTTGCTTATGACCAATAACCCTGACTTGTATAGATTATGACTCCAGAAGTCATATTAGAAAACAGAACCTCAGCAAATAGGTATCTGGAATTGGTTATCTGGTCTGAATCAGGCCAAAAGCTCTGGAATCCCGCCAATATGAAAGGCTCTTGGCAAGCAGCATGAAACAGCCTTCTAATTTTCATCAGTGGGCACCTGCAATGAAGTAGTCACAGAAGGGGAGTCTTTGAGGGCACCAGAGCCACAGCTAGAGAATCATATGCAGGAACATAAAGAATTCAAGGAATATAGAGGGAGTGTTTGATTCTAATGGCACTTGACAACCTAAAAAGAATTACAAACTCGAAATCCGAAATCCATTGTTCAAGAGAGAGAAAGCCATGGAATTTCTCTGCTAAGAAAAATATTTTATTAATTGTGTCATGGGGCTGAAATACCTAAAACCAAATTCAAATTTGGATCTGCACTCGCTGCTATTTTGCAGCTAAATTCACAGCCATGTCAGGTCTCTACTGTGAAAGTTAGAGCTTTGGGAAGGAATCTAAAGACTTAGAGAAATAGGAATTTGAAATGGATTGCTCACATACAATGCATTCATTTATTTCCCTGAATTTCCCAAGAGACCTTTGGAAAAGACTCTTCAAAAATGCACTGGTGGAAAAGGAGAAATCAAGAAAACAATCCCATTTAAAACTGCACTGAAAATAATAAAACACCTAGGAACAAACTTAACCAAGATGGTGAAAGACCTATACTCTGAAAACTATAGACATTGATGAAAGAAATTGAAAATGACACAAACAAGTAGAAAGATATTTCATGCTTATGGATTGAAAGAAAATGTTGTTAAAGTATCCTACTACCCGAAACAGTCTACAGATTTAATGCAAACTCTATCAAAATATCAACAGCATTTTTCACAGAACTAGAACAAACAATCCTAAAATTCATGTAGAACCACAAAATACCTCAAATAGCCAAAGCAATCTTGAAAAAGAAGAACAAAGCTGAAGGTATCCCAATCCCAGACTTCAACATATACTACAAAGCTGTGGTAATCAAAACAGTACTGTACTGGCACAAAAACAGACACAAAGATCAAGGGAACAGAATAAAGAAGCCAGAAGGAAACCCATGATTTTATGTTCAAATCTTCAACAAAAGAGGCAAGAATATGCAATGGGAAAAACACAGTCTCTTCAACAAATAGTGTTGGAAGAAAAAAACAAATCGTGTTAGGGAAACTGGACAGCTACCTGCAAAAGAATGGAATGAAATTGGACCACTTTCTTATACCATACACACACACAAAAAAAAACTCAAAATGGATTAAGGGTCTAAATGTGAGACCCGAAACCATAAAAATCCTAGAAGAGAGCACAGGCAATGATTTCTTTGACATTGGCTGTAGCAATATTTTTCTAGATATGTCTCCTAAGGCAAGGGAAACAAAAGCAAAAATAAACTATTGGTACTACATCAAAATAACAAACTTCTACACATCAAAGGAAATAATCAACAAAACTAAAAGCAACCCATTGACTGGGAGAAGATATTTGCAAATGACATATCTGATCAGGCATTAATATCCAAAACATATAAAAAACCTATATGACTCAACACCAAAAAATAATCCAATTTAAAAATGGGCAGAAGACATGGATAGTCCTTTCTCCAAAAAAGACTTCCAGATGGCCAACAGATACATGAAAAGACGCTCAACGTCACTCATCATCAGGGAAATGCAAATAGAAACCACAATGAGATATTACCTCACACCTGTCAGAATGGTTAAAATCAAAAGCACAAGAAACAAGTATTGGGAAGGATGTTGAGAAAAAGAACCTTCATGCACCACTGGGGAATGCATACTGATGCATCCACTCTGGAAAACAGTATGGAGGTTCTTCAAAAAATTAAAAATAGAACTACCCTGTGACCCAGTAATGACATACTGGGTATTTACCCAAAGTCTATAAAAACACTAATTGGACAAGATATATGCACTCTATTTTCATTGCAGCATTATTTACAACAGCCAAGTTATGGAAGCAGCCCAAATGTCCATCAGTAGATGAATAGATAAAAAAGAGAATGAAATATTACTCAGCCATAAAAAGAATGAAGTCTTGCCATTCGTGACAACATGGATGGATCTAGAAATATAATGCTAATCAAAATAAGTCAGTGAAAGAAAGACAAATACCATATGATTTCACTCATATGTGAAATTTAAGAAACAAAGCAAAGAAAAAAAAGAGAAAAACCAAAACCAGATACTTAACTATACAAGCTGATGGTCACCAGAGGGAGGTGGGTGCAGAGATCAGTGAAATAGGTGAAGGGGATTAAGAGCACACTTACCCTGATGAGCACTGAGTAATGTATAGGATTATTGAATCACTATATTGTGTACCTGAAACTAATATAATACTGTCAGTTAACTATACAGGAATGAAAATAAAATGCATTAGTGAGAGGTGCCCCATTATTTTTGGTAAGCGTTCTGGAAACTGTTTCCTATTGACTCGGAATGCTAGTAGGAGCCACTGCTATTGAAATGAAATGCTTCATTTCAAATGCAAAGATGGGGTCCTAGAGTGGTAGATCACTCCTAGCAGCCCTTAAATGTCAGAGGCACAGACATTGCTACAATAACTGATACAGGGATAGATGTGGTCATCAGAAGCTTTAACTCACAGTGAAATATGGTGGTGGGTAATTGGTTATTGATCCCTGGGCCCCCCAAAAATGAGAAGTCTACCAGTATCGTACTTGATTTTTTATAACCTAAAAAGAAGAGTCTAATGAACAGAAATCTGACTTAAGAGCCATAGCTTTTCACCCAAATCTCAAACCTTCGTCTATTCACATACTAGAGCCCCTGAAAAGAAGGATGGCTTTCTTGAGCAAGGAGCAAGTGCAAATCTCACAAGCGTGTACAAAACCCTCCTAAGTCTCTCCCAAAATGTTATATGGCCATTTACCTTAGAAACTACTTACTGGGAAAAGAGAAATGATCAGACCTTTCAGGCATTGTTGGAAATGGACTAGAACAGACATGAATCCTTGGGTTCCAGGCATCACTTCTGTCCATCAGTCAGAATGAAGGTGTATGTGGATCAAATGAAAGGAATTTTAATCAATTTCATGGATAGCTCATTGGTGCCTCAAAAGCATTGTCTGGCTATTCTCCAAGTTCTGTGTATATAATTGTTATAAATATACTTAGCAAATGAGAATCTCAATGGTGGCTTCTCAGATCTTTGAGTGACAGATATCATGATACTAGGAACCATGTAGAAGCCCTTCAAGTTTCCTCTTTCATCAACATTGAAAACCAAGAACAAATTTCTTACCAAGATATCTTGATAAGACAAATGCAAAATGCGTGCCAGAAGACTGGAGTTCAATTCCATGAAAACAGAAATGCTTGCTTCCTTCTTACAATTTCTGAGGTCCAGCAGTGTGGGTATTGCCCGGAAGTCTTGGTAAAGATAAAGGACAAGCTGCTGTAACTTGGATTTTGGAGGCAACATATATTACAATTGAAAGTGTTCTTTCATTTATTATTGTTTATTTATGGGTAAATTACTAGAAAATCCTGTAGCGAAAGAGGAGCTAACACCCAGTTCTAGACTTTTACTTCTCGATTTGACTCGGAGGAAAATTAACCAACTTTAGAGGCAGATCTTAGAACAGGGAGAGTTTGACAATTGAGGCAGGTTCAAAAGGTGTAACAATCCTGTGTGATCCAAGTATCATGAGAATCAGTTTGACAACCACAAGGAGTTTACTTGTCATGGATATTCTAGAATTAGATTTGTCAATAAATTTTTCTTCACATCTTTTGTCATACACAAAAAGAACAAAATTGTATGAATCAAGTCTCAGGAGCAAGGCCATGAGAGGGTATGAGAGAGAGAGAGAGAGTTGGAGGTTCTCTATAGTTCCCTCCCCCACCCCCCAAAAAAATACTCACTATGAATGATGACAGGAACAGAAATAGCAGGGCGGAATTCTGAATTATTGCAGTATATTCTAGAAAAATTGCTAATTTATGGTAGATATAAAAATACATTGCTAGATAATAAAGTTTTTGAGCCGCTATTCTTAGATAGATTTTCTGTGAAAGTTCCATAAACTTTGAGTAATACTTCAGATAAAAACATCTAGCATTATGACACACAGTCAGATTTGATAATTCCTTTTCTTAGAACTGTTTTCTAATCACTTGCATTGTTATGTTTAATTTTATGCCATATTCATGAATATGCTTATGATTTGGCTTCTTATGTCGATCCCTACTTAAATTTGATTCCTTCAATTTAAGGGTTGTGATAATTTGGAAAAGGAATAAAACGAAAGTTACCATTAGTACATACTTATCATTATTTTAAAAATGTAAATACAAAGAACATTGGAAACATAATAAAATAGTCATACTTCCTGGAAGATTAAATAGAGGTTAATTTTTCACTAATTATTCCAGAATTTTTAAAAATTAAATATTACATATAAATCTAATTCCCTCACATTATTTTGTCAGTCAGTTTCTATTCTTAAAACAACTCTATGATTTTGGGCTATTATTTCCTATCGATATCTATCCGTATGCAATATACTACTATTGTGTATACTGGAAAATGGACATGTACTTTTATTTATTTTTTATTTTTTTAAGATCATTTATTTGAGAGAGAGGAAGAGCAGAGAGAGGCAGAGGGAAAAGAAGAGAGAGAACCCCAAGCAGACTCCATGCTGAGCACAGAGCTTGACTCAGGGCGGGGTGGTCCCGCCACCCTCAGATCATGACCTGAACTGAAACCAGGAGTTGGAGGCTTAACTGACTGAGCCACCCAGGCACCCTGGACAGTTACTTTTAAAAGTGTAAGTTATTTTTGACTGAACGCCTGACACTGTGTAAATTAAATTGTAGAGATTCAGAGCATATTATATTCCTCCATCAGGATTTATTCCTTCCTTCACAAGTCTGATAGAGTGGGGCTGAGCACATGAATTCAATCAGAAGCTGAGTTGATTCAGAATCGGGTTGCAAGTTTCGTGGAGCTCAGTCTACCTCTCATTCATCTCTGTTCTAGGTCATAGCCCTCTAGAGCGTTCAGCTGGGAGCCTATTTTGTCCCGAGGCTCCTCTCCCTGGAACTTTTTGATCCTTAGCCCTTGCCTTCTTGGCACCATGGGTTCCCAGACAATTCTGCTCTGCTTTTCTGAGCTCTGTCTTTGGCAGAACTTCAGTGCCCTCCCTTGTGTAGCGTCATAATTTGGCAAATGTCTAGAGGAGAAAACCATCAAGTTTCCAATTTTTATCTCTCCATCTTTTTAGACCACTAAAATCTCTGATGGTTTTTCTATACCTAGAAGGATTTTTCTGCCTGGGCAAATCTGAATTCTTTGCTTTTCATCTGGTTCTCCAAATCAGCAACTAAGCCAGAGAAAAAGCCACCGCAAAAAGCTCATTTTTCCATGGTTCTACCGTCTCCAAAATCCAGACCCTCTTGGATATCATTGATCTGTAGTCCTCCAATACTATCTCCAAACATATCATTCTGGCTGCTATCCAGCTTTTCCCATTATTCTTGTAAGAAATATTTGTCTGCCACAAATGACTCCAGCTTACCTAGAAACGGAGTTATTGTTCTATAACGTAAAATTCTATGGGATCAAATCCTGTTTGTCACGTGTCCTGATTCTTGCCTGAATACACTTTTTTTCCATGTGTTATGTGAACTTTGGTTGCAAACTGAGTTTTAGCAAGGTTGGCTTTTCCACTAGGATTGTGTGGCTTGAGTTGTGTTTGTGTCCCTCCACAGGAATTTGATAATCTTCCCCCTATAGTCATGGAGTGGCCAGCCATTCAAGTATTATGACTTTTTGCTGGGGTCTCAAGCAGTATGGTTCCAATGCCACTGGTTTTCAGTCCCTGCATGAACATAAAAACCCAAGTCCCTGGGTTAATAGTACTGATGCTCTCTCCTTGAATACTTCCCGTATTATTTCACACACATACACGTGCACACACACACACACACACCCCATTGGTTTTCAGAACTCTCTTGAGTTTTAGCACCTGAGATTCTGCCCTCCTGTTTTATCAAGTTATTCTATGTATTGAGAAATGAACTTGTTATATTTCATCCAACTTTTCCAAATGTTTATATTAGAAGCTTTTTTATGTAATAGTCTACCAATTTGATCTTTCTACTGATTATCAAACAAGGATTGGGAAGGATAATTTACTTTAAAAATGTCTTTATAATTTGGTGGACAAACCATTTTTGGCACTTGAGAATAAGTACATTTGTTGCACTAATTAGAAATCATTTTTATTATTCTTATTCACTGAAACAGATTGTTAGGAACATTTTTGGTCTGGTTTGAGTTACTGCATATACTTGAAAGAAAAAAGAAGATGAAAGAAGCAAAGCAAGGCAAGACAAATATTTTACAATTCAGATTTATCATCTGCCGAAATTGGCGAAGGTACACAAAAGTTGTATTTATACTAAGAAAATAATCTTAAAATAATTTAAACTTCAACACTTGGCAGTATTCAACCTTATCTAGGGTTAAAGTGTTTCTGATGCTGTCTTCCACCAGCAATGAACAACACAGGAAAGTTCTTTGCAGTCATAGCGTTTGAGTATAGGATCCAGTTTTGTGGAGCTGTATATCTTTTGTCCTTTACCAAATGTAGAGCCAAGAATTTTTTTTTTTTATTTTACTTTTTTTTTATGGGATAAAATACCAAGTAACATTGGAAGGAAAAGAGATGATTAGGACAGGAATAAGGCTTTTTGATTACAACAAGGCATTTTGAAACCTTTATCGATGCAGGATTTTAAGCCACGTCTCACAGACTATTCTGAAATTGATGTGCAAATTTCACCCTGCTTGATGAAATTTTCACTAAATGGGCTTTTCCCTCGCAGAATAGAAGTCATTTTGTGATCCAGTAGCTAGCATCATTAGTGGAGATGGTGGAAACTCCTGAGTTTTGAATGCATTCTGGGATACCGCCACAACTTGGCGAGGTCTCTCTGTGGTTGCTTTATAGTGCAGAGCCTCACTCTGTGTAGTAAAAATAAAACCAAATTCATTTGGGCACAGTCTTTTTGTTGCTTTATTTAATTTTCACTTTGGCATACAGCCCTTAAAGCTTTAATAGGGCAGATGTGGCTTTGGAAGCGTTTACTAATCCAACTTGGTTAATGACTTTCATGATAGAAGCCAGCTCAGCAGTTTTCTCTCAGTCCATATTTAGTCCCTCTTCTCATTGATTTTTTCCTATGGTGGAGAACCTTTCCATGGGGTCACCGATTATCAGCAGATGTTTTCCTGAATTTTGAAGTAACTGCCCTTAGGTTTTTGGGAAGCAAAAGCACGGGCAGAGTAAATGCTACTAACACTGAGCAATAGATTCCTAGGGGGGAGAAGCAAGTTGCCACTCCTTTCATGGTCCTCAGCATGACGGCTCCAGATTGCTCTGTGGGATAGAGAGTTAATTACACAGGGTTAGCATTTGGGAAAATGCTACATGAATTAGAATATTTGATGATCATTGGCATTCCTGATGTCAGTGTAGGGCTGTGGAGCCAGGCAGTCTGTCCTTCATGTCCTGAGGAACTCAAGAGTGTTCTAGATTTCAGAGCCCATTTTCTGACAGTAATATATATTAATGCCTGCCTCACAGAATTTTGTGAGGATTCAGCGGGAGGAAGTGGTGTTTCCCAAACTTGTAATTCACGTATCAATATGAGCAATTTTTAATATTATATCTGGGTTCTGTTTGTATTACTTACTTAATATGTTTTAACAGTCAACTACCCCCAACTTTTTAAAAAATTTTTTGCTCCTTTGGCCCCATCCCAAGCAATATTTGCAAAAATTGGATGCGCTGGTTATATATTTTTTATTATACATCAAAATAAAAGTAAAATCATCTCTTGCATATTTTGGACAACACTGACAATGTGCTCACATAATAATATGATAGCTTTGATTGTACTGGTTGTAACTCCCAGTAGACTGCAAGTTACGTGACAATAGGGGCTTTTATTCAATTTATTTATTCTGATGTCTTTGATACCTAGCATAATAGCTGGCATACAGGGAGACCTCAAACTGTCTGAAAATTATTTTGGGGTTTCTTGTTTACTTGGAGAAAGAGTTAGATATAGGAAACAGACTACTCTCCATAGGAACACCTGCCCTCAAGCTCAGCATCCCACAGGACGGGGCGCTCGCTCCCTCTGGCAGGAGGCTGTGCTTGAACCTAACTTCCCATGAGCTGTAAGAGCTGGATGATTGGCTTTCCGATGTTACTACAGAAAACTCTAAAACTTAATCTGATATGCCTGCCTCCCCAGCGTTCTGATTACCACCTTACCCTCATTTTTGTTTTCTCTCTTTTCTCCCATACCCCTACCCTCTCTCTTTTCTTTCAAACACACACACACACACACACACACACACACTGACAAGGTTGTTTTCATGTTTGCCTTATAAGAAGGGAAATCAGCCCTGTGGCGGGGGTCTTCCCCTGAACCTTCACCCCTGGTGTGTTCAGGCATGTACGCCTGCTGAAGGATGAAAGGATGGGGCCTCTGCCTTGCAGGCTGGGCTTGTACATGTCCCCAGTGAGGCCTTTCTTTAGTCTGTACTATGTGAAATCTTCCCAAGCTCTCCTCCATAACAGTTGGCAATCAAAAAAGGCACACACTCTGCATAACCAAAGGGTGACAGCATATATATGCAACCTTGTGTTCAGCAAAACCGAACTCTTGGAAATCAGAGCATATGCTACCCAGTGCCCAATTCCTGGCACAGAGTAGGTGCACAGTAAATATTTGTGGACCTCGTGATGAATGGGTAAATGAATACTTGCAGCCAGTGAAAGAATAAATAGCTGAAAAATATTTCTGCAAGTTGTTTTTTCATGATTAAGAGAGTAAAATGCACAAGGATCAGAAGAGTAGTAAACTAGAACTTAAGTTAGCTGGCACATTTAGGAGATGACTTATTCTAGATATCCAAATTTTCTGAATAAGTGAAACTTATTCTTCAAAGCATATATTTGCTTTTTGAATAAGCTCTCTTTAAAAAGGTTACCTGGGGCACCTGGTGGCTCAGTCGGTTGAGTAACTGACTCTTGATTTGGGCTTAGGTCATGAACTTGGGGTCGTGAGCTCAAGCCAAGCGTGGCTGGCTCCATACTCAGCTGGGAGTGTGCTTGAGAGTCTCTACTTTTTTTTTTTTTTTTAAGATTTTATTTATTTATTCAACAGAGATAGAGACAGCCAGCGAGAGAGGGAACACAAGCAGGGGGAGTGGGAGAGGAAGAAGCAGGCTCCTAGCGGAGGAGCCTGATGTGGGGCTCGATCCCAGAACGCCGGGATCACGCCCTGAGCCAAAGGCAGATGCTTAACCGCTGTGCCACCCAGGTGCCCCGAGATTCTCTACTTCTGTCCCTCCCCCGCTCTCTCTTTCTCTCTCTCTCTCTCTCAAATAAATAAATAAATCTTAAAAAAATAAATTCTAAAAAAAAATAACAGTTAAAAGGTGGCCTACTTCTCTGCCTTATTAAATTGAATATATTGGATATAATTTAACATTCCTCTGCTTCTCTCTCTCTCTCCCTCTAACCCTCCACCCCTCCTCATTCTCTCTCTCTCAAAGAAATAAATAAAATCTTTTTTAAAAATAAAGTTTTTAAAAAGTACTTATTAGTAAAAACTGTATTTTAGAAGTAATTAGAATTCGGCATAGATTAGACATTTCAGGAGTCTTCTTTTGTGTAATTTTTGCTTGGCTGAAAAATAACGTGTATCCAAAGGCTACTGAGACAAAGTACGGTCCTTAGTAGGATTCTATTCTTATCTCCACAGTGTTTATTTCACGGGGATATTTCTCATGGAAAGGAATTGGGAAAGATTATATACTCTATGTAGTTAATCACATATTTGTTCTAGTATTTGTGTATTAGCTTGAATTCTTGGCTCCATCTCAGTTTTTATCTGCAGAACAAGAAAAACCAGATTTTTTCTTATTAGAAATTCTTTTGGGAACTTTGTAAGCAACACATTCAATTAAGGATGTGTACAAGGAGATTCATTGGAGTAGACTTTCATAGTTAATGTTTATTGAACACTTACTACTGCCAGCCACTTCCTCACATTTAAACTTTACATTGCAACTATATGAAACAAGTGGCATTACCACCATTTTATAAGATGAAAACTAATGCACAGCGTGGTTTAATGACTGTCCTAAAGATCTCACTGCTAGAGAAGTTGTCTGTTGATCTTTCTTGGTGACTCCCTTTTCTCCACACTAGACATGGATCTTCCTTCAATTCTCTATGTTATCAGTGATATGACGGTGTTGTTTGGAGATAATCAGGTCTAGGGATGACCAATGGGAAATATAGCATGGTACCAGAAACAGCTTTGATGTCAATGTCACATTTTACCATGACTACAAAATTGTCCTACACCATGGGAAATTTCTTGCTGGTATGTCCTCCATAGAGCCCCAGCACACTTCGTGTGTTCTCACCACAGAGCCAGGGGCTTCTCCCATGTGGAGCCTCTTCGTTCCCAAGCCCCACCTACTCTCCCCAGGCAACCAGGGAAAAACAAAATTCCTTTCACTTTCCTATGCAAGGCAGCTCACCTTTCTTTTTGAAATATCTTCCTCTTTCAGACCATGAATAGATTATTATTTTTCATACCCAAAGAGAGTTTCCAGATATTTTCCTAAATAAAGAGCCATCTCCATCTCTACTGGTATACAGAAATAGCCCTGGATAATGTATTTTTGTTTGAATATTGATATTTGATCTCACTACATCTATTAATATCAAAAATTGAAAAGAACTTGATAATAAGAAACTGGCAAAAGATATGACCATATGATGAATTTTATGCTTAATTTCACAGGAAAATGTTCACTAAACATTATGTGAAAAAAGCAGACTATGAAACACTAATTGAAGTTTGAACGCCTTTTTTTTTTTTTTAAACAGAAGTACTCAGGAACTGTATTATAAATACCAACTATTGTCTGTCATAAACTGTAATACAGAGATCCCCTCTGGGTTTATTGTGATGTGAAAGATCATTTGCTCTTATTCAAGTTCTCTTCACCGTTGTGCTTCCCTGATAATGCCTTTACTAATAGCTAATAACTACCAAGAACTTACTCCGGGCCAAATGCAGTTCTACATACTTCATAGGAATTAACTCATTTAAACTCGTTCAAAACAACCAGATGAGGCGTGTACTTCTATTCCCACTTTATAACTGAGTAAACTGAGGCACAGAGAAGTTGAGTACCTGGTTTAATTCATGAAGCAGCCGGGGGTAAAGCCAGATTTGAGCCCAGAAAGTCTAGTTCTGGACCCTATGTTCTCATCTACCAGGCTTGGGTGTTTTTCCTCTTTCCTTTCTTGTTCTCAGATATCATTTCTTCCTGTGTCTATTGGTTCTGCTCCAGTCAACCTCTGCCGTTTCTAATGTGTGCTCCTCCGTTAGGGTAGAATGGCATGCTTAGCATAAACATAGTCTAATTTATTGGATCAATAACCTTCATTTTAGGTGCAGTATTAAATCAATAGTTTCTGGTCAAATGAATGTTTATAATAGCTCCACTGCCTCTCCCATATGGAGAGGGAATAAGTCTTTCGGTGTCGTTCAGAGACCTCTTACTGTTTAATACAGGGATGAGCTGTTTCTATTAGCTGTGTGGCTGGAAGTCAGACCCGTCGGGTAACTGCTGAGGTGATTATATACTTCATGCTCTTCGCTGGTCCACCCGCTACCATCTAAGGAAGAACTCAGAGATAAGGGGGTTAATGGAGCATCTGGTGCTGCCACTGATAAACTTGGAGAAGCCCCAGGCCTGTAAATAATAGATTGGGGGTGGAATGTTTTTTTATTTGGGTCTGGAGAGTCTCTGAGGTGCAGGATGATGGGTGGGGGATTCCCATGCAGCCTGGGGACGCAGAGAGCACACTTGACATTGGGCAGAGCGCTGCCTGCCCTGGTGCATTTCAGTCTGGCCCTAGACAGGAGTCCAGAAGCCCCTCTGCCACCCCGTTGTTTGCTTCCTCAACAGGAGGAGGGGGCAGCCCAGCTGGCAAGAGAGCAGTTCGCCTCACAGGACTTTGTTATGAGGTTATGTTTTCATCCTGTTCCAATCCCTGCTTGGCTGGATAGGAGTTTCTTCTCTGTAAGGGCACATCATAAATGTGTCACCATGCAAATTCTCTATAAGAACTGATAATTTTTTATATCTGCCTTCCAACCCTTTAGTAATCAATTTCTCTGAAGTGTTCTGTTGAAGATTTTTTTTTTCTTTTTGTATTAAGAGGGATCAGAGGCGGCCGTACAAGTGAAGGTGCTAAGAGGGGGCCAAAATCTCACCGGATTCCAATCGATAAGATCATGTGTGTTGTTGCACCGTAGTTTCCAGAAACAAAATAAATGATAAGAACTAAACTACAACTCCTTGAGCTTGCTTGTGCATGCACTGATTTTCCTTGCAGATCTGTCTGCTTTCTGTGGCTG
Source organism: Ursus americanus (assembly GCF_024610735.1). Lineage (NCBI taxonomy): Eukaryota > Metazoa > Chordata > Mammalia > Carnivora > Ursidae > Ursus > Ursus americanus. The sequence goes on from NC_142146.1 coordinate 39,899,039, forward strand.
CAGTAGGAGAGAGGGCCTTGGAGGACAGTGTGAGATGAGGGAGCGGCAAATACCTTCACAGTGAATTGATTGCGTTGTCTTCCCAACTGTTTGACTGTGGAATCCTCTCTCCTCCCTGTTCTACCGCTTCTTCCCTTATACAACATTATACGGTATCCTCTGAGTACATGTGAAAAATTGCAATGTAAGGCCATCCCATAATCTCCCTTAAAAATTACAGGTTCATCTTGACATGTAAAAATTGCCTTATACTTTGGCAAGATACCGTCCTCCGGGTGTTAGGAGAGCTGCCCAGTGGCCCTTTGACTGGGTTGCTTCTGTTATCACAGTACGTCAACCTAGATTTGCCCTGTCACACAAATGTGCTGTCAGGAGCTTAGTTTTGACAGTTTTAGTTATGTGTCTCCTTGTAGCATATTGTCACACATACACTGACAAGAAGAGATGTAGTGTGCTAAATATATATCCCCACAGGAAAAAGAGAGAAGGAGCTCTCGGGGCAAAAACTATAAATTATTTTGAGTTAATCTGTTTTGTGTTGGATTAAGAACCATTTCTACATGATAGGAAAAAAGTTTTCATGTCTAGTTTATAAGAAATGAAGTGTTTTAAACAGAAAACTAAGGAATGATTTGTAACATTGCATGTCTATCCTTTAATTATATACAAATATGTTATAAAATATTAGTGAAAATAGGGATGCCTGCTCTATCAAAGGAGATGACAGTTCTGTGTATTTATGTTTGTTGCTACTCTCAGATGGCGTACAGCTCCAGAAAGATTAAGAATCCTGTGGGGTGCCAGTACAGACACACACTGGTCATCCGGCACACCAGAGGAAGAGGTCAGCTACCTTGGAGAGGTTTGATCTCAAGCACAGATTTATAAGGGATACAAGACATATTTAAAAAACAGGTTTCTGCTGGCTCGCTCGGTTGGTAGAACATGAAGCTGTTCAGCTCATGATTGAATTGATGTTGAGATCCCAGGTTTCAGTTCTTAGGCCCACCGTATATTTTCGGCATCCGTATTCCCACCAATCCCAGCTTGAGTTTCCTCATTTTATTCCTTCTCTTTAGATTATTTTTTATTTCAGAAGCACTCGAAATGACAAAAGCTTAGCCTTCTGAGTGAAGGGTGCATTATCTGATATACCTTCAGTCTAAACACCATAACATAGCTTTCCAAGTAGGTCACGCTTCTAACAAATTCTAAAAAAATCTTTTCCTGATTGGCTTTTCGCTCTTTCTCCAACAGAGGATGAAGCTTTAGACATCTGTCCCTTTTTGCTCAGATTGTCCCTTTGGTCTGGGATATCTTGTTGTCCTTATGGTTTTCCTCAACATAGTCTTCCTTTTTAGCCAAATTTACATACCATTCCCTCATTTGTCCCCTCCATGACACAGCTACTTGTCCTCTATCTTATCAAGCAAATGTGCTTATGTTCCTAGAGCTCATTTCCTTCTTTCTTATACTCTTGTTAGCTGACTTCATGTCTATCTTTTTCACCAACTATTTCTCACGTACAAGGAATTTTTCTTCTTCACTTCTGTTTCCTGCATAGAGAGTAAATGCTCACTAATTGTTCACATGGATAAAAGATCCTGAAAGAGGGCCAAGCACATGGAAGCACGTGGTTATCATTTAATCGTGTAGGAAAGAGAGAGTCCAGTAGCTTCTTGTCTGCATGATGCTTCATCTCACGGTGCCTCCACATCTCTGGCTGATTCATCGGTGAAATGGATGCACCTGAAAATAGTATTCTCCTCTCATGGTTTACTTCACTACTATGTTTTTACTATTTTACTCAAGAGTAATTTGAGGACATTCACCATAAAAAGGCATAGTTAAAATAAAACTGAACAAAACAACACAAACAATAATAAAACAATAAAAACGAAACTGAAAAACAGCAAAGAAGCATGAAAAGCAAAATGAAACAATAAGAGCTGATTAATAATAGTGGGTTGGGGAAAAAGAAAGCTAGAAAGCATAGCTTCATTTAGGCAATCTCTTGTACATTCTCAGGCAACTCGGTGCACAGTGTCTCTGATATCATTAAACCACTATTTGTCAAGGCTTTTCTTTGAGGGACTAGGTAATTAGCATAATCAATCAGATGATTAACATAATTAACTAGCATATTCCATAGCATTAATAAAATCAGTTGGACTTTTCAGGACCTGTGTGGGAAACAAACATTGAGAGCTCTAGTTAGTACCTCGAGCAGAGATACTCTGAGCTGATGATAGAACTTCCCAGTCTTGGGTGCTGCTGCTTGGGTCACCTACTCTAGGACGATGGTATTAGATTTGGGTGGAAAGGAGGGCTTGAGCAATGAGTCTGTGATCAGGTGCTCAGGAATCCTTTGGTAGCCACCTGAAGGTCTATAAAAAAATCTCAGTGGTGTTCTGTGGACATACTACCAGTAAGAACAAGAGGTCACTAAGTGAGAGGGAAGACACGTAAACCACTGACACATACATGGAGCAAAAGGTTTCCTCAACAGTCTAGTTCTAGCCAGGTTAAACACAAGGCAGGATGAAGGTGGGGGGTATTTACAAAGAACTGGTGCAATTTCCCCCACTGGAAGGACTGATGGTAGATCCAGAACTGAGACATGAGAAACAGAGGTCCTGTTTCTCCGTGCCTGTCTGCTTCACCCTCTCGTCACTTTTAGGTCACTTTTCTCTGCATCTTCATGCAAAAACTACAAATACCAACATGTGGCATTCTCCTCGGTCCCTACATTTAGATGTTCTTAAAAATTCAGTGTCGTCAGGTAAGTGATTAGAGTCCCTGAGTCCTAACTCTAACCTCACAGGAGGGAGGATCTCATTAATCCAGCCTGGCTCAGTATCTACCTAACTGAACAATTTAGGTAAATGGGTCAGAGTCCTAGAGGTTGACTACTAGGAGGGGTTTTAGAGAAAGGGGCAGAGTGTAGGCAGCATTTACAAAGATCTCATTTAACGAATGTAAGACTGACCACATTTGCAGTTAAGTGAAGACCATGTGCAAGCTTTTGTTGCAGGAAGGAAGGCCAACCAGAGCATTTAGAAATCAGCTTTTATTTTCTCTTTGACTATGGGGGGAAATATTTTGTACCTGAATTGAGGCTGCGCTTTGATCATAAGTGACATTACTTAAAAGTACTGCGTCTTGGGGCACCTGGGTGGTTCAGTCGGTTAAGCATCCGACTCTTGATTTCGGCTCAGCTCATGACTTCAGGGTCATGAGAGCGAGCCCCAAGCTGGGCTCTGTGCTCAGTGGGAAATCTGTCTCTCCCTCTCCTTCTGCCCTTAACCCCTCTCAAAGAAAAAGAAAAAAAGAAGAAGAAAGTACTCAGTCTCAGTCACTTCTGTAGAAAGCAAGAGAGTGAAGTTTGAACATACTCGTAAAATTGAAAAGCATGAATAATTGCTTCCATAGTCATTTATGCACACTTATCTCGACAAAAGCAATATCTGAGGACAATTAATGATTTTAATAACAGTTGTCATTAGGGCGCCTGGATGGCTCCATCGGTTAAGCATCTGCCTTCGGCTCTGGTCACGATGCTGGAGTCCCAGATTAAGCCCTGCATCAGGCTCCCTGCTCAGCTGGGGAGTCTGCTTCTCCCTCTCCCTGCTCTCCCCCACCCCTACTCATGCTCACTCTCCCCCTCTCTCTCGCAAATAAATAAATAGCAGTTAAAAAAATAGCAGTTGTCATTTCTTGCTGTGGACATTAGTCAGTATTTGGCCTTCAGCTATGACGTTATACTCTCAGTCACTGTAATCACTTTTTAAAAAATCCATGTTGACTAAGACATGAATGATATCAATTCTCTTTGAACCGTCAAAAATGACGATAGTTGTGGTGGCAGTAGCAATTGGCAGCAGCTACTTCCTTTTCCCCTCCACTCCTTCAGGGCCGCCCAGCAGACTGTTCTCTTCCTTTGTCTCCTTTGGCTCCTTGCCTTTTCCTCTCCCCATGGATCTCTCCCATGGATGCCTGTTCTGTTTTTTAACACTCCTGTAGAGTACTGCATGGGTCCACAATCACAACCTCCGTATTCTCAGCCAGAACAGGGAGCTATGCTTTTTGCTTTACACTTCTAAATGTAGACATTCATGGAAATGATTAAAATATAAATTGCATTTCTGAGTCAGACCAACTTACAGCAAGCACATTTTAATACTTACTCTGCAATATATTTCTTTCCTTCTTTTATTTTTAAGTCATTATTATTATTATTATTTTTTGCATTGTACGGTGACTTTATTATGCTTTAGTTCTGATGACAGTACTACCAAAATAATAATAGTGTCTGCTCCAGTAATTTAACAGAGTGAAACTTACCACCATCCATTCTGGAGCATTAATAAAAAGCTCAGTGCTAAGTGAGCCTCAATGCAGTTGAAAGAAAGGGCATAGACATCAGGTGTGAAAAGGTTACCTCAAAGCAAACTAGGTATTATGACAATTTGAGAATCTAATAGTTATATATTTTCCTTTTTGTATTTCTGTTGTTATAGAAAATATAATGAACCTTTATTATTCCGTTCCTTATTCAGTTTCCAATCTAATTTCAAGTAGCTACATGACGAGAACCTTTTCATACTTCTTTCATATTACCTCAGCTCAGCACACAACAGGTGTTCAATAAACGTTTTTTGAGTGAGCTATATGAACAAATACTTATCCTTGTAAAAAGTTTTCTCGAGTTTTTAATAATATTTGTGAAAGATCAATGTAGGATAGAATGCTGGTTTTTTTTTTCCTCTTCCTGTTTCCCTTTCCTTCCTTAATAATTCAGATGAGGTTGGTAAAAGTGTCGATGTCATTGGAAATGGGGAGCCATGGTGGCCCAGAGTGGGATGGCAGTCAGAGGTCTCGCAGGGTAAGAAGGGCTTCTACATATTAAGGGTGGCCCCCCATGGTTAGTCAGAACCTGAAGAAATCCATGTGGTTGGGTGGCCTTCTGTAAGGTAGCAGAATCCAAGCAAGTTGAGGGTGTGTGTGTGGCGGGGGGGAGGGTGTGTGTGTGTAGTATGTGGAGTGGCTGGCTGGCATGCAAAGCAAGGACCCAGTTGGGGTGAGGAGAATATCCAAGCTGGCTTTGAGTCTCTGGAAAGGAAATGGGTGGTGGCAGAGATGGAATATTGGCTATATAGAGAGGAGTTGATTAAATAAACACATATACTAAAGATAATGGGAGTCCATTTCCCATGGTTGGAAAATGCATTACAAAATAGCGAGAGAGAAGACTAGAACGGACCCTGTAGTTTGGATTTGACACTACTGATGTGAATTTATGACTCTCAATATAGATAGAGGAAGATGGATAACTATAAAAATAAATACAGTTATGTATTTAGAAACACACTGAACATTGATATATATGTGTGTTTATGAATGCGCTAAGGGAATATACACACATACATTCCCTAGGTCTGTCTGCTGAGAGTACTCTGGAGCAACCATTCTCCACAAAAAGGATCCAGGACTCTTTGAGAAATGCCCCTTTCAGGCCCCAGACAGGGGAAGTTGGATAAGCCTGTCATCTTAGGACAAACAAAAGAACTCAAAAGCTTTCTCGGAGGGGTTCCCACTGGCCAAACCAAGTTTAATTCGAGTATCAAAATAATTAGATTATAGCCCATTGGTAAAACAGGAAACCATAAATCCATGATGATACAACTAAATGAATGAATAGACAAAAAGCTTGATCAGAAACAGGGTATTCAAACGGTTTCAAAGTACCTTCTCACGAAACAGTTACCAAGCAGTTTGACTTTAGAGAAGCATGGCGGATCCCACGCGAATCAAGTGATCAAAGTGAACAGCATTATCAAAGGGACAAACTGAAATTATGTCCCAATTGTTATATATTAGACGAATAAGTAAATAAATAATAAGGAATTAATACACATAAAATTTGAAATGTACATAGAATAAAAATCTTATTGATCAATAAAAGCAATAGATGGCAAAACTGATAAATCATTTGCTAAGTTTGGTCAAGAGGGGAAATAACATGAATACTAAAATAGTAATAGAATGTAAGATAAAGGGCTATTAACTGGAGCTGTGGAGATGAACAAGTTTGAACAAAATACTATTTACAGATTTGCACCAATAAAATTGCTATTATTTTTCTTTTTTTAGCAGTTAAATACACTTTTTATTTATTTATGTATTTATATATTTATTTATTATGTTATGTTAGTCACCATACAGTACATCATTAGTTTTTGATGTAGTGTTCCATGATTCATTGTTTACGTACAACAGCCCAGTGATGGGTATTAAGGAGGACATGTATTGCATGGAGCACGGGGTGTTATATGCTATTATTTTTCTAAGAAAATGTAAATTAATAGCAGTGACTCAAAAAGAAGTAGAAGTCTAAAACCATCAATAACTGTAGAAGAAATTGAAAGTGTAGTCAGAAATTTCTCTCAAAGGAAAACCTAATGCCAAATGGTTTACTATAAGTTTTATAAAAATTTTAAAGGAAGAGCTAATTGTCATGTTTTAGAAATTCTTCCAGATGATTAAAAAAGGTGGAAAGCTATCTAATTAATCTTCCAGAGCTAGCTTTAGAGTAATACCAAAACAGTATGATTTTAATACACAAAAAGGCAAACTTCTAGTAGTATTCTAATTATAAATATAGATGCAAAAATTCAAATAAGGTATTAGGAAAGAAATTGCAGCAGAATATTGACGGTATGAGTAAGTAGGGATTATAACAGGAATTCAGATTTTTCATCAGGAAATCTAATGGAATTCTCTATAGAAACAGATTAAGGGGGCGAATTATATAATTATTTCAGTTGATGCCCTTCAAAAACATTTTATAGAATCTAACACCAATTAACATTAAACACTGTTCACCTGGGACAGAAGAGAAGGTTCTTTTTTTAAAATATTTTATTTATTTATTTGAGAGAGAGAGCACACAAACAGGGGGTGAGGGGGGAGAGGGAGAGGCAGAGGGAGAGGCAGACTCCCCACAGAGACCTGGACATGGGGGTTGATCCCAGGACCTGGAGATCATGACCTCAATGGAAGGCAGATGCTTAACCGACTGAGCCACCTAGGCACACCTGAAAGAGGGAAGTTTCTTAATGTGCTAATGGGTATCCATGGGCTATCTACAGCAAGCATCACAGAAAGTGGTGTAACTTTTGAAGCATTCTTAGTGAGGAATATGATGAAGATGCTATTACTATACCTCTTCAACACTGTGCTCAAAGACTAAGACCAAACAATAAATTTGATTTAAAAAAAAAACAAAAAGAAGTAGAAATGAGAACTATCGGAAAGGCAGAGGCAAATGTCATCATATGTAAGTGACACAATAGCCTAAAATAGAAAACCATGAATTTAATGAGCAAGTGTTTAAGACTATTAATGGTTTAAGAGACTGAAACCATTATTAGAGCGAAAAGATCTAGCCTTATGGGAAAGGCCACTGTGAAAGATGCCGCTCTAGTTTTAGTCCCTTTTTGGACAGACGACAAAATTAACTTTATATTGAAAAGCATGATTAAATATTTGTATTGTGTTAACTCAAGTTGTTTTCATAAGAAAGCACTTTGCTATCTTTAGAAATGAAGCTTCTATGGGTTTATGTCATTGTTTGGAAAAAAAAGTTTCAAAATGGAAAATAGAATTGGACTGGAATCCAATAAGTTTGTTGTCCCCTCAAAATATCCATTTTCAGATATTCACTTCTCTTTTCAACTCTTTATGGAAAATCATCACAAAAGCAGATTCACATATTCAAATACATACACACTCAATCTATATTTGCAGTGGAGTTCCATTTTCTTTTTATTTAAATGCCCTTCTGAGATACAGAAATTATTATTACTGTCATCATTACTTTCATGCATCATTGAACCCTTTTTGAGTCATTGATCCAAATTTTCAAATAGGGGCATTAACTCCACATGATACTTACAATAGAAAATATTAAATTCACAATTATAAAAAATATACCACAAATAGTGGAATAATTCATCAGCAGAGACAAAAATGTATTCTGTTAACTGAAGAATAGGCAAGAAGAATTGATCGACACACTTATGGTGCCTACAACAACTTCTCAGAAGGTGGTGATTATTATACATGTAACAAGATTTCTGTAAAAATCAAATTGTTTCACAAGTTTATGAAATTGTTAACATAATTGTTATTTATATAACATAACATAATTGTTCCATTGCTTCTTCTTCTAAAGCTTTCATGTTATCTGAAGACCTCTTGACTGACCACGAGATGTCTGGAAATCGCACTTCAGGAAACCCTCCTCCACATATTTGAGGAATGAAAGTTGAGGCAACATCTGAGTTAAAATTGTACGGATGTGGAATGGTTAAGAGATGCAGCTCACCATGCATTTATTTCTATGGGTGGAGAGCCTCAAGGCCATTTCCTGGTACAGAGCCTAGAGCTGATACTTTCTTCTCCACAATTGGGAACTTATAACCAAGTGTTCCATAGCTTCCGTGGAGATGATGGTCCTTTAGAAGTCACTGGCGGTGGGAGAGCAGAGCCACATAGAACTTTCTTCCCCAACAAAATCATCTTTTAAAACTGCCTATATCTTGTCTCCGTTTTCAAAAGGAATACATTAGTCTTCAGTTGAAAGGAAATTGTCCAAAAATAATTTTCAAAGTATTAAGTCTACTTTTTAATGTTATTAGAATAGCCAAGAAATAAACCTGAGTTTATTTAGTATAAACTTGGTGCTTTTAGACAAAGCAAACAAAAACCTTCAAATTGCTTAGGAAAATATTCAAACTGGATGGAGGCTTTAGACGTTCATTTAAGCATGTGGCTTTTGGTTTTTGCATATTGAAAGGACTGGATATGGCAAAGTCAAAAATGTATGCGCATGTGAGTGAATGGAATCAGAGACCTCTCTGGACTATTCCCTTTGCTAACCTTATGTTTTCCTGGCTTTGAAGTGGAAATATCTGGTATTTCCAACTTGGACTAAATCACAGATTTCTAATGAGTTTCCTTGATATTTGCTCTGACCTGATTCAGGTCAGCTTATTGCTTTTTCTTGCAGTTGAAAAGCAGAGGAACAAGAGGTAAACCTTCTTTTGCTCATTAAGGTTTCAGCGAGTGATCTTAACTCAAGCATTTCTAATTAAAATGTAAAGATCATTAGTATGCGCCATTAACAGAGGTTTGTCTTTCGGCTCAGAATGCTCCCATGGAGGTGCCAGGCGTGCTCCTGCACCCACTGGTCCTAGACAATTGCTGCTCTTGGCAAGGTCTCAGAACAGGCTGGGGTTTCTGTTACCTGAGCTGCTGGTGACAACTGCAACTTATGTCAGGCTCAGGGCAAGTGGAGCCAAGAGTAGAAACAAACTGCAAAGGCAGCTTTTCCTTTTCACTGCCCCCAATTCCCAGCACTGGCATCGCTGAATGAAAAAGAGGCAGAGGCATACGAAAGCTCATAAGAAAGACATTAAATAATATTTTGAAGTTATTTATCACCCCCTCCCTCAAAATTAAGATGTATATTCATATGGTAGTGGATCTCCCCCCCCCCCATTTAGGGCTTGAGGAATTCAAGTTTTTATGTAATCCACCTCATGCAAAACGTTTTAATGTGTCATGTTTCCCTAAAGAGAAATATTACCTTTGGTTTGAGATTTCAAATAGAGATATTAGCTGATTTTTTTTTTTTTTTAAAGAGAGGGAGAGAGAGAAAGAATGGGGAGGGGCAGAAGGAGAGGGAGAAAGAGAATTTTAAGCAGGTTGTATACCCAGCATAAAGCCCGATGCAGGGCTCCATCTCACAACCCTGAGATCATGACCTGAGCCGAAATCAGGAGTCGGATGCTTAACTGACTGAGCCACCCAGGCACCCCAGCTGAAAGAAATTTTTAATTGTAATTGCTGAGTTATTTTATTTTGAATATGAAAATTGTGATTAATTGAATCTTTAAAGGCACATAATATGAACAGAAACCAAATGGGAATTTAACCCATAGCTTGTAATATTTATGGCTTATTTTATATATATAATGTTAAAAGACTAAACTGAAGAGACATAATGAACAGCAAGTTAAAACAGAGCTATGGGAATGTCCAATTACTTAGCCTTCATCTTAGGAATATTAATGTAGGGATTTAAGACAAATCAGAAATATGAATAAAATTACTTTGTGTCCTGAACACTCTAGTAATTATATAAAAATGTTTGTTAATTTATTACTTTTATTTGCTTCTCTATATAATCATCTGAACTTCTGACCGTTTCAATTAAGTTACAATATAATTAGTGTTTCTATTAAAGTACTTGGAGTTAATAGAATACAATATTTCTTTCATAATCAAGATTACTATATTGCCTGGGGTATTTGTGATTTCAAATTTAGTTAGACTCAATGGCAAATACTAACAATTTACATGTATATTTTTATACCTTTCATCTTATTGATTAACCTTTGAACTACTTGAGAAAGAAATATGAGCATTGCCTTTATACCATGGTTTTATATAAAATTCATCCAAGGTTTAGAACATTTAGAGACTTGAAAAACTCACACTAAGCTGTACAGGAGGAAGAAGACTTATTTCCCTAACATACTTGTAATAGGAAGGTTCTGGGTTTTAATATGATAAATTAAATGTGTACTCCACAAAAGGCTGTTAATAATTTGAGGGTATCAGGAAAATCATCTATTTACTATGAGATCAAGAAAGAGTTGTAGAAGTAGAATTAAAGTCAAGGAAGAGACATATCACAAATAGCTTTCTTTTATAATGAGAACAGATATTGTTTTTTTGTTTAGATGTGGCTATTGGAATATACTGGTATAAGCCCAATTACCACATATTTTTTCAATAGAAATAATTTGTTAGATATAAATCAATGCATTCAATTGTCATAGTTTTATAAGACTTCAAATTTAAGCATTTATAAATCAGAAAAAAATGTTAGATTGCATATTCCACTGTCATCATGGTTCAGATTCAAATACTTGCTCATTTAAAAATATATGTATATGTGTGTGTATAATGACCATGTGCTTCCCTCTTAGATACTGAGTAAGCCCAGTAAGTCAACTCAGACAAACACAAGTAGTCGATTTATCCCAAGCTGATCTTATCAGAGCCTAAAAAACCATAACCATGAGTACAGGGGTTCTCAAACTTGAGTGAGCATCAGAATCACCTAGAGGGCTTATTAAACCCATATTGTTGGGCCCCACTGTCAGCATTTCTAACAAGTTCCCAGGTGATGTTGATGCTGGGGTCACATTTTGAGAACCACATTTTGAGAACCACATTAGAAGATGCCTCTGAGATTTTAAGAAAAAATTTCTTTGCCTTATTCTAGTTTGTACTTCGGCTTGAATTTTTTTTTTCTGTGTAATTTATCAGAAAAAAAAATGACCTTAACACTTTATAAGGTCACTGTAAGATGCTGTCTGCCATTATTTTTTCACACTGAGTTTCATATACCAACAAAAATGAATCACATATGTCTAAAATATACATATTTTTATAAATGTATAATATCTATCAAAATACAACTTTATGCTGGATTGGTTTGCATTCTGTTAAACTTCTAAATATCTTAGTGATTTTGAACTTAAAGTTGGAGATGATGGTTAGAAACAGGTTGGAAGTTGGAGGAAAATCTTAGGTAGAGCTGAGTGACCCATCAATGGCTTTAATTCTGTCCTTTTACAGAGATGTTTCAGCATTGAGATGTTCTAAAATCTGAGACTGGTGCTATTTTTAAAAATATACAAGCAGGTGTACGTGAATAGTTCCTTTGAATTGACTCTATGTGTTTGCTTTCCTTTCCCTCATACTACACCCTTTCTAGTCAGTCCTCCTCAACCCAAGCAGACCTTCAAACTTCTTGCCACCAGCACAATCCTAATGTAAGTAAAACCTTGCCTGGCAACTGAGTTGATGGGAGCAGATGTTCGAGGAATAGCTGTGGAACATCTGTTTGAACTGCCCGCCGTTCCCTGCTGAGGGCTGCTGGAGCGTGCAAAGGGTTCACACTCTTTCTCCTTCTCTGACTCCCACATGCCCACACTTGATTAGACATTTAAAAATCAGGGACCATTACAAGGGGAGGCTTCCTAGCAGAGGAGATTCCCCCAGTCTCTCCCAGAAGTCTGTCTGCTCTCGGTGGGGTGGGGAGAGCCAGGACCATGGGCGTGCCATGGTGTATTATCTCTACATCTTGTATCATCGGGAGCCTGTTTAGGCAAACATTTGAGAATCCAAGTATGTGTTGGAAGACTGCCTCTGATTTTTTTATTTCCAACATGGTTTCGATATTTGGGGTGTGGCAAATTAGAATACATTTCTGAAAGTTCAGCACCCTATATCTGCTGAAAAACTTTTTGATCTTTATTTGATCAGAAACTACAGGGTGTGATGGTAGTGGAATTATAGGTGTATGTATAAGGTATGGAATTAAATTAAGAGGTGGAGCTCATATTCATAGAGGGATCAAGAAAGGTTCAAAAAGCACATGGCATATGAGCAGGTCGCAGCAAATGTGTGTAATTACAACAGCTATAAATGTACCTGTAAAACATTCAAACCGTACATTTTGTGTTTGCATATATAAAGATTTAGTGTATATTGTTCTGAAACATTCTCTTTGGCTTAAAAGTGTATCTTGGACATTTTTCGAACTTGGTAGATACAGATATACTTCATTCATTTTAATAGTGGTTCCATTTTTTTGTTGTATGTTTGAATTCTAATTGATTTAACCAACCTCCTGTTGGTGGACTTTTATTGTCTTCAATTGATTACCACAACAAATGATATTATAATGAATGTGTGTGTGCGTGTATGGGTGCCTTTATACATATGTAGGAGTATTTTTATAAGATAGATTCCTCAAAACTAATATTTCTGGGTTGATATGTATGCATATTCAGAATTTTAAGTTATTGTCTAATTGCCCTTTAAAGTCCTTAGGCCAATTTAGAATTTCACAGGCAACATTTGAGAATGACTTTTTTTACTTCCTCATTTATTAATAAGATATTATAATAACTGATTAGTATAGATTGGATATCTCAATGTACATTTATCTGATTATCATTGAGCTTGTCATCTTCTTTGATGTTTATTAGTTATTTGCTTTTTTCCATGAATTTCCTCATTGTGCATGCTTATTATAAAAATTATTTTCTTAAACAATATTCTAATATTGTTATAATGTAGTTTTGTTTTCCATTTATACCATTGAACCTCTGGATTTTAGTTTTGATTAAGGCATGAGGCAGGGGTCTATGTTTATTAATTTTCCAAGTAATTAACAAATTTTAAAATACTAGTTATGGACTAAATAATTAACCTACTGATTTGAATTACCATCTTTATAATATTAAAAAAATCATCTTATACCTATGTCACTATCTGGATTCTCTTCCATTCCATCTGAACAAGAAATGTCATTGTTGGTCAATCTTCTGTCTGGCAGGGATTATAAAGAGTGAAATTCTCCACAGAAGAAATAGGATATACAAAGACCCAGAAGTATGGGCAGTGTGCTTTGTAAAATGCAAAATTTTAGAGTAGTTGTAGCCTTAAATTTATGCACAAAGTTTACAAACCTCACTGGGAAGTCCATAGCAAAATCAATGAAAAAATTTTCATAAATAGAACACCAGTCTCCAACAGAAGCATAATATTCATCCATTCCAATTTGTTTTAGATCATTCATGCTTGGACTTATTTTAGCTCTTTGTTAGTTTTTATAGAAAGCCAATATGTTTAATGCAGTTTTTTAAAAAGATTTTTTTATTTGAGAGAGAGAGAACGCGCACACACGTGAGTGCAAGTGCGAGTTGAGGGGGGGAGGGGCAGAGAGAGAGAGGGAGAGAGAGACTCTCAACCAGACTCCTCACTGAGCGTGGAGCCCCATGTGGGGCTTGTCCCAGGGCTCGATCTCAGGATCCTAAGGTCATGACCTGAGTGGAAATCAAGAGTCGATGCTTAACTGACTGAGCCACCCCGGGGCCCCTAAATGCAGTGTTGTCAGAAGGCTTTACCTGTAACACATTATTGTTAGCTTTCAAAGGTAAACATTTTTTATCCTTAATATTTCTGCAGTTTCCACCTCTCTCCTTGGGAAGAAGAAATGCTGAGAAAAAAATGTTCTAGGATTTCAGTGTTTGCATGTAATCTCCCTGAATTTTAGTTACAATTTTCTGATGAGGAAACTCTTTCCAAACTTATCTTTTTCCTTCTTTTTTTAGTGGCCCAAGAAGAACTAAACATAAGATCATGTGACAGTGGGAGGTAAGATATAAATGTACAGAAATTATGTGTTGCTGTCTTTGTCGTTAATTTTTTATCCTTAAAGTTGGCTTTTCATAAAGCAAATGCAAACATAGTGTCCTGCATGCTGAAACATGTCCAAATGTTGCTTTTTGTAACTAGATCTTCCCATCATGGTTATCAGCCCTAATTCAAATAAATAAGCAGAACCCCAAACCTACTTTTTTCATGGTTAGATCACCATTTTCTTTTTACTTTCTCTTTTTCTATTTTTCTCCTGTCAGGTATCCAGATAGCTGAAGGCAAGGAAAACACCTTCAAAAGTTATTTTGACTTAAATCAGCATCATTTCCAAGGTTTAATCATTAAAATGTAATTAAAGTGTCATAATGCTCATTTTAAAATTGCTGATTCAAATTTACACATTGCAATGTAATCTAAGTTTTTCTGAAACATCATGCCTCCCTACAGGAAACAAAACCCCCCAACATTATTTAAGGTTTACTAATAAAATCAGTACACTATGCTACAACTCCAAAACATTCACTGAAAGAAATTTAAGTTTCTTTTTTGTTAAAAAGTTAAATGGTTAAGGATTTCCTTCCTAGTATCACAGGTATGGTACACAGATTAGTGGGAAAATAGAAAATGTGAGAGAAGGCTCTTTGTAATGATTGGTAGCTCCAAAGCCCTACACTGGAACACCATGTAAATATGCCAAATTGACTATTACAGAAATAGACAACTTGTGGAATTTTGGACATTTTCCACACTCATTCGTGCCAGACCCTGGAGGGGGTGGGCAGTCTAGTCCGGGAACAAGTAAACAAGTCGATAGAAAAACTGATCATTGGAAAGCCTGACCTTTGAACAATGGCGTGTCTGAACTCTCCAAAGGGTCAACTTGGGTTTGGCAGATATTTCAGTTGTCCCTGTGGCATGCAACCTCAGGTACTGATCAAAGTGCTCTGTTTTTGATATCTAGAAGTTCAACTTCAGGGATGGTGCCAAAGCTTTTGGCGTCATGGTGTATGGAGTGTATTCATTGGTATCTCTGGCTCAAGAAATTCTACTGTTGTCCTGAAGAATCTGCTTCTTTCCCCACTTTTCATATTTCTGGAAAAAACAACAAAAAACCTGTGACTCGTTTCTTTACAGAAACTATTGGGATTTTCTATGTGTTTGCTAGTCGACTTGGAAAAGAATCAGAGAGTGGCCCCCTCGGTACTGAGGTGCTTGGACGGCCCTGGGGAGACAATGGTACAGTTGAAATAAAAAACTATAAAAAGTCTTCCTGAGGACCACTAAAATGAGCCCCGAATAGTTGAGCTGCAGATTATATTGAAGGCTTGGGGGCATCTGACACTTGCTTTTCACCTTACTCTTTATAAAAGGAAGGTGAACAGGCTGTGATGTTTCTGGTTTTCTGGAAAAGTATTAGAGCCTTGTTAATTATGGTAGAGTGAACATGGCAGGAAAAGGAAAAATATAATTTTAAGTATAATGGTGCATGCTGGAAACACAGATTGGCAAGCATATGGGGTTCTGGCATCTGGACAGAAACCTTTGTAACCATCTGCTTCTCAGAGGTTATTTTGGCAATTTTTGTAGCAATTCCAGTGATTTGCAGGTCTGGGCTAAGGATTTTTTTTTATGATTTTCTTTACTTTTATTTTATTAAGCCCCAAATTATTATTATTTTTTCTCCTTCTTCTCCTTCTCCTTCTTCTCCTTCTTCTTCTTCTTTTTATAGAGAACAAACTAACGGTTACCAAAGGGGAGGTGGATGGGGGAGATGGGTTAAATAGGTGATGGGGATTAAGCAGTGCATTTGTGATGAGCACAGGGTGTTGTATGGAAGTGCTAGATCACTACATTTGAAATTAATATTGCACTGTATGTTGACTAACTGGAATTTAAATAAAAACTTTAAAAAAGGAATTATTTGGGCTAAGGATTTTTAGCAAGGAGCTAAAAAAGGCACAGGTATATAGAAGCAGTTACTGGGTCTTCTGTCTGTATGTTCATTTCATTGTTGTGGGTGATAAGTCATCTTAAAATGGTCTGTGTGCCAGTATTTCATTGTGATGGCAGCAGAAATCCCTTCGTGCTAATATTTTTTTCTCAATTTTATTCACCAAGTGACATTTTTTGCCTTCAGAATAAATCTGGTATGTTGCCTCCCCTGGCTGTGAGATGTGAGGAATATGTGAAGGTACTCATGTTTTTGTGTTCTCTGCTGCTGGTCCTGAAATGCAGGGACCCAACTGGCAACCTCCAGCTCTCCTTGACTTTCTCATTCTACCAAACATGCCCCAGAATTTTGAGAGTTACAGTTTTTAGTAGTTAGTGTGGTGTCATGGGCTACTCTAATAAGAACTCACATGCACAGAAAGTCATTCAACTCAGGACCATTGCGGTTAATGATAAAGCAACATATTGACAAGCATGATGCATTATGGGTTGAATCTTTATTTCAGTTTTTTATCATAAATATATTATTTATTGAGTATTTACATTAATTATATCACATAATGGGATATATGTTTTAAATGTAAAAGATTGTTGATACAAGGATGTGAACAGAAGGGAACATGAGAATGAAAATGGGGTAGCTCTCCGAGGACCACTTGGCAGTGTTCTAGGACTGCCCACCACCTCCTCATTCCTCCTATAGGACTCTATTCTATTTTGTAAAATACTGTCACATACTCATAAGGTCAAATATGTTAGTTGCAAGATTATTTGTGATGGACAAAAATTGAAAGCGATCTAAATGTCAGTCAATAGGCAAATGGCTTTATTTTGGAAATGCTAAACTATGGAATATCGCATAGCTATTTAACAAAGTGACATAGATCTACAAGAACTGACATGGAAAGGTGTCCATGATCTATATTTAAGGTTTTTTTTTTTAAACTTACTTTGGAAGAGTATGTACAACATACTCCTATTTTTTTAATAAAAAATGTATATACTTATTTAAATGTGTAAACAAATAGAAGGTGTGTGTTATCCACTGAATATATCTCCCCGAAATTCATATGTTAAAGCCCTACTCTCCAATGTGATAGTATTTGAAGCTGGGGCCTTTGGGAGGTAATTACATTTAGATGATGTTCGGAGGGTGGTCACAGTGGGATTAATGTCCTTATGAGAAGAGGAAGAGACCAGAGCTCATTCTCCCCGCCATGTGAGGAAAAGTGAGAAGGCAGCCATCTGCAAAACAGGGAAAGAGCTCTCACCAAAACCCAGCCATGCTGGCACCCTGATCTCAGACTTCCCAGCCTCCAGAACTGTGAGAAATAAATATCTATTGTTCAAGGCACCTGGTCTATGGTATTTTGTTAAGGCAGCTCAGATTAAGATAATGCAGAAGGTTCCAAGTAGACTCTAAATATTACATGATTACCTCCAAGGGAAGATGAGGTGGGCAGATGGAGAAATTCTTCCTCTTTCAATATACATACTTCTTCGTTGTTTGACTCTTTGTTAAGTATGCATTATTTTTATAGTTGAAGAATGAGAGGGAGGAGAGAATGAGGAAGGAAGGAAGGAAGGAAGGAAGGAAGGAAGGAAGGAAGGAAGGAAGGAGGGAAGGGAGGGAGGGAAGGAAGGAAGGAAGGAAGGAAGGAAGGAAGGAAGGAAGGAAGGAAGGAAAAAACAATCAATGTGAAGTCCCAAAGTCCATGTTGCATAGTCAGAAGTTATTCTGTTTACCTATTTGTAGAATATTAAATTAAAAATTTCTCAGGCTGGGGCGCCTGGGTGGCACAGCAGTTAAGCATCTGCCTTCAGCTCAGGGCATGATCCCGGCGTTGTGGGATCGAGCCCCACATCAGGCTCCTCCGCTATGAGCCTGCTTCTTCCTCTCCCACTCCCCCTGCTTGTGTTCCCTCTCTCGCTGGCTGTCTCTATCTCTGTCGAATAAATAAATAAAAATCTTTATAAAAAAAAAATTTCTCAGGCTACATCTTCCTCAGACGACCTTAAGGATGAAACCATCTCTCACATCCTTAGTTCTTCTTATGAGGTAAATGGGCTTTGTGGAAGAGCATGTTGCATTTTGTAAAATGTTTTCGAATATATTGTTGAGGAAGACTTAAAATGGGAAATTTGGTTGGAATTGGACTGAGTCCCCTTTTAAGGAATTGGGTTCTATTCATGCTTCTCTTGTCTATTATGTCTCTCCTTTTTCCTTCTAAATTAGGCTTTTGTGGAGCCCTTTGACACATGACATTTTTTAATCTATTAAGCAGAGTCAGCAGTGATAACGTGCTCCCTTTTGTCTCAAAATGTTCGGCTTTAATTTTCCTCCTGGACTATATGTAGGTAATTTAATTTTGGTTTTGATCTTGTGAGAAATTCCAAGGAATACCAGTGGTTCAAAGACTTCAGGAGATCCTGGATCCTCAGAAGGCTTTTCGGGATTTTGGTGGATGCTGTAAATGAATCATCTTTGAGTTGGTCTGCAGATCAAAATAACCTGGAAAGTTGAAAGAAAGTAAAACAAATCAAAATGTCAGACCCTAACTCAAATCTACAAATCGTAATTTTGAGGGGATGCTGTACAGAAATCTATTTTCATCAAACTTACTTAAATAATTTCTGTGTATCTGGTCCTACATTAGCTGCTGGTTGACTTTTGGGGATGAATCATCTGCTATTTATCACAATAGCCTATGAATGAGCTCACAAAAACACACATCTCCAACTACTCAGTGAAAGTCATATTTATGATGTAAGCTTTGTCCCTACAATATGCCTATTGCTTATCATGGTATGTAGGGGTTATGAGTAAGAGAGATCCAGACTTTGAGGAGGATGGCCAAATGTTGCAATGTGAGAGGAGGTTTTGGCTTTAAAAAGTCTGTCAGAATACCCTTCTCTAACACAGGAAAAGGTCATCCTGTTATCTATTCCCGTGGTCTAGTGAGCATCATGAGACCAATCAAGTTTCATAAGATGTTGTGGGTCAGATCAATAGGAGGAAATAGGAATAGATATAGCCAGGAAATAGGGGCAGTCAAAATAACTTTTAGTATTTGCTCATACTGTCAGCTATTGGGAAAAAATAGAGTTATCTCTAAGATAACCCATTTATTTATTTATTTACTTATTTGTTTTTTTAATTTTCAAATTTTATTTACTTCTTTTATTGAGAAATAGTTGACATACAACATTATATTAGTTTTATGTATGACATAATAATTCCGTATTTATATATGTTGTGAAATGACCACCACAATAAGTCTAGTTAGCATCTATAACCTCGCATAGTTAAAATTTTCTTCTTAAAGTTCTTAAATCTTAAAGTTCTTAATGAGAACTTTAAAGATTTGCTCTCTTAGCAACTTTCAAAAACAATATTATTAACTATAGTCACCATGTTATACATTGCGTCCCATGACATTTATTTTATAAATAGAAATTTGTACCTTTTGACCCCCTTTACCCATTTTGCCCACCCCCGACCTCATCTCTGACAACCATCAATGTGTTCTCTGTATCTGTGATCTCATTTTTTTATTGTTGTTTGTTTTAAGATTCCCACATATAGGTGAGATCATAGGGTATTTGTCTTTCTCTAACTTATTTCACTTAGCATAATGCCCTCAAGCTCCATTCATGTCGTTACGAATGAAAAGATTTCCTTTTTAAAAAAAAATCCTGAATGATAGTCCATTGTATGTATATGTATATATGTATATATGTGTATATACATACATATATGCATATATTTACATATACACACACATACGTATATACATAAGCACACAGACATTTTCTTTATCCATTCATCTATCAATGAACACTTAGGTTGCTTCCATGTCTGGGCTATTGTAAATAATGCTGCAATGAATATGGAAGTGCAGATATCTTTTTGAATTAGTACTTTCATTTCCTTCAGATAAGTAGTCAGAAGTAGACTTGCTGGATCATATGGTCGTTCATTTTTAATTTTTTGAGAAACTTTCATGCTGTTTTCCATAGTGCCTACACCAATTTTCATGTATTTCTTGTAACTCTACTACCCAACAAAACAAAGTTCTCAAAAATATGAATGGCGTTTATTGGATTTCTTTTATTTACTTGTAGTTCTTATGAACAATGCATTAACAATAAATGTAGGCCTGCAAACTATTTCAAAGTGGATGCTGATTATTTTGTTTTCTTTCTTATTTCCTTGCTTGCTCAGCTTAGGGAAACCGGATAGACTCATCAGGCCGCTTACAGATAGTGGTACCTCTTGGGTTTTTTTTTCCTCACTATTAAACACAATTGCCATTTGTTGGTGTGTTCCAAATCCTCTAGTTTGTGGAATGATCCTGACCATTAAGATTTAAATAAAACTACTCTTAACTCCCATCATGAGACCAGGAAACCCTGTGAGAAACTCTGTTTCCATCTCAATACTTCGGGGATCTTTGTGGGATCTAAATTTACTATTGTCTTCTCTTACTCTACTTTTCTGTGTCTGCCACATTCTCAACTCTTGGGCCTTCTGTAACCATCATGCCTAGGACTGTCCTACAATACCACCTACCTTGTTTCACCCCCTGAAAGGCCTTTCCTCGCATGATTGCACGAACAGCTGACCTGTACTGGTGTTTTGGGAGCAACTACAGAATAATTATTTCATCACTGCTCCAATGACCTCTCAGACATCCCTATCCCTGGTTCACTCCACCAGCTTTGCTCACAGGGGGCCATGATATCCAGTGTCCTCACTGAGCAGTTTCCTCTCCTTTTTCTTCCCTGGACTCTTTGTCATGTCCCTGCCCTTGAATTTTAAACTTCTTAAATATTCTGCTAAATAATTCAGTTTTATTTGTTCAATTTCTCTGGCTGATGGTGCCTGAATGCTTCACTTTTTATATTTAGGAAGTAGTTTTTTTAAAAAACACACATGGGGGAAATTATTCCATTCTCCTAGGAGATGAGCACTCTAGTTTTGCAGATTTAAATGGCAATTTTTACCCTCTTGGCTACATATGCTCTCTCCTCTCCTCTTCTCTTCCCTTCTCCTCTCCTCTCCTCTCCTCTCCTCTCCTCTCCTCTCCTCTCCTCTCCTCTCCTCTCCTCTCCTCTCCTCTCCTCTCCTCTCCTCTCCTCTCCTCCCCTCCCCTCCCCTCCCCTCCCCTCCCCTCCCCTCTCCTCTCTTTGTCTCTGTCTCTCTTTCTCACTCTCCCCACCTCCTGCCACTTGCTCCTCTATCTGTCTCTATCAACGCACCATCCATCTATACAGAATTACAAATACGCGAGCAAAGGCAAGCTCACACACACATATACTCAAACACAACCGTGGCTGTTCCTGAGCTTACTGTTCACATAAGAAAACATCATGTGAGCAAGTTAAATGCTCTTGTAAATGTGGGAAAATTCTCATATGGATTGTTTCTCATCTATGCCCCTTTGGATGACAAAGCACGGGGATTCTATGAAGATCATCTTACTGCTAGGGAAGTGGTAAATTAATAGAAGTCTTCATGGTTTGACAGAGTTTGGAGAGAGAGACACACAGAGGGTACCTTAAACAGAAATCCTTTTACAACATGGCCACTCTACCTCTGCTTACATAACTCTGGGAATATAAGCCTCAGTACTTTGTGAGAGGGCCAATTTGACTTTTTCATTAGTCTTAATAGTAAATGGTCCCTTTATATTGTATGAAAATTTAACTTTATAACATTCACTCATTGGCCTTGGGTTTATTCTCTGGAGTCTCAAAAAGTAAGTTTATTCGATCTTTCAAAGAATAGAAATTCAAATATTTGAAAAAATTGTCATTCATTTCCTCATCAAATCATCCCTTTTCAGGCTAAACACCTCTTTTTTCCTTCAACAATTCCTGTTATGTTATAGCTTTCAGACCCTTTACATTCCTCATTGTAGTATTTTGGAGTCATTCCATTTTGTCACTGTACACTCTCAAAATGCCACATCTAGCAGAATGACTTGCACAAAGTAGATGGATAAATGCTGACAGAATTTAATTTAACTGAGCACCATACTATATCCAGTGCCGAGTCCTGAAAAACTGTTCCCATCTTTCATCTGGACGTTACACTTTTATTAATACAATATAAGATTGCATTAGCTTTATTATAAATCACGTGGGCTTATAATATAATGTCTCCTGACCTTCTTCTCATAATCTTACATTCCTTCATCTGAATTTGGTCACCTGATTTCCTGACTCTGAATGCAAAGTTTTACATTTATCCTCATAAATTTCATTTTGTTTATTTCATCCCATGTTGTCACCCTTTTGAGATCTTTATCCCATCATTGAAAATACCGGTTTCCTGCCACTGATTAGGTCATTTATAAATGCAGTAGGTTTGTCTTTTGCCTTTACCCAAGATTTTGATGCTTTTGGTAAAAGTCCATCACAATGATGGACTTGTAACCTGTATTTCTTTGCTTCTGGCTCTTTCCGGTATTGCAGAACCACACGTCTGTTGGGGAGATCACAAGATGTGTATCACATCTCGTCATGCAGAAGCATGGGCGGCCACAGTGTGGCATCTGCGGAATTGTCCTTCCCCTCCCCACCTTCTATGTGTCTTTTAAGCATCTCAATACACAAATTTCGACTGCTAATGTCACTGAGTACCCATGAAAGCATGGCCATTGCCACCAGTTTCCAGGCAACAGGCACTGCGTGCTGCTGTGGCAGAGGCCTTGAACTTTCCCAGGAAACTACGGTCTCTCCCAGGCCCTCCTGCCACTGCTATAAGCCCTGGGTTACTCAAGGTGCTGCAGCTCTGAGTGTTCAGTAACAAAATAAGAGGCGAAAACCTCCTAACTGCAGAGTGTGTGTGTGTGTGTGTGTGTTTCCACAGCCGATGCAAAAAGCTTTGTTTCCATTTGGCCCCTGGTCTGGGAGTGGGCTCCAGGCTGGTCAGAAAAAGCGGCTGCAGGAGAGGCTCGGGCAGAAGCGCTGGCACCAGGGGGATGCCAGAGGGCCCCTCAAAGGCTGCTGGGCTGCGGAGGCTCCTCGGGGTGCTTGAAGATGAGCCTTTCCAAGAGACACTGAAGAGACACTCGTCCAGGCGGCAGCCTCGCTGGTCGTCAGGCGGTCGCCATCTCCTTGAGAGTTTCGCCTCCTCCTCCCGGAAGCGGCTCTCCAGGAAGTCCGAGCTGGCGTCTGCGCGGGCAGAGCCCAGCGCGTGCAGCTCCAGAAGGGCCTGCTGCCGGCTCTTCTCCAGAGCCACGACGGCTTCCGCGGCATGAAGGGTTCGGTCCCACGAGCTGGGGTGACTTCTGTGCGTCCTGGAAGAGGGCTCTGCTCCGCGCTGGTTCTGCGTCTTCGTCTTTCCAGAGCTGCTCAGCCGTCCTGCTGCTCCTCAGCCCGCTCGTGAAGAAGTGGCCCTCCACCGCCACTCGCTGCCCCATCACTTCCTCCCGCTGCCCCACCACCGCGAGCTGCATCTTCGCGGAGAAACACGGCCCAGGGAGAGGTAGGTGTGGAGGCCGCAGATGCGTGTTGACCCGGCAGTTGTCAGGACTCACCTCGGTGGAATAGTTCTGGTGAATCTGGGAAGCCATGGTTGATCGGCAATGAGGAGCTAACCTCAAAATACGGGGTAGGCTGGTCCCAGAGGCGGAGGATGGCTGAGAAGGGGGTTCCAAAGGCTGCGACTGGAAAAGAGGTTGGAGGGTGGTGGGAGGATGGAAAAAAGGATACTCCAGGGTCTGCTCGGTCAGGCACTGTTGAAGCAAGAGACAGATCCGAGGGGACGTCTGGCGCACTGCCTAACTCCATCACATGCCGTGATGTCTGGCAGTGCTTTTATAGAAATTGCTTGTATTGATCAGTTTTGTTTTTCACTGTGGCCGTGTTGCCCAACAGACAACACCAAAATATGTGTGGCCTTCAACAATCAGCATTTAATTTTTACTCACGAGATCATGGGTTGGCTCTGGTTCTGCTGGATTCAGGTAGGATTGCCGGGCTCAGTTTGCAGGTTGAGCTCAGATTATTCCATGTATCATCTCTTTTGGGTCCAATAGTCACTTGGAGAATGTTCTTTTATGGAAATGTTGGTCGCTTAAGAGTACTGAGCGGAAACAAATGATGCCCCTTAAGACTTCAGAAAACCCGGTAACTTCTGTCCACATCCTGTTGGCCCAAGCATGTCACGTGGTGGGGAATTTAATATACTCGAGTCGCGAGCCTATGGTAAGGATAAGAGGGAAAGGAATCTTTGGATCCAAATCTTTCACTTTCACACAGACTTCTCCTTCATCCTCTTCTTATATGCTGCAGGAGTCTGGAGAGGGCAGCAGAAAAATCTCTTTGACAAACACCATATTGGAATCACCTCTTCACCCTAAGGCACAGAGCTTTGTCACTGCCTCAAGCCTATTTTTCCTCTTCCTTTAAGATGTTTTATCTTCCTGAGAGTCTCCCAGCAAAGGGATGCCTAACAGGCCTATGCCACCAGTTCACTGAGCATGCTGAAACCCATTTGAAACTAGCAGTAGGCATATTCATGCTCAAGCTGAGGAGGTCTTTGGTTCCTTTGATACATCTAAATCAACCTATTTGTGGAAAGAAGTGGAACTCCATAGGGTACAGCTGTAAAGCAACTTTATTTTTCCTCCATCTGCCTCTTTTAACCTGCTCGGGGCACTAGTTTATTCTCACTGGTTTGGATGAAAAATTGAGTAGGTTTGGTGACTTTTCTTGTCACTCTCAGATAATGGAATGTCCTCCAATCACTATTATATATTAGGGTAACTTCATTCACTAATTAACATGTTCTTTCTGGTGTAAAATCCCGATACCAAACTTTATTCAGCTTGTGCAGAACGACCACATGGCCAACTTCTTCATTTGATTGCTTAGTGTCTGTTCCTCCTCTACTTACTAGGCTGCCTGGGCCCTCCCAGGTTGGAAGCTAGTAGGCAGAGGAGATAAGGGCCAAAGGTGGTACTTAGGAAAACCGGTGTTGATTTCTCTTGGCCTTGGAAGGTTTTTGAAGCTGAAATATTGCCTTTTAGCAGCATCTGTGATCGTCTTTTCTGAGTACCCAGACTAAATCCTTTGAGTACTAAGAAGCTCCCATGCGAATAGCTTATAACATCCTCCTGCCCCCACTACCACTCTGGCCTCTTTCTGCTGAGATAGCCTTACCCTGGCCAATGCCCAGGCAGACATCTCATAGCAGGCTTCACATTTGGACTTTGGGACATACACACACACACACACACACACTTGAACTGCTATGGGTGGTAATGCAGGCATTTCCCGAATACTACCTTTTCATCATGGCCACAAAGGGTTTCAGGTAGCACTTGGTGAAAAATGAGGCATCATTTTACTGTAAACCTTAAATTCCAAAGGATGACTCTGAGTTGCCCCCAGGAAGCTCCTCTCATGTAACTGGAGGTTAGAGGAAAAGGACTCCCCTCTCCAAAGTGTAGGTAGAGGGGGAGGGGGTATGTTAGGGACATTGCTACAGCACATTGAGGACTTTCTCTAGGGAAACACTTTCTTCTTCAGCCTCCATCTTTTTTATACCCTCAAGGTGGGTATTGACTAATGATTGTAGAACAAGTTTTTGTCCCCCTTTTGTAAGTCCTCTATAAGTGGCTTAGTACTCTCCTATTGTATTGTGGAGATGCCTCCCCACAGAGTACAGTTGGTACCTCTTTCTACTAAACTTAGAATCGTAGACTCTTTGAATTTAAAGAGAGTTGAACACCTCCCTCATTTCATAAGTGAGAAAATGAAGTTTCTGAGAAGTTGAGCAAGTCTTCCAAGGTCACATAGCTGTTTGGTATAAAGTTACTGAAGCCAAGTACAGCCTGTGGGTCCAATAACCTCTCCTCAATTTTATCATCTTTAAAATGGGACAATTGTACAACAGAAGGTGGTAAGTCAAGGCTTATTGTAAACGTTAAATGAGTTAGTGTTGAAAAGCTTTCAGCAGACTATGATACAGGGAAAGCACTCCATGATTGTTGTTTCTTTCTGTGACTTCTTTTTCTACCTCTTCCTCTTTCACTAGAGATCCACATGCCTAATATTGAGAACACAAGCCAGCAGAACTAAAAGTGCCATTAATCACCAGTCATACAGCCTAATGTTGTCGAAGGGACAGAAACCTTCCTCCCTTGCTGGTGAACTTCCAAACTGAAATATTAGCTCTGCTCTATACTAGCAAACGATTTATGAAAACCTTAATGTCCAAAAAGAGGAGACAGTTCAAAGGAATTATGGGCCATTGTCCAGTGGAACATGACATGGTCGCTAAAAAGTCATGAGCAAATACAAAAATGTATTAAATGAACAACGGCAGTTTCCAAAACGGTGGCATAAGTTGATATAAATTTTGAAGATAAAAAAGAGATGACATATATTTTATTTCCGGAAGGATAAACCTGAGGTTATGAACCACAGTGGTCATCTTTGTGTTGGGAGCTATTGGTGACTTTTATTTTTGTATTTTTGTGTGTTTCTCAAACATTTGTACAAGAAACATTTTTTTCTTAAAATGTATTTTACAAAGGGTAGAGGGTGATTGTGGAGCTGAAAAATAGTGCTTAGCTTTAGAATGAATGGATATTGTCAGAATTATGTGCTCTTGGACAGAGGAAGGCCTAACCCCAAGAATAGGCAGGAGTCTATGCTCACTGATACTCTGCCCAGGAGCGATGGTAGAAATCTTGAGAATAAGAGGCTCCTTTCGACCAGGAGCAGCTGTTTCATCTGAGACGAGCCTCCAAGGCTTCATAACAGCTCAGGAAACTTGTATAAAGACAGTAAATATGACAGGAGAAATAAAGGAATGTTCTCAGTCAGTGAAATAGTTTTAAATGTCTGCTTTTCCAGAGAGGTTGATGAGAAATAATAGTCTCTTCACTCATTTCATTTTTCTCTAAAAAAGCTGAACTACAAAATGAGATGTGATGTTATAGGAAAATAGAGGGGACAACAGGCTGGGTGTAGGCACTATTTCCTTGAAGCACAAGGGAGAGAAAATCACATTGTCAGTGGGGAGAACTTTCCCCCTTGTTTCGTTTGAAGGATGTCCAAACCAGGTAACCACCAAGTTCAAACATTCATAAAATGACTGTGAGTGAATTCAGTGAGACATCTGAAAATTTAGCTAATTTGGAGCTTCTCTTTACTAAAAGGAAGAAAATTTCCATATTAAATTGAATTAAAAACTTTCTGACCCTAAGAAAGGATCAATGACAACTGAATTTTAAGGGATTTCTTTTAAACAAATAGTAGTGGAAAAGTTGAATTTGTAATAAAAAGGTTTTTTGTTTTTTTTTAAATATCAAAGCTGTTTACATACATAAAATTCCTTTTTCTTTGGCCTTATATATATTGTGTGTATGTGTTTAGGGCGGTTCTTTTGGGGGAGGAAAAGCAAGTTGAATGTCTGCTATTTTATGATCGTATGGAAATCTAAAATGACATACTATTTTATATTGAGTCCCATTATAATAAAACAGAACTCTAGATTTGGTTAAGATGATTATGCTCTACCAAATATGGAAACAATTGGCTAAAATTGGACTAAGTGGTGGCTTCAGCTGAAAGAAATAATGTCAGACTTCAATGTCCCATTAGGGAAATTGTGGTGACGCCTATGGTTATGGTCTACGAATTGAAATTGCCACAGGACTTGCAGTCATGAAAGACTGGTTCCTTGGGTCATTATGAAGAGGTTCAGACTTCAGAGCTCTCGAGATATTTCCTTATTCACAATGGCTCAAATTAGGAAATTGTATCTGCAGTAGACAAAGCTCTCATTTGTCAAAAGATTCATCACACAATGAGTGAATTCCTATTACAAGACCAATGTTTAGTCAGTGTAGAGAGATGGTGTAGGCTCTATATTTTCTCTCTTGATCATGGTAATTAACTGCTGGTCTCTTGTCAAGTATAGGTCAGAGTAGTGTTATGATCCAGGATAGAGCAAGATTGACACATGAATTTGATCCTGTGATAAGCAATCCAAATAGCAGAGGGACATGGCAATAAGAATGGCTCTAGAGAAATCCAAATCTTCCAGGAGCTGTGATTTTCTCAACCGAAGGAAAGATCCAGAGCAGGGATCAAAAAAACTCTACAGGTTGAGAAGGGGAGGGAGTGGGGCATCTTAGCTGGCAGTGATCACAATTGATCCAATGATGTTTAAATGGGCCAATGACTATGAAAACGACACTTCATTCAGAAACTGATAGAGATCCAGGTTTACAAGCCAGGAAGCTGCAGCTGTGATAAAGCTTTCACTACCAATAACTGCTCTGCTTTAGCTCAAAGACTGAGAGTGCATCAGCAGCTCAGTTATTGGGCTAAGTTGGTTAATATCCTTTCCAAATAAACTGGCTTCTAAAGAAGTAAGAACAATCTACAACTTTTCTCCTTATAATATGTAGCTTTAACCAATTTCAGATACAGGGAGTTGAAGTAATGACCTTGTTAAATTCTGCTTAATGTAGTCATGACTTAAGGTAATTTTTTTTTTGAGATTTATTTATTTATTTGAGAGAAAGAGAGAGAGAGTGTGTGGGTGTGCTGTCAAGTGAGGGGGGAGGGGGAGGAACAGAGAGGGAGGGAGAGGGTCAAGTAGACTCCCCTCAGAGTACGGAGCCGGTCCTGGGGCTTGATCCTACCATGTGAGATCTTGACCTGAGCCAAAAACCAAGAGTCAGGCACTTAACTGACTGAGGCACCCAGGCACCCTGACTTAGGTCATTTTGTTGTTTTGCACGCTTGTTATAGGAAAGAAATATGTTGCCCACTTATCTGTTACAATAAGGGGCAAATTTAAAATGGACAATGCTTTAATTCCTATACAACTATGTTCACATTTGAGGTGATTAAATATTAATTACACTCTATCCATGAAATGCTACAGGGAAAATAATAATTTTAAGTAGTATTCCCAGGTTCTGCCGTGATGTCACTTATCAAAGACATCAGTGATATCAAAGAATTGCATATTAAAATGGCATTTTGCCTGTAAAGGAAGGAAAGCTGTTTTAAAAGCTTTGTAAATGTTTTAATCCTGCTAAAAATCATTGGAACCCACACAAAGAAAGAAGTTACAAAAAAGAAAGTATTTTGAATTATTTTCATAAAGAGATGCTCAAAATGGATTGTCTTTTTAAAATGAAAGAAAAATGCACTGCAGTTGATCTGTGTAGTGTTTGGAGCAGTACATTCAGCAGATACCAGGAAGAAGATTCCTCATAATTCTTGACACTCGGTTGCTCACCCTGAGAACTAGACCGTTCTGAATAAACCAGGAAACCTCTGGATAAGGTTTGCTTGACAGGTAATCCCTTTCTTCTAAGTTACTCCCGCTCACTGCTGTTAGTGGAATTTAAGTGAAAACAGGAAGGACCCTGTAGGCTGGGCTTACAAATTGCAGTCCGTCACTTCTTCTTGCTGCTTTTTCCCTTTGGCGTGATATTTACTCATACCTGTCTTAACTTCCAGTCTTTATCCCTATAGTAGGGTAAGACACCAGCTATGATTGTGGCAAATTTCTTCTTTTAAAAGATAGGAAAACCCTCTGACTCAGCCAAATAAACAAAAGCCCTTAGCAGTTAGCTGGCCAGTGACTTGGTTTCTCAAATCCTCCATCCTGTGCATGGGCATAATCAGCACAGCTCCCGGGAAAGGGAACAGGAATGAGTCCCTGGTCCCTGTGAGCCGTACAGGGATGACAACTTTCTGTGATAATTGCCTTCCATTCCATTCCTGCTTCACATCTTTTTAAAAGAAAATTTTATTGTGCCAACCCTGGCTTGGAGCCTCAGCTGAGGCCTGACAAGAACAGTGTTGTACTTTCTAACGTGGATGAACATGGTTTGTAGAATAAAGACTAGTTGTAAAACATGCCAAGGGGCATAGAGCACACCATCCTGGGAGTGGGGAGAGGAGGAAGGTTCAAAGTGGGTAAGTGGAATCTTCTAACTGCTTAAGGTCACAGGTGACCTTCCATGTACCAAATTACTTTTTTTTTTTTTTAAAGGATTTTATGTATTTATTTATTTGACACAGAAGGAGAGAGGGATCACTAGGAGCCAGAGTGGCAGACAGAGGGAGAGGGAGAAGCAGGCTCCCCACTAAGCAGGGAGCCCAATGCGGGGCTCGATCCCAGGACCTTGGGATCATGACCTGTGCTGAAGGCAGACGCTTAACTGACTGAGCCACCCAGGTGTCCCACAAAATTACTTTCTTACTGAAGGAGGGAGAGAAAGAAAATATAATGGGGAGAAGAAATGTGGCCACACCACCCTGTTTGTTCTATCCCAGTTGTGGAGCTGAGTAATGAATCCAATTGCAAGACTGAATAGTGTTGATTTTTCTTGCTGGGAAAACAGCCTCCCATCGTTATGCTCATGATATGTCACTGAATTATTAAAGTAGATCTAAATGGCTATGGGAAGATGGAAATAGAGCAGTGTTAAAATCCTGCTTTGAGACTTTCCTTGTTCCAGAAGCATCCTACTCTACACATGTAATGACAACTTATTTCCACTTGGGAGAGTCTTCTTTTCAGTGCAGGATCACTCTCTCTCTTTCTTTTTTTAAACATTTTATGTATGTATGTATGTATGTGTTTATGTATGTAGTGCATGAGCGGGGGAACGGCAGAGGGGGAGGGACAGAGAGTCTTAAGTAGACTCCATGATGGGCGTGGAGCTTGATCCCATGATTCAGTGATCATGATATGAGTGGAAATCAAGTCAACTGAGCACCCAGGTGCTCTCTTTATCCTAACTTTCTAGACTTTGGCTATAGGTGAGTTTGAATAAACCAAATTATAGGCTTCTGTTGTTTTTTCCATTTTGTATTTGATTATTACATCAGTCATTTCTAGTTATATCCCTTTTGTGTTTCATGAAGCATTTGTATTATTTTTTTCACAGATTTATTTTTGTTGAAATACTTGAATGTGGATTTTGTGTAATCTCAGTAACTTACACTCGGGTTTAGCTGTATACTTTTCATACTTCTACAATTTATTCAGTCTCTCCTTTCAGTCAGTCTCTAAATTTGCTTATTAGTATTCCTTTTTATGCTTTCCTTAACTTAAAAACAGTATTATTTTCTGGTATAATTTAAGCAAGTACAATCACTATTAAATGTCAATTATGTGAATGGATTTCACTCTTACCTATGAAATGAACAATATACCTTGGTGATCTTACTTAAGGATCTTAGCTTAATTAATGATATGTAATTATTTGTATTTACTGACATTTTCCCATTTTTTTCTTGTGGTTCTTTTCGGGTTGATTTTGAGAATTATGTTATGTGTGTTATAGTTAGAGAAACTGAGGCATATTCATAATTAGTGAGGATTCTCAAGTTTTCTGTAAAACTGTTAGTATAGTTACAAAAATAACATGGCTTTTCTGAGTTCATTCTGTTGTGGCCAAACTTATTACTCATTTCAAAAGACCTTGGTGAGTGCCCCCAACTTTTAATCACCTCTGTGAAGAACATTGCCCTTGTTTGCCATTCCTGTAGTATAATTAAAAAAATCATATATCATTATTGTATTATATATATCTTCTTCAATTCACTATACTTAAAATTGATTCAGAATTTTAAAAATGCTTTCATTGGTCTCTTATTTTCAACTTACTGAGAATTTATCGGCAGCTAACCTATGCATTTGTGAGAAAAGATACCACCACATGCAAGGTATGGTTTGCCCACAGGCCACTCACGTCTCTTTGACCAATCTCTATAGTTGTGGCTATTGTTTTGCAAACTGGGATTTACGGAGAATGTTTCACCTGTAACTCTTCAGGGGAAGCCGGTAGACTAGAGCTGAGGCACCTGGGCAGTTGGAAAGCAGGCACCCCCTTCCAGCTGCCTCAGTTGTGAATCCCATTTCTTCTCTTTCATATTGACCTAAAATCAATGAACCCGATGCTAGATCATTCCAGTAGTGCACAAACGTCAAGGTTTCTGTCTCCTACAATGCAGAAGCCCTATAAAGCTAAAAACCCATTTCTTCCAGGGAAGCCTAGAGAAAAAAACCCAACCAGGAAGACCTATTATAAAAAGCTGGAGTTCTGAGCATGTTGATTGCCAGACAGCCTCTGTGGATTTCTCCTTTAATATCCACTAATATCCTTAATAGGAACTTGCACAACTGGAATATTGATAAGATCTAACCATTTCAAATTCTGCTGTAGGGAGGAAGAGTGCAAAGTAGTGGTGCTGAGGCAGTTTGTGGCTATAAATTTTACCTGTCTTATCAGTGGTGTCATCATCTTTTATTCTATTCCTGCTCTTGCCAGAGAGCCTGGTTGTTGTAAGTGGCTTGCTTTATCAAAAATATTTTGTTTCTATGTAGGATTTTTGTTTGTGGCAATATTCCCTTTTGGTATAGGAAACAGAAATATGACAAAGAGAGCATTGCATTCTGCAAGGAATGTTTTGGAGAAGATAACCAGTGTGAGTCTGAGAGTTTTTTTTTTGTTGTTGTTGTTTTCATATCCTCTAGGATTATGCTAATTATATTTTAAGCTTTTTCATGTTTTATTTATTTCTGTATTTTAAGGTGAGGTTTCTGGTTTTGAGGGGTACAGCTTTGGATCATTAGCAATTATTGAAAACTTAAGGAAGTAAATGAAATTTTGTTGATTTCTTTTGAAGCTTAGAATATATGTTCCTTTAAGTATTATTCAAGAGAGTATAAATCAAGATTATTTGTTAATCTAAATATTTTATAACTTACTTTTTGAATCTACATGGTTTGTGGATTTCTAAGAATGGTATAGATTTCTAAGAAAGGTGAAGTGTTTCTTTAATGAAAATTAACTTGTTAGTTTTTATTGTGCTCTGAAATAGCAGGGTGATATTTTGGGAGGGTGGGGCAGCTTGTCAAACATCCTGCTTGGTACTTGATGGGCCATGTTTCTCTAGGTTTTTGGGATACTTTTAGAAATTTCTTTTTATTTCTTGTATCTAGCCTCTCTGATCTCTTGTTTTATCCTTCATGTCTCTTAGCCTTTCTTTTATAGTTTACTTTCCAATTCCATGGTTTTATTACCTTCTCTTATTTAGTCCTTTTGCTAATTTCACTTTTTGAAACATTTTAAACATTTCTGATCTCTGGTTGTTTTCTTTATCTTCTCGACTTTCTTTGCAATTGCCAGTTGTCCTTATTTTAAAGTTTCTTCTCTTTGTTATTGTACCCCTGATTTTCTGGCATTGAGTTCTTTTGTTGTTTGTGCCTGTTTTTCATGGTGGTGTTTTTCCTGAACCATGCGATTTTCAATCATCTGTTCATCTTTGTATTTGAGAATCTCTATTTCCCTGTCACTGGAGGCTATTCTGATAACCGGAGGTTGTCTGCGTGGCGTGGAAGGGTGTGGGAAGGTGAGAGTTGTAGCGTGTGGGTATTACCCATAGCTTACCTTTTGGTAGTTTAAAACTAGGTGGGACACTTCCGTCCTTACTATTTTCCTTCATGGACATGTGCTTCTGCTGCCACTTGCTCAGTGTAAATGTTGAAGGAGAAAGGAGCCAAGGAGCATATTTGCTTCTTATGCAATTTCTCATTTCCAGTATTGCTCTGGGGCCTCTCATGAATCTCTGAAAATAAGTCCGGATAACCTTGGAGTCACCCTCCCCTCTGCAGCAGTCCCTGCCTGCAAGTGTTTGTTCTGTGGTTTCCTTTACTAAGCTTATCTTGGTTTCTGTTCTTCACAGATTCATCCAAATTTCCGATTCACTCTTGACATTATTTCTTGTTTAGCAATGATATTATGGATATATATTAATATGAATTTATTTAAATTCCTAGCTAACTATATGTACTAACAAATTTGGGTTCAGTCAGCCATCTTAATCTAGTTTTTTTCTCCTGTACTATTTCAGTATTGTTCAGAGATCTAGGAGATTGTGTTTGTAAATAGCATCCTCTTTTGCATATGCTTTCTATTTTAAGGGTTGGGATCTATTTTGATTAGTCTTCATATCAAAGTTTCTATTACTACACTAATGGAAATATGTTTTAATACAAAGAATTACTGTTGAACTAAACAAAGCTATTCTTCATTCAAATCAGATTGATTTTTAATTTTAGGGTTTAAGAAACACCTCAAACTCTCAAGTAACATTTTATAATGCAGCACAAATAGAAGATGTAAGAAACTAAATCTCTTCTTCCTTAACAATCATTGAAAATACTACCACTAATGAATACACAGAATTATTAGCTATGGGAGAAAAAATTATTAGAGGCTGCAGTAGTTTCTTAGATAAGTCAAGACCATCTCTCTGATAAATAATTTTTCTTCTTTGGAGTTGAGTGATTAGTTAGTTTTGCCTTTTATCTTATCCTGATGAAGCAGAGTGACGTGAGATTCAGTGAAGCCAGTTTTAAGTTGCACTGGTACTATGGAAGCTGGTGGACTGGCTCCCAAGGTGTTTCTGGTAACTGGACTTATGAGAGATTAAAATGAACACATCCCTAAAAATATTGAGCTGATGCTGCCATTTTCTATAATGCTGTGTTCAGAGCTTCAGTTCATTCCAGAGTCCAAATATTTTGTTAAGAGGCAAGGTATTTTTGTGCTTTTTTTTGTTTGAGTCTTCACAAATCCAGTCCAGGTGGAAGTATTTAGAAATGAAGTAGGGAAATGCAGCAGCTTAACAATCCTTGGGTTTCCTGCCAGAAATAACTTACTAATGCAAAGAGAAGATGATTAAGCAGAAAGAAATGCCTCTATTAGTGGATGTCCTTAATTGAAACTGTGGTGATTATTAAGTGTATTATCTCAAAACTTGATAATTCCTGTTTTTGAGGTGCTGGAGCATGCTGTGTGATTTCCTCAGTTCCATAAGTTACGTTAAGACGATAAGCTGTATTAGCAGCTTCTTTTTTGGCTCAAAACAACTCCGAGGGAAGGGAAGTGGGGAAGGAGAAAATAATGTGAATAGGCTTTGGATATTGAAATGGCCACTCAATCATTGTCAGGCTGAGGCAGCACAGGTGGTCCTTCAGTGGGGGATATTGATGGGGTCTGGCCACAAAGAGCAGAATTTGGAAGAGAGGGCCTCAGCATGGCCTGGAGTGTGGCTAGTTTCTCCTCATGGAAAAAGACAGCTCTTTGTAAAATAGAAAGAGGAATCTGAACTCAAATAAATGAAGAATATGATGAATGATGATCCCATATAAACGGAAACCAAATGGACTAATTAGCCCCAAGGAGATGCAAGCTGGTCCCTTTCAGTTCTGAACTTCTGCTTACAAAATAAACTCAGCTATGAAATCATGACTCTCTCTTCTATTTCCTTGGAACCAAAAAGAATAGAGAAAGAGAATATCTCAAAATCTATTTTTTCTATACTTTCACTTTCTTAATATACTATTCCTTTTATTCTCTGCATATCTTGCTGCTGAATTGGAAGAAAGGGTCTAGGAACTTAAGTGTTCTGGGCTGGGAAACTAGGTTGAGTTTGGGCTGAATCTCTGCCTCCTGTTCTCCTTCCCTCCCTTGCTTCTTTCTACAAATTTTTTTTTTAGAGATTTATTTATTTATTTGAGAGAGTGAGAGGGAGAGAAAGGGTGTGTGCACATGTGAGTATGGGGAGGGGCAGAGGGAGAGGGAGAGAAATGCTCAAGCTGACTCCGACTGAATGTGGCGTCCGATGCTGGGCTCAATCCCAGAACCCTGAGATCATGATCCAGGGGAAGTCAAGAGTTGGCCGCTTGACTGACTGAGTCACCCAGGGGCTCCAACTTCTTTCTACAAATACTTACTAGTTTCCCACTATGTGATGATGCCCGTCATGCTAACAAAGATGTGAAAGAAATCAAGGGATTAAATGAGGTGAAAGAAGGAGGAAGGCCCTGAGGAAAGAAACAGCGACAGGGAGAGAAAAGAAAGTAAGAAGAAACAGAAAGGTAAAGAAGGAGCCTGTTGGCAGCAAGAGAAGAGGTGGTTTCAGTTGGTGATGAACCTAATATTTGGGTCTAAAGAAATTAAGTATTGAACGAAAGCTTTAGGTAAAACATAAGATTTCCCTAAGAATATTTGGTGAAGAAAGAGCAGTAAATGTAAAGAAATATAATGAGGAAATGAGGTGAAAAGAGGAGGTTACAAAAGCAAATCACCTATTTTAAAGCTTTTCCCAAAGTTGGGACACCTGGGTGGCTCAGTCAGTTAAGCTCAGGTCATGATCGCTTGGTCCTGATCCCAGGGTCCTGGGATCTAGTCCCTGTCTCAGTCTCCTTGTTCAGTGGGGAGCCTCCTTCTCCCTCTGCCTGCAGCACCCCCAGCTTATGCTTATGCTCTCTCTGGCAAATAAATAAATAAAATCTTTACTAAAAACAGAACAAAACAAACTTTTCCCAAAGCTAACCTCATTTTTGGATTATTTCTGCATCCTACTGTAGAATTGACATTTCAATGCCATTTCCTTGAGTGTCTGTGCTTTGTATTAATCAGTGTTTAGTGAAGGAATGAAGTGAAGGAATTCCTTTAGTGAAGGAATGAAGCATTAGGGAAAACTGATATTCTCCAAATTCAGGTTTCAAATTTAAGCCCTCAAATTTAGTTTCTTAGTCTTAGTCAAATTAGCTGGTGAGTGAAGAGATGGATAGAAGTGGGAACATAAGAAGTGTCTCCATGCGAATGTCAAATCTCTTATGGCATGTGACTGGTTGACGTCTACAACAATATTAAAATGTGGATAAGTAACTCTGAGTTATTTCTAAACATTCCCAAGTATTTTAGAGCTTCAACATCAATTCATCCTCTCGCTGGTAGACTTAATGGCTCCTCCTCATCTCAAAGATACTTAGCAGTAGTTTGTAATAGAGGAAGATCTATCCCATGCCAATGATCAGCATATAGGAGGCATTATATTTTTACTCTGTGCTCCAGGATGGTTACTGATTAGATATAATCTTCAGAAATGAAAACGAAACGAAGCTTTTAATATATATTTGAAGATAAGTCGTTGAGAGAATCTCTGCTTGGACAGCAACTGTCCAGGCAATGGAGATTATGGCTTAACTCAGCAGTTATTTAAGTGTGCTTTCTCCCTTTTTGGCATGATGATAATGGCCAGTGTAGTGCTTTTCATTTTTCGCTAGAGTAATGATGCAGCCTCGAATCATGCCATTGCCTGAAATTACTTTCAATATTGGCTGGAGCGAGCAGAATGCTCTCATGGTTGAGGAATAAAAAAAATAATAATTAAAAATAGAGGAAGGAGGAGCAGAAATGTGAAAAAGGAGCCATTTCGAGGAGTCAAGGAAAAATGAATAGATTGTTAGAGTGAGATTTTGAATTTTCTTCAAAATAACTATCTGTTATTTCTAAAACAGAGCTCTCTTTTTGCTTTCTTCATATTACTAAAATGCTGTGAGAGCATCATCTCTTTGTTAGTCCCAGGAATCTTTTGCTTTTCATAATAATATCCAAGAACAAAGCACCCTCTATACAACATATCATGTGTAGAGTGTGGGAAGTAGAGAGATTCAGTCTTGAGTGTACTCAGGTTAGGAGAGGGAACTGGATTTAGTTACTGGAATAACAAACCGCACAGGCCCCTGAGGGTCAGCGTGTGCATGAGTGCGTGCGCGCATGTGGCACGAGTGTGTTGTGCTCCCAACTTGTGCGGGATTACACACATCAATCCAGTGTATGACCTGAAGCCAAACATTGACCTTGGCTTATTCCAAATGTGTGAGAACATTCCCTCATCCCCATTACATATGTTCTGTCTTAAGGTAATTTAGTTTGGTGATAGAAGGTCATTGAAGTCTGAAATACATGGGCAGTGGGTGCTTGGAAAGATCCACCGCTCAGTTTGTTTAAGACTAAAAATTATTGGAATGATGAAATTTGTTTTGAGTAACAACATAATCCACAGACACATGTACCACCCAACACCTCACTTATATGAAAGGTGAGCAGCACATTCTACCACTCAGGAAATAGTCAATAAGCTAAAAGTAAGGCTTGGAAAGGCTTCCGAGTAGCCAAACTATTATGGTCTTTGCCAACACAAAAATTCCTCACCTAGCATGTTTATTTATTCTTAGTGTACTTTTAACAAACTTACTTATCTGGTTTCTAAGGACACAGCAGATCAGAGTAACAAATTAGAGAGAGTGGTTCTGTTTAGATACTTAGAGAGTCTGTTAGGTGCTTGCCCATATACCAAGGGAGAGATGACAACCTGGCTGTTATGGTGATGATAAAAAGATTAGAAACAAAGGACCATAAAACAATGTTACATTCTGTGGATATAAACATGCTTCATTGGTAAATATATCACTGTAGAACAATTAATGCTAAGGATCTTGAGAAAAACAAAACAAAATAAAATCAGTGTTTCAAGATGAAATGTGTAATATTTTTAAGTGGCAAAGAAAAGCTTGGGTTATGAGAAACAGGACAAATTTCCTGTTAATGCTGAGTAAATAAGGATTTGCTATATATAAACACAGTTTGTTGTTTCTTCATAAAAATGTATCTCCTGGGGGAGCAGTTGTATGTATTTTATGTTAAATTCGTTCCCTTTTCAACAATTTTTCCACTTTCTGGAACTAAAAACTCTGGCAATAACCTTTCCAGGTCATATGCTTAGTAAGGTAAACAACATTTTAGAGTAGAGCCAATTATACCTTTGTATGTAGGTTTGTGGTTTGTAACTTACAAGTCGTACGGTTCCATGAAGAAGAAGCCAAAGTGTAAGAATTTTTTCTATTTTCTCTTGGCTTCCTTACCCATGCAATTTCTTTTCTAAACATGGGCCTCAGTTGCATGGTCCGAGTTCTTCTGAAGGCAATAAATGATTGAACTTCGGCCAGTGACAAGGAAAAATGAAGTTAAAGTAATGGGGCAAAGATAATGTGAATCACGCTGAAAAAGTTTTATTTAGCTATAAAATTCTTCCAGAATAGAGTTAGTTTTTGGCTATCTCAGAACACAAATAAATACCCCTTCAGCCAATTGAGTCTGATTCTTCAGTGCCTGGCTTGGGCCTTTTTGAAAGGGCAAGGTTTCTCTTAAGACATTGGAAGGTTTCTCTTTATTCCCACCATAGGTATATTTATTAGTATTCTTTTAGTTTTTTGTTTTTGTTCAGGAACACATTGAACAAAAATTTGATCAAGCCCTCCTTTTTTCAAAAGAGTATGTAATTTTTCTTCAAATGGCTTTGTAGATAAGAAATGGAAATTTGATGTGTGTTCAAGGATAAGCATCATGGTACTGTAATTCCCTGGGGACTTAAGCCTCCTGTGGTTAAAGGGAAAGGCGCTATAGGGAAAACAATGTTGAGAGATTCTGCAACTAGAGAAGTTTAGGCGGCTTGAAATTCTTTCAGCTGAATACTACATGCAATTACCCAGACATCCTCATAATGTGGTAACTGCAGAAAAATGGCTGCAACCTGAGCTGGTGGTGTTGATTTCTTTTCTAGGTTGTCAGTAATCACTTCTGTTTCTCTTGGACAGTAACTTGTTCTCTGTTATAGGTTGGATATGGGGCTAATTGATTTGAAGAACCTCAGGAGGCTTATTTTTCATTCGTTCTGAAAGATCTTGGTTTCAAGTAGCCGCTTGAGCTTCACAAAATAGCTGTGAAAATTGTGTCTCCATTTTTGCTTGTGTGTAGTTTACAACATAATATTGTACTTTAATATGCTTAAAAAGTGATTCTGTTTTTGGCTCAAAATTGGTTTGTGAATATGCTCGATATATATAAGTCCTGCTCATGAAAATTCACTTTCAACTTTTGACTGCTTCTCAAGGTTATCACAGTCTTGACATTCTAAGTTTACTTAGGTTATAGCCCTCTTACCAATTGGTGTAATAATGAGATTGGTGATACAAGGCCCTTGCTTGCATACTCTGCAAAGCTTTCTCATCAAAGAGGTAGGGGATCATCTTTTAAGTATTTATTTCCAAATTATGTTCTCCAGGCAGCTAGCATTCAAGAGGGTACTCCTGTAAATACACTGGGGCCATCAGGGGATAGGAATACATTAGCCTTTGTAGAGGCCATGTCATTACATTCTTTTATTTTTTAATCTTTTATGTATATATAGTCATGACTATCTGTGTTACTCAGGTGAAAGAATAGATTTTAGTCTTTTAAAAAAAGTAATAACTAAGAAAGGGATGTTATTGACCCAGTAAATAATTGCATGAGTAAAGATGGGTCTTGTAAAATTTGGCAGTACTTCGATACGGTGGCAACTGTTCATGCATATAGTCTCATGACAGCACAACTAAATTTCAGTGAAACCGTCACCATTTAAACAGACTAGCCTTCCCACAAATAATCTGAATAGTACAGTCTTCGTGTATTTCATAACTAAGCTCTTAGGTGTTTCAAAGAGACTAGAGAAGCCTATAATCTGGGCCAAGTCAAATATGAGTGGGACCTGATTCATCAAGTGTAGAGGCAAGTCAAACATGAGTGGGACCTGGTTTATCAACTGTAGAGGTATCCCTAAGGGATTAGTCTTGAAAGGAAATGTTCTTATGAAGAGAGAGTAGTCATAGTATATTTCATTTTTATTTAGGGGTTTTGGTGAGAACAACAAATAATATGACCCTGGGAATTGATAGCCTTGTATTGAACAGAGTGTAATTACTTTGGAAAGCTTACAATGGGCACACAATATTTTGCCACAACAC
Source organism: Ursus americanus (assembly GCF_024610735.1). Classification (NCBI taxonomy): domain Eukaryota; kingdom Metazoa; phylum Chordata; class Mammalia; order Carnivora; family Ursidae; genus Ursus; species Ursus americanus. The sequence goes on from NC_142146.1 coordinate 39,939,996, forward strand.
TTTAGCATGTTTCCAATATTTGGTTATTTTTTTATTCTGAGGCATTTTTCCAGCTATCCTAGAAGAGTTTATGTGAGGTTTTAGCTTTTATTTATTTGCTCCTTTGGGGCAAAGCTTCGTGACAAAACCAGCTGGACTAATTCTTCAACCAAAAGGAAGAAATGAAGGATGTTGCATTTGAATACACTATTCCAGCATCTCTTCCATCATTTCCGTTGCTATTGTTTGAGTTGGTTATTTATCTGTAGTTACTTCCAAAAATAAAAAAGAAAAAAGAAAGAAATTACAGCAAAAATTGAGTCTACTGTATGCTGTTGCCTGTAGCCTTAAACATCTGGTTTACATTTTCTGTCTGTTTCAGAATTTTACTGGCTCTTGAAAATATGATAGGAAAATTAAACCATGAATTTTAAAATAGGCTATTTCAGAATTACACTGAAGAAGAAGAATGAGGTTGCAACAAAAAGAAGTACAGTGACGCCCTCCTTCAGAGATGAGAAGATCTAACACTTCTTGCCCAAAGGAATCCGTGCAGGCATGCAACATGTTCATTGGGAGCAGAGGCCTACACACTTGCCTCTCTCTTCTATCAGAATGAAGCCATTAGGATAAGCAGTTCTATCAGTTGTGTTGCCTTCTTGCTGCCCTTCTGTAGTTAATCCTCAGGAGAAGAGATGGGGATCTGGGGACCCTTGAGGCATATCTAAGTTGGGGATCAAACAAACAATGAAAAAATGTTAAGGTCTTGTTTTTACCTCTGTACCTGACTATACTCCTTGCCACAGATCTAGTTGTTGTGATATTGTGATTTTAGGAAGTGGTACAAAATAATTTCCAATTTAGAAGGCATAGATTAAAAAAGACATTCCCCCCCCCCCCCCGCAAAACACAAACCAACCAACAAAAAACAAGACAGTAGCAAACAGCACTTTAGAGAAAAAGTATGTTGAGACTAGGTGAGGGCTAGCAGAGTCAAACCATGGCAAAGGGAAGATGTCCAGCATCTGCTGTTTCTGGACAAAGAGCTCTTTTTTGCAAAGGACTGATCATCGTCTAAATTGCTTTAATGAATCATACTCTGAGTTTATGCCACATCTTCAGCAGTACACAACTCAATAAAATATCAACACGGGGACACATTTATTTATTTTCTTTCAAGAAGCACTACTATTCCGAAACACAGTCAAGTTCCCAAAGGTTAGCAACATTTGGCTTAGTGCAGTTTATATTCTTTCTGTACCAGAATTAATGAGCAGTTTGGGGCAGTCTCCTCCAGGAATTTAGATATAGACATAATAGCTTGTCTGATGTTTTTTTTTTTCTTTTTTAATTGTCATGCCTGATTTTGTTCTGTTTCCTGACCTGGAAAACATGACTGGTCAAGAAAATAGGTTTTGTCTTTCAGAGCTTTTAATGATTTAGTTTGTCCACTTTGAGCCATAAATTGGTGGAGGCAGAGATGGAATGGCTCTGTTTATAAGCAGGGATTCTGAAATAATTCACTCTGACATGGAGGCCTTGGGTGTCAGTGGGCCTGGGTTTCTTCCTTACAAGGCCCATTAATGGTGCTTCAGAAATTGGTTGAGCAGAGTCCTTCTAGTTACACTTTGGATTCTGTTAGTTTAATTTCCTTTATATTTGAGTAGGAATGATAGACCCAAAACATGCCCATATGTTATTGTCTCCTTTGACAGTCTCGGGGCTGTCCATTGTGCATTCTGGAACACCACCTCTTGTTTCTCTTCTTATTCTGCCTTTTTCTTTGCCTCTCCATTTTTCTTTATTTTTTTCTTCCTTGAAAGACTGACTACCTGAGTTCATATACCAGTTCTGCTACTTCCCTTGTGGTCTTGGGCAAAGATAGGCTTCCATTTCTTCATCTCTACAAAGGGGGTGATAATAGCATCTCCTTTAGAGGGGTATTGAGGGATTACTGATTTGGCATGCATAAAGGATTTAGAATAATGTGTGGCCCCCAGTAAAGGTTGGCCATCATGGGTAGGATTGGGGAGGTGGTTTCGAGGCAATACCTCTACCCATTTTCTTACAATCCTCAAATCATGTTCATGAAAAGAGATTTTAAGGTGCTTCTATTGAGGTCTTTAAGGCTTCTTTTGTGAAAGTGCAGAACGGAAGATGCTTTGGGCAGGGGACATCTACCAGCAGTCAAATAAATAATGTGTAATACAGCTAAAAGAAGGAAGTGACATGCCCATGAGCTGAGGAATGGCAAGTAATTTAGTACAACCTTTTTCAAGGACAATTTGGCAACGTGTATTAAAAGACTTAAAATGTGCATGCTTTTTGACATAGTAATTCTACTTTGGGGAGTTGTTCCCGAGGACATAACTAAGGATGTGGGAAAGATTGAGCTCCAAGAATAGTCAACGAACTGCTCTTTGAAAAAGCAAAAGTTGGAAACCACTTAACACTCTTTTGGTTAGGCAGATTATAGTGATTTCAAACAATGGGCCACTGTGCTGTAAAAAAAAAAAAAGTGTATTTATCGACATGGAAAGATGATTATGATATACCAGTAAATGAAAATAGCAGCTTCAAAAGCATCAGGGTTTCGTTTGCACACAGTGTGATAGGGAGGGGACCTTAGAGGGTTGTGTACCAAGATGTTACAGTGGGCCTCTTTGAGTGGGTGAGATTAGATGTGTTTTTAATTTTTTTATTTTTTTGTCTCTATATTACAATTTCTTATAGTAGACAAGTTTTTCTTTTTCAGTTTTCACTGTGCTGTCCAATGAAAACATAAAGGCTCAGAAAGTCCCAATCTTATGTTTGATGTTTCAAAGGTCTGAAAACATTCTCTCTGAGAGCACGTTGTATGTAGTTCTTGGCTCCTAGAGATCTAAGTTCCAGTCTAGGTTCTGCAACTGATAGTGAAGGAAACTTTGTACAATTACAAGCGGTCCCAGTCTTCATTTCCTCATCTGGGGGATGGCTATGGGGACGATAAAACTGCCCCGTGAGGCTGTGTAGATCAGATCAAATACTGAATGTGAAAGTGTTTGAAGCTTGTACAAGCATCATTTGGAACTTATTATTAATCTCGAAGGGTAATTCACTTAACCCTGAGGAAGAGAGGGATAAGTTACGATTGAACAGCCAAGATATTATGATTTGTTTCAGCCCAGTTTGTGCAATTTCTCAGGATTCTTCAGATAATACCCTGTCATCTTGTGAGGTAGGTACTAAAGAACCCAGTTCCTTATCAAACTGCCAATGTTAGCCAACAATTTAGTGAAAATTCGGATTTCATAATACAAGAATAATCAGAGTGAGGAGACACTCAAGTTAGGATATTCTAGGCATAGATTTAGCAGTTCACTCACACTGGCAAATCAAGGTGGCATAGGAGAGGATTCATACCACGGAAACCTCTTATGTGCCTTGATGTGGAGCTTTAATTACGTTATGAAAGATCATTAGCTAATGCCAGGACAAACTCTGCTGGCATTAGAGATGATGTAACAGATGCTTCATTTTAAAAACTTTAAAACATACTATTTTTTGCATTAAAAATAAATCCAAAATGTAGCTTAAAAATAATAGCAAAAACATGTTTACCGCTTGTTTGCGGTTTCCCAAGAATTGTGCTAAGTAACTCGGTTATATATCTTAATTACTGTTCTCAAAGTCTGGTTTCTAGACCAGCAGCATCATCATCATCTGGCAGCTTGTTAAAGATGTAAATCCTTGGGCCCTTTTTTATCAGACATGTGGAGAAATCAGAACCCGTAGTTCACCAATCCCAATAGGTGGTATTTCGTGTGTTCGGTTTGAGAGCAACTCATTTAAATTAGCCTCATTCTAACATTTGAGGCTACTGTCACTATCCCTGTTCTATAGCCTAGGAAACTAAAGCTTGGAGATTTTAAGCCTTTTGTCCAAGGGCACGGGTTAAGTGCCCTACTGGATCCAGGGGATGAAATCATGTCTCCCTGCTTCCAAAGCCAGTGCACACTTTACCACTATTTAACCTGAAAATTCATTACTCTTCTTTTCCTTCTTTCATCTTCAACCTAAGTAGTCCTATACCCAGTGTTGAGATGAAGTGACTCAGAAAGGACTGGGGTCTGGGATTCCAAACATTATCTTGACTTAACGCTGACCCTTGGTTCCTTCCACAAGTGATTCCTGAATAAGAAATTGGCCCAGGTGTCCAGGCCAAGTAAGGGATGGTGGCTGTGGCTCCAAACACCAGAGTCGGTCTTTAGCTCTAATGGGCTGGCCTAAATTATGGGACTCCACGAGGACTTTATTACCTTGATGGCAGCCTCAGTATCACAACTAAAACCGGGGGTGGCATGGGGAAGAATATTTTCATCCTACTTCCTTCTAAACCCTCACCCAGATCTCAGCTCTCACCAGCTTCTCACTCTTAATGGCAAGAGTAGGCCGACTGAAGGTAAAACACATCAATTCATGGGCCACAAAGTCCTTTTTCTTCAGAAATTCTACACATTTTCTAGACCTGGACTTCTTTCCACCAATTCTGTAGGAAAAGACAGTTTTCCAGAAGCAATTCTTAGGAGGTTTCCAAAGGAACAGAAATTGCTTCCACATAGGCCTAGAGTTTAAACCTCTTCCTGTGAACATGAAGAGTTCAGTGCCCTTCACCCTCTGCAGGGTGCCATCCCTTTTAGCATCTGTCCTTCCTGGGCGGCACAGGGGAGCCGAGAGGAAACTTGAGCTCCCCCTAGAGGTCACCAGGATGGTGGTCATAAGGTCATGCCTACTGTTGGCCAGAAGCAAGTAACCAACCCATTTCTAACTATTTCAAAGTTTATATTTAGGGAGGGGGAGATTAGAACATTTTTATTTGGAAGAAAGCTTCATAGAGAAGACTATAGTCATTTGAAAATGTTTTATCTTTCAGTTATCAGACACATTTTTAAAAATCTGAATTTGAAGAAGGTTTTTGTTTTGTTTTGTTTTTAACCCTTTGGAATTAAGATAAACTGCTCATCTCTCTCCTGGACCTTCTTTCAAGGAACAACTCAGAATACCTGTGGTATATTTTGTGGTCCTCCTAGACTTAACACAACCCTGCTTTTATTCAATCACATTCTCTCTGTGGGCAGGTGTTTGAGGCATTACGTGTCAGTGCCAGGGGTAAATCATGATTGATATAGCCCTAACTACAAATTAGGATCACCTAGGGGGAACTTTAACATCTTTAGTGCTCAGGCCCCACCCTACTTTAAGTAAAACATGACCTCTGGTGGTGGGCTTCCTCCTGATTCTAATGAGCAGTCAGGATGTGTTGAGCAGGTCACAGGGTTCCCCTTGCCAGTGATTGGCGCTGTGCTCTTGATAAAATGCCGGCGCTGAGACAGTAAGGCAAATGTCGCTGAGGATCTGTTAAAAAGTTTGCCTTACAGTTTTACAAAGGAAGTTTACAAAAAGAACACCTTTTCTAACTCTGGATGATATTACGTTTGCCTTTGATACCTGGAACTGTCACAGCCATCTTGAAACCATGAGGCGCCTAGACTAACAGGACAAGCTGATGTGCTGTGGATGGTGTTGATGAAGAAGGTAAGGGTCTTTAGTCTTGGTGATATTGCCCTAGAGCCACCCTATCTTCGGATTTATTTTTATGCGCAATAATACATACCTTTGGGTTGTAAGGTATTTTCTGTTGGTTTTTTTATTACCTGCGGCCAGAAATGTTATGATCAATTTATCTGTCTTTCGGGGATTTAGCAGTAGTACTAACACTGACTTAGTATATGGTTTTAGTCAAAGCCTAGGCTGAGACAGCTGATTACACAGCGATTAGGACAGTTTTCAATTCAGAAGAAGGATAGCCTTGGGTAGAGAGAATGTATAATTATAATCATCTAGGGGGATTTTACAAAAAGAGACCCGTATCCCATCTCAGCTCTTTGGGAGGGAAAATATATTGGAATCGGGGGGGGGGGGTATTACAGGCAGAGGGAGAACTAAGGAAACATTTTGAAAAAACTCCCTGATTTAGATATGTTTTTACATGCTTATGATCTAAGAAATATTAGCTTAAGAAATACTAATCATTTGAACTAGAAAAGTCTTTAAATTTCAACTCTATACCAAGCCAGACAAGAAATACCTAGTCTTATAGTCTAGAAATAACTAGAATAACTAGATTATGTTAAACTGCTTCTGCCTCTGTCAACTTCCTCTACACAACAGTGATTTAACATTATCTTCAACATTCACAAATATCTACATACTTGGTTATACATAGGTACTGTCTCCAAGAATTTCTAGGAGTCTTAAGACACTCAATGTATCTCTACAAATCCAGTGATCTTTTTGCTTACCGTGGCCCCCAGAAAGCCAGTCCCCACAGACAGTGACCCCATGGCAGAACTGCCGCTGTGGCTCTCTGGAGCTCGGTTCCCACCAACTAGGCTACTTTTGGTTCCACAGGGGTGTCATTGTGGCCCAAAGCTGTTGTCAGTCTTTACAATACTACAGCAGTTTAGTCAGCTGTCATCCATGTAGAGGGGAAGTTTTCTCCTTCTAAATTATGCTGTTAAGGCTTGCCACAGCCGGGTGTTTTGGTCACAAAATGTATAAAGTTTAGTAAGAGTACTTTTAGCTCATGTGTACAACCCTTTCTCTGGAGCGTCTCTAGAGTTGTTGGCTGAGGACAGGTTTTCATGGCCAGAAACCACCACTTCCCTTGGACATGCCTGCCTTGGCTGGGCACTAAGAGCCAGATTTCTTTCTCCCTTAGAGCAAGTTTTCTTTCAATGCTCTCATAGTCCTTGTCTACAGCCTGGCTTAGGTTCAGCCCCTTCTGGTCCATTAGACTGGTTGCTGTGTTTGAACATTGGTGCTGTTTGGGGAAGCCTTGCTTTTTTTCCCCTCCAGAAAGTTTTCTTGTGGAAGGCTTTCCTCACCCCTGAAAGGTTTTCTAACCCTCGGTGCACATCAGTAGGCACAACTGGATAAATGTAGGATGAGTGTGTCTCACTTGGCACACCCAGAGCCATTATAGTACCTGCTCGGCCTGGACACCATGCTATTGGATTTGCAGAATCAGGGTATTGTTGGTCCATTATGCTGTTCAGTGTTCCATGTATAAAGACACCATGTACCTTTTTTTTTTTTTTTTTTGGTAAGGCTAGGAGTATTTTTGTCGTCTTTCATTCGACATTTATTGCGTGTCCGTTTGCCAGGGCCTGAGGTGTATGCTGGTGATGCAAAGTTGAGTAAGACATGGCCCTTGCCCTCAGAAAATTCAGACTGCAGCTTGGAGGTAATTAGAGTGCTGTTTGGAAAATGCTGTGATACGGCACTCGAACTTGTTGTTCATGCCTGGAAACTACCTCTTCCATTGCCTGGGGGTTTGGAAGTTTCCCGTAGCTCCCAGCTCAGCTCAGTTGTCAGTTCCCTGAGTGCGGCTCTGGGTGAAGCAGGCTACCACCACCCCTCACCCTCCCACATAGCCTCCTGTGCTATTAACCTGTGGTTATGCCTTTGTGTTTTATTTTTCTCTGAGTACTCACCAATATCTGAAATTATCCTGTCCATTTATTTGTAATTTAACCTCTTTGAGGGCAAAAGCTTCCTGTCTGGTACACTGCTGAATCTTCAGTGTTTATAAATGTGTTCTGAATAAAATCAGGAATGAAATCACACAGAGGTACCTATACCCTGTTGGAGGAATTAGAGTCTTGCTAAAACTGGAGCTGCCTGAGCTGCATTTTTAAACACTAGACAGGAAAAGAAGAGTCTAGAAGGGCGTACAGGTAGAGAGAGCTGCATGTAAATGCTCCCCAGGAGCTGCGGGAGGTCCAGTGTTGCAGGAGCTAAAGGCCACAGTGCTAGTGAAGGGGGGTGCTGGCCCAGCCTCCATGGATCCCGTCATGGAGGAGTAAGGCCTGACACGGGCTGAATGCGACTCCATTTGTATTTCAAGAAAATCAAAAGTTGTTTCTCCAACTGGGATCTGCAAGCCACAGCTTCTTGGGTTTCTCCACCATGTGAATTTGGAATTGCTGCCTGAGAGGCAGAGGCAGGGGCAGGGGCAGGGGCGGGGGCGGAGTGGGAACAAGGTCAAGGAGGCCTTTTCCTTGAGAAACCAAGAACTACACCATTTGTTAATTTTTCCCCTGCCTTGGTTCTTTTGTATTTTCATTGTCTTCCTAACTATCCACCGAGCTCAGAGAGTGCAGGCCCAGGGCATATTCATCCTGGCCTCACCAAAGTCTAACAGTGCTTTGCAAATCAGTTCTTAATAAAGCCCTGTAAGTAGATGTCGTGTTCAGAGGACAGTTTCGCTGCTCCCTGTGGTAAACATCTGCACCTGGGTTCTTCCAGATACCGGTTGCATTGATTGGCTTTTGTTTGTGGTAAGAGTTGTCGTTTTATTGGGTCTGTGCAAACTAACTCATCTTTAAAGCGAAGTCTTAAAAAAAGAGCTGGATAGCATGTTGGGTGGCATTTTATTTACTTTAGAAAAGCTCTCCCGGCTTTTCTGTCACCAACACAGGGCCTTGGAAGCAGTGCTGCCTTCAAAGGCAGATAGTGCTGTTGTCGAGTCATGGTGCTGACACGAACCAGTGATGAGCAAATGGTAAATCATCGTACTCCTCTCAGCCTTAGTTTCCTCCACTATAAAATGGAGGCAACGAAGCCGTTTTAGACGTAGGGTTGTTGTGAATATTAAAAGGAGATAATGGATGAAAGCTTTGTACCCTGCCGCATGATAAGCAACCATTAATGGCACTTTCCAAATTTGACTCTGCTCCATGAAAATCAAGAAAGTAAAGCATCACCTGTTCGTGGTATGCCAAGTGAAAAAACTTCATCCTGTGGTGACTCAAATTTGGGAATTTCTTGATGAATTCCCAGAGGAGTTTTATTGGATGGTCCTCAGACCTTAACTACTTGCTTGTTTCAACACTTTGGTAAAATATGAGCACGCAAAATGTCATTGTTGGTGAGAAGAGTGATGTCCATAGAGAGTAAATTCTCTCTGACTTCTAAGGATCGAATGTGAGCCCTTGCCTCCCACTTGTGATTCTGTATTGTACGTGAGCAGCAGATAGGAAAACAAGCATTCTGCTTAAGACTGCAGAAGTCACAGAGTTTGTTTAATGATTACTACAGCTTGCTTTGTAATTATGATTGCATGGGCAATCCTGCACAATCCAGGGAACTTTTGGAAAGTAGTGACAGTAATTTACGGCCATGTGGTTTTGTCTGGATGCTTAAGTACTTGGTCTGTGGCCTGCTTGCATGCTCCATTGCCTGCCTGATGGACCCATTCCCCACCTGCACTATGTTTCCCCTTCTTGATGGAACATTGTGGAATGAATACTGAGATTGTGGGAAAGACAAAGCAAAGAGAGTGTATGTTGGGAAAGGGAGATTGGATCCGTAAAAAAATTCCTTTCACTGTATTTTTAGCTTTTCAGTCAATGAAAGCCACTGTTTTCATTTTTTTTTAAGACCATGGAATATAAAATTAGTGCAAATTACCCACCTTGGTGGATATCTAAAGTTTTAAAAGGACATGGAAAATTCCTGTGGGCTTCAGGTAAATTTCAGTGAATGTTGCCTTTCCACTGAGCATTTCTAAATAATTGAAAACTAATTTAAGTAAATTTTGATAGCTTATGGTTACTTGTAAACATGTTTTATTCATGATGACAAGCTCCTTCAAAAAGTAAAAGCACCATGTTTTAGTCAAATTCAGATTTTTGGAGAAAGACAGGAATGATAAAGTTAAGAGAAAACAGTAATCGAGCATCTAGTTTCTGTCTATTGCTTTTGAAAATTTGCCACATCCTGAAAGGAAATTCTTATGTGTGCTACAGTCTCCAAAAGAAAAATGAAGATGTTGGTTAAATTCTTCAATAAGCCAGTCCCAAAGAATTTCCTTTGAAGTTGTTTTATATGCTTTTCTACCGAGAAACTTTAAGATAAGTTATAACTCTGCTTTGTGCTTTGAAAATAAATTCAGCACATTAATTGTATTTATGGGAGAAAGTAGTAAATGTCCCAGAATGAATACACAGCCGTAATTTACTTGGAGGGAACTGCTACTGCCCATAAACTTCTCCTACTTGCCTCTTCTGGTTTATGACATCAGCCAGCCTCACAAATGAATCACTGCTTTGTGCTCCACCAGGTCGCTGCTCTATGCAAATTTCTACTGAATGCTTATCAAATAGGATTGTTACTTATTACATATTTTCTTTGCTAATTTTCCAGGAGATTAAATATCATCAATATTTTATAGGGAGAATCTTGGTTTATCTGAGCTGCATATCCATTTGGATTGAGAAACACTTGAGCACCACTGACAGTATGGGGCAGATGTCCGGGATCTCTTTGCAGCGGGAATTGGGAGGTCTTACTTAAAAACCTCCTCCTACAGGGAAGAGAAGTGGGTACGTGGGCTTGGTCTAATGTGTATATATGTCTTTGCCATCAGATGAAAGGGGTGACTCTAAAGCGTTCTAGTGTGTAACGCTAGTATGACGGTCATGGATACACACTTGAGTTCTAGGGGTTAAATGGCACGTGAGTAAAACAAAACAATACTAAGCTATCTTTAGATACTAGAATCTCTGTGACATTTGGGAGCAAAAGGCAGCTTCTCTTTGGGGTGGGGAAAATAGACATAGCAGTAAAGGTAGAGGGAGGCAAATGCCACTTTGGCAAGGGGTGCTCCTGGCTGGGGTGCACTGAAGCTCCAGGTAACCCAGGTGGGGTGGTGAGGACTCCAGGGCCACAGTGGTGGCATCAGTACTGGAAGGAGATCTGGGTCCTGTAACGACTTGAAAAGAAATGACAAAGGAAGCATGAAACCTGTGAGAAGCCGTCAACGAGAGACTACAGAGATTTGAGTCTTCAGTACACTTATGAAAATGAATGAAATGTGCTAACCTCAAGAAGTTACTACAGCAAAAAAAAAAAAAAACCCAAGGAAAGTAGAAATTACTAAATATAAAAGCTAAAAAAGATAGAAAACTTTCAAAAAGATGTTTAAAACCAGAACCTAGTGCTTTGAAAATAATTATTAAAAGACATCTTTTGACAAGTTTCATAGAATGTTAGAGAACATGAGCTATGAAAAATAACTGCAGAAATTAAAGCAATTAAAAATATAAAAGAATTCTATGAAAAGCTTTATATAAGCAATTTGAAAACTTAGATTAAATAAGTTTTTCAGTTAGCATTAACTCAAGTAGAGCCAAAACATTGGGATAGACCAATGCTATTGGAAAACTTACAATAGTGATTGAAATCTGTTCCTATTATTGGCACTCATGCAAATTAATTTTCCTGGAAAGGTCTAGCAACCTACAAAGCCCATATAATTTCCATATTAGATAAAATTTTCTAGAAATGAACAAATTAGGAGCCTTCCAGACTCAATGAGTGAGATATTATCTGATTCTAAAACCTAATGAGAATAATATAAAAAGGATATTATAGGTATTTTATTTTATTTTTTTAGTAATTTTGGGTTTGTACTTGGCAACTAATTAGCCAGTTTGCAAGAAGCTATTAAAGACTAAGTTTACCTAGTATATTTAAAATATTTAATTTTATGAAACTTGTATGTGTAGTTTTCCAAAATATACCTGATTTGCCATCAAGTTTTACTTAGGAACAGGGGCAAGTCAGGAGTGGCCATCTGAGAGCAAGCAAGGGTGGAGCTCAAGCTGCCACACAGAACAAGTGTATTTCATGAAATTACAGAAAGATTTTGAAAAAGAAAAGTATATAAGCATAGCAAAACAAGAGTGTATTGTACAAAAGCTACAAATTTCTGAAAGAGAAAATGGAATCAGATCTATGGACAAAAATAAGATGAAAGTACAGTCTGAACACAGGAGAATATTGCTTTGGTGATAGAATAGTTCTAGGAGCTACAAACCAAAAATAAATGGACTCAAAAATTTAAGAGAATCAACTTGTTAATTCTTGGATTTGATTTTTAAAAGTTTCAGGAAATTTGCCAATCAGTTTACAAAATCATTTTATGCACCAGTGATAATAGTTTAAAATATAATGAAATAAATAATACTGTTAAAAGCAGCAGAATAACAAAATAAATTCTAAATGCCAAGAAATAAATCTTATAAAATGTAAGGACTCTTATGAAAAAAATATGAACCTTTACTGAGAGACTGAAAAGAAAATCTGAATTTAATGAATAAAGCATAGAAAAATTAAAATAGCATTATAGAATTTTGGAAGGATGGAGAGTCTCTCCCATCATAACAAGAAAAAGAAAAATATACAAAATCATCATTTTTCTTGAACCCATAAAGAAATTCAAGAATGAGACTCAAATGAAGTTTCAGGGCAATTAACCAGCCAGAAATTTAAGAGAAAGACCTGGCCAAAGAGTCAGATCCCAGTACTATTTCACTTATGGAACAGAAGGAAAACAGTTTCACCATTAAAGAGAAAGACTAATATTTTCAGCAATCGATGCTGAGACAGTTGGATATCCGCATACAAAGAATGAATTTTGATTCATGGTATGGACTGAGTTGTGTCATGTCTCCCAACCCCAAATTCAGATGTTAAAGTCCTAACCCCCAGAACTTCAGGATTCGACTATACCTGGAGATAGGTCCTTAAAAGAGATGATTAAGTTATAATGAAGCCAGTAGGGTAGGCCTTATTCCGATCTTACTGGTGTGCTTATTAAAAGAAATTAGGATACAGAGAGAGACCAGGGAAGTCTGCTCATAGAGGAAAGGCTACCTGCAAGATAAGGATCAAGGTCTTGGAAGAAACAAAACCTGCTTATGCCTTGATGTTGGACTTCTAGCCTCCAGAACTGTGAGAACATAAATTTCTGTTGTTTAAGCCACCCAGTCAGTGGCATTTTGTTATGGCAGCCCAAGCAGACTATTCATAACTCAAAATAGATCATAGACTTAAATATAAAACCTAAACTATAAACCTTCTAGAATAAAATATAAGAGAATCTTTATGACCCTGGGCTAGGCAATGATTTCTCAGATAAGACATGAAAAGCATAACTCTTAAAAGAACAAATTTACCATCTGGACTTCATGAAAATTAAGAATCTCTGGTCATTTAAAGCTAGTGTTTATAGAGTACAAAGACAAGCCACAGAATGGGAGAAAATACACATCTCTGATAAAGAACTTGTATCTAGACTATATAAATAACTTCCAAAACACAATAATAAGAAATCAACCTCATAAAAAAATGGGTGCAAGATTTGAACAATTACTTCACCCAAAGAAATATAAGAACGGCAAACACATGAAAAGATGCTTAACATCATTAGTCAGAGGGGAGACACAAATTTAAGTCCATTATGTTCTGTCACCGCACACTTACTAGAATAGCTTAAGTAACAAAACAGCTAAAAACCCCAGTAAAACCAAGTGCTGAGGAGGATGCTGAGAAACTGGAACTTTCCTATGCTGCTGGTGAGAATGCAAACATGGCACAGTTCCTTTGGAAAAGAGTCTAGGGATTTCTTTTAAAGTTACACATAGTTACTATATAATTTAACATTTCCACTACTAGGAATTTACCTAGGACAAATAAAGACCTGTGTTGATCCAAATATTGTGTGGTGAATATTCCTAGTGTTTTTGTTATTACCCAAATTGAAGGCTACTCAAATGACCTTCAGCTGGTAAACGGTAAAGTAAGATATGGTACATCCATACAATAGAACACCACTCAGCAGTCCAAAGGGACCAGGGACTGACACCTGCAACTCCATGAGGTGATTCTCAAGGATATTATGCTAAGTGGAAGATGCTAGACTCAAAAGTCTACAGAGTGTAAAATTCCATTTATATGACTTTATGCCAGAGGTAAAACTATAGGAACAGAAAAAACATCAGCAGTTGCCAGAGTCTGGGTATTGGGCCAAGCGTTGACAAAAGGAACATGAGGGAATTTCTTTGGGAGATGAAACTGTTCCATATCTTGGTTGTAGTGGTTGTATCATGACTTCAAGCATTTGCAAAACTTGTGCACTAAAAATAAAATGAATATTATTGCCTGTGAATAATACCTTAATCAGCCTGGCTTTAAAAGACAGGACTTGAAGAAAGAATAAGATAATAATCAGATTAATTTAGGGAAGGAAGATCTTCCTAAGCAAGACACAAAGACTGCGGATTTGGATACGTAAAGATTTAGATTTCTGAATAACAAAATGCACTAAATATAAAGTTTAAAAAAACTTGTTATAATGGAAAAATATTTACAACATATTTAACAAACAATAGGTTGTTATCTAGAGTAGCTAAACTGTTTCTACAAATTAGTAAGAAAAATATAAATTTCACAGTTGAAAAATGTCTCCAAGCATGAAGTTCAGTTTACTGAAACGTAATAATGCAGTGAAAACGTGCTAGCTTATATCGTTAATCAGGAAAAAAACAAATTAACAAATGACTTTGTTTTCAGGCATTAGCTTGGCACAAACTATTGAGGTTGTAGGGCGACCAGGTGCTCTTACACACTGGTCAGACTGTTAAAATGGGGAAATCTATTGGAAAGGCAATCTTAAAGTATTCGAAGTTTAAAGAAGCATACCATTGACCCAGCAAGTCCATTACTAAAATTCTACTTTAAAGATAAACTTTGAAAAGCTTGCACCATTCTTTTAACAATACAAATTGGGAAGCGGCCCATATAATTGTCAATGGAAGTGCTAAATAATGTAAACCTATATTTATGCAGCCAATTCAAAAACAGGATAAAGCTGTATGTATTTACATGGAAATGTCTAAGTCATATTGTTATGGGAAAAAATAAATTATGCTTTAACATATAGACTTTCATCTGATTTACGTAAAAAAACTTAAAAAAGGAGTGGTGTGTGTTTATGTATGCATTATATAAATAAAATGAGGCTAGTTGAACTTATTAGAGGGTACCACCATCTGTGAGGATCAGATGAATGTCTTGTATGCTTCTGTGTTTGAATTATTACATTTAGAAACTACGTACAGGGGCACCTGGGTGGCACAGCAGTTAAGCGTCTGCCTTCGGCTCAGGGCGTGATCCTGGAGTTATGGAATCGAGCCCCACATCAGGCTCCTCCGCTATGAGCCTGTTTCTTCCTCTCCCATTCCCCCTGCTTGTGTTCCCTCTCTCGCTGGCTGTCTCTATCTCTGTCGAATAAATAAATAAAATCTTAAAAAAAAAAAAAAAAGAAACTACTTACAAATTATGTCATTTGAAAAAAGAAACAAAATAGGAAAAATAAATGTTATAATCTATAGTATGCCATGCTGCATAATGCCTGTGTTTTGAAGTGCTTTGTTTAAAAAACGTGTAATTGTTCAATGTTTTGATCTGGTTCTGTTTGCGTTGTGATCACTTAGAGCATCACAAGTTAACTACTAACAATGTCTGCTTCCAGTGTGCCATTGTTTGCAACCTTGCGTAGGAAATAATTTGTCTCCATAGAAATTATTTCTCACTTCTCTTGGGACTCTTCGCTAGGCAATGCGGACTTTCACTTTGGGATATGTGATAAATATAATATTATGTAGCTAGCTCCTGATAATGCTTCTATGACTACAGGGAAAATCCAGAGCCAGATTTGAGCTTGTGGGTTTCCTTTTTTCATCAGAGGGAAACAGAGAGGGAATATGACATGCTCCTATGTAATAACTCTTTACAATATAGACAGCCCGTCACGTAGGATTTGAAGCACTTTGCATGTCAGTGTTTTTCTTCTTTAGTGTCAGTCACTGCACAGTTCAGGCTTCCATCTGATGGGAAGATTTCACTATTAATCTCAACCACCTTCTTATTCTGCTCAGAAATGTTCTGCTGTCAATCAGTCATCACGTCTCCTTATTTTCTTGAAGGATGGTGTTATTAAACAACTTGCCTTAGGCCACAGAAGATATCAGTTGTAAAGCCTAGACAGAATACCAATTTCTAGTTTAGTACTTGTATCAACAAGTCTTGCTACCTTAAAGGAACCTTTTTCTTTTGCGGATTTAAGATTTGCTACTGTGAAAGTATTGTCCATTTTGCAATTCCAAAGAAGGTTCTTACCCGCCTGCTTTATAAGGACTGTTGGGGGTTAAGAGGTTCTTTCTATTCAAGGAGTCAAAGAACGAGGTACTGAGTTCTGAATATTGAACTCAGTGGTGTTGCAATCAAGGCTGTTGCAAATCTCAAGCTCACTCTCTTCTTCCATGCACGGGGAAGGGTTGCATAACTGTACCCAATTACAGTTAGTGTAGTCAGGTGATTGGCGTTAGCCTTTAAATTGGAAGAAAGTGACGTGTGTCACTCCAGAGGACAGCTTTAAGAGCCATTGTGTTCCTTACTGCATCTTTCCCCCATTAGAGTGATAGGTGCTGTTTTAGGTAATGGCTGCTCTATCAGCCTAGGTCTTAAAGGGAACACAGCATGAGGCAGAGCCGCATGTGTGACAACATGTGATGTAGGTGAGGAAAAGACCCCACAATCTGTGTTGTAAGCCGTTGGGGTTGTTTATAACTGCAGCATATGCTACCCCCTTGTGATTAATGATGTTTTCCTAGTAACATAATTTTCCCTAATCCAAGCTCTTAAAATTTTTTAATGGCATCGTAAGCTTAAAAAAACAGTATATCATTGCCCTTAATAATTGTTGGCTTGTATATTGGTGTAATAGAATGATGGTGAGTTTGCTTTTGTTTGCTAGCATTTATTTATTTTTATTTTGACAGTTTAAACTAAAAAAGTTAACCCATGTTTCTAAAATGTGTTTTAATAAGCTCCTATTTAAAGTATCATTTTTCATTTCAGTTTCGTTTTTTTTTTAAGATTTTATTTATTTATTTGACAGAGACAGTGAGAGAGGGAACACAAGCAAGGGGAGTGGGAGAGGGAGGAGCAGGCTTCCCGCCAAGCAGGGAGCCCGATGTGGGGCTCGATCCCAGGACCCTGAGATAACGACCTGAGCCGAAGGCAGACACTTAACGGCTGAGCCACCCAGGCACCCCTCATTTCAGTTTCCTGATTATATTTAAGAGTTATAATGAAGACTTCTCATATCAAGAAATAAAATGAGTCTTTATTGTATTGGCATATATTTCTTTTAAAGGTTAAAGTTGTGACCTTTTATTTTTTATGCACTCCTAGGGAAAGCTGACTGGGAATTACTGTAGGCATCTTTTTTATTATTACTTACCTGGGAATTCTAATGGTCCCGTGATACCCTGTTTGCTACTGCTAATGGTAATAGTGATCATTCAATGAAGGTCTATGTTCCAAGCTTAATGTTTGGTTCTTGATACAGTGTTTCAGTGAATCCTCATGTTAGCTATGCAAGATAGATGACAAAGCAATGCTAAGAGAAATTAAGTAACTACAGTGACTCAGAGGTGTTAGGAAAAGACTCCCAGCTAAAAAACTGAAAAGAAATATTGAGATAAGTGAGAAACCAGAAGAATGGTGTCCTGGAATCCAACTGAAGGAACTTGTTTTAGGAAGAAGTGTTTAACTGTGCAAAATGTTGCTGATAGTTCAAAGAAGACAAGGACTAAAAACTGACCATTAAATTTGGCGACATGGGTCATTGTGACCTTGACAAGAAAAGCCTTGTGATGATGATAGGACAAATCTGCCTGGCCTGGGTTAAGAGAGAATAGGAGGAAGATGAATTACAATGCAAATACAGACAACTCTTTCAAGGAGTTTTGCTATCATCAGAAATAGAGAAATAGGAAAGTAGAGAGAAAAGCAAGGGTGATTTTTTTTTTTTTTAGAACAATTTAACATCAGAGAAATCATAGTATAAGTGTATGCTCAGGAATGATTCAGTAAAGTGGAGAAGATGGCTAATACAGGTGACAGAGGAGAAAATTGCTAGAGCCATGCCCTTGAGCAGGTGAAAACAGGTGGCATCTAGTGCACGCTGAAGGCCCTGACCTTTGACGTGAGCTTGGAGAGATCATCCACTTAACTCTCAGGAAGGTAAGTATGTGCTCCTATGTGCTAGGTAGATGTGGAAAAGAGAGAGGGAGTTTGAGTAGTTCCATTTTCTTGGTAAAGTAGAAAGCAGGGCCTAGGGCCCATTGTGAGGGAAAATGGGGAAAGACATGTTTGATGTTTCAGGGGGAGAGGGTGTAAGCCCAGTGTCTCTGGGAGTGAGAAGGAGAACAGACATAAGCAGGGGACAGTAGCCATGAGCAGCTGTGTGTGATGCATTGTGACAACGTGGGATTCACAGATTTTAGGGAAGAGAGGGAGAGAATGGCCTAGAACAAGAGCCAGAGAAAACACCCACTCCTTCTCCAAACATTGGGATTCAAGGACTGAGGAGAAATAACTGCCTTCACATGTGAGAAATGCACGGGATGTAGTGTCTTCTGAAGGCATCCAGGGCTGGATTAGAGCTGGAAGATGAGGGACATGTTGAAAGATAAGGTTTAGGATAGACACACCAAAGGATGGAGAGGGCTAGGGGAAGGGTGGTGCAGTGAACACATGGGGCCTCCTGTTGACCTCTAGAGGTGAAAGGCAGGAGATAAGTGTTGGCTGTTATGTACTTTTGTGTGGGTCTCACTCAGGACCGCCATTAGTGGACAGGCCTCACACTTGAGCATTGTTGACAGGGAGACCCAAATAACTAAGTATGTAAGGAAATGTTCAACTTTATTTTAACCTCACATTTCAGAGAAAGTAAATCATAACAATGTATTTTTCTTTATCCCATTAGAGTCACAAAAAATACAAGTTAGATAATATCAGATGTTTGAGAACATGGGAAGAAATAGGATGTTTCATGCCCCAGTGGTAAGATGGTAAATGGTTGACATCATTCTAAAGAGCAGTCTGACAGCAATTAGAAAAACTAATATATGTATACCGGACTCTGGCAATCCTATGCTAGGATGTATCTGTCCAGGAAGTTTTCACCAGTCCACGAGGGGACATATAGGAAGATGTTCACTACAGCACTGCCTGTAGGAGCAAAAGTTGGAGGCAATGTAGACATACTCCCTAGGGATGTGGATAACCAAAACGTAGTATATGCACATGATAGAACTTGACATAGTTGTGTCAGAAAGATGTGAGGATGAATTAGACCCAGCACATGGATATGTTTTAAAAGTGTAGTGTTGAGTTGGGAAAAAAACTGCTAAAATTTATAGTACAGTTTAACTCATGTAAATTATTGTTATGCTCAAGAGTACTGTGTTTTTCAGAAGATGTCTATACAATAAGGACGTGAATTAGTTATATTACAGTGGGTGTCTGAGGTGGAGAATGGGGTTGGAGATGGGGACGAAAGGGGAATAAATGCATTAAAATAAAGGAGGAGAGGAGTTTGCAAAGATGAGAGCAGGCTAGAAAGGAAGGAGTCTGATTAACTCAACACTGTACACCTGAAATTTTAAAAAAGAAAAAAAGTCAAAGCTAAATAATTCCTTTGTGGTCCAGTTTTTGTTAATAGATTTGGCATTTTGCTAGCCTTTATGCAAATATAAATACTTTATCACATGCTCTAATAATTTCAAACACTGTATACATGCTAACTTAATAGAGAGCAGAGAAAAAAGGTGAGCTGGTTGAACTTAAGCATTTCTTGTTATCTCCATACTTCCAAGATATTTTTGTATTAAGTGTTTATATAACATCAAAGTGTAAGCAGTTACTTCCTACAAGAGGGTGAGCAATTCAAGAATGAGGACGATGTTCTCATCTAGTCTCTAATACAGTGCTGACCAAGGTAAATACTCAATAAATGTCTGCTGAACAAAGGTGGATTTTGCACATCGAAGAAATCATAATCAACAGTAATATTTTCAAATGTCAGAGAATTAAATCCTTCGTATGATGTTTTATATTTTGTTGGAGGCTACCAAGATAGCATGAGTGAATCACTGAATTGTAGGGTTACTGGCTTCTTATATAAGACGAGTGTGTCCCATGGAGCTCATATTTCTAATTAGTGCTGCATGGTTGTACATGAGAAGTAAAAACTACCATAAAGCCTGGGGAGGTTCTGTTGAGTAATTTAGTATGTAATCTGTGAATCACGATAAAGGAAATGTTGGTCCGGTTGCCGGATCTGAAAACTGTGTTTGTCTGGATTGTAAAACCAGAACGTTTTTAGGTGAATCCATTTTAGGCATGACGCTACCTCAACACAATGATTTCTTGATTTTTTTTTTTTCTTACGAATAGGATTGTGCGGTATCTGCGTTTCTAACCATCCATGCTCCCATTTTTTTTTAATGGCATTACATCTTGTTCTAATGTGTAAATCTTACATTGGCTCTGGTCCAAAAGTAATATACTAGTCACTCTTCCTGAGGACTCCGTGTCTATACCCACCTGCAGAGAATGCCACAACCCTAGGAGGAGTGTGTAGAAAGACTAAGGCATTACAAGACTGGGCAACCAAATACCAGAGGAGCTGAAATCACTTTTGTTTGAAAAGGACTTGCATTTTAAACAGAGATATTTTGTTTTTGTTTTTGTTTGTTTTGGGGGGGTCAGAAGGGGGTTCACAGTGCTTGCTGGGTGGTTTACGCCCAGGCATCTAGGAGCACCCCCACGTGCACAAGCCTGAGCATTTCTTTATAGCTTTGTGCAGATTTGAGGATTCAGTGTAAGGCTGAGGGAAGGTGAGAACAGGTAGGCACCCTAGCGCTAGTGGATTTCCTTAGCTGAGTGTCTCCTGACATTAGAAGGGAAGGGGAGTTCCCTTACAGACAAAGTTCAGTGGTCAGTTTTCGGTGAGAAAAAAAAAAAAATCATTGCCCTTGGCTAAAAAAAGCAGAAATTTAGCCAGCTGGTCCTTAAGTCCAAAAGGACTTATAGCAAGCCCATGGTGTCAAGATTTCAGATAACACTAAAAATGAAAACTGGTTTAAGCCACTAATAGACTGTAATATGTTACAATTTGAATGTATTATACCTAGTATGCCATCTCTCTATTGTTGGATTTTAGATTATTTTCATAATAGTACTATAACAATTATTTTTAACACACATTTTTCTTTTTCTTTCTTTTTTTTTTTTTTAGATTTTTTATTTATTTGACAGAGATAGACACAGCGAGAGAGGGAACACAAGCAGAGGGAGTGGGAGAGGGAGAAGCAGACTTCCTGCCGAGCAGGGAGCTCGATGCAGGGCTTGATCCCAGGACCCTGGGATCATGACCTGAGCCAAAGGCAGATGCTTAACAACTGAGTCACCCAGGCACCCCAACACACATTTTCTTTAGATCTATTTCTTTTGGGTAGATTCTTTTGAGTGGAATTACTGGTATCAATAATAGGAAATGTTAATAATCTATTTATGGTCAAATTATTTTGGGGGAAAAATTCCACTTATCTTTTCACATTAAATTTTTGATTTTTGTTTTGTTTGCTTTTGTTTCTGCCCTGGCTAGACTCATTACCTTGTTTTACTTTGTTTTCTTAACTTTTTAAATTTTAATTCTTGTATAGTTAACATATAATGTTATAGTAATTTCAGGTGTACAATATAGTGATTTAACAATTCCATACATTACTCAGTGTTCATCATGATAAGTGCACTCTTTAATCCCCATCACCTATTTCACCCAGACCCCCCCTTTTGGTAACGGCCAGTTTGTTTTCTGTCATTAAGAGTCTGTTTCTGGATTTATCTCTTTTTTTCTTTCTTTTGTTCATTTGTTTTGTTTCTTAAATTCCACATATATGAGTGAAATCATATGGTGTTTGTCTTTCTCTGACTGATTTATTTTGCTTGGTATTGTCCTCTCTAGCTCCATCCATGTTGTTTCAAATGGCAAGATTTCATTCTTTTTTATGGCTGAGTAATATTCCAGTGTGTGTGTGTGTGTGTGTGTGTGTGTGTGTGTGTGTGTATGTGTATACATATCTTAGAACATAGATAAACAGAACATATATATAGATAGATATAGATATATAGATATAGATATATAGATAGATATAGATATAGATATATAGATATAGATATATAGATATATATCTGTATCTATCTTCTGTATATGCTTTATCCATTCATCTATTAATGGACACTTGGGCTGCTTCCATAATTTGGCTATTGGAAATAATGCTGCAATAAACATAGGGGTGCATGTATCCTTTTGAGTTAGTGTTTTTCTGTTCTTTGGGTAAATACCTAGTAGTGCAATCATTGCATCCTAGGGTAGTTCTATTTTTAACTTCTTGGGAACCTCCATACTATTCTCTACAGCGGCTGTACCAGTTTGCATCCTCACCAACACTTGTTTCTTGCTTTTCATACTAGTTTATAATACAGTTGTTCTCAACTTAATTTCAACAACATGTATCTTTTTGGAACTTTTGTCCATTGGGAAATGTTGACAAATTCTTTTGGTATTTTTTGAAACATGCAACTGATCAATTTTTATATGCTTTTAGGGATGATGAACAAGGCAAGGAATTTGAAAAAAATATATATATTGCTTTCATTTCAATATTACCATTTTCCAGTGGTGTGTTGGTATTTCTATTGTTATCTGTGCTGTTAATAGTTTAAAAATACCAATATTTCATATTTGGCAAATAGTTATTTATCCCTTTGTGCCACTGGGTTTTTTTTTTTTTAATCTTATTTTATTTATGGAAGTTCTGCAGAAGAATTTATATTATTGGATTTTTTTTAAATTACAAAAGCAGTATGTGTACCTGTAGCATATCAAGTAATATAGAGATATTTGTCCCTGGACCACATGTTCACGATGCCACAACTTAAAAGATAACCAATATTAACAGCTTGATGGGTCAGTTTTCTACATATTCTGTATGTTTAGACAAGCATATGTACACATATTTTATATGTAATCTTTTTTTCTTAAAGCATAATCCTGACAAAAGTAATTCCTGCTTACTTTAGAAAATTTCATAAGGTAAAATAATATATGACTCAAATAATTGAAGTTGCTGTATTTTGTTTCATCACTTTTTAATGTTCTTTAGATGTCTAAAAATCACAAATTAATAACAAAAAATTGAATACTGTGAAGCCATTAAAAAGTCACACAGATATTTTCCTTTTAATCATCTGCAGTGTTGTTTTAATGGTTACTTTACACATACATAAAATATATTTCAAGCCATCCCCTTATTGTTAGACTTTTTAAATTGAAATATAGTTGACACAGAATGTTTACTTTAGTTTCAGGTAGACAACATAGTGAGTCCAGAAGTTGTGAGACATTTTTGCAATTCTAAAATAGTAAGTAACAACGGTAATAGGAGCCCTTGTGTCTTATCACTGCTTTTAATGGGAAAATCTCTAGTCTTCACTGACATGGAGAATAAAGAGGTAATTCCATTATTTGGTGTGCTATTGAGTAGTGGTTTTAGATGTTCTTTATCATACTCCGTAATCACTTCCTATTTCTGCTTCCAAAGTTCTTGATGTCTAGTTAAAACAAAAGGTTTAGTGAAGGATCTTTTAAATGCTCTAACTATATCTGTTGAACTGATCAATAGCTTTATTTTTTTTAAGTGATCTGTTTTCTCTAATAGATTTTCCAATTTTAAACTTACATGTATTTGAAAGTCTTATTAAATTCAAATTATTTTACAACACATCATCTGAAGAATTTAAGGTCCCACTAGATCTCATTATAAGTTAAAATTTTAACTGCTAGTATAAAACAGTGAGTACAGATATTAGAATGCCTATTTACCATGAGCTGGTGAGCCCCCACTGTGCTTTGTACAGGATCCCTCTCCTTGCACAGCCGTCCAGAAAGTGCTGCCAGACAGAAACCTGGAGTGACTGTAGGGCTCATTTCATTTGTTTTTCTCTCAGGGATCACAAGTCCTGCCTTGTATGGGGTTCAATATCCATAAAGAGTTATTTTGTATATTTGTCTAATTTTTTAGTTGTTTTTGGTGGGAAGGCAAGTTGATTCAAATTACTGCATTATGGTCAAAAGTGGAAATCTAATAGATGTAATCTTAAGGCAAATTGCAGACAAGTAATATGACTCACCACTATTTCTTTTCTTTTCTTTTTTTTTTTTAAAGATTTATTTATTTATTTAAGGGAGAGCTAGAGGGAGAGAGAGTGAGCACAAGCATGTGAGGTGGGGGGTTGGGGGTGCCGGCATGTGTCAGAGGGAAAAGCAGACTCCTCACTGAGCAGGAAGTGCAACATGGGGCTTGATCCCTGGGATCATGACCTGAGCTGAAGGCAGACACTTAACTGACTGAGCCACCCAGGTGCCCCTTTTGTTTCTTTTTAACAAACATTCCATTTGGACTTTGGTAGGAGAGCTAGGTACAGGTTCTATTTAGTACGCAAGACCTAAAGCTTCTCCTAGTTCTAGATTGATCATCATACTGTCTTAAATCAAAAATGATCTTAAGATGTAGACCATTAACTAGTTATTACATAAAGGAACAACTCAGCATCAGTTAAATATAAATGGAAATAATCTGTTGCACTTACTAATATTTAATCAAGATTGATCCAACTAATAGATTGGGTTTGGGTAGTTATGTGAAGGGTAACTGTTTAAGCTCACTTAGAATGATGGGATCTTGGGGTATTGTATTGTTAATATTCAAGAAGCATACATAATCTTTAAGAGGCATACACTGAGGTTTCCATGGGAGAGAAAAACTAATTGCAAAAGAAAACAAAAATCATTTAGGCTAAAAAATAAAATAAAAATGAAATTCTTTTCCTTACATTAGAAGATCCAGATGACGGAGTCTCTACTGAGATCCTGTCCAAGGGCAATTATCAGAAAAACAGTTGTTCCTAGGCTGTCATTTCTACTGTTGAAGGATTACTTGTTTGTGATGAGAACAAATATGGTCGTTGACAAAAATGACAAGTCTTAAGTAATAACTAAAGCAAGGAGGTTTTGTATTAACTGACAACTCAGAGTAGTTACACTGTAGGTTTTGTGAGAGTTTAATCATGAACTGACAATAATCTCGCCTCAGCCAGTGTTACCTAAGAAATCTGGTATTTGAGAGAATCTAACATATATGGTCACTATTTCAGGTTTTAAAATTACATCCTATCTTAGTTTAAATCCTGAGACTGTGAGGCTCTCTGGAATACCTTGTTCACCTTCCCTCCCAAATGCTTTTGTTAAATTTTACATTAACTTTATGCTTGCTGTTTTTACAAAGGGAAGAGGGGAGTCTGAGTGGAATTCTTGTAATCACATAATTTTATAATCACATCATTGAAGTGATGTGTTACTTGGTTTGTTTTCTACGGGGTTTCATGTCATAAATTCCTGCTTGAGTTTTGTTCCAGGAAGTAGCACAGACTACAGAGACGAATGTGTGTACTTTGTCAGATAATGAAAAGAATGCTGTTCAACATGTCCCTCTTTGTGTTTCAGCTGGCAGAAAATGTGAAGCTCAGTTCTGTGTCCAACCCAGGTTGCCACTTACTTCAAGCCAGGGATAATACCTACTTGCCTTTTACTTCATGAGTATGATTAAAATTGCTTTATTCCTAATTACTCTATTTTATGTTTGCCCTGTAAGACAGTTTAAATGTTTTTGGAAGAATGTGGGATATACTTTCTAAATTGAAAATGGAAGGGAAGAAGGAAGAGGTGTCCAGAGCAGGTGGTCTGTATTGAACAGAGGCTAACAAGAGAAACTGATGCGAGAAAGTGATTTTAGAAATAAGGGCACATTCAAAAGTGTAACATTTCACAAAAACCACAAAGCTCTTAAGAACTGAGCAGGGATCTTGGGATTTGGCCACTTTACTGGATCAGTGTATCAATAAAAAGGTGACCAGATTTCAGGGATTTGAGAAATCAGATGGTAAAAAATAAAGACCAGAGAAAGATTATCTGTTTAATTAAAACATGAAATGTGCAAGGAACAGGAGATGTGAAACACTGTAGGGGAGGCATTTACAAGCCAGGGATCTGATTTAGAGGAGAGCAGGAACCTATAATTTTTTTTTTTAAGATTTTATTTATTTATTTGACAGAGATAGAGACAGCCAGCGAGAGAGGGAACACAAGCAGGGGGAGTGGGAGAGGAAGAAGCAGGCTCATAGCGGAGAAGCCTGATGTGGGGCTTGGTCCCACAATGCCGGGATCACGCCCTGAGCCGAAGGCAGACGCTTAACCGCTGTGCCACCCAGGCGCCCCAGGAACCTATAATTTTGTATTTTACTTCAATTTCTCATTATCCTATGCTAAATATGCTGTGTGCTGTGACCTAAAGCACTCATTCTCCTTTAACTTAATTTTCTTTTAAAGTTATTATGTTCAGGTGATTAAGAAAATATATCTGTTGTTTTTTTAGGGGGAATTTATGTTCATATGCTCTGTGTCATTATTTTTTCAGAAAAAAAGTAACTTGCTAGTTTTTCTAGTCTTTCATATAGGACAAGTTTTTATTTTATCAGTGCATTTTTTTTTTTAACCCTTGAGTAGTGCTTGGAGACGAGCAGTAAGCAAATCATAAAAGGTTTGCTATAGTGAAAGTCCCACAAAGGAGGAGACTATATCCGTTCGGTTTGCTGCAGTATCTACCATGATGCCTGGCTCAGTAGACACCTGAATGGCTCAATGGATGGCCTTGTGAATGAGGAACTCCATGTCAAGGATCTGTGGCTTGTAGGACAACTGGTATCTGAGGTAGAGACATCTAAGTGCCTACAGGGGAGAGGCCACACTATTCCTTCAGTGGACCGATGATATATCTTCAGGAGTACTGGTAAACTGCAGCATTCTTGCCTCTGACATGGGACTCAGAATTTTGTTCGAGAGCAGATACACTTGGGTGTGTCTTTATATGTTAACAGGCGTGCTTGAAGTCTCTCCAAAGTGGTTCACATTTGGGAAGCTGAGAGCTCTTAGTACCTATCATGACTTAGATGAGGGGCTGACCTCTCAGTATTTGCTACTTGTGGATGAAGCAAATGCATATTGTATATATGGAGACCAGTGTTCTGGGCTCGGATCTGCCCCCGCTTAGCTGACAGGTCATTCCAGCTTTTTGAGTTTCAGCATGCCCTTTTATTAAAACGACGAGGCGGCTTTTCTGATGTGTTTTCTAGATCCAAAGTTTTATGAGTCTATTTTAGGAACCAGGTCTGCAGTATTTCAGATACTCACCTGTGTAGGATCCACTCATTCCTTGTTGAACTGAGAAACCACCCATTATTAGTCACTTGGTTTTTAGACAATTAGGCCAAATCAGGCCTATGTCCTTGGCCCTAATTCTAGGGCACAGGTTCTCAGAAGATCTCTAGTGCTTTAGCTGGAAGAGCTGAGCCTTGCATTCAGAAGCAGGTAGTTTTAATGAGTTCATAACTTAGTTTACTGAGACAAGTACATGCATAACAGAATTGTCAAATACTTGCTTATGAGATTACTGTGTCAGCCAGCTGGGTACAAAATGAAGAGAGCAACACTGCATTTCACCACCTCTGCAAAATAGAAAGTGCTTTTGTTGTTTTTTCAAGTTTTTATGTTCCAGCATACACCTGTGAGATAGAGAAAAATGTTGTGCACAACTGGGTTTAAAAAATCAGGTAAAAAAAGAATGACTCCTGTGTTCTTCTTGATGATTCCCAACAAAGTGTTATACATTTGGGAAAGGATGAAGAAAGCTTTTCGTTTGTTTTGTTTTGTTACTGACTTCTAATGACATTCATTTTGAGGTATTCATTAGAATGAAAGAATGAGTTTAAACTGAAAGGAAAAAAAAATCCCCATGCCAATTTTAATGGTTTTTGTTCCCAGCTCCATATCTGATCACCTTTACCTGCTTCTCTGTCCATGTCTTTCTAGTCCTACTCTCGGTTGAGGGTAAAAAAGTGAAATTGTCCCTCTGGGCAGGGGTAATGGAGACTCCAAGACTGAAGTGTGGGCAGTCAGTTAGGAAGTGATTGTGGCTGCATTCACCCAGGCCAGTGATGAGAGTCTGAATGAAGACAGGCGCAAGAGGAATAGGAGGGGGTGGTTTTGAGAAATGTCACTTAAGCAGAAGGTCTTGATAAATCAAGTGATAAGAAATCCAGAAAGACCTGATCTTCTGGCTTGGAGGCCTGGTAGATGGTAGCACCAGCTAATGAGAGAGGACAGCAGGTTTGGGGAGAGAGGGTCTGTTAGGAAAACATGTGGTTTGAGCTGCCTGAAGCCTCTCAGTGGTGATGCCTAAGAGGTAGTTGAGTATGCAGATTTGTTACCAAGAGAGATTTGCAGGACTGTGAGCTTGATATTATTGCTTCTATTTTTAAAGCCAGGCAACTGAGCTAAAGAAGTTAATCCACTTAGAAAAGTCAATTTACAGCTGATGACAGACTGGACACAAATTCATGTGCATTCTGTCCTTCTTTAAACAGTTGGAGTGAGTCTTTAAAATAAAGGTGGTGGGAATCTTCTGAGAAAGCAGAAGTTTTTCTCTGAGAAATCTCTAATAGAGTGTCTTCCTGTCATCAAAGGAAACTGTGTTTGAGAAAAGTGGAAGTCTGGAGGAAGTTTCAGTGCTAATATATCATGACCTTCACCTGCCTCCCCACCTTTCTCTTTCAAAATGGGTACTTGCTGCCCTAGAGTCAACACACATGCAACAAACATGGGCTTTGGATAGGATCTGGGAGCTACACAGACCTCGGTGGCTCTGGGGTTTGCTGATTCTACTTCCTATCAAATAAACCTTTTCATTTGATGCTGTGGTTCCTGTGGTTCCTGTTCAGGTAGGGGGTCGAGGGAGTTTACAAGCAAAGCAGTGAACTCTTTCTCTTCTAGCACTGTTGGTAGCCAGATGGCTTCGTTCTGTTCTCTTTTTCTTCTCCATACACCCCCTCACAGCCTTTTTATTCTGATTCCACTCAACACCAAACCTGCCCCAGCCTAGCACTGACCACCTAGCTCCCTTAGTTACGAGCTTTCTACCTACCACTCTTTGCTACAGTTTACCCTAGAGATAGTGGGAACTCCTGTACCACGTAAGCCCGGTCTTGACTAAGACGCCAACATGCCACTTATAAACAGAGAGGGTCCTGAAGAGATTCCTGTTCTCAGCCTGAGAAAAATCCTTTTCCCTCTCCTAGCTACACACACCAGGATTGCATACCAGGACAGCCTGATGCCTAATATAACATCTGATTACTGCCATTATACATCCTCTTTATGAGATGGTTAAAGCAACCTTTAAAAAGTATTTTCCCAAATATTTTTCTTTGATTCTTAGTTCTTTGCTCTAAATTTTAGTTGTGTCACTGGTGTAATCTCAGTAACTTTTTTCATTTGAAGCCATTTTATTCCATTACCTACACTTTAATGCTTTGAAACTGCCATGAAAATTTTATAGACTAATTTTTAAAAGTACCACAAAAGTGAATGAGAGGCAATATATCTTATAATATCAGAATGCAACAGTGTTACTCTGTATTTTCAGATCTCCTTGAATCTGATGATCCCATGAGGCTTTATGGAATACATAGTAAATGCAGCCTGGTTTGAAATTTTTGGTGCCTGTGCTGACATTTCTCATTAGCACCTTACCAACGGTTTTAGTAACAATATAAAATGGGAGACTTATTAATGCATATAAGTTAAAAGTAACCATTTTCAACTGATATATCAGTTTAAAGTAGATTCTCTTAGCACTGGAACATCTGAAAGAGCATTCTACTTAACTGGTTAAGGTAAATAAAGACAAGCTTCACGCTACGAAAAGGTACAATGCAAGATTTGTCAGGTAGGAAACGGAGGAGGCAAGATGTGCAGAAAATTCATTCCAGTGCCCTTCCAGTAACATATGTCTTTTCTTCCAAGATAAATCCCTGGTCTTTTATTTGCTTATTTTTGATTTATTTCCGCTACAGAATTTTTCTGATAATGCTAGTCTTTTGCTGTAATCAGGGCTGTGACAAAACTTCAGCAGTCCTTATGCAGCATTGTCCTGTTTGCATAGGATCAACTGGGCTTTAGCAAATACTGTCCTTTAGTGATGTGGGCGGAAATGATCTGGCAGGAGCTATGGTGATAGGGAAGGTTCTATCTAGGACATCTCATTCCCAGTTCATTGTGCAGCCCATCAAGTGCCATTTCCTCTCCACTTAACAAATACTGTTCTGTATTGTTCTAATCTTCTTTATTCCATTGGACTAATATGCCTATTCTTTTGTGAAAGTCATGCATGGCATGAAAATGTTTGACTGTGATTAAAAATTGTTAGCCTTCACTTTTAGTTACAATAATTTGCAAATACCAGATTTGCAAATTATTTAAATAGGCCTGTTCCAGTCTCCTAGCCTTTGTACCCCTCTCCCTGTCCTTATCTTTTGGTTCAGATAAGGATTTTAGAAGAAGACATTGTAAATTGGAATAAAAAGTAAGAATGTAGATGAGAACTTCCCTCTAAAATATATATATATATATATATAACAGAACCACCAGGAGGGCTTGGTCAAATACAAATTGTTGCACCACTGCCAGCCCTCTTACCCCCAGAGTTTCTGATCCAATAACCTGGAATGGGGGTGAGAATTTCTATTTCTATAAAGTTCCCACCCATGTAAGCTGATACTGTGGGTCTGGAGACCACACTTTGAGAATCACTGCTCTAAATCAAATGTACTGTTGAATTGAATTTTTTCTCTTCATCCCTTGCTTTTCTACTCCATGTATTTTATCTTTTCTCTATCTGCTCAATCCTGTCTCTTTAAATGGATAGTGGCTGCCGTGATCATGCATATCAGGAAAACCTCAAAGCCTACCTATCCTCAGCCATGGTCTCCTTAGCCCTTAATAGGTTCTTTCTCTATGCCCTCAACATGCACTCACATTCCCCATTTGGCTCTATGGTTGGGCTTCCACCATGTCTCTCATCTTCTTGATTCCGTTCAGAAGAATTATCTTGGGCTGACCCAGAAACCCTTAAAATCGAAATCCAATATTTTTACCCTTTTATCTTACACAAAATAGTGTATCAGAGGCACATAGCCATTTCCCATTTCCTCTTCTTAACTATAGCACATAGATTAGAATTGACCAGTGGGCTGGATCCCTGGATGGATCTACACCTACTTCTTTCTTAAGGGAGGGGTATTGAATTTTTGATCTATCTCTTTAGTTTTTTTTTTTCCTGCATCTATATTTAAACACAGGTGGTTGTAGTCAAATAGTGGGATGGAAAAGCAAATGTAGGGAAAGACTATTAAGCAAAACTTTTTTTTTTTTTTTAAGATTTTATGTATTTATTTGACAGAGAGCCAGTGAGAGAGTGAACACAGGCAGGGGGAGTGGGAGAGGAAGAAGCAGGCTCTCAGCGGAGGAGCCTGATGTGGGGCTCGATCCCAGAACCCTGGGATCACGCCCTGGGCCGAAGGCAGACGCTCAACAACTGAGCCACCCAAGTGCCCCACTGAGCCACCCAGGCGTCCCTATTAAGCAAAACTTTTACCCAGCTACAATAATCTTGCTTTTTTGCCACACCACATGGTTTGCATGCACTGCAAAGCCTTCACAATGTATAATATAAAAATAATTAGGATTGCTATAATTTACAGAAAGTTTTAATAAATGCCAGGAGTAGACTTATGTTTTCGTGCCTTCTGTCATGCCTCACAACACACAATGCAGGTATCACTATATTCTTCAATGAAGAAAGTGAATGTTGGAAAGCTAAATAGTTTGCTCAAAAACCCCTCTGTTAGTAACTGACAGTGCTGGTATTTGTGCTCAGATCTCATCTCAAAGTCCATCATCTTCTCAACTCCATCATGTACAGTCAGCAGGACACTTTAAAAAAGAAAATTATTGGGGCGCCTGGGTAGTGCAGTTGTTAGGCGTCTGCCTTCGGCTCAGGGCGTGATCCCGGGGTTCTGGGATTGAGCCCCACATCAGGCTCCTCCGCTGAGAGCCTGCTTCTTCCTCTCCCACTCCCCCTGCTTGTGTTACCTCTCTCGCTGGCTGTCTCTCTGTCACATAAATAAATAAAATCTTAAAAAAAAAAATAAAGAAAATTATTTTGAGAGGGAAAAATAATTTTGCTGTGGGAAGCTAGCTGCAGCTAATGCTAAGTGATCTGGTAACTAACAATAATAATGGTAATAGTTATAATAAATATTGATAACACTTATTGTAACTATATTCCAGGCTCTGTGCTTTACATGACTTTTCTCACTTCATCTTCAGAACAGCAGTATGATGCCGGTACTACTGTTATCCCGATAGTGCTTTCTAGTCTTCTTTTTTTTTTTTTTTTTTTTTTTTTTTTAAGATTTATTCATTTATTAGAGAGAGAGCACACAAGCAGGGGGAGCAGCAGGCAGAGGCAGAGGGAAAAGCAGGCTCCTTGAGGAGCAGGGAGCCCAATGTAGGGCTTGATCCCACATGACCTGATCTGAAGGCAGACGCTTAGTCAACTGAGTCACCCAGGTGTCCCAGTGCTTTCTAGTCTTAATGACTTTTATGTGCATTTTGTTTTA
This sequence comes from Ursus americanus, assembly GCF_024610735.1. NCBI lineage: Eukaryota > Metazoa > Chordata > Mammalia > Carnivora > Ursidae > Ursus > Ursus americanus. The sequence goes on from NC_142146.1 coordinate 39,972,414, forward strand.
ATCGGTTTACTTTTTGACATTATCCAAGCTTCATAAACTTCCTTGGCCTCAATTTCCTCATCTGTAACATAAAGTGGTTGGTTAGATGAAAGGGGTTTTTCATGCTACTAGCTCCAACATTCTCTAATTCTATGAAATAGAGGCTGTCTTATGAATTTTGTACATAATTCCAAATTCTGACTTTCATTTCTCGATGAGCAGAAGATGAGAGACATTTTTATTATTTTATGATAAACTTTTACTCACACAAGTCTCCTTGTTTTTAATTAAAATAAAGCATGCTCATGAAAAAATAGTATAGAATCTTAAAATGTAAAAATCCCCTTCCTATTCTTATTCTCCTGCTATTTCATACCGAGACATTAATTTTATGTTTGTATAGATTCTTTAAAATTCTGTGTAACAAAATCAGTTTCCCAACTTTCTATCCCATAGACATCCAGATTTCCAAAACAGAAAAACATTCTGAAATAATGGTAGGTACGTGAGTTTTGTGGATGTGATTGTCTGTATTTGAAAGAAAGAGGAAAACAACAAAACCTAATCAGGTCTAGTCACTGGGAACGTGTTGAATTTGGCACAAAAAATGGCTTCAGTGTTTTCCGCCAGTTTATAGGTAATCTCAGCGTCTTCTGCGAGTGGGGCAGTGGAAGTACCTTAATGGTCTTGTAGCCCAGTTCCACCCAGTGGGGCAGGTTGAAGGCAGCGGTCATAGTGGCTGAGAGCGTAGACCTGGGAGCCAGACCATCTGGATTTGAATCCTAGTGTTGACACTTAATACTTGCGTGCTCTTGGACAAGTTACCTCTTTTTGCCTCAGTTTCCCCATGTGTGAGGTGGTTCTGAGTATTAAGTAAATTAATGTTTGTTAAGAACTTCAAACAGTGCCTAGAATATAGTAATCATTTACGTAAAAGTCTGCTAAATAAAACAGTGCAGAATCGGTTTCTATAGTCCCTCCTGATAGATTATCTTCTTCACAGTTGTTTCTGAATGCCTAGCATGGAGTTTGGCAAATTTTAGTTGCTCAATTAATATTTTTGAATGAGTGATACTTGAATATTTCCAGAGTTAAGTATGAGAATTCCATGTATAAATTCATTTCCTAGTTGGATAGCTCTAGATAATAGAAAATATTTTCCTTTAGTAAGTCAAAAGCTGTGCCACCTGTAAATCCCACCCGTTATTCCTGGTTCCAAATTCTGCAGCAACTCACCGTGACTCCTACACATTGATTGGTGGCATCTCGTCATGTATTTTGAAGATGGTTTGCATGCTCTTCCTCTTTTTAGAGTGAAGCATAATCAGTAATTATTCTGTAGTGTGGTATCTAGATACCTTATATTGACTACCAACATTTTTCTTTCAGAACTTGCCCTCCTCTGACGTTAGCCCACTCGTAAGATTTTTGGATTATTAGGAATCGCACCTGACTGGTTTTTATATGGCATCCTACTTGACTAGTGATTTTTAAAAAAAATTTCACCCGATAAAGTCTTGAGTGTGATCTACTCTTAAAGACTGAACCCTATGATAAGTTAGTATATTAATTCAAGTTAAGTTATTTATGCTTCATAGGGGTTTCAGTTGGTATCTAGAAATAATAATTACAACAAGTACATTAGTGTTTTAGTATATGTGGTTTTTGTTTTCCTTGTTCTGTAAATCGGTAAACAAGACAAGAATAAACGGTTGTGGGTTTCGGGGTCAGGCAGACTTAAGTATTCGTCACCGGTTGTGTTATCCTCGACAGCGTGCTGTCTGAGCTTCGTATGCTTACAGCACTCAGAAGAATTACACGCAGTAATGTATGTGCAAACAGTTAGCTCAGAACTTGCCACTTAGGAATTTTAGTTGTCTTCAAATGTGGCTCCACTTCTTTAATTTCAACAGACCTTAGATCAGGCCCTGATCATTTTTTACCTAGATGAGTGTGTTTACTTCCCTCCTTCCAATTTTTCCTTTATATTGCTACCAGAATTAAAATTCTTAAATAGATTTTTAACATATTACTGGCCTTTCTTAGAAATCACTGGTGACATCTGTGCTTAAAGAAGAAAGTCATTTTTACTTAACCAGATACGTGACTAGCTTTTTAAGCTATCTTCCTGGCCGCATTATCTGCCCATTTTTCTTCTTATACTGTGTACTCCGAGTCGGATGTATAGGCAAGACTGCCATATAGCAGATGCATTCATATCTTTGGATCTTTGCACCTGCAGCTTCTTTGACCTAGAATGCCTTCTACTCTCTGCTTTGTAGTAACGCTTTGCTGTAGCAAATCCTTCCTCTTCTTCTGTATTTGATTCAAATACCTCCTCCTCTGTAAAGCCATCCCTGAGTCTCCCAGATAAAGTTCATCACTTGCTTTTTTAGCATTGACTTAACACATGTTTATCTCTTTGGGCATATAAATCATTGTATTTTAGCCATTCATTTATGTGTGATTGTAGTTGTAATCACATTTAGTATCCTACAGTTAAAAATATTTCTGTTTGGTCTTCACATTCTGTAAATCAGAATTCCTATTTTATATATATATAAAGTTGGAGACAAAAGAGTCTCTGAATGTGGTAATACCTCAATAATTTAGATAGTATTTCTTCATATTTATCATGTGTGAAGCATTATCCTAGGTGTCCTACAGGTAGTGAATGATTTAATTCCTTACCATACCCCTTAATGTTGCTACTAGTTTTATATTTCATTGAGCTTTAAGATCTATCTTGTTCATTTAGCTGTTGCTGCATAACAAAACTCCCCCAAATGTAATGGTCTAAAATAAGAAATACTCTTGCTCAGGACTCTATAGAATGGGTTTGCTGATCTCGGTAGGCTCAGATGATTTTACAATAGCTCGCTCATGCATCTGTGGTCAACTGGTGGGTAGGCTGGGTGGAATGAATTGGCTTTATTCCATATTGTCTCTCAGCTTTCTAACAAGTTAGTGCCAGGGGATGGGGGGACACATTTTCCTAGTAATGGTAGAGTTCAAGGGCCAAGTGGAAGTGCACAAGACCTCCTGAACATCAGTTTGCAATGGGCACATCATTATGTCTGTCCTATTGTATTGGCCAAAACAGGTCATAAGACAAGCAGAGATTCAGGTGTTGGAGAAATAGACTTCTTGATGGGAGAAGCTGTAAAGTCATGTTGCAAAAGATGTGGGTCGAGGGAAGGGAAGAGTTGGTACCATGTTTACAGTTAAGCTGCCACACACCTTTTTTTCCTGCATTGTAACATCTCTGAAATTGGTCTTCTAATCATTGCTGGCTTCAGCCTGGATTTCCATCAAATTCTCTCAAGGACAATTTCTGTTTGCTTCGCCAATCACCTGGAGCATGACCAACCTAAGGCCACTTTCAATTAAATTATTTTTTGAGGTCTCTCAGACCATAATGATAGTGTGAATTCCGCCTACATGGTTACTGACCTCTTGTTTATATTGCAGGGAACATATTTCTTCCCTTTGTACTCTCTGTCAGAGTGGAGGCATGCAAGTTTTCTGGTATCCTTCTCTGTATGTCAGGTCTTTTTCTCATTTTCTCACAGTGAGGTCACAGCCCTTTGATATATCCACTTTAGACAGGAACTTCTTTCAACCTCCTGCTTTGGGTGTTTTTCTTTTGTAGCCGTGTATAGAATAATGGTGTGTCTTACAGTGAAGGACATCTTAGATAAAATATGGTCTGTCTTTACTATAACGATGAGGAATTTCAACCATGATAAGTTTAATTAAGTTTCCAAAGGTCTAGCTGTTAAATAGTAGTAGGATTGAAGCCCAGATCTCTGGCCGTAGAACCCTTACTACTAACCATTGCCATTATTCAATTACAGAACTGAATATTTAACTTTGAAAAAATGCATTATGGCTTAGAAATTTCCACTTATTGTGCCTTTTATCCTCACTTGCCTTAACAGTAGATGGGGGTTACATAATTTAATATGTACATACAGGTATAAAGGATCAAATATAAATACTATGCTTTGTCTTTCAGGTAATACACATTATTTTATTAGTGACCTAACTTTATAAAGTTAATAATATATGTTGTTCAAGATCTGGAGTAAGTCATTATATTAAGAGAGACTTTCCAGCAGTTCCTAAAAAAAAAAAAAATATTTCTATAATCATCCTATTATAATTAGCTCTGTCTCCATCTTCATATAATACCAAATCTCCCTAAGACTATAAGGCCCATCGCTATCTTTTGTCTGATAGCTGTATCTAGCTACTAAATTATTCACTGTTAAGAATAGGGGCCACATAATTATTTGAACACTCCCAACTCTTTAATTGAAATAATTCATGCACCATAGCAACTAACAAATATTAGTGAAAAGATAATGAATTAAAACCCTGATAACAAAAACATTTTATTCTAGCTGTGAAAAAGCTATGATTTTGAAATTTTAATATTTAGTTTTTTAATTTTGCAAAGAATTACCTTCTTGCCTTAAGCTGTTGTTTTTTTCATCTAGCTTTACAGTTTAGAAATATTAAACACTTTTTTTTAAATTTCATACAAGTTGAGATAAGCTCTGAAATATTTGCCAATAAAGAACCACAAGTTTTTCTCAGGCTGCAAAGCAGCAATGGGATATTAAATATTTAAAAACCCCACAAAGTTTTCTCTCTGAGCTGCCAACCTTTTCTAAAGAAATGTATTAAAAGAATTCCCTCCAGTCTCCATAAGATGCCCACATTTCATGAATATAGGAAATACCTTTCCCTCTATGCTATAAGTAAATCTAAAATTTCTTCTTACTGAAACTCCTAAAAGTAAACCTCTGATGCTTTTTCTCATCAAGCTATAAGGTGGTCCCCAAATAGATTTTCACCACCTACAAATAGCCAAGCTTTGGTTATTGGAAAGTACCATATGTTTCTCAGTCTGGCACCTTGGTACGTGGGTTTGTAGTTTTCTTCCAGTTGGAGATGTGCAGTGTCTAGCTGTAATACTAATAAGTAAGACAAATAGTTCAGAATCTTTTTAATTTCTTAAGTAGATTTCTGGGCATACTTAATTCAACAGGTTTGGGAGTTGACATATGTTGTGTCCTTATTTCATTTTGGGTAAACAAAACCATGATCTTCTAATAAATAACTATTTTTCAATTATTTTTTGACACAGAGATTCTCTCCAAAATGCCATATTTTACCAACTTTGGTCTTACTTTTTTTCCTGCTAGCCTTTTACTTGGTATTTTTCTTCTTTCTCATCTTTCTTTTTTTTTTTTTCTCTTTACATGGCATTATTTTAGTTCAAAGAGATTTTTGTCTTTCAGTCTCAAACATGACTAAAATGTTAAATATTTAGCTGTTATTCTTCATAATTATTTGGTTGCTATCATATTATGTATTTCTCTTTTAAAGTTGGCTTTTCAGGCAATGTCTGTTGCCTTTAAAGTTTCATTTATTTTCAACAAAAATGTATGAAAATTATTTCTGTTCAACAAATTATTGGTGGATATAGTAACACTAGAGAAAGAATAGTAGCTAACTTTTTACTTAGTAGTGTTTTAAATGCTCTATTTGCCTCAAAATAATACAATTAAACCAAAGAAAATGTACAGTGCTTTTTAGTTCTAAGAAAAAAAAAATACATAAAGAACATTACACTAAGAGTAGGTTTGTTGTGTTGATTTGGAATTTACAGAACTATTATAGTGTAGAGAGATTCTGAAAGCTTTTTTTACTTAACCTGTTCAGAAATGGAATAAAATTAAGTCTGTGTGATAGTCTCCAGTGATGGCCGGCATCACTTTCTTCTGTTTCTGTACATACTGCCACTCCTCCATCCGAAAGAAGAGTGTAATTCTTCTCCGTGTAATTCTGGGCTGGCCATCTGACTGCTCTGATCAATCGAATGGGACAGAAGTGGCATTCTAGGTCTTCTGGGGCCAGGCCTTATGTGCACTGGGGGCTTCCTATTTCCTCCTGTTTGAAACCCAGTGGCCATGCTGTGAGGAAGTCCGAGTAGCCACCATATAGATAGGTCCATATGGAGGAGAACCAGGGGCTTTGCCTTTCAGCCCCAACTGAGCTCCCAGATGGTGGTCAGTTCCAATTTCCTGCTGTATGAATCAGGACTTTGGGATCTCACAACTGATGTGGGAAACAAAGGCAGAAGAAAAATTATTAAATTTCCTTACTACTTGCAGCCCACTGACAAGTCCTTGAGGTGGGCAGAGTGACATTCCTCCAGAAACTCCACTGCCTGGATGTTCACACTTCACTAAGGGCAAAAGGCAATCTTAGCCCGACCCCCAGGATACTGTAAGTCTACTTTAATATATAAAAATTCCTTTGGAAACTTCCTTTATCTCTATTCTCCTACCCCCCTCCAAGGTACATGTTGGCAGTCATTCCCAAGCGTATGACTCACCAGTATACATCTGAAGGGTCTCATTGAGTAAGGGACAGGCAGGGCTAGGTAGAGAGAGATAGGTAGGGGGCTAGTTAATCAGGCTTACAGAAATCCCAGAAATGCTGAGGGGTAACAAAACCAGAGATAAGGGAACAAACCGGACCGCTCTGCCCTGGGCATTAGAAGTGGGATCTTTTTATTGCAGTCACATTGCGACCAACAAAGAATAACCAGACCCCAAAGAAGAGGTAAGTCATTGAAGATGTTATCACCAGTCCTTACTCAAACCAAGACTTCACAAGAATGTTAAGGCCACAAGCTTCCTTGTCAGTTCTAAATAAAAGGCTGTCGTTGGAGGCCTACGATGACAAACCAGTCAGGACCCCTCTCACTCCCTTTTCTGTATCCTTGCTTAATATAATTCTATTGGTTTGCTCACTGTCCTTTGTCCATGAGATTGATTCTTCAACTCCGTGAGAAAAGAACCTCGCTCTCCAGCTTCACAGCCATCTCAGCATCCCACCCTGTATCATGTGAAGCACAAAACACACCCAGTCAACACGCATACATAGGAATATGTAACTGGTGTTAGTATGTGAGTCTGTATAAGAGGAAAGATGAGGAATAGGTCAAATAATCACAATGAGATCTGGGAGATCAGGGAAATGGCACTGGGAGAGCACAAGGCAAGTTCAGTTTCTCGTGGTGAACTGGGGGGCCATTTTGCCGTGATTCTCTAAGTACTGTTCTTACCATGCCCTCAGGACTCAAGAGAGAGAAAAACTAGTTTACAGTCTAAAACACTGTATTACTTTTAGCCAATACACCAAGAAGCCAGAAAGGTGTGTGGAGAGGCTCTTCCTAATCTCAGTAATTCTTATTCATCCAAAGTATACCAGGGATGGGTCAGGGGGCAGGTCTCCTTCATGCTATTCGTATTGCTCTCTTGGCTTCTCAGAGCATTGATCTTGTCTCCTTTCCTCTTTTAACATTAATTCTATCTGTCTTGTGACCCTCACCTGCCCTGTTCTAGAGAGTGCTCCTGATGCTAGTATTTGGAGAAGATAGTTTGAGGCAACCTCCCCCCAGGAGTATAACCTCAAAGTCTGCCAAGACAATCTTGCATTTTACTGCAGTTTTAATGCCAGTCTTACTTAGCATTATAAGGGTTGTTATGCTAAAATATTGAGTCTCTTTTTTTCTTTCTCAATTGCTATACAGAAAGCAGTCTTACTTTTCTTTGCATTGTGTATTCTGTCTCCTAGGCAACCCCTCCTTGCCACTACTCCCCTCCCCCACACCTCACAACCTGTCACAAAACCACAGCCTCAGATTCCAAATCAGTAGGTCTTCTTGATTTTTTTTTTTTCAGAATATTTTCAGTCCCTCAACTTTTCTGATGAAATTAGTCTACTTGTATAGATAGGAGCCCCCCTTTCCCTACACAAAGGAAAAATGCTTTTATTTCTGTTACTGACATACCAAGGCTTTTCTTCAATTACTTTCCTATTGGTGTAGATTTTGCTGGGTTGATGAAGTTTTTCCATTATTAAAATTTTACCACAAATTCTGGAGATTCTGAAGCATCTGAAAGAGAATTTTCAGGGGCATTAGAATGGGTCTTAGAGTATTCTCTCCAGGTCGTGGTAAAACCTCCACTCACCTAACTGTGGGAGCCCAAGTGACTGCCTTGTATAAATATCCCTGATGGTCGTCTCCTGGCTTCCCACGGGTCTGTGAGGTTGCTTCTTTTGTTCTTTTGTTAACTGCTACTGGCTACTTTACACTTTAATGATTTGGTGAAGTGCACTTGCCTCTGAAGCTATTAACCAAAGGAAGTAACTGCTAAGAATTTTAAGGTTGATTAGAATATTCACAAAAGCATGACTGAAGGAGAAAAAAAACAAAAAAATTAAAAGAAAGGTATTATAGCAAGAGGGAAATATTTTTTTGTGTAATAAAACCAAAATGAAGTCAGGATTCAAAAATCATCAAAGTCCCTTAAGCCTTCATGAGGTAGTTCGTGCAGGACTGGCATGAGGCAAAAATTCAGACAGTTAATGGCAGGCACTAAAGCCAACACAATAATACCAGAATCCATTTTAATTATATGAAAGGTTTTATATATGGAACCTAATAGCACCAGCCAAGCAATTTGGAAAAATTTAAGCATATTATGAAACTTTACAATCTGAAATAACCAATTATGGCTTTTTAAATTATTAGACTATAGTGAATCTTTTTATGTAGTGTTTAGAAATATAGGTGTTATGTAAAAATAATTACCTGCAAATGCACAGGAACTGTGAAGCATCAGTTCTATTCTAAGGAAAAAGGAATAAAAATTGTCATCCAGATATTTAAAAATAAAAACAAGCTGGCTGATAAAAAATTGGGGGTCAGTTCAGAGATAGATTAAATCGATTTCTTAATTAATTTGATAAAATGCTCAGCTCTCAAGAATGGAGCGAAGCCTCTTTGAAGACCTGGGACCCTTGGGTATATCTAGAGGTCATGTCTATATTAAGGAGGACGGTACATTATTTGCAAAATGCCACTCTTTCTACATGTTTGTCATGAGTTTCTTGAAAATTAATGATAGTCTTCAGAAATAGCTGCTGTCAGTCCCTGTAGGTTCTGACAACATAGATTGTGCCATACTACATTCATTAGTAGGAGAATTAGAAAATATATCAGCAGGACAAAAAAGCTGGTGGCAGATGTTTTACCTCTATGTTAGGTGTACTAATGGGGGGAAAAACATTTTATTCAGGAAAACAGACACAACGAAGGATGATATGAAAATAATTTATTAAAAATTCAAATGACCTTAGTTGCAAGTAATCTTAAATTTCAAAAAGCTCCATTTCATTTTCACATGTTCAGTGATTTTTTTTTTCTATTATGCTGTCTCAAATGCTTTAAAACCCTGAAGTATCTTCTAAATCCTTAAATCAGGATTCAGGAATTAGTGGCGGGTTTTGTTTGTTTGTTTGTTTGTTTACTAAATTCTCATCTTTCACATATAGGCAGTACTTGTATTTCCTCTAGGCTAATTAAATAATTAACTAAAATACTTTGTTAAGCATTTAAGATAATTTGTGGTAATAGTGACAATGACCACATGTCAATATGAATTTTCTTCCTAATATCGGACCATATATTGAAATCCAGGAGGTAGAGAGAGTCAGACATGTTCAGGCAAAGGATTCTGTCATATAAGATGTATACAAGTGAAGTCATAGGATCAAAGATAGGGATTTGGGAGTGAAGATATTTTGACAGTAATAATAATCCCTAATGTTTATTAAGAACTTTTCATTTAGTCAACGTGCTCAGTACTTAACACAAATGAGGCAATATCAGATTACTATTACTGTAATGGTGCAATATGCATGCCCATTTCATGGGTGAGTACATTGAGTACTCTAGGATTAAAAGCCTTGCTCAGTGCCACCCAGCTTGTAAATGGTGGTTAGTTATCTCAGCCCAGACTGGATCCAGATCCCAGATTCTCAAATTAGGGATTCACAGTATGGCAGAGGCAGGGCAGGGATGGTGATAAACATAGTTGCAGACAGGTTCTTAAGCTATTGGTGAAAACTGAGCAAATCATTCTCTCCAAAGTAAGTCCGGTAAGTGCCCTTATTTAAATAAATGAGATGCTGTGTAGTTTTACCTTCATATTTATGTGCTCTTGTCTTTCTGCTTTATTTCTTTTATGTAATTAGGGCATTGATTTGAAACCCAATTCACCTAGCCCTAAACAGGTCCTGTTCTAAATTCCAGGATGCCTGGGAAAAGCTTTTGTTAAGAATAGATTCTTTCTCTCTCTGTTTCTCATTTTGTATTCTTGTGACCTCATATTTGCTCCCAGAATTCTAAAATTTCAGGTTCCAACCATTGTGTAGATATTGACCCTTCTGCTTTCACTGTGAGAGTGACAAGTAAGTGACAGAACAGGAAATGTGGAGTTGAGCTATTGCAAAGCTCTCTTCTGAAGGGTGTCACAGATTTGAGGAGAACACTCTGAGCCCATTTTAAGATGTTACCAGGCTGTTTGATCACAGAGGCTTACAAATAATTGTTAACTCTATTTATTGGTATATGACTGAAAATATTATAGATTAACTTTAATAAAAGGCTTGGAAAATGTTACCAGCCCCTCAACACCCACCACTGCTCAGAAGAGTTCCAAACTTCTATAAATTTATTCAATAAATGTCCTTCTAGTTTTATAATAGAAGCAACAAACAGTCTAAGGCTGGGACTTCCTGCCCCTTTGTATTTTAAAAGTCTTACAAAGATAGGAATCTTGATAGGGGAATTGAATTTTCTCAGTTTAGTAAATCATGCTAATACAATAACAACAATGATGGTGATGGGTAACATGTATTGAGTCTTGTTATATGCTTCTGGGAACCGTGCTTTATAAACACTTTTAAGCATTTATTTTTTCATTCAATCTTTATAACAACACTAAGAAGTAATATTCTTAACGGTCCCCTCTTACAGATGAGATTTGGAGATTCTAAGATTCTAAATACCTTGCTCAGGGTCATACAGTTGGTAATGAAGTCTAGTCTTAAAACCTACAGTCTCATTCTAGGTTCTAAATTCTTACCAGTATCTGAGTAAAAGGCAAAAGTCCAAGCAATTACCTGGATGTTTGGGCAATTAGTTGGTTACTTGATTAGGACCCACCTCATGACTTCATTTAACCTTAATTATCTCTCTAAAGATCTTATCTCCAAATCTGGTCACATTCTGAGGTATGCTGGGCATTAGGGCTTCAGCATATGAATTTTGGGGGATGCAATTCAGCCCATAACACCTGATATCACAGATATGAAATATCTCAGAGACTAAGTTTTTATATGTATATAGATGTGTCAGCAAGCAGAGGTGAGTATAGGTCTCTGCTTTGTGATGTTAGTATAAAATTTCTGCCACTTATTCATTTAAAAAACAAAACAAACACAAAACCCCACATTATTCAAGGAAGGATAAAGAGAGAAAGAATACCAAGAACTAATCATTATAAATTATGGAAGAAAGTATACAGAGTACCTCCATTTCTGCAAAAGGTTTTGAAAGTTTTCTAGTAGTTCAATGATCAACCTTCCTATATAGTCACTGACTTTTTAAAAAGATTTTATTTATTTGTTTGATAGAGAGAGAGCAAGTGGGGGGAGGAGCAAAGGGAGAGGGACAAGCAGACTCTGCCCTGAACACAGAGCCCAACATGGGGCTTGATCTCAGGACTCTGAGATCATGATCTGAGCCAAAATCAAGAGTCGGATACTCAACTGACTGATCCATCCAGGAGCCCCACTATAGTCACTGACTTTTTTAAATGAAATGTTAAAGAGAATAAAAAGCCTTCAATAAGAATAAAAAACTTGATTAGAAACTTCCCTCCCCCCCCAACTATCTGGGCTATCTTTTCTAGTTGTACCCATCCCCCAATGTCTGAAACTGGAGACTTTATTGTTCTGTAAGGAGATAGCAGAGGAACAAAGAATATGCTGGGCATGTATTTGTGGGAAAGAAGTCGGGTGAGTCCTGAATCTAACTTTAGGACAACTGATAAAGTAGTGCAGAGAAGTGCAACCCTCAGAATGCATTCTGAAGAAGACAAGTTTTCTGAGATGTTCCATAACAGATATTTTCTTATTAATACATACGGAAAATCGTACATACTGTGGCTTCCTTTTGAAGGTTCACAGTGTGAATCTAACTAAAGGATCAGCAGAGTCTTATGACAAAGCCATTTGATAAGTGTTTTTAAAAAGCAATATTAATATAGCTCTGAACTGGTATTTCTTGGACCTGGTAGATGTTATACAAAGTGCTTTCAGTCTCTGTTCACGAGTTAGTAGAGATGATCAAATAGAGAAGTCTAATTGAAAGTACTTTAAAAAAGTACAGAAATCAAGTTATGAGAAGTCATGAAGAAAATAATGCACAGTATCATGCACGGCAAGAATGGAAGCAGACAATCTGAAAACATGAAATGCCCCTATGTATTCTAGGTACTATGCTGAACACCAGGGATATCCAAGTGAATCAAAACTGATCTGTTTACGGACTTGAGAGGAATAAACAAACTGAAGTTTAGGATTGTGACATAGGAAGATAAGAGTACAATAGAAGTATAATCCAAAGGTTGTAGAATCACAGTGAAAATTCAGTGTTTTTTGTGTGGTTTAGCTTCATCCAGAAGGAATGTGAATAAACCATACTTAAAGGCATGTGTGCACCAAGCAAAATTAAGAAAGCTGGCTTTGGTGACATTATTTTAGAGTTATCTAATGTATTCTCTGGGAGACAACTTTTGATACCAAACGGCAGGATATAGTCATTAAATCTTGAATATAAAATCCTTTTTCTTTTTCTCCTCTTTCTTTGCTGCACTAAATAGAGTCCCAGTATCTGAAGATTAAACCTTCCTCTGCTTTTGAGTTCTCAGTGATTTGGGATCTGGGATTGTTGGGCCATTGATTCCTAGAAATCCTAGGAATCAATGTGAAGGACTTAGAAAATAATAGACCTGAGAAGGTAAAAGAAAAAACTGCTTTCTTAGGAAAAGATAAAGAATTTTCTAAAAAGAGCTCATAGGAAGGAGGGATTAACTATGAGAGCCTGGGGATCCTGGGAGCTGTTTTTGAGAGAGGTTCTAAGATAGGAAAGGGTCCCCCAAAATGGTTGGAGGAGCTCTGGGACTTAAGGTCCTGAGCAGCATTGTTCAAGTTCCCTATAGCTTAGTGGGACTGGGACATAACTCTTGAATTTCCTAGCCCTCACAAACAAACACCTTCCATAGTTGAAGCTCCAAAGCTATGCCGATTTTCTTTGTCCTTGTTCGCTAAGGACTAATACTTTGTCATCATCCAGCACTTCCCTTGCTTGCTTCTCATCGGGAGGGATGCCCATCCATGATAATTAGTTGGCTATTGCTATAATAATGCTATGTAAGAAACCACTCCCAAACTGTGGTTTAAAAACAATTGTCATTCATTATTTCTCATGAGTCTTTGGGTTGACTGGGCTTGGATATTTTGCTGGCTTCCCCTCATGCACTTGCAATAGGCCACTAGGTCAGCGGAAGGATGGCTGGTCTAGAATGCCTGTGGCTGGGATGAGTCTATTCTATGTGGTTTCTTACCTTCTAGCAGGCTAGCCCAGGCTTGTTGTCATGGTGGTGGAAGGTATCCAAGAGAGGGGAAATGCACAAGGCATCCTGATGCCCACATTCCTCTGTGTCCCGTTGTCAGTTCTGCCACGTTCTTTTGTTGTCTATAGTAATGCAGAAATCAGATTCAGTGGGTGGGGAGAGAGATGGCACCTGTGGGGAAGGGCTGCAAAATCAAGAGCTAGGGGCAGGGGAAGGGGAAGGGCAAGGTAAGAATCTGGGCTCCTTTCTAAACATACCACCACATGTGCCTTAAGACTAGGCCCAGTGCTTCTCTGGTTATCAGGCAGCAGATCCTAGGGCACCAATAAATCTAAGAAAAATAAAGTGGCATCCTGTCTTCTTATAGGGAGTGGTAATGGGACAGCCTTCCACCGTGTACTTGGGGAGAGATCAATTGATTGAGCTCAGACACCCTGAGTCTGGACAGGGATTAATGGCACTCCTATTTTCAACTTCAAAGCAGTTACTGATATTAAAAATGGAGAGCAACGTGAAGCACACAGAAGACAGAAATTTAGGACAAAGTCATGGACACATTTGTGGGAAAATAATTTTAAGTTTAAAGCCAAAGGCAGAATTCAGAAGCAGAAGAGCAGAATAACAGGGAGCAAAACCTGAAAGAGAATCAGACCCGTTATCCCTCAGGCATAAGCAAATTAAAAATTTGGTTGAGAAGTAGATGAAGCTTGTTAGAGATTCCGCGCTGCATCCTGTGACGGAGGATGCTGCTCTGACGTGCGTGACTTCAGCAGAAAGCCCGGCTGCCTCTGCCTGAGCGCTCCGCGTCCTGTCAGTGCTGCCGACCTGCCCTCCTTTCATCACTCAAGTCCTTAAAGAGCCTGCGTGGAATATTAAAATGTTCAGTGGTTATGTAAAGTCTCAACGGAATATATCGGTTCTCTTCCTTATGTTAATCTGAATAAACAACATCTGATGCTTCTTCCTTTAATCAGAATACACATGCTTCAGAGAGATCACCAAATTTTAATAATGGTCAGGGAACCAGAAATTTTTCCTTCCTAATTCTGGATTAGGCAAATTATGAAAGTGGTGGAATATGTATTAGGAGAAAAGGCTAAAGAAGCTAGAATAGACTACAAAGCACAAGGCCCTTAAAAATTATTCCAGAACGGAAGAGCTTATCATATAGAAGATGATAAGCATTTGCGACTTGACAAGTGCGAACATTAGAAAGTGGATTAAAAACTGTAGAATTGGGGCGTCTGGGTGGCTCAGTCAGTTAAGCGTCTGCCTTTGGCTCAGGTCATGATCCCAGGGTCCTGGGATCGAGCCCCTTCTTCTCCCTCTCCTTCTGCCTACCACTCCCCCTGCTTGTGCTCTCTCTCTTTCTGTCTGTCAAATAAATAAATAAAATCTTTAAAAAAAAACTGTTGAATCGAGGAATCTGGCTGGACATAAGGAAGATCCTTCTAGTCATGAGAAGTAATAAACCTCTGAATATCCTTGAATGTCAAAGAGAGTGAATCTCAATCCTTCTGAACATTTGAGATTTTATTTTCCTGATTTGATTCTTTATTTTCCCATTTTACTCATTATAAAAATGTAATACAAAATACTTGCCCCTCTGTAGAGTCTCACTGCTTAAATATTTGTTTTACGTATATTTTCACATACCTTATTTTACTTTTTCCACAGTACCCCTAGAGATGGGAGACAGGCTTTATCATTTTTTGCGTGAGCTTAAGATGAAGAAATTAGAACACCAGCATCTTAAGTGTCTTGCTGAAGGTCAAATAGATAGAATTAAATCTGATGCTTTTTGGGGCGCCTGGGTGGCGCAGTCGTTAAGCGTCTGCCTTTGGCTCAGGGCGTGATCCCACCTTTCTGGGATCGAGCCCCACATCAAGCTCCTCCCCTAGGAGCCTGCTTCTTCCTCTCCCACTCCCCCTGCTTGTGTTCCCTCTCTCGCTGGCTGTCTCTCTCTCTGTCAAAAAAAAAAAAAAAAAAAATCTTAAAAAAAATTAAATCTGATGCTTTTTAAATTAAACATTTTGATCCCATTTGCTGTTCAACTGTAATATGGGTTTGCAACAAGGACAGATTACTTATTTTTATTTATGGTTACTTGATTCTGTGGCATCCCCTTAGGGTAATTTCACCCTCCTATGCAGTGGATTCAGTGCCTTCTGGTTGTCTGTCAAATTCCAGACTCCTGAGCCTGGGCTTAAAGGGCCACATTCTCTCCTGTCCTATTCCTCCCGGTCTTCCTTTTACCGACCCCTCTAGCATTTCTGTAGCATTCCCTTCCCTGCCATCACTCTGAGTACAAGGTAGATGGCATAGAATGTTAGAAATGGGATATTCTTAATTCATATATGACTTAATCTATTAAAAATTACAAGGAATCCTCAAAGAGAAAACTGTTTTGCCCATGTGCGTCTTTGGAAGGGGCACTGATTTAGAAATGCCAGATACCATTTTAATATATAGATACTTCTCCAAGCAGCTGCTGCTGCTCTCCCAGGGGGGTATTCATCGGCTGGCAGCTAGAGAACCACACTTTCTTTTGTCTAGGCATAAATCACGGAGTGGGCGGTGACAGGGTCAAAGTCTGTGCCTGAGAAAGATCATGGCCAGTGTCCTTTCACACACAAAAAGAATAACAGGGTAGTATTTCATGCTGTAATTTTTATATATATTCACCATTTTAAAAGTCTTTCTGCTTTTATGTCTTTAAACTCTATTTTACGAGGCAGGGAAAATAACACTAGATTTAGGGTCAGACAAACCTAGAGATGCATCTGGGTTTTACCAGATGGACCATCTTGGGCAAGTCAGATAGCCTTTCCTAAAATCAATGTTCTTTGCTATCAGATGAATATAGTAAATTATCTAACTGGCGAGGTGGTTGTCAGGTTTAAATAAGATACACGGTTTAGAGATGATCTTCTACAAAGTGCTTTTCCTACACATACTAGGTACTCAAGGTATAATTGGAAAAAGGAGAGTGTTTTCTGTTGTCCCCAGATGACTTCATTTTTGTAAACACCCTCCATTTCTGTCTGTACTTAGTGCTTCTATATTGGTGTATACTAGAGCACTTGTGTTATTAATAGCTTAATGATTTAAGCATGTACTGAACAGCTTCTGCATATTGAACCAGCTGCTGTGCGGATGTCAATATACAGGCAACAATGAGCATAAGAACATAGCTTAAAAAGTATTAAGTGGGGAGGTATAGATTGTAACTTGCAGTAAGGTCCTAGTAAAAAGACTCTAGGAAGTTAAGATAGTCTAAGGAGATATGATGGATGCACGGTGACTTTCCTTGAGGCTAGAAGGGT
Source organism: Ursus americanus (assembly GCF_024610735.1). Classification (NCBI taxonomy): domain Eukaryota; kingdom Metazoa; phylum Chordata; class Mammalia; order Carnivora; family Ursidae; genus Ursus; species Ursus americanus. The sequence continues at coordinate 39,989,287 of NC_142146.1, forward strand.
GAATTGGATGTGGCTCAGCTGAGTAGAGGAGATTGAGCCTTCCAGGGTGGGGCATGGCAAGAGTGGGACACAAATGTCAACATGTACGTGGTTGTGCTGCAATGAGATTGCTGTCCTTGAGCCAACGATGGGTTTAGGGTACAAAGATGTGTGAGAGCACTTGTATCTTTGGTAGGAAGGATACACATTGTAAAGAGCCTTCAAAACCAGGTGAGATTTAACTTCGATTCAAAAACAGCAAGGAGGTAGTATACATTCAAGAGCAAAACAGTGATACATATGCCTTTTATCCATTGGTTGTGTGTGGAATAAATTGAATGGAAAAGAAAAGCTGATTTAGCAGTTTTTGATGCAGGGCATGATGTGAAAGTAGAGTCTGTAGTTGGTTGTCCTGGGGATGAGGTAAGGAGGACTGGTGGTGGGGATATGCCGAAGAGGCATTTTAGGCAAATTATTAGTAGGACTTAAGGATACAGAAATTCTAGAGGAAGGCAGGAAAATTGCAGGGTTTCTGCATTGGAAGACAGCGTAATGGTGAAACTCTTATGATAAGTCAGGAAGAAGGTCTGTGTTTTAGGAAGATCGTGAGTTAGGTTTTGAGAATGCTGAGCTCGTGGAGGGACATCCACAAGTTAATGTCCTGCTGGCACTTGTGGGTCCTGGAATCAGCGTGGTTTAAGGCAAGTTCCTTCATGCTAACCTGAACCTGCACTGAAACATTAACCCCTAGCCTCAACTCTAATCTAATCCTTATGCCAAGTTTATGCATAAATGACGGCAGGAAGCAACTGGCACAGTGAAAAGAGAAAAAGGAGAGAGAGCCTGAATCTTAAGCCAGAGGAGATTGATTTCATTCCCTAATGGCTTCTGGGCAGCCCTTTCATTAACGGATTGGATAATTATGGTGGTTATGGTAAAGGAAGCGTCTCTTTGGTGTCTCCCTCTTAGATACATGCTGAGGAATGATATTTCTTCAGGTTGTCATGAGTTTTGTAGAATCCAGGCTTCCCCAATCTTTCATAAACTGTAAGTTTAAAATGAGCACATCTTTACAGTTTCTAATTCACTGAGCATTGAATGGAAAAACCCATGCTATGTCAAGATTCTCTCTCTCCTCTCACATTAACTGAATTGGGAAAATTGAAAACAGGCGAGTAGTTGAGTTAATAAAAATCCAATCAAATGCATTTTTATCCTATTCTAAGTCTTCATTATATGAGGTTATTTGGCCTATGCCTGATGAATTCAAGGTAAAGTGACTATAATTTTGTGCCAGCTGCAGAAGTATCCAACAGCTTTTATGTCTTCTTTATAAACATAGCTAAGTATAAATATCAAGTTATCTGGTTTCCACTTTTATCTTAAAACAAGTCAGGCATTCAGAAATGTGCCTTCATCACTTCTTAGTCTTTTCTCCTTTTCAGTCAGTGGTCTATATCTTAGACTTCCCTACAAGCCTATTTACTGACCATTAAATTTGTTTTTGAATATTTTCTTGGTTTTCCTGAAAAACAACCCAACTCTTTCAAAGTCTGTAAGTCCTTTTTGAGGAATACCATTTCCAGATTTCTGTTAAAGGTGATGCATATGAAAAGCAGTGCAGGACACCTTGAAAGCTGTCATTCAGAGAAATCCTCATAAGGCAGGTTCTTAAAGACGGGTTGGATGAGGCTGATTCCTGTCCTACTTCTCATGGAATGGCTGTGGAAACCATCATGATACATTATTACAGTGGATCCTGTCATTGCTCAATGCTCATCACTTCTTCCGGCAACACCTACCCTACATGGGCTAAGCACAGTATCAAAGTTAGAAGATGATGACACTAATGCCACAAGTCACTGATGGTCTTAGTAACAGAGGAGACGGTGATGTGACCCCCATACAAGTCCCCAATACCGTTTCAAGAACAAAGAAAATGATCTCTCTTTTAGTCACTTACAGGGTATCCCACTAATCTTTCTTTTTTCTTGTCACAAATTGGGAGAGGGGTGAATACCAAGAAGAAACTTTTATTTCATTCCCTGAACTGGGAAGTACAAAGTACAGTGACTCAGTGTTTTTTTGCGGTTTACAACCTGTTCAGTACATTATTTCTAGAAAACCATATGTAAAGATTGCTTCTATTTAAGAATGTTTGATGGTTTCTGCTGCTTCATATGCTATATTTCTGTTTCTGATAAATGGCAGTGGAATAATTCCAGGATGAATATGATATAAGGCTAAGAGATCAACATTATCTCCTTGGTGAATTGATTACTTTCCTCTGAATTTATAGTTCCTACCAGGACTGCAAATTAATATGGTTGATGCACTTAGTTATTCAGATTGTGCTTTACATTTAAATGCAGGCAGCTTAGACATTAAATGTTCCAAGTTTATAACTCATAATCAGATTGTAGATCCTGTGAACAAGAGGAGGTGTTTGTATCATGTCTGAATAAAAAATGTTTTTGAAATAGTAGCGGAGCACTATGTGGGATACTATATTCTGTAACATGAAACATATGGCCGGCAGCCATCCATTATTCATTCTATCAACATGTGTTCCAGTCAACATCTGACTCTTGGTTCACACCTAGGAGAAATGGACACAGGCAGCAGGAGAATGGGAAGGTTGTATGTAGTGTATATGCACATAAATAATACATTATATATGCGTGTGTGAAATTACTGTATAGGATTAACATAATTTTAAAATTGTGCTTATGTATGTGTTATAAGAAGTTTTTGTGTTTTTCAAATGTACAGCCTTTCTATTTTTGAAGGTGATTTACTGGGAGAGGGAAAAGTAATCGTAAAAGTTGTGATTTTTGGAGGGGGTGGTTGTTGCGACTTGTGCAAGTCATAACGTAACTCAAGACCGTCCTTACTCAAATACAGGATTTTAGAACAAAGAAGACTTTTGAAATGACCTTCCTAAACCTTCTCAGATTCGGGGTCCATCAGTGGAGGGTCCATGAACCAAATGACAAGTGGGGCAGGCCATGCCTCATTGGCAGAGCTGGTGCTCTGATCCGGTTTTTTGCTCTTAGTACTTTATGTTTTGCAGTTTCTTTAACTACACATGACTGCAAAGTGGAATCTCAATTCCTGCCTTCCGTGGCTGTTTTTATTATGGTTGTCTTCAGGATTTTCCTGGAGTAAATTAAAATTAAAATTTGTTGGAGTCTGTAATTTTAATCCTGAATTATGATATCCACACACACAGAAAGAAGATATTATGACTATGTAGTATCATTATTTAAAAAAAAATAAGGAAAAATGATTCTATTTTCTTTAGGTTTAAGGATACAATTGTGAACAAATGTTGTGTTGAAAATATCGTTTCTTTCAATATTGATCACCAAAATTTTGAGAGAGAAAAATCCTGCACTTTCGTTTTCTCAGCTGTGATGTCAGGGAACATTCAAGTCAGGGTCCAGACACTGTCCTTTCAAATGAAATCTGAAGTTATCCTGGAGCATACTGGGTACATTTGGGGATTTGTTGAAAGCATAATTTACTCTGAGTAATTTTTTTTATAGGGGTGTGAAGAAATGCCCTTTAACTCTCGAGATAATGGATGTCGTCTGGGTAAATGTAATTGTAATACAAATACGTGTGCATATATTTAAATAGAACTTGACTCACTGGCAACTTTATTAGCACAGCAGCTGCAGGCTGGAATTTATCACTTTCATATGACCTTGTTTAATAGCAAAAACAATGGAAACTGCTAGATACCATGTGTACATGTTTTCTTAAATTGTCGATTGACCACACAGATCATTTAAAGAGCAGCTATTCTCCAAAGCTGAAAAGCTAGTTGTATATGGAGGTGGCTTCCTGAACAACATGACACATTGAGTAAGTGGCAACATCCACTGTTTTCCAAAGTTATAAGCAGCAGTTGTGAATCTGCTGTGTGCTTATCATATACTTTGTTACTTAGTGTTTACCTTTCAGGACATTCTGTTTCTCAAAACCACACAAGAAAGTACAGGAGAAACTAGTTTAATGCGATCTATTATTTAATAGTTCAAAGTTACCATTTGCTACTTATAAATAATCTCATGTCTATTTGCTTTTGTTGTTTTAGTTTAACTCCAGAAGCTACAGCATATCTTCCTACTCAATGAAATAATTTGACTCAAAATCATGTTTTTTTATCCATTTTCTTTGTATCTCCAAAGAACAAGATATTTTCTTAAACTATGAGGAAACTTATATTCATTTGTTTGCCTTTTTCTGATTTTAAATTTCTATATTTATTCTCTGTGCTCTGCTTAATGAAAATGCAGTTTGAAAAAGGGAGATGTTACCCATTTGCTTTCTGTCAGTTACTGTAGAGCTAAATGTTGGCAAGGGCTACTCTGTCACCCTCAACAATGTCAGTCTTGTGGAATAGTGGGTCTTCAGCTCCTACATTTATGCTGTTCTGATACTGGTCTTCAGTGGGCCCAGGGCAGTAAAGGAAAAAAAAAAAAAAAAAAAAAAAAAGGGAGGGGAGAAGGGCTTTCCTTGCAGTCCAGAACTCTGAGTGCCTGCCTGGCTTCAGACCCAGGAGTCTTGTTGGGAGCTCTCTATCTGGGAGCTATTGCCCATGGTTGGTAAAAGCTGCTACACTTGGCTCTCTCTTGCATGCACTGGGAGTAATGTAATCCTTGCCATCTCACTCCATGGGCCCGAAATGAGGAAGAGCAGTAGCAGAAGGGCCTCCATTTATGGTTCTCCATTTCCTTCTTCATTTCTCAAGTTCAAAGTCTCAGTTAATCATATTGGAGCTTTCCAAGATGGCACATTATGTCTTCTCCCTCTTATCTATCAGGTTTCAGGGAGAACCTTTACATTATAATGGTACTCCTTCCCTAAGAAGAGAAAATATGTATTTAACGGAAACTCTAATATTAATACAAACACAGGATTTAGAAGTGTATAAAGTAATTCACATAAATTGCTTTGTTATATTTAGTACTCAGAACATTTTTCTGTAGGCATTATGATGCAATGGGGGCTAAAATAGCCTAGGTGACTTTTCTCCCCAAACTCTATAGCCAGTAAGAAGTAGGTTTAGAGCTTGACTCTATGTTGATCTTGAATCTCCATAGACCCCAAATTTCAGACTTGTTTTCCAGGGATTATTCTTATTCCTGTGTGAAGTGTAAACCTTGCATAACATGAAGTTATTATGTATTACTACTCTTATTGAATTATGTATATTAATTTTTTTGTGTGGTGTTCAAAGATTGTGTTTAATGAAAGTGTGTTTTAACAAATTTCATTTATTTATTCGTAGTTTTGCATTTTATTTCATTTGCATGTCGTGTTTGGGATGTTAAAATGTTAAAATCTTTATAGCACAGGCTGTGCCAGGTTTTATAGGTCATCTCAACTTTGCTATAGTTAATCTTACTGTTGCTATGCAAAAATCTATAATAAGATCCCATCTGCTTTTATAATTGCTCAAGAAAAATACATTATTGGTATCATTTGGATGAAGTGGAATTCAAATGAAATTGTCCTGATGAAAATTATTACTTTTGAAGCTTGCTTTTTATATTCTTATGAATACCTGATTCAGTGCAATATATTTTCTAGCACGTATACTGCTTTTGAATTTAAATATGCTGTCTGTATTTAAAGGAAACATACATCAATTATATATAAAACCTTTTTTTTTTTAAACCGAAACTGAGACATCATGGTTAGAGAGAGTAACGAAGAAATATGTATTCTGATTTTCTCCTAGTGGGCCATGTGAACCTCTCTATCATCCTTCTGTAGTTTTAGAAGACTACAGTGTAGTGTAGCTTAATGTAAGCAGAACAAACAGAACTCATGGGATTTTTATCAAAGACCACATCATTTTTACTTTCTGTTATTGCTTTTCTTTAAAAAATATTGGAGGAAATATTCTTCTATCCCTGAAAAGGTCATTTTGACAGATACATGACATTTATGATCACTTTCAGGTTACTGAAACCTTTAAAGTCACTCTGTGTTGTTAATATGGCCTCAGCTTAGAAATTAGAATAGTCACATGTACTAATGAAAACGTTGGAGCTGAATTATAGTTAAATCTCTCCTTTCTTGGCTGGGGTTCTGTAGCAGGCTATGGTTGGTAATGAGAAATAGAGAAAGATTGTCTCTCCAGCAAAGTATTTTTTAAGAAGTTTAAAACATGACTCTCAACCAATTATAAAGTGAGCACATGTCAAAAGTTTATGTTAACTCATTAATGAGGAAATGAGTGGGATGATAAAGATGCTTTAAGAGAATTTCTGGAATAGATATAATCACTAAGGTAAAGAAAGCTGGTGAGTTTCTGGAATTCCTAACAGGTTGTCCTAGAACTGTACCTTTTGGGTTATATTTTCTCTTGGACAGTAATCTATAAGTTAATGTTAAATTCTAGAGTCTGGGCCCTAATCAGTAGAGATAGTAAGTGACATCCTGATTCCCCTTGGGGAAACCTGTTAGCCACTGTTCCAGGGTGACACGGAAAGGACAGGCAGTCTTCCTTTTGCCTCTTTTCCCAAGTTGTGAACCTTTTTCCCTAAGATCCTTGTATCAGGATTTTTATTTATTCCCCTTTTTCCTCTTCTGCTCTATTTTGTTTCTCACCGTGAAGGCCAAGGAAAGAGGGAGAAGAAGTGTGAGAAAGGTTTTCTTGATTGGTAGTGTCACACACTGGCATTTCACCCTGGGAGCTTGATGACTTCTAGAGTTGACTCTCAGAAGGGTGCCTTTTTGGGTTCCCAGAGGCCCCCCTCCCCATGATACAAAGGATGGTACTTCCCCTACTGTGAGTGCTGCTTTTTCTTCTTGTTTTCTGTCATCCCCCTAATTTCTGAAGTTTCAGAGGTCTCCTCCAACACATTCTCTCTGTGGAGTTCCAGTGGCTTCTCAGATGGTTTCCTCTCGGGGCAGGCCTCTTTAGCAGTTTTGCTTGGTGCCGTCTTTGGTAAGCCCACATCTGGTCAAAGAAAACACTTGTGCACTGTTTGGCCATACAGATTCTGCAAAGGCAGACCAATCCTAATACAGAAGCAACTTTCATTCCCTGCATCATCAAAGCAGCTCCCTGTCACATCTGTCCTGCTTACTCCAGCAGGAGAAAACGCGGAAGGCAGATATTAGCTTACTGGGTCACTTTCACTGTGAGGAGAGGTCCCTTTGAACCTCCTCCCTTTTGACTTGAGTTGAAGAGGAAAGTCATCCCTCTCTCCCTTTGGGGTACCTGGTTTCTATAGAATCCCTCTTGCCATACAAATTTTTCTTATAAATCCTTCCCCCAAATTCTCACTTGACTCTTTTATAGTCTTAATTTGGATATAAGTAAAACACCATTTTAAATTTATACTATACTTGCCAATGTCTTTGGAAAATTTATTTGCTGGTCTTTTATCTGTCTTGCCTTGGTTTCTGATATCTATTTATTCTAATGTCTCAGATGAAACTTCTGCTATAATAGCCCATGTTACTGGTTTTAGGGGACTAGGAGTCTCTGGGAGAGACAGTCTTGCAGGCACGCTGCACTCAATTTAATTTTTCCCAGAATGATTTTATATGTTTTTTTTTTTTTTTTTTTTTTTTTGAGAACTCTCTGTAGGACACAAAAAATTAGGGCAACCATCTTGGGGTCTATGTTAGGAGGATATGGGGGATGAATGGGAATAATGCAGGAGTGGGGAGGAGGTCTGGAGAGCCAGGTGATTGCGGAATATATTACCGCATTCCCTGATCAAAAATGATAAATGAAATTACTGCATTTACCCCAGCCCCATCTCTTCCTCCACATGCAGACCCTTCTTGCTTTTTTAATCCCAGGTGCTCTCAGTTTTTGACTTGCTATCACAGAGCACGGTATTCAAAGTGGAGAATTTAGTGTGCTGGATTGTAATAGTCTGTAGATGGCTCTTCCCCCTAGACAACAATTTCCTTGAAGGGAGGAACCGTATTATTCTCCTTATTGTATCCCCAGCCCTAGCTGCTTGCCTGGTACATTGTGTATTTCAGTAAGTATTTACTGAATAAATGATCGAGACAAAGAGGGACACATGTAGGGTGAGATAGTCCCCTGGGTTCTGTTTTCTAGAAATGGTTTTGTCCCTGTTTTTCCCTTTTTAGAAGAGTTGGTGTGAGGGAGATGGCAGGGAAGTGGAAAACCATGCTCACCATTGTTTGTAACAGCCTTTCTTCTGTTAATGTGATTCATCTGTGCCCTATGAATGTTTGTGTAGGAGGAAGCTATAAAATTACTTGTAAACAATTTGACAAATATTGCACTGCATGAATACATATAGCCATATTTTTATAAACTGTCTGCCTTGGATTGAAACGTTCTTTAAGGCTATAATGTCATCTTTCATTGTGTGCCAAATTCCTGTTTAGAATTCATTTATTCAGTTGAATAAAATGACATCTATTTTCACTATCCTGGGCTTGGGTGGTTGGGGGGGGATTATCTTTATTTTGAGTCTTTTATTTGGTGTCTTAATAAATCTTTGAAAGGTGCCCCCTTTATTCCTTCTTTTCCTCTACTAAATGCAGAAGAAAATAGCACCCATATTTAAAAGGTAGACATTGTTATCCCTTATGGCAATTTCCCTCTCTTCCAGAGATTAGAGTTTACTGTAATACAGCAGCCCAATAGGATTGTCCTGGAAATGGATTTTCATGTAAAGTATTAACTTATGGTATTATGTGGAGCAAAAGGACAAGGATCAAAATATTATTAAGAAAGAGAAGCTGCATTATTATTATTTCTAATAGGATTGGTATAATAAATGGCCCTTAAAGACCATACATCTGTTCCACTCAATGCTTGCTTTCTGAATTTACCATGAAATGTATTTTACTGATAAGACACAGCATTCAGGTCCATTATTTCTCTAAAAGCCTGGTTAAGAGATTTTAAATTAAAAGATACAGCTCCATGGTCTGTGGTACTTCATTGAAAGCAAGAACTTCAATTCTGAAATTGAAGGAAACAAAATATATATCCCACTGGTAACTATTTTAAGTGCCCTTTCTTTTATTTGGATTACTAAATATTGAGCTTTAAATAAGAACACTTTATGTAAGTTTGTATTTAAACAACATAGCTGCTTGTTTTCTGTTAGAAAAAGGATAAATTTAAAGCTTCTCTAATAAAGTGTTATGGAAAAATTAAAATGCATAAGTAACAATGTCATGGCAATCCTCAAAACATGGCAGTTTTGCTTTTCTGCTAGGCTAGAGAGAAGTTGAAATAGAACTGAGTTTGTTATTGAATATGTCTCTCTCCCTGACTCTAACACATATTTTCCAAGGAGGGGGTCCTGTGTGTTTTAAATTCTAGCCTAGGATTAAAGGCTTGGTTTCAAATGGAAGGTCTCTTCCCCACAGTGAGTCTGAATGTGCCCGTCTGTAAAATGAGGATGAAGGATACAGCTCTAATGTGTACATCAAAGCCCCAGGAGAATGCTGACAGGCTAGAGTGGGGTATGTGGCCCTAATTTTGCCCCTTGCTTCCTTTTTTCTGCCTGCTAGTATGCCTGAAGAGATCAGGCTGTCTGTCCTTTAGCCCAGTGGTTGATGATGGTTCCTCTTCAGGGACATGCTCTTGGAATAGGGGGTGAGGCGACTCTGGGAGCAATAGTGAGAAATGTAGACTTCTGACTCACACATATTAAGTGGAGCTCTCTTTGGACTTCATACATAACATTTTAGAGAAAATGAACATTTTAACCAATTTTGAAATTCCAGCCGTAAGTTTATCTGAGGAATTGTGAAGTATATTTGGACCATCGAGTGGACCATGAAGTATACTTTAAAAACCACATAGAATACTAGTCAGCCATCAAAAAAAAATGTTATCTTGCTATTTGCAACAATGTGGATGGAACTAGAGGGTGTTACACTAAGCAAAAGAAGTCAATCAGAGAAAGGCAATTATAATATGATCTCCTTGATATGTGGAATTTAAGAAACACAACAGAGGATCATAGGGGAAGAGAGGAAAAATAAAACAAGATGAAATCAGAGAGGAGGACAAACCATAAGAGAATCTTAATCATAGGAAACAAACTGAGGGATGCTGGAGGGGAAAGGGGTGAGGAGATGCGGTAACTGGGTGATGGACATTAAGGAGGGCACGTGATATAAGGAGCACTGGGTGTTCTGTAAGACTGATGAATCACTGACCTCTACCTCTGAAACCATTAATACATTATAGGTTAATTAATTGAATTTAAATTAAAGAAACACTATAAAAAGAACTCCACATTTATAGACTTGAGACAATTTGACTTGTGGTTTCCAATTTTGAGGGCTATTCATTGTAATGTTCTCCCTCTCCCCAGTAGTGTCCACAACCAACCCCTCAGTGATACATTCACTCTTAGCAATACAAAAAACACTAGAGAAACTAATTCTGCAGTGTTACATTTGGAGATTTTCTATAGTTTTTGTGTACATCAGCAATAGAAATTTTAAGATGGATGGCTCTAAATTTGAATGTATATTGGAGTAAGAAAAAATGTGATAGTGACTTTAGGGAGATTTATTTATTATTTATTTAATTTAAAAAATTTTTTAAAGATTTTCTTTATTTGTCAGAGAGAGGGAGAGCAGGGGAAGGGGCAGGCAGAGGAAGAAGCAGGCTGCCCACTGAGCAGGGAGCCTGTTGTGGGGCTCAATCCCAGGACCCTGGGATCATGACCTGAGCCTAAGGCAGATGCTTAACCAACTGAGCCACCCAGGTGTCCCTTCTTTAGGGAGATGTAAGAAGGGGGAATAAAAAGAACACCCTGAGCTGGATTTCAATATACCACGTTCAATTTTATACATTTAAAAAAAAAGTTTGTAAACCTTAAATTTTTAACCTATTTTCTCTCTATTCATGTTACTAACCAGTTTTGGTAACTTCTGGTGTGAACTAGGTTTCCAAGAGTGAATCCCCCACCCAACTCATAGCATTATAACTATAGAAGATAAGAGATTAACTTAACTGTTTGGAATTGTGACTATCAACGCTCATAAAGGAATTACTCCTACATTTGAGATCAAAATAGAAAGATAATGGGACTAATAAGATCATATCTAAAAGGGAGCACAGGTCAACCATAATTAATTGTAGAAAAGTTATAAATACATGTAAATGTAACAAGGGATGGTAGAGATGGTTGACATATAAAGAGATCTTCAATATAAATTATGGATAAAGTTATGATGAATAACATGTTAGGTCCCATTAGAAAATGCTTGAGTAATAAATAATTGCTTGAATCTGATCTCACTTTGGCTTCTCCCATTATTTTCTATTCAGCCAATTTCCTATAGTCAATGAGAAGGGACCCAAAAGAAGAAAATTTTACTGTGTTAGGATTGTCGTAAATAATAAGAATTTTGGTACAGAAGCCCCAGATTTCTTATATGTTGCCATATCTTGATGAATAATGTGTTTTCTTATTTCTTTAACTGCAAAGATAGTCATTACCAAAGTTCAAGTGCTTCCTATAAATTACTAATATGGCATAGGAAGCAGCCTCTCTCCATTTTGTGCTCCAACCTGTCTTCTAATCACAAACTTCAAAAAACATTTATTCTACAATTAGTGGAAATATACAATTCAAGTTCGTATTTGTCGCCATGAAATTTCTCCACAATTTTGAACTGCAAGATGCTGAGATATTATTTAGTAGTTTCCATCCTTTTGTTTCCAAAGCTGTGTCTTTGTAATCCTAATATCTAAAGAATAAAATGTGTATATATGTTCTTTGGCTCTTATCTGATTGCCATCTGAATTCTATGTAACCAAGAGCTATGTAATGGAGTTAGACTTCCTCTGAGCTTACATTTTTTTTTTAAAGATTTTATTTATTTATTTGACAGAGAGAGAGAGACAGCCAGCGAGAGAGGGAACATAAGCAGGGGGAGTGGGAGAGGAAGAAGCAGGCTCATAGTGGAGGAGCCTGATGTGGGGCTTGATCCCATAACGCCGGGATCACACCCTGAGCTGAAGGCAGACGCTTAACCACTGTGCCACCCAGGCGCCCCTGAGCTTACTTTTTTTTTTTTTTAAATATTTATTTATTTATTTATTTGACAGAGATAGAGACAGCCAGCGAGAGAGGGAACACAAGCAGGGGGAGTGGGAGAGGAAGAAGCAGGCTCATAGCGGAGGAGCCTGACGTGGGGCTCGATCCCAGATCACGCCCTGAGCCGAAGGCAGACGCTTAACTGCTGTGCCACCCAGGCGCCCCCCTGAGCTTACATTTTTAAGAGCTAACCATAGCTGATACTAGTAATGATTATTTCCTTCCTTCTCACTGCACTTGTTTTGGTAGAACTATTTCAATGAAAACTCTTAATAAGGAAACAACAGGTAGTATTTTTTTTTTAATCTATCAAATTCCAAATTGTTAGGGAGTTAGAAGAAATAAATTTAGGTCCACTGTCTCCTGTGACACTTGAATGGTGGGTTTCATACTTTTGGGAGAAAAGTCTGTGTGTGTACATCATATGCACCTCACAAATCCCTAAGTTAATTTGGAATTTGATAGATTAAGAAAATACTATCTGTTGTTTTTCTTACTAAGAGTGTCCATAAAAATATTTCTACCAAGAAAAAAAAACAGTGAAAAGAAAGGAAATAATCATTACTAGGATCAGCTATGTCTAGCTTGATCAGCTGTGTTTAGCTCCCAAGAACGTAAGCTAAAATACACACACACACACACACACACACACACACACACACACACATGCACACACACACTGACATTTACACGCAATATGCCTGCTGAAGACATTGCTCCACAGTTCTAATATATTAAGATTCTGGCTTTATTTGCATATTTCAAGTGAATTAATATAGAATTGCATCTAAATTATATTGTGTTTTATTCCAAAATGGCTATGAAGGAGATGTTGGACAGAGTCTTAAAATGGGATAATAAGCACTCTGAGATACTACTGAAAAAAAACAAAGCAGCTCTGGATACTAGGTAGTAACTGTTTAGGGACAATATTGTTGAAATGTTTTAATATTTAAGAAAGAAAAAGATTCAGAAGATTTAAAAATCTCACACAGATTTTACTGTAGCTTATGTATGTGTTCTAATGGTAATTTCATAATTATTTTCAAATAATCTGTTCTAAGGTAACTTATAATATTATAAAAGAACCTCCATGAAAAGTGTGTTTTGTCTTCTCCTTCACTCAAAAATAACTTTTTTTTCCCTCTGTTTTATTTAAATTCCCAGGTTTTCATTGTTGTAATGCTTGACTTGGTGTTACCTCTTGAAGTGCTTCATGATCGTATAATTGGGACTAAGTAGGAACTAAATGCACCTAAGCTTAATGGTTGCTGCTCACCAGCTACATAATTATAGTCAGAGAGGCTAAAAATGCAGAATGTCTGTCAAATATAAAAGAAGTACACAGGGGAGCAGCGGTGGGGAAGATGGAAATCACAGCTGGAGGTAATGATTACTCCGAGTGTCTTGCTATAGCAAACATAGCATTTGGAAATTCATGAACGTTCCTTTTAAATGCTCAAAAGTCTTTGCAAAACAAACCATACATTAACTAAAACACTCATGACTGCACTGCCTACACACTAAGCCACCAGTAATTTGGGGGAAGGTTCTTTCTGTGCAAACATCAAAAGAAAGAACCCTAAATCTTTTACTTCAGAATCGGCTTTGGTGACAAACAAGTTTGACATAAATAATACAGATAGCTCCACTTTTCTGACACTTAGCATTCAGTGCTATACCACATAATTTTCCTAAGAAATAGTTAATGTTTTCAGTGCGATATACAGCGATATACATCTAGTAATAATAAAGTGGCCATCTTTTGCTAAATAATGCACCGTACATGAGCCTTAACTTTCTGGAATCTCTCCTGCAAAAAAAATATAAAAAATCAGTCACCCAGATTCATTCTTTAAAAATCCATTTGAGTTAGAAAGCCCCTTTTTGAGGGAGAGTAATTAATCCTCTGGCTTATTCAGTAAGAAGGGAGGTAGTGTCACAGCCATGCCAGTCCACATGCTTCTCTACTCTTCCAGTGCCGCCATGAGCCACTGTTCACTGTGCTGTGGGCCATCCCACTGCCCCCTGGAACACAGGAAGACAACCCCCCACCCCAAATGGCAGCAATTAAGGATATATATGGACAAACCACAATTTCCGTTACTCCTCTGACTCCTGATAAGTGGTTAGTGTCTATTTTATGAATGAATGAAGGAATGGATATCCTTTGTTTTTCAAAATAGCACCATTCAGTGCAACTGAGTTTCACCGAAGTGGTATGAATTTTTGGCCTTTTTTGTTCACTTAGCAGCTCTTGTCTAAGTACAGTCCTAAGGCTTCTCAGCCTGAGAAATGGGAATCTGTTGCAAAGCTCTCTACCCCATTATAATCACAAGTACCCTGCAGAGTCTTGGAAAATTCTGTTTTTGTCCTGTAGTGAAGATTACATTCTGCAGAAAGGGCTGTGGGTAATGGTGGTGCAGAGATGATGGCTCTTCTTCTTAAGCTATTCACCATTATTTTCCAAGATAAAGGTTTATTACAATAAATATCAATGCAATCTTTATTTTCCATTGTTGGCAATTCTGATAATGGGGTAAGAAAATGAGGGGGGTGGTAATGAAGGGAAAATCATTGAATGTCTCTATTCTCCATCAAGATATTGTGGTCCCTGGGAAGCATAGACTTCCTATTTCTCCTTTCCAGAGGAGTACATGAGATTACAAAAAGAAACTTGCAGGGTCCTCAGGTTGATGACTTGCAGAATAAGGAGTGGATTGCAGGAGCGCCTAGTTCTAACCAGTGTTCTTCCTTTAGTATAGCACTTCTCCAAATCTTGAGGGAGGGAGGGAAGCGGAAGTCATTTGGAGCATAAGGGTAGTGACTGCACATGCCTGTGTGGGAAGCATGGGGGGATTTGAGGTGGCAGTTTTCAAGGAATTAACATCTTGGGGACATGGAAGGGTAGTGTGGCTCTAGCCAAAGAAGGTCTCGCAAACTGAGCCGTTGTACTACTGTTCTGATGTCAGATGATTTTCCAGTGAAATTGTTTGCAGAAGTCTTTGGAGTATCGTGGTTTCCTGGCATCAGGTTAGAATGGTACAACTCAATTTTAAGATAAAACCCATTTTGTGGAGCTGTGAAGATCAATTAAGACATTTGAGAGAGGAAATATGAAACACGAGGAGCCAGTGAAATACTTTTTCTGTTAGTTTTGTACTAGTTTAGAAAGCCGCAGATCAAAGTCTACTCAGTTTGAGCCTCTTTTCAGAATATATATGAGATCTTAGAATTCATTTGAGGTAAGTGTTTTCCAAAGACTGCCCTAAGGAGGTTATTCCCATGTTAGGCAAGTACGTGTTATGGACTGCATGGTCACACATGTTTGGGAAGCCCAGAGTCAAACACAGTTTACAGAGAGCCTTCAGTTTGCTAAAGTACACTCTCCACGGGTATAAGACATCGTTTACTAGAATTCTTTGAACCTGAATCTTTTACACTTAAAGAATTGCTAAAGAGATAAGTGGCTTCCAAAAGCAGTAGAACTTCATGTCACATATTCAAAACATTAAAATCTCAGCTAACAGATTATCATTCCCTGGAAACACTCCGTGACCCCTTTACTGATAACAAAACTTTACTGATTAATATTTTATTATATAGGTGGTGTGGCCTTTTTCATCTGTATCTTAGCAGAACCCTTTCTAAATAGCCTTTTTTAAGTTGCTGACTTAAGATTACAAAGTCAACCTTCCCCTCTGCTGCTCAGAGATGACTGCCCTCCTCACTGCTGGCGGTGGGTGGAGGTTTGAGGCCGTACTCATATACACAAGGAATCCTGGTTCTGGTGTGGTAAGGAACTGGAGTATGGAGTCTCCAGCTTTTGAATGAAAAAGACTCCCCTTTCTCCTCTATAATATGAATAGCAACATCTTTTAAAAAATTCTGACAATGCCGTTGGTTAAACTATACCACACAGGGTTAACATCTATACCCCTACCTTGAAAAATGCCATTTGAGTCTGAGGATACTGGTTTTCGAATGAAAAAAAAATAAAACCCAGAATATGTAAGTTATTTGCTCAAACAAGACAGAAGCCGCCATCTCTGCTGAGGAGTATGTTACCACTTTAGAGGGACCATAAGAACTCTCCTCAATTTCCTAACTCTTTCCAAAAGAAAATTAATATCCTTATGACTTAAAAAAGAAAGTGAGCCTAGAACTTAGAGGGTGAAATGATTATCTTTGCTAGGCTGCAAATATCCAAACTGAAATTTGCCCAAATATGAATTTCTGAGCTGAAAAAGAAAAGCCTTATCTCTGGAGGATTATGGGAAGATTTTTTTTATGTAGCTCCCACCAAAGTTCTACCACCATAATACAATGCGATAAAAATCATATTGTATATTGGACAAGCTTCTGAAGGACATACCTTTATTTATTTATTTGTTTTTTTTTTTAAAGATTTTATTTATTTGAGAGAGAGTGAGCGAGAGAGCTAGCACAAGCGGGGGGAGAGGCAGAGGGAGAGGAAGAAGCAGACTCCCCACTGAGCAGAGAGCCCAAGGACATGGGGCTTGATCCCCAGGGCCCTGGGATCATGACCTGAGCTAAACATAGATGCTTAACAGACTGAGCCACCCAGGAGCCCCTGAAGGACATACATTTAGAATTGAAGCCTGCCCACCTATTCCCTCTTTTTATCAGTTGATTATTCATGCCCATTTCATTGTTCCAGCATCAGTGTCCTTTACATCAGGGGCATTGTTGAGATTGAGCTGTAAGGGACATCTGCCAGCTAAGTGGATTTTCTGACTCTGATGCTAGAACATCTGATGACACAGATGAAAAATTTCCCAAATATTCTCAACCTAGTAACACTAGGAAAGGACATTCCATTGAAGTATTCTCTGAGGGCAGGGGTTAGGTGTCTAATTTTAGGGCTTGCAGTTTGATTCTGTGAGAAGACATTCTTCCAGAATTTGTTTATCCTCTCCAGTGTCAACCTTTCTTAAGTCAGAGGTTTTCTTCTGTGGCTATGGTACCGCCATTCTTCCAGAGACACACCATGGCAGCCCTCTTTCTCTCTTCCCTATCCACTCTCTCATTTGTTTCATGAATTCATCATACATTTTTTGAGAAGTTGTTTGTTTTTCTAGTAGTGTTTCAGGCTAAGAGAAAAAGTTAGAAATTCAGAGAAAAAATTTTAGAGGAAAAACAATTTCTATCATAATGAATCATGAAAACTTCAGATGCTTCAAGCTCTTCCCTGTCCATAGTGAAAATTCATTCAGCATTAGCTCTGATAGTTAGTACTTGACTTTTGGCTTCCTAATGCAGGATGTTAACCCTTTATATATTGAAATAGTATATATTGAATAACATTTTATATTTTGAAATTAACTATGGCAGGTGTAGCTATTTTTCACTCTTTTATGTCTGTCAAAGATATCCACACTTAGAAGGTTTCTCTTACAGATCATGAGGCAGGTCTTAATTCATATATCCCTCAAGTTGTTCTAAGGTGCCATATTAAGAAATAGAAAATCTTGAGTTCTTCCACAATGAGAAAAATAACACTATTTAGCTCATTCTTCTCAACCCATGTTTCATTCAGAGTGTCCTCTCTGCAAACTGGGCTGCAAAATTATCATCCTAAAACATAGATTATATTTGATGGTTTTATATGTAGTTCTATACATGGATTTATACATTTGCCCAGATATTGACAGATGCATAACTCTAATACCAATAGCAGATTTAAACCTTAAAAAATACATTTATTAGAGGAGAAACATTCCTAAAACACTGATAGACTTTCACATTCTGGTTTTAAGGATTAAATTACTCTCTTATCCCAAAGTCTTATAGACTAGTAAGTTAATTCAAGGAAATACTCAATATTATTTATTGATTATGAATATATAAATCATGGGATGATGTCAGTCACAAGAATTTAAACATTTTAATGGGTTATTATATTTTATTTGAAGAATCAGCTGAAATGTTAATGTTCTAAGTAAGCACAGTGAAATTTATAACTGTATCCCTTGGTTCACTGTTCCTTTTGGGGTGTAGCTAAAAGTTTATGATCTTGATGTTCAAATAAGACTTTAAACATTGCCTCTCAATTCTACTGCATTTCACTGGATGACTCTTCCTTCCCCCTTTTTGGATTTTCAAAAGGAATATATTTTTATCGAGGTGAATTTTTTATAATATACAGATCTTACATATATAATTCAATGAGCTTTTAAAAATGTCTGCATCCATGTAAACATCATCTCAACCAGAAAATTCTAATTTATTTATTTTTTAAGATTTTCATTTATTTATTTGTCAGAGAGAGAGTACGAGCAGGGGGAGTGGCAGGCAGAGGGAGAAGCAGGTTCCCCACTGACGAAGGAGCCCTGTGTGGGCCTGGGATCATGACCTGAGCCAAAGGCAGATGCTTAACTGACTAAGCCACCCAGAAGTCCCTCAGCTAGAAAAGTTTTCCCCCAACTTCTAATCTTCATTTTCATAGGCATTCACAGTTATGATTTCTATAGGTATGAATTATTATTTTTGTCTGCTCTTGAATGTTGTATAAATGGAATCATGACATCATTCTTTCATCTGACTTCTTTGTATACTACCTGTTTGTGAGATTCAAGCATGTTGTGCATATATCATTAGTTAATTCTTATTACTGATTAACATTCTGTTGAATAAATATACCATAATTTGTTTCTTCTGCTCCTGTTGATGGATTTTTGGGTTGTTTCCAGTTTTTTACTATTATGAATAAATCTATGAACAGTCTTCTGCAAGTCCTTTGGTTTAAATATTTGGAATTGTTGGGTTATATGTTAGGTATAATTTTAACATGATTAGACATTGAC
This sequence comes from Ursus americanus, assembly GCF_024610735.1. Lineage (NCBI taxonomy): Eukaryota > Metazoa > Chordata > Mammalia > Carnivora > Ursidae > Ursus > Ursus americanus. Next base: position 40,008,179 of record NC_142146.1, read on the forward strand.
AGTTTTCCAAATTAGTTGAATCATATTGCACTCCCACTTGAATGTAGTAGAATTCCACTTGCTTCATGTCTTTGCCAATATTTGGTGTTGATGATGTAGTTTATCATTGTGAATTTAATTTCCGTTTTCCTGATGATTTAGGATGTTTAACATCTTTTCATGAGCTTATTGAACATGCTATACCTTATTTTTGTGAAGCATCCATTCAAGTTTTTTGCTTATGTTTAAATTGTGTTTTATTATTCAGCTGTAAGTGTTCTGTATTGCACTCTGGATGCAAATACCGAGACACTGTGTTGAGAATATATTCTCAAGTCTGTGCTTTTTTATCCTTGTTAAGAGTATCATTTGATAAGCAGTTTTTAATTTGATGAAATTCAGATGATATAGTTTTCATTTATCTTTAGTGTTTTTGATCCTCACTGAGAAATCGTTGCCTACTTCAGGATTATTAGAATATTCTGTTTTCCTCTTGAAGCTTTACTATTTTAGCATTTTTAAAATTAAAGTATAGCTGACACCCATTACGTTAGTATCAGGTGTGCAACATAGGGCTTCAAGTTTATATGTCACATATTTTAGGTTTTGAATTGCTCGTCATGTTAGTGATCATCTGGACGTCATTTTGGGGTATGGTATGACATTGAGGGAAAATTTTTTCCCCCCGTACAGATATCTAGTGCCACCACCATTTATTTAAAACGATCTTCCTTTACTTGTTTGAATTGCCTTGGTATCCTTGTTAAATGTCAGTTGACCACATATACATGAGTTGAATACATGAGTTGATCTCTGGCTTCTTTTCTGTTCCATTGATCTATTTGTCTGTTCCTGTGCCCCTATTGCACTGTCTTTTTCACTGTAGTTTTATAGCAAGTATTGAAACCTGATAGTAAAAACAAAACAAAACAAAAAACAAAAAACTCTTAACTTCATTAATATTTTTCAGGTTTGGTTTTTGTTTTGATTTTGCTGTTCTAAATCCTTTGACTTCCATATAGTCAATTCACAGATTTAGCTAAAAATTCACTTGAATTTTTTTTTGATTGCATTACATCTACAGGTTAATTTGGAAAGAAATGCCCTCTTAATAATGTTGATTCCTCTGAGCTATGAACATGGTAGAACTCTCTATTCATTTAAGTATTTTTAAATTTGTCTCAGCACTGTTTTGTAGTTTTTGGTGTGAAGATCTTGACCTGTTCCTTTTTAAGTTTCTTTCTAGCATTTTTCTTTTTAATGCTCTTGTAAATGGTATTGTTTGCTTAATTTCATTTCTATTTGAAGTTAGTGTATAGAAATACAACTGGTTTTTGTAAATTGACCTATAAAAAATGTCACTTTACTAAATTCACTTACTAGTGCCGATATCTTTTTCTTTGATTATTTGGGATTTTTAAAAAATATAATCATGTCATTTCTGAATAAAACCAGGCTGGAGCTTCAGTACAATGTTGAATAGAAGTGGTGACAGTAGATATCCTTGCCTTGTTCCCAATCTTAGGGAAAGAGTGTCAGTTATTAACCAAATAAGTATGAATGTTAGGGGTAGGTTAAGGATGCTTTTTATCTGTCTGAGGAAGTTCTTTTATATTCCTAATTGTTTATGATTTTTATTATGAATAGATGTAGTTTTTTCGTAAATGCTTTTCCTGTATCTATAAAGATAACTTGACTTTTCTTAAAACTCTGTTAATGTGATGAATTACTTAATGATTCTTGTCTTCCTGGGAGAAGTCCCACCTGGTCATTGTGTACATTATTTATTTGTATTTCTGGACTTCTTTTGCTAACATTTTCTTAAGACTTTTTTTCTATCTATGTGCAAAATTATAGGTAAATAATTTTTCTTGTATTTACTTTTGTCAGCCTTTGGTTTTAGGTGGACGCTTGTCTTATAAAATGAGTCAGGGAAAGTTACTTCCTTCTTTATTTTCTGGAACAGTTCAAGTTAGATTGTTATTATTTCTTTCTCACATGTTCAGTACAATTCACCAGTGAAATTATCAGAACTTAGAGTTTGTTTATTGGAAGAATTTTGACTACAAATTCAATTTCTTCGGTGAATATGAGGATATGTATATATACATGTATTCTTAATATATTAACATATTATTTTATATATGACATATAAAAATCCCCACACATATATATTTCATATCAGTTTTGTCAAGTTGTGCTTTTCAAGAAGCTTTTTAAATCTAACTTTTTAGATTTGTTGGCATAATATTTAACATGAAATGACCTTATTGACCCTTTATATGATTTGTAGTAATGGCCCGTCTTTTATTTTTCCTATTGGCAATTTGTGTTTTCTTTTTTATCTTGATTGGTCTTCTAGGTATTTGTCAGTTGTATTAATCATTCAAAAAACCTGCTTTTGTATTCGTTAACTATGAATTTTCTGCTGTCATAACAAATTATCACAGAGTAGCTTATTTTATTTATTTATTTATTTATTTATTTATTTATTTATTTATTTACTCACAGTATTCATGTGTCAGAATTCTGGGTCCAGCATGGCTCAGCTGGTTCTCAGCTTCATCTCACAAGGACAAAATCAAGGTGTTGGCTGGACCATGCTCCTTTTTGTAGGCCCTGGGAAAGGATCACTCCTAAGGTCCTTCAGGTTGTTGGCAGAATTAGGTCCTTGGTACAGCTGAAGTCCTTTTTTTCTTTGCTGGCTGTTATTGGGAGCCTCTTTCAGCTCCTGAGAGTGTCTGAATTTCTTACATATTGCCCTCTTTATTTGAGATCAGCAATGACATGTCGAGTTAGGCTTCTTCTCAGCCTTCCAGCCTCTCCGACTTCCGCATTGCCACAACTCTCTGACTGTAGTTGGAGAAAGTTCTCTGCTTTTAAGGGCTCATCCAGTTGGGCCCACCTGGATAACCTAGGATTAGCTCCCTGTTTTAAGGTCCCTGATCTCGTAATCTCACTTGCAAAATTCCTTTTGCTACATAAACTAACACATTCACAGGTTTCAGGGATTAGAGCTTAGACATCTTTGTGGGGGGCATTCTTTTTATTACAGTCAATTTTCTCTGTTGTTTTAGATTGAATTCATTTCTGCTTTTATTTTTATTGTTTTTTTCTTCATAATTTGCTCCATTTTTAATTAGCTTCTTTAGAAACTTAGATCATTGATTTTAAATCTATCTTCTTTTTCAATATAGGCATTTAAAGCTGTACATTTTCCTCTGCTTTAGCTGCATGCCACAAATTTTGATCTGTATTTTCATTACTCAGTTCAGTATTTTCTAATTTTTCTTTTATTTCTTCTGTGATCTGTAATTTTGATAAGTGATAAGTGTGTTATTTAATTTTTCGGTATTTGTCAGCTATTTATTATTGATTGCTTATTTAATTTAGTCAGAGCACATTCTATCTAATATTTCTACCTTTTGAAATTTATTGTGGTATTTTATTGTAAAACATATGATTTATCTTATGTGTGCTGGTTGTCCAACAATAGAGTCCAGACCAGATAATAATTATTGTCTAATTTATAATGGCTGACATCAGTGCAAAAATTATTTATTCCTTTGGTAACTATTTATTAGATAGTGCCATTACCATTCACATTTAAGCTTGTTAATTAGTGAGTTACATGAGTAAAATGAGTGTTAATCATAACAAAAAATTAGAAAATATAAGTTTTCTTCATTTCTTTTTTACGCCCTTCAAAATGGGGCAGGAAAGCCAGAAAGTGAGAATGTCACAGTTTTTCAGAAGGGTCCTCCTTGTCAGGGTATCTCTAGTTTAGTAAATCTCAACTGTAGCTGATACCCTAGGAAGTGTTTGGAAATGTGTGGGGGCATTTGGTTACAATACTAGGGGAAGCTACCAGGATTTTAGTAGATGAGTAACAGGAATCCTAAATATCCTGGAATTCATTGAACCATTCCACACAATAAAGAATTGAAACTAATGATGTACTATATGTTGGCTAATTGAATCGAAATAAAAAAGTTTAAAAAAAAAGAATTGTCCTATCCAAAATACCACTAGTGCACCTGTTGAAATATAGATGGGGGTGGTTTTGACTTTTCTTCTTTCTTTGAATCTTCCAGCGTACCTAGTACAATATTTTACACTCTAGTTATCGGCTATCATATTTTGTGTTATATTTTTAAAATAACGAATGTATAAATACATGAACTATTCAAAATATTTGGGTAATGTGTTACAAAACACACAGAAATTTATGTCAATGACCTAGTAGGAATATAAAGATTTCATTTTGGTTGGCCATTAAATAATTTATAGTTTGAACCAATCCTTCCACCCACTCAATGCCCTGTTTATTTTTTATTTTTATTTTTTTAAAGATTTTATTTATTTATTTGACAGAGATAGAGACAGCCAGCGAGAGAGGGAACACAAGCAGGGGGAGTGGGAGAGGAAGAAGCAGGCTCCTAGCAGAGGAGCCTGATGTAGGGCTCGATCCCATAACGCTGGGATCATGCCCTGAGCCGAAGGCAGACGCTTAACCGCTGTGCCACCCAGGCGCCCCTCAATGCTCTGTTTAAAATGAATTGTTTCTCTTCATTGTAGGAGATGGTCTAGATCCTTTTTATTTAAGGATGGTGAATGCATTGTAAATTAATGCTGGCCTTACTCAGTATAGCCAAAAGTACAGTAGAATTGCCGGAGTCTTCTTATTCTTGAGGAATTGCTCTATAGTCAATTGTATGGCCTAATATTCCATTAGCCAAATTATTCTTAGTGTCTATATTCATTAAATAGAAGAAAGAATGCATAATCTGCTTTGCTTCTCTTCTCCACATTAGTCTTATACTAAAAATATAACATACCCTTGGATTTTTTTTCCCAATTTATTAGTTTTCGTTACACAAGGATACAGAGTAATCTATGTGGGGAAGTGCATAGACTTTTAAAATTGTTTAACTCATATATCTTTCTGTTTAAGTTCAACTATCATGTTGCATTTCTACAATATTATAGATGTTCTGCTATGTAATGGAGGAATACCTCCTACTAAGAGAGTTTCTGCCTATAAGGCATGAGAGTTTAAAGGGGAAGACAGGCAGTTAAGTATGATAAAGTGACACATGTTCTGTGACAAGAGGAGGTTCACCTCATAAATGAGGTCCAAGGGAGGGAGGAGACAGTGCTACCTCTGTGTGTGTGTGTGTGTGTGTGTGTAGTGAGGGAGTGGGACAGTTTTGGAAAATATCTCGGTGAGATGATGACACTTGAGCTGGATCTTGAAAGATGAGCGTATGTTAAATAGGCAGGCAAAGGGAAAGGAGAAGAGGATGAGGGAATAACTAAGCAAAGGCAAAGAAGTAAGAAGCAGTGAGGCACTTTTACACATCTGGAGCCCATTTATCAGATTGATATAGTGGTAGTAGGGAGATATGGCTGTAGAGATGGGTTGACAACGCCCTATACACCATGCTATGAAGTGTAAAATGTATACCATAAGCTGTACAATGGTTCCCAAAGTGCGATTTTAGTTTATAATTAATGCCACCACTTGGGAACTTGTTAGAGATGCCCATTTTCAGGCCCACCCTGGTCCTACAGATTCAGAAAATCTGTGGGTAGGGCCCAACAATCTGTTTCAACAAAACTTTTAGGTGATCAGTGCATGCTAAAATTTGGGAACCACTGAGCTAAGAGAGCCTCCAAATAGCATTAAGCTGGTGATAATACATTGAGATATGTGTTTTAAAAAATTATTTTAGTGAAGATTTGATTAGAGAGAGATAAAATGAGCAGAGAGACAATTTAAGATCACATGATCAAGAGACCATGAAGGCATGAACATATGAAATACCAGGAAGGGAAGAGAGAGATGGTGAAGTTACAAATAGCGTTTAAGGAGGTCAATCAATGGGATTTGATTAAAAGAAAAGTGAAGACCCTGATATCTGCTATACTTCTATCTTTCATGACTTGATGGTGGGCAGTGGTGCCATTCATAAGATGGGGAGTGCAGAAGCGGGTAAGGGACACTCTGTTTTGAATATGTTGAGGTTGAATTTTCTGTAGCACAGTTGAGCAAAATATTGAATAGACAGTTGGGTATATAAGCATGGAGTTCTAGAAGGAGGTCTGAGCTAAAAATAGAGATGAGGAAGTCTAGATATTTCAGGTAACTGAGAAGATATGGGTAAGGACAGTGCAATGGATAAAAACAGAAGATGAGTCAGGGTAATGCTTCAGGGTCATTTATGGGCTAGACAGAAAAGAAAGCACCTTCACATGTGACTACGAATAAGCAGTCCACTATTCGGTGAGTTAGAGAAGCACCAGGAGAGTATTTGATCCTGGATACCAAAGGAGGAGAGAATTCTGGGAGGAACATATTGGTCAACAGTGATATATTATGGAAAGCTGAAAGCTGAGAAACTTTTCATTTTGATTTTAGGGGATCATTGGCTGCTTTGGTTAGAACCGTTTCTCTGGCCCAGAGAGGATGGTTTTTCTTGAATCTCTGGTCCAGCAGGGACAGCAGACTCCCTATTTTAGAAAAAGGTCCCTGTTTCATATACTTCTAAAATAACTGGAGTGGTTATGAAGGCAATGTTTAGCATCATGTGAAGTTGCCAGCTAAACCAATTAGAGAAGCCATGTTCTTACAAGAGGATGTAATTGCTTCCAGATAGAAGCAAGTGGAATGGAGGTACTGAAAGCATGAATGAGACCTACCTCCTCAGCAGGCAGATCTAACATTATAGTAGAGTTAACAGAAGACATTAAAACCCTCTGTCCTTGAGTCAAGACAAGGAGATGTGAAAGGCCCCTGGTGGCTGGGGCCTCAAGCTGGTAACAGGAAAAGGTGACATCTATGTACAGAGAAGGGTGTTTGGAAGGATAAGCAGGAATAATCAGTTATTCATTTGTCTATCTTACTCCCACTGAGCAAAGGTAGGACTTTGATCTTCCCTGAGTCCAAAACTGTGGAGTAAAGATTATACAGGTCCTCTGTTCTCTGATGTTGACTTCTGCACTATCCTGGATGTTTAGCTTTAACCTTGAGTTAAATCTGAAAATTTCACTCTAGTCTAAGCCTGAAAGACTTGCATAACTGGAAAACCTGGGTGGCCAGGAAGTTGGGGCCTTGCTGGACTCTTGCTCCTGGCCCGTGGTCATTAGATGAAGTGAAATGGTATTTCTAAAATTTTTTGTAACACCAACCATGAAAATTTACTGAGCTTTAATTTTTGAAGTAAATGTTCTAAAGAAAGAAACACTTCCCATTGACTGCCAATATGAAAATCATTAATTTTAAAGTGCCTTTTTACCCTGTAATAGCCTGTATCCTACTGCCCTCCCACCCACACAAGGGCATGAATCAAGTCAGTTAATAACCTGAGACAAAATAAAATATTCTAAGACTGTCTCTAGCTTCTTATTTTTAGGATGGGGTTGGAATGAAACTTGTCCCTAGAGTTTGGGAGAATTAGTTCATGATACCCAATAGCATTAAACGCTTAATTGACTTCTGATCTAATTCTGGGTGTCTGAGACAGATTCTGTTTAATAATTTAGGCTCCATTATTTTAGGATTGAATTGCAATAACCTTTGAATATCTGGGGTATGTATGTCCTAGGAAATTCTTGTATCTCTCAGCTTCAAACGTTCATACTTGTCATATCATACGGCTCACATTTGATAATAAAGCATCATTTTCATTTGTGACATGTCCTCTGCTATTTCTCTTTTGCTAGCGTAAGTGGAAATATCCAAGCACCAAGTCACACAATTTATTCCTCCTCTTAAGAAATTATTTCTATAGTGGAAAAATCATATTAATTTATGATTGTAAAGAGAGTATTTGAATCATAGAGAAGTTTGGGGGAAAGAATCCAGAAGAAATTCTACCAAGTTTCTTTTTGGCCAAGAAATTTGTAACAAAGAGGATTTATTTGTAGAAAAGAGTTTTGTATATTTCTAAAATCATTTAAATTGTTACAAAAAAATTTGTGTTACAAAAATCACAATCTTAAAATATATATCTCCATTTTAAAGAATGTAAATATTTATTATCATATTTGAAATATATATATGCTCTTTAGTTTATATTTTGTAATATATATATCATATGATATGAATGGGCTCTATAGACAAATAACTGAAATGATTAATGGAATTACTCAGCAATAATATAAATGTTTACTACCAGATAGTTTAATAGTATCCTTCCAAAAATTCAATTTAGCCAATAAATATTTATCGTGTTTCTTATAAACAATAGATTCTATTATTGCAGCTTGGGCTATAAACAAAACTGATATGGTACCAGCCTGGGCAGCTTGATAAGAGAGACAATAAACAAGTAGTTACGAGTATGATGGGTGTCATAAGAGGCAAAAATAGAATGGGTAGTATTGTAGACCTACCCTGATTTGGGCTTACTGGAGAAAGAAATTTAAGCTTAGACTTGAAGAATACCTAAGTGGAATAGTTAGAGTTGTCTTAGGTGTATTTAAAGCAAGGAGTCGAGGGAGATGATTAGGGATGAGACGCAAACTGGAAAGAGTTGAGTATGACCCGGGCATAGGGTGCCAAACAGAGAGGTAAAAGATGAAGCTTTAGAAGTAGGTGGGAGTCAGAGCTGAAGGACCATATGGGTTGGGTCAAAGAGATTTGAGTTCATCTAAAGCCTAGGGGAGGAACTTGTTGGGTTCTAAGTAGTGAACATTGTGATTGTATTTGTGTTTTCATGACATATCCCTAGATAATGACATGGAGAAGGATTGGAAAAGAACAAGAGTGGAAGTGGCAGTAGGCCATGACTGTGGTCCCCACAAGGGAAGATGGTTGGCTTGGCTTGGATTGGGGCCGTGGCAGTGGAATGCAGAAATGTGGATATTCTGACAGGTAATTAACTATAGAAGCAATGAGTCTTGGTGATTGATTATGTGTGTATGGTGGGTAGCATCACTGAGAAAAAAGGAAATTCTTATCAAGTTTACGGCTTGAGAAATAGGTGGAAGGCAGTTGCTCTTTAGCAAATAGTACAGAATTATTGATGGATTTCAATGAGAATGAATTCCATTTTCTGTTACGGCATTAAATGACATAACATACAGAAGTAAGCAAATTCAAAATGTGTATCATTGTATTATAATCCCCTAAATATTCTTATGTACAATGTAGTGCTTAAGGGGCATTACTTCTGCATAATTTATTTTGAAGGAAAGTGTTCACAGAACACTTCATATAAATTAAAATCATTTTTTATTGAACTTTCCAGTTAATTATGGAGTATTATATTCTTGCAGTGAGATAAAAGGCCAACAACAAACACATAATTTTAAGCATAGTTCAAATCATTTAAATTACACGTTCCTATAAATGAATCTTGGGACTCTGTCCCACAGAGCCTTCTCCATTGTCTTTCCTGGCACATCTCCTCATCAACCTCTAGCCGGGGGAAGGAGCAGGCCTCTTCTCTGATCTCCCTACTTTTTTTCTCTGGGGAGCTTACCTGTATTCTTTCAACATCATCATCTTTTCCTCCCAGTATCATTCTCCTGTTCTATCTCTTCTTCTAAGTTAATGACCTTTCATGTGCTCAGTGCCCTCACGGCCTTCTCAGCTAGAACTATTTTTGTACCACAAACCCCCAGCACATCCAAAGCAGAACCCATTCTGTGCTGCATTAAGATCAGTTTACCTCCTGAGGCCTCAGACTCTTTCATGGATTCAATCTAAATCTCTTGGAGTCCTTGGACTCCTTCTCTTCTTAGAGAGTTAATGAAGGCAGGTAACATGAGTCCAGCATTTATTAAATGGCCTCTGCGTTCAGCATTTCACGTGTGTGATCTCATTCACTTCACACACTAACACTGTACAGATGCTGTTGTGAATAACCCTAAAACTGAGGTTTGGAGTAGATACACAACGATTAGGGTCACAGTTAATAAATAACAAAATATGAACATTAAACAATGTTGTTCAGACTCTCAAAGCACTGAGTTTATGCTCTTAACTACTCTGCTAAGAGCCTTTGACCACTTAACTGGTCAGCTATCGAGTCAGAGTAGTGTTGTTTAGGTATTTCAGGTCAACTTGACCTCCCCATTTCCACTCTGATGGGCCTGGATCAGGTGTTCACACATCATACGTCGCATAGCATCATAAATGTAGCAATCCTTGCTGACCTGCCTTACCCAAGCACCCTTCTCTTTAATGTGTTCAGCATATTGATACCTGAATAATTGTTGCCAGTGATCACTTTTATTATCACTTTCTTAGCTAATTTTTTTAAATTGTTGTGTCTTGGATAGACCAAGCTATCTCGTACAATCTGCTAAGTCTTACACCCCACTTTCTATGCACAGTCCCATCTGTAGGATTTCTTCCGCAAATTCCTCCATGCTACAACTGCCTTCTCTAAATGCCACTCTGGTGGCATTTAGCTGGCAACTGCTAGCTAGATGGGCATTGGACCCAAGGACAGACAATCTATAGGCCAGCAGCTAGAGGGGTGAAGGGGTAAATGCTCTATCCAAGGAATGGCTTATTGAATCAACCTTCTCTCTCAGGATTTGACTGGCCGTGTGAGAAGAGTCAGCTCAGTGGAGTTAGGAGCAGAAGCTGAGAGGGAGAGAAAAGCAGAGAATCTTCATAAAAGGATTAATCAGAGAAGGCAATTAGGTTGTTAATGAGAACAAAACACATTCACCTCTTGTCTCCTGAGAGCCTGGAGCCTGAACCACACTGAGGCATGGTGGTCTGGTTACTGTGAAGCCAGGTCAACTATGGTTTCTCTTCTCTGATGGCCCCTGGGTTCTTTTGAGACGTTGCTATGCATTGTCTTCCTTTCCATATTTACTCCTTAAAAACACACAACTACTCCGTGTAACCTGAAGGAATTGAGTAAGGCTGTGTTTTGTTTTGTTTTTTCCTAAAAGAGTCCAACATGGATCTTTGCTTTTCATCACATTCACTCACATAGTAATAATAATAACTACTGACAGTTGTTACATGTATCACACATGTCAGGGACTGTGAGGAATTCAAATACATTGCCTTGTTTAGTCCTCACAGTCTTTTCAGATGAGTTTTCTTAACCTTCATTAACAGATAAAACAAAGCAATGAGGCACAGAGAGGCTCAGTAATTGGTCAAGGTCACATACTTGTTAAATGGCAGTTCTGGGATTTGAGCTCTGGTCTGCATGATTCCATTACCCACATTTTTACCATATTCTGGCAGTCATTCTTTACCTGGACCCCAAGGTTTCCTGATGTAGAACTTCGTGTCTCACTTGTTTTTCTGTTTTTATAAAACTGATATCCTTACTATCTCACTAAAAAACAATTTTATTTTATTCACGGTTTTGATTTATTTATTTATTTATTTGGGTTTTTTGGGGGTGAGGGTGGGGGAGTGGTGGCTGTTGTTCTTTCCACCTAGACTATCTTTTGACCTCATATCATTAAATCATAATATTCCTTGAGGATTCCAGTTCAAACCTCAATCTTTGACGTTTTCTATATCCACCCCACTTATTTCACAGCAAGAACACACAATTTTACATGATCGAGTCTTTCATTCCATTGGTCAACATCACGTCATGTAAGGAAGTCTTTTTTGCCTCGGTTACTTAATTTGGTTTCTGGAGTCATTTCTTTTCTTCTGTAATTCTATGTAAACACCTTTTCAGTGTTGACCTTATGGTAGACTTCACCACACCAAATCATTTATTTTTTGACGAAAAGAAAGTAAATATATTAAGTAATGTGTATAAAATATATTTTAGATTCAGTTTTCCACTGAAAGATTTGGGAATAATGAGTAATTTCAGTCAAACTTAAAGTGATTTTTGTCGCATGACAATTAAGTGATTACTTCTTTGTGTATTCAAAGAATGTATGCCAGTATGTCAATTTAGTTTTATTTCGACTCTAGTTAAAAGGAAAAGATGATAGCGGACATTTTTGATACTCAGCACCTATTGTTTCTCCTTTTGGTAGTAAATCCGTGATTTGATTGTGGTGAACAATCCCTCTTTTGTTCTCATCTCGTATAATTTGGTGCAGAAATCTCCACTTTTGGCTCCTGGCTCACTGGAACCATATTGCTCTGGTCACTGGAGTTAGGAATGGACCAAGACCCAATCAGAGGAAATGAAATTTAAGGAGACTTTTAATGGAATCACTGAAAGAAGGACGTCATGCTTCTCTCCTGATCTTGTTAGTAATGAGCAAGATAAGAATCTGGAGCCACAGGAGGCCACATAGGAACCTGCAAACAAACTCAGGCAGAGGAACCAAGTCTGGATGATACTGAGTGCATTCTTGGGTCAGACTGAATGAGAACCTTGTCTAGTCTCTTCAGATACCTGAGCCAAGAGGTTTCCTATTTTTTTTTTTTTAGCTTAACTTGGCCTGAGTTGAAATTTCTGTCATGCGTAATCATAGTTCTAACTGAGCCACCTTCTTTTACCAAAAAAGGAAGGTATTAAAATTTTAATTGTCCCTCTCTTCCAAAACAAAAAGTGAAGTCCACATACTTTAATGTGTAGTTAGCCACTGTTTGCCCCCATTCTATCGTAACTAGTTATTGTACAGCTTTCATCTTGAAAGGACTGAATAAGGTTGGTTAGTAGGTAAAATATACAAACAGTAAATCCTGATACCGCTAATTGTACATCTTAAAGGATTTCTGTTTTCTCTTATTTAAGCCAAATACATATTCTATTTCCGCTGATCTGTATGCTTTATGTTGGTACAGGTAGGGGATATCTGCCTTAGATGATAGGAGTGTTAGAGTTAGGAGTCTTGCTAATTCTGCTGAAGTGAATAGGACTGTATAGGCATGGCTCTATACATAAAAAGGTGCCCTATATATTTCTAGTCTGGCTGAATAAGTCCTCAGGGCAAACAAACCAAAATTGAGCAATATACATCAATTGAGTTTTGAAATAGAAACTTCTTCAATTTCTTTGTCATAAAATAATTGAAAGATTTCTAGCTCAAATGTCTTGCTGTTTCATTTGGAGGTAAGCTGATACAGTCCTTCTCACACAGTAAGTATTATTGACATGCATTACACTAGAATATTTATTAGCAGTATTCAGTGAGCTGTAAATCACCAGGGAGGGCCAGGATTAGCAAGATATTAATGTTTAACTGCACAAGATTGCTGTTAGTTTTATCTTTCAAAGTACTACAGTTTATAAAGACAGTCACATAATTTCAATGTATATGTCCCTTAAGTCATCATTTTATTATGACTGAATATTACTGTTAACTGGGATTTTATAGAGAAAAAAATTCCAATTGAGAAACACCAGTTTTAGTCTGCTGGGATTGTGATAAATACTGTATCCTTCGGGAAACACTTTAGACTTTGTATCCTTATTGCAAGATCTGGACTATGTGGAGGAAATTGCGTATCTGTGAGATTGTTTTCAGCTGCAAGTAAAATACCAAACATAAAAGGACAGACGATAAGGTCTTATGATCTAACTTAAAAACAAGTCCAGAATTGATAGGTCTTGGGATTTAATTTCTGGCAAAGCAGTGTCATTCAGGACAAGGGTGTTTCCTGTTCTTCTGTTGTCTATTTTTGGTAACATGGCTTTAGTTTTCAGGTGTCTCTTCTTGTGACCAAGAAAATAACCACTGGGCAACAGGCAGACCCTCACACAACATATTCAAAGGCAGAAAAAGGTCTTTTTAATTGTGGATGTAAACCTTTTCCAGATACCCCCAGCAGGGGTATGCTTATGACAAGGTCCCCTTGACCAGCACTGCTTATAAATCTCTAATCTAGCTGAAAGTAAGGCCCAGGAAGTGAGAATCTGGTATTTTCACCTACAGTAGATAGAGGGCAAAGAAGATTAGTAGAACCATCCATGTCTACACTGGCAGACTACTCTGCCATGTGATTCCTTGCAGAGAGGCAGAAATTTAGTAACAACAGCTGTTGGCCAAATGAAGTGATACGTAGAATCCCAAGGTAAGTCACTAAAGGCTATTGTGCTGTGATGGAAGTCTACCTACTTAAGGGTAGGAAACTTTGCTAAATTCAAGAGGATATAAACATAGTTATGTTGTTTGGAATGATTTCATTCTGGCTTCTTATCCTGGTAGTTATTTTACTTTTAAGCCTGTAAAGGTGAATATTCAGGTAAAGGCACATACAGCAAAACAAACACAAAATTCTAAAAATGGGCAGACCAAAACCTGTTTAAATTTATGATCTATAAATATTGAATGATCTCTTTCTCCTTTTATTTTTGTTCATTGTTGAGTGGTCTGTCTGCTTCTTTTGAACACTTTAAATTCAATTAACATTTACTGAGGTCCTAACATAGAGAAGTCCTCATACTAAGCTCTGTAGGAACACAACTAAAATTCACTTTTTTTGTAAGGAATTTATCCATACATGAAGCAGATGAATATGTAAATGAGTATAATGCAAGATATCAGCCAGGTACTAAATTTTTACTTGAAGTTTAGACACTTACTATGGAAATAGCAGTTGAGTCTCTGAAGAATCTGGGCAAATTTTGTGGAGGACTTGTCTATAGGTTTGCCTTCTAGGATGGACAAAGAGAAAAAGGACTCTTGGTATTCCAGACTGTGGGATCTAAGTGAGAGGGAAGGTGCATCATGGGGTTAGGAAATGTTGAGCAGTTGGATTGTTGGACTGTACAGTCAGTTTGCAGTAAAGCAGACAAGGGTCCTGAGAAGATACACTGAAGCTAGATTGAAAGCCACACAAAAGAGTATGGAAGCAATATCAAGCTATTGAATACCCCTTGCCAAGGCATAATCTCCTCTATGCTTAGAACTCTCGTGTCTCTGTTTGCAAATTGCTAATATTTGTTGAACACTGTGTTCTAGTCAACATTGTAAGTTATATATCAATGTAGACATTTTTTATTTTTGAATTATTTGTCTGGTTTACTGTAGCAAAATTTTAATGTAAACTTCAATTCCTGTAATCTGCACAGGAAGAGATCTCATAAAGAAGGAAGAATAATGCATTAATCATCATAAATCTTCTATCTGGAAGGAAAGTTAGAAGCCATTTAGAGTATTATGACATTTACAATATTTATTATTTAAAACAAAAAGGAAAAGTCTTTATAACATTCATTTAGTAGATCATGGAACATTGAAATTGAAAGGAACTGCCAGGCCAGAGTTTCAAACTGGCTACCCTCAGATGTAATTTACTTGGCCTGCATAGTGATTTTTTTTTCTTATATAATTGAATTACTTGCCAATTTCAAGAATATTAGAATATTTAATCTAAAAATATCAATTTCCAGCATCTCATAAAAAGTGGAACACGGGGAAACAGCAAACCCACATTCCTATGACAACTATCAACTAGACCTGAATAGAGGTTAGTTATGTCAGGTGGGTCCTGTACTACATGGTTAGTCACAGTGTGTTAGTTTTTCGTTGCTGTGTAACAAATCACCACAAGTTTAGCAACTTAAAATAGCATCCATTTATCAGCTCATAGCTTGATAGGTCAAAAGTTTATCAGCATGGGGGTTTCTCTGCTAAGGGTCTCACACGCCACAATCAAGGTGGCAGCCAGCCTGGAGGTTGGCTGGTTCTGGGGAAGAATCTGCTTCCATCCTCACTATTTTCTTACTGGCTTGTCAATCAGAGCCTACTCTCAGCTCCTTTACAGCAACAGAATATCTCTGTCTTGTTGAATCGTTCTTAAACTTTGAATCTCTGTGAATTCTTCCTCTGCACCTGCTTAGAGGAAATGCACTGTTTTTATTTATTTGTTTGTTTGTTTATTTATTTTAGAGAGTGCACAGGAACAGGGAGAGGGACAGAGGAAGAGGGAGACAAACACACTCCCCACTGAGCCAGGAGCCCACTGGCTAATTGCAGGACCCTGAGACCATGACCTGAGTTGAAATCAAGAGTCAGTTGCTTAACTAGCTGAGCCACCCAGGTGCCCTGGAAATGCTCTGCTTTTAAAGGGTTAATGTGATTAGTTTAGAGCCACCTGAGTAATCTCCTTATTTTAAGGTCAACTGATTAGTAACCTTAATCACATCTGCTAAATAGCTGTTACCATGTGGTATAGTAAAATTATAGAAATAACACCAGGACTGAGATTATGGGGCCATCTTAGAATTCTATCACAGATAGCAATGATCTTCTTGACTATTGTATATGTAAAGATACCAAGTGTACATGAAGATGTCATGGAAACTCATGTTACTAGAAGGAGTAGGTAGTGATATCTCTACCCTGAAACACTCTGGGTAGAACATATGCATGAATGCCCTGTAACTCTCAAGTTCTACCCTACATACATACTCAAGAGAAGTGCATACATATGTGCCCTTAACAAAGATAACAAGGACTCAGGGCAAAGGTGTTATGCTTTTATTGTGTATCTTATAGAAAATCAGTGGTCAATCTCATTTCCTGAATCTTGCAGTCGTTAATGGATTCTGTCCACACTACCTTCTTTTGAACATTTTGAACATTTCTAAGGTCTTTTCCTTATAGCTGATTGTATTTGCCTGACCTATGTTAAAGAAGAACCTCATAACACCCAGTGCTCATCACCACATGTGCCCTCAGTGTTATACAACTAATGAATCATTGAACACTACATCAAAAACTAATGATGTACTATGTGCTGGCTAACTGAACATAATAATAAAAAATAAAATAAATAAGAAAAAAATAAAGAAGAGCTTTAGTAAAATCCCATAAATGGAATTTGAAACAATATTGTCATGTAACAAATGTCCTTTTTTTTTTTTTTGTTATTTTTTAGAAAGCAGATGGGATACATGGACTCTGAGTGTTGTCCATAATTCTACATTTGTATTTCAAAGTTGATGTGCTCTTTCTTCAAGATAGACTACATATTTATACGAGGGAGGAGAATATATAACACCTGCAAGTTCTTCACAGAGTCCTTTTGTCCAGAAATTATGCTTAATTGTTTGCTTTTTTTCCTCCTAGAAAATTAAGAAACATGTCCCTTTGTATCTCAAAGGCAGAAATAAAATGTAATTAGAAGCCACTTATAAGCCATTTATAATTTCTCTTCTGGCAGAAATCAGAATAGGGGTCAGAACATCTGCTGTCCTCCATTGCCAGAAAGGCCAGACTGGCAGTGCTTTTTCTTGGGTCCTCAGACAATATCCCCATGTGTTTCCAGCCCCCAAACAAGGTGCATACTTGGGGCCCAAGGCAGCTGTGAACATTGGTGAATATCACTTTGGGTGAGGGCTTTCAGCTAAGAGAAGGGTAGTGTTGGCATGTCATGTGTTAAGGAATAAAAGAGGAGGGAAACTATGCAGCTGGCCCCTGTCCTTTGATATCCTAGAAGTTCTGCTTTATAATTAAAAGAATCCTAGTGTAATCCTGTGATGAGAATATAAATAACCTTAAATTCCGGCCCTGTTTACTTTTTGCTTTTACCAAGTGCACTATGTCAACTCTATAAGTTGTTTCATAGCAAGAAAGAGATTGCTTACGTTTTATTTCTATTTAAACACTAATGACCTTTTTTCATTCCTGGAGCTTTTCCCATTCAATTCAACAGTTTCTTGTTGAAATTGTGACATGTAACTATATACATTATCATTGCTTTTTATCCTTTCCTAGTCATTAGTGCTGTTAACAAATGCTGTATTTAATGTCCCCCCCCCCCCCTTCTTCTGGGCACATGGTAGGATCAACAGATGCCTCTCTTTCCCATCAATAGATGCCTCTTTTCTTCTGCTTTGCTGTCTGGCAATGGCTGCTCCATCAGCCTGGGCCAGTGGATGTATAGCATAAGTATTATACCTGTGCTGAGATCTTTGAGCTTGTTTGTTATTGTAGCATAACCCAGACTATCCTGACTTATACATGGTCAGGGCAGTTTTAAGTGTTTCTGGTTTTGTCAAAACCATTCCATGATTTTAGTAGTCTTTACTAATATATACAAATTGTATGCACTGTACAGAGGCTTGAAATGTTCAAGTATTAGAAGGCTTTTCCTCTTCAATTATTATGCCAAGTATTGCAAACCCAACTTTAAGTTTCTCCATTTTTTTTTTTTCTATCTAGGTACAAAATTTTGTGTTTAGTAAAATAATTTTCTACTTTATGAATATCTTGATGAGCTGATTATTTTGTGGGAGACGGTCTCCCCACCTTTTACAAACTTCTAAGACATAATAAATTCAAATACTTAAATTTTAGGTATGTTTTGTTGACAACATACATACATAGTGTGCACACATATTATACTCTCTCGAGTGCAACAAATGCACACCTGAATTTGAATTGCTCTTGGCATTCTTGTTTATCACCCAATGTAAAACACATTCACAAGCTGAAAACTTTTTAAGTTCATTGATGTTTTCATGTAGTACCTTTTTTTTTTTGATAATTTTATAAATCGTACACAATAGTTTTCAGAAGGGCTATAAAATAAAAAATTGAATCTGGAGTACTAGTAGGATTAATTGATTGTGATTACTCTTCATTTTAGATAGACAACCTACTGTGGGATTTTATAGATTAGACTACAATACAGATAGAGAAATTTTGTCTAAAAGGCTTAGTTTTCCCATAACACTTTGGAAAAGTTTATTAAAGCCAGGAGAAGGCTGCTGCCTGGCTTTCAAGAGGCTTCATAAAGAACAGATATCATATTGGTGGATTAATCAGATTCCTTGAAACTGATGAATGAACCCTGAATGTCAGTATATTTGTTTATAATAAGCAAAGTAACTGTTGTATGGACCACAATATTGATGATAGCAAAACCAGCTCATTCTGGGAAGCCAAAATATAAAGTGTGGATTTCTTTGTGATCATAGAATTAGAACAGGGACAGTTAATGACTTAAATATGTAAGAGTTTAAAGCTAATTCCAATTCATTTATTTACACAGTGATAGGAATATTCTTGCCAATCTGCATACTCCAATAAAGTTGAGGAATGTAATTTTTACTTTGGATGTTTACCTTTATGTTTCTCATTTTTTATAGCAACTCCATTTTGACTGACATTTATTTTTTTTATATGCTCACAACTTCAGTTTGATTATAATTGGATTTATATGCCTGAAAGAATTTCTGTTTCTTTTATGTGACATTGCTTATCTCTGCTTATCTCCTCTGAGTGGATTTGTTAGTGGGGCTTCCCAGTATAATCTATTTCTCTTATTTCCAAATTCTTCTGCCTTGTCTCATTTAAACGTCTACTTACTGACAAAAGTAGGTATTGCTTAGATAATAAAGACAATGTTCATATATTCAGTTTTTTGATAGCATGTTTCCTTATAAATATAAGCAAATCTCTACTAGTCCTGCAAAACATTTGCCATTTATAAAAATTCATCCATTTGTGAATATTTGTTTTAAGTTTCTTTCATTTTTCTCTTTCACAGTTTCCATTTAGCACAGATGTTCTGTAAAGAATTATGAGTTCCTAGAATTCTCACAAAGAAGATGCTGTTGAGGTCTACATTATCTAACACTCATTGATTGCTGAAAATGTAATCATCAACTCCATCAGTAAATTTCATTAAAAACCATACAGAGGAAACAATTTGACTAACTCTCCTTTGAGCTACAGAAGAAAAAGAACATCTATTAGAAAAATAACAGCAATCATGAATAAAGTATCTTGTTTTTAATCTAGTCTTTTTATAAGATTGTCTTTATTTCTAAATTGTAGTTATTCATCCTGGGAAAATCTGTAGTTTGATTCCAAATGAACACACAGATTACTTTAAGTATGATATAAACTTTTGGCATATAACAATGCAGTATTTACTCTTAAAATTGTTCCTTATGTAACAGCTAAAGGAAGAGAACAAACAATGGTTTCTCCATATTCTTGGAATAGTTTATCTTGCAAAAGCTGTGGTACAATCTTACTCTTATTATCTTTATCATTCTGATATGGTTATTCAACTTCTTAGATATCCTGAGGTGACGAAGGAATTCTTAGAGATCATACCATGCTTCATACAACACTTCCATTTTCTTTGAACTAAACATTAGGCAGATTCTCTTATTGGTTTTAGCTTAAGATGAGTATGTCTAAAGGATCTCATTTGTGCAAGATATTAAAAGGTCAGAACAATAAATGACTCCTAAAGTTAAACATAGTGCCTATGACACTTCCAGCAATGTAAAAAGTAGCTTTGTCCAGCTGTTGTGATAGATTGATTTCAATAATCTCAAAAATTGATACTTCACTAAATAGAATAATGCAAACATTGGAAATTTGGCATTCAAGAGCAGTAGCTTTCATTAGCTCATTCAACATGCATTTACTGAGTTTTTCCACTGTGTAAAGGCCACAGAGGCACAAGGGGGAATAGAGAACTGTATGCACTGCAGTGTATTGCAGGTTGCCCTAGGCAAGGAGCACAGAAACTACAAAAATTAGAGGACCAGAAATGAACATGACAATTTAATTGCAACACAAGTCAAAAAGAGAAAACAAGGAACATAGTTATACCTCTAATTTACTAAAAATAATTTACTATAAATAATAAAAGGTGTAGAAGTTCGTAGAAGTAAAGACACATTTTGAAGAATTTGATCTTAGGTAAAAAATCATAGGGCGGCAGTTGTGACCATCATTTTTTAAAAAATATTTATTTATTTATTTAGAGAGAGTGAGCACGCACAAGGGGTGGGGGGAGCGACAGAGGGAGAAAATCTTTCAAGCAGACTTCCTGCTGAGGGAGGAGCCCAACCACTCAGGGGCTCGATCCCACAACCCTTCACATCATGGCCTGAGCTGAAACCAAGAGTTGGAAACTTAACCAACTGAGCCACCCAGGCACCCCTGGCCATCATTAAGTAACATCATAACATCAGAACCTGCATCTGACCACACAAAGCTTAAAGTACCATAAAGCTTCTCGAAGCAGAGTTCCTTCAGTCAGAAAAGTCACATCTAGGAAAACTTATTTCTTTCTGGTACGTCTGGTGATCCTTCCAAGTTGGGAAGTAAAACTTGTTCTCTTATTTTACAGTAAAAGAGACACCTTAGAAGATTGTAATTTTGAGAACATCGAATGAGGTATGTGTTTTGTCCATTTGTTTGAAGAACCACTATTTCAGGAAGGAAAGAGTTGAGTTTAGTATGTGTATGTTTCTTGGGTCACTCTTAAAAATTTCTGTTGACAGAGAAGAGCTGCCTAACAAGTTCCATTTTGACAAAATTAGGTGGTAATAGAACAGGGAAAACTGATACATAAGATGTTCATTATGTTGAAACATATGAAATTACCTAAATAGACCATATTTAACCTCAAATATGGCAATTTAAAACTGAATTAAATAGAACTCTTTGTGTTTCATTTTGCTTGAGGCCCCAAAGGCCAGGAATAATGCACTAGATGTCAAATATCCCACAAGTTTCAAAGAAAGGCGTGAGACCTTTTAACCAGGATGTACTGTAAAAGATAGTTAAATTGATTTCTGTCATGCTAGCGATGACCCTCCTCCAACCATAAGAGCATAGAGGTACAGAAGGAATGAGGGACATTTTCTTTAGAGAGACTATGAGTGCACTGTGAATTCTCCCTTCGTTTGTGGGGGTAGATTCCTTTTACAGCTAGTATCAGCTCGTATCAGTGGGAGGAGTCTTAGAGGCAACCCCCTATCCACCCATCTGGGAGGGAGCCCAAGGAAGTCCATTTTGAAAGGAAATCCATTCAAAATAATTCTGGGCTGACCTAGCCCAGCAAGGGCCTCTCTGTGGGTTCTGAGGCTGAGCACGATGCAAGCACCCTGTGGTATTATAGTAGGAGAGGGTAAGAGAGGGAATCTCAAAAACTCCCACAAAGGCAATTAGTGAAAAATTCAGCTTGACACATACGCAAGTCTCATAGAACAGGGACATTATTTCACAAGTTGTTCAATACTGCCTTTTCTCTTCAGCCTCCTCTCACCTGGGTTTCTACCCCAGAGAGGCTATACGCTTGAGTTTGTTGCTTCTGACAAGGCAAAATCACAGTGATTGTGACAGCACAATATGCATCAATAATTGGCTTTCCAAATAATTCTTATAGTTTTCCTTAGACACAGAATAGTGTATCTACCTAGAATATTGAGGGTACACATGCACACACACACAGAGTTTTTAAATTTCAAACAGGATTTTGCCCCTGGCATATATAGGAGCTGTCTTCACATAGCAACAGATGTTACTACAAGACATGAATTGGATAGCCTCACCAAGGGTTTTTTTTTTTTTTTTCACTATCTCTTATTTTTGCTCTTGCTTTCATTTTTTGTGCTCTTTCTCTCTCTTTTTCTCACTGTTGCTCTTTAATTTTTTTTTTTAATTTGTTTTCTGAATCCTTCCTCTAGCAAGTTTAGGTTCCAAGCCATTGGACAAACCTGCCACTGCTCTGTCCAGGACCCCCCTTCACCTTTACTCTGGGAATTCCTATCCTCACACTAAAGGACTGCACCCCTCCCCACTTCATTATCTTCTGAGAGAAGAGTTATCTTTTCAGAAAGCTTTACTTTGGCCAGGCTTATTTAAAACAAATAATACTCAATTGAGATGACCTTTTGGAATGGCCCAAGGTATGGCCCAAGTTATATCTGGTAGATGTAAAATAAAGGTAACATTTACAAGGCTTCTGAATGTATGCAGATTCCATAATGATACAGTTCCACATGATGAACATAAAATGTTTTCATCTGTTGAGGTCTGACAGTGATGCCTCGTATGAGCTCTTCGACCTTCAATCTGATTTATTTATGCACGTGACTGAGTCTGCACATTACGTTGAGTTTCATCTCTCCTGTGATTCTCAGTTGTCAGGACTGTGGTACATCTGAAAATCGTCTGTGCTGAAGTCCACTAAAAATAGACATAGAAGACACACACACACACACACACACACACACACACTCACACTCAACAGCTCAACAAATTGCATGGAAATTCAGGAGAATATGGTTTCATGGCTAGACCCCCAGTTTATTGACGGGAAAAAGGCGGGGACACAAACAACCACCTTTATGGGTGAAGTGGCCTTAACAAGGGAGAGGCTGCTCCTGACACAGCTGCACCGGAGCACCTCTGTACCCTGTCCCCAGCACTCAGCTTTAGAGCCTCTGCTTCAGGGATTATTGCCGGGACTGGCTTCATTTAAGGTTTTTGTAAGTTTTGGGAAGATGAAGTGCCCAGTAAAATCTTCAAGTTCACAGATGACACTAAGCTTCTCTGGGTAATTAAATGTCAAGCTGATAAGGATAAACTGCAGAAAAATCTTTCCTGCTTGTGTGTGAGGTCAGGACATGAAAATGAACATCACCAGGCATGTGTGAATGTTGTAGGATAAGAAAAAATAATATAAATCATATTATAGGATGACCTTTGAACATGAGTGACGACACGGGATAAAGATTCCAAGGTTGTTATCTTCTCTTTCTGGAAACTTCCACTTGAAGTCTGTGGTGACAAAAATAGTTACTCTAATTCTATGAATTGTTAGAGGACACAGAAACATCAGTAGCAATTCAAACATTTTCATATATGTTCTTCTGTTTAATCCTGTGTGATAACTTTTAATACATTTTGCAAGTGAGGAAATGGGGGCTCAGTGGCATTAAGGCTTCTAGAATTAGTTCTGGATGCTGTTTCTAAAGAAAATGGAAGTGAAAAATGTTCAGAAATGGACATTTCAAGTAAGAATTGGGAATCTGAAGAAGGAGGAGAAAAAGATTTCTGTAGGAAGATATATTTTAAAAAGAAGGACTCTTTCATCTGGAAAAATTACTTGAATACTGGAGGTAATATGGCTCTTGAGCGAAGTTCTAGAATTCCGGATTTCATTAAAAAATTGTATGATGCTTAAAGTGGTATGTTAGCTTCTTGGGCTGCCATAACTAATCACATAAATTGGGGGACTTAGACAAAGCTTGTTGCCTCACAGTTCTGGAGATTAGAAGCCCAAGATCAAGGTGTCCACAGGATCAATTCCTTCCAAGGGTTGTGAGAAAGAATTTCTTCTGGTCCTCTTCTTCATATGTTTCTTCACATTTTTCCCCTCTACGTATGTCTGTCTTTGTGTCCAAATTCATTCCTTCCTTCCTTCCTTCCTTCCTTCCTTCCTTCCTTCCTTCCTTCCTTTCTTTTTTTTCTTTTCTTTTTCTTTCCTTTTTCCTTTTTTTTTCTTTTCTTTCTCTTTCTCTTTCTCCTTTTCTCTCTTTTCTTTTCTTTTTTTTTCTTTTCTTTCATGAGGGCACCAGTCATATTGGATTAGGGCCTAATACCTCATCTTATTTATGTCACAATGAACCCATTTCCAAATAAGGTCATATTTTGAGATACTGGGAGTTAGGGTTCAATATACAGATTTTGGGGGAAAACAATTCAACCCTTAATAAATGACAAGCTCTATACAATGGATGATATATTTATGAAGATTATTACTCTGAATAGGAACAAGATCTAAAGACTTTATATGTCAATGGAAAGCAAAGCATCAAGAGAGAGAGCATTAAGCCACTAAGGAGAATGCGGGTGGCAGTGGGGAAGTATGTGACAGAATCTTAGCATTTTAACACTGGAAAGTTACAGAAAACCATAGGGATCTCTGTTTTTACACAGTTGAGCAATATTTACAAGGAAGATTCTGCTCTTCTTATACAACAACAACATAACCAATTGATTTCCCCTAATACAGCCTTACTGTTGGTATTTATTTATGCCAGTTTTTTAAATCCAAAAGAGATTAAATCCCAAATATTTAAAAATGTGGTTTACCACGCAACCCAAATAATCTCAATTCTTTGAATGTATAATGGAAACTCCAAGCTTAGTTTTCTTTTTCAGATAAAAGTCAAAACAAAAACATCTTAGACACATTTATACTGGGTACTTTAATACTGATATCAGTTTCTAAGATAAAACTCAACCATATTTCCCCATAAATTTAAAGAAGCACTTCAATTAAAGGTTATTTTATTCAGGGTACATTCAACCTCATGTCTCAATGTCCCCTGTTACAGAGGGCTAAGGCATCTTAAAGTATGTAATGTAGCAAGGAAATTACAATTATTCTTTACCGTATGGAAGTAAGACATGAAATGATAAAGAAAGGTAAAAATAAATGTCATTTATTTGTTACTGCATCCATCCTCTCGAGGCAGATCATTTAGTTAAAAATGACCTTCCACTCAGTCTTTATGATAATGACACCTTGTGCCTGGCCTGCATTATGGCTGTTTTATTAAGATTATTGTCCATTAATCTCTGGATTTTAAAATGTCTCTATGGTTATTTTCAGTTTATATTGATCCTCTGAGTTCATTAGCTGAATAGATTCATTCTCAGCTGTTGAGACTCTTGTCTGGTTCCTGAAGTGCCTAGTGGCGGGGGTTGATTGACAGCTTTGGCGATGCCAATATAAACAGCAGGCAAACCTCACAGCACCCCGGAATTGGTGATATTTAAATGCAGTTCTTGAACCCAATTTTTAAATAGAAATACCATAGGCTTCTTATTAAGGACTGAGCTAGATTAACTTTTTCTATGTGGAACAGGGAGAACATTGAAATTGTGGACAACAGTTTGGAATGCTTTCTGGAAAAGTAGTTCATGACTAGACCAGACACTGAATAGGATCTGTATTTGGCCTAGAATATCTGAGATCCAGGTGTGTGAGACAGAGAGGATTGCAGTGGGCAAGGAACAGTGGTGAAAGACATCAAGAGTCAGGGGGAAGGGAGTCTGCCGCTAACATAAGATGAGAGATATCCCTTTGGACATTTAAAGGAAGAAACTCTTTGAGTTCTTTTAAGAGACATCAAGAAACATTTTTTTTTTAATATGAGTGAATTTTATTTCGTAAAGGTGGAGTATAGAAAGAATAAAGCAATATCCTTTACTGTCAAAATATAGTGTGGCCAATGTACACACTATCCAAACACAAATAGTTAACATTTTGATCATTGTCTTCCCAGGCTTTGTGTGTGTTCATATGTATTTGCGATTTTGTGTTTCCAATGCTCTAATAAAACCGTTTAAATTTATTTTATTATATTTTAATTCCAGTGTAGTTAACATACAGTATTATCCATTTAATTTTTTGAAATCTTGGTTCTCCATGAGATACCAAATATCTTTTTATGTTAACATTATATATATAGCCATCCAAAACTTTTAAATGTTGATACTTCCTGAGATTCTGTTTTGACTCCTCTTTTCTTTCTGTAATCTCCCCAGTCTTTTTTAATTCTCCCATCCGAACAGCAAACACCTACTTTCGAAGTTACAAATCTATACCTTATGTTTCAGACTTACATATACAAATATTAACCACTTAGATGCTCATTAATTAGTGGATTAATTTATTGATAAAGAGTTAATTAATTTGTGGAGATCTTAGTATGTGTTGGGTGGTGTTCTGAGTACCAAGAGTGGAATTTAAAGGAAGATGGTGAGAACTGAAGCAGAAGTCGGAAAGGCACGAAAACTCTACATTTTGAAGGTTCTTAAGTGTAAACGTAGGCCTTTGGGCATTTATTTCCAGTCTATATTCTGTACCTCTATTAAATAGTCTCATAACATTCTGCTTCTAGTGCTCATCAGAGTTGTAGTTAATGAGCTATTGAAGTAATTATTTTGTTTAGCATCTGTATTAGTTTTCCTTTGCAGCTGTGACAAATTACTACATGCTTAGTGGCTTTTAAAATAACTGAGGATTATTATTTTATAGTTCTGTAGGCCAGAAATCTGGCATGAGTCTCACTGAGTAAGATCAAGGTGTTGGCAGGGTGCATTCCTCCTGTAAATTCTAGGGGAGAATACATTTTCTAGCCTCTTCCAGTTCTAGAGCCGCCTGCTTTCCTTAGCGCATGCCTTCTTTCCTCAGTCTTCAAAACCACATTGGGCAAGTCCTTCTCACACTGCCATCTCTCTGGTTATCTTTTCCACATTTAAGGAGGCTTTATGCTGGGTCCACGAGGATGATTTGGGATAATCTTATTTTAAGGTCAGCTGATTAGCAACCTTAATTCAATCTTCTACCCTAATTGTCTTTCATCATGTGACTAACACATTTACAGATTTGAGAGAGCAGGATGTGGGCATCGTTGAGGGCCATTATTTCGCTCACCACAGTGTTTATCTCCATCCCCCAACTTAAAAATTTCATGTAACAAACTCTGTATCTACTCTTCTCTTCTTTTTTAATTGCAAAAGCTTGGTTTTACTCTGTGTGGCAATTGCTCAGCTAATAAATTTCAATATCCTTGACCTCCACAGTAGTACAGAAGCATATTGTCGCACTGTTCTGGCAAGTCTACTGAGTAATTCTTGCAGAGATTTTACTATCCTGATAAGAAGTATCACCCCTTTATCCTTGTAGCCCTGTCTTAGAGTCTAAAGAATCGTCATCTTTTGGCCAAGAATGATAGGAATGAATACACCAAGGCTTCTGCGTTAAGGACAAGAAGTAAAAACATGGAAAGAGCCTTGGTCACCGATGACATTGTTTGGCTGATCTGTTGTATCAGTCCAAGGCTTGTGTCTCCTGGACTACTTGTACTTGAGAAGAAATATGCATTACATGCTTACATTGCTATAGTAGGCTTTTTAATTACTTGCAGCCATATGAAATCTTGCCTCATAGCCTCCATGAGAGCAGGCACATTTTGTACCTTGTTTACCCCTGTATTTCCAAAGCCCAGGGCAGAGCAAAACATCTGTTAGGAATCCTAGTTAATAAATAAATTAACCGAGGTTAAATTTCTCTTGAGATTTTGACTATTGATCTGTATTTAAAGAGTAATTAGACATTAACTAGGTTAAGAAGGAAGGGTGAGAGCTCATCAAAAACAAAGAGTATTTGTCAATGTCATAAGGTGGGTTTGACCTTGTACTTTGGGAAGTAATAGAAAGTAGTGACTATAACATAATGGGGAAGAAATATAGGGGGCTAGTAGATCACATAAGACCACCATAGGCCATGTTAAGAATTTCTGTTTTTTTTTAATTCTAAGCATATTGATACGAGACAGATTTTAGGTGAGATTCTCATATTTGTATTTTTGTAATATTTTATTTCCAGTGTAGCTAACATACAGTGCTATATATTTTCAGATGTACAATATAGTGATCTAACATTTCCGTACTTTACTCAGTGCTCAACAAGGCAGGTGCAGTTCCATTCCCCTTCGCCAATTTCACCCAGCCCCCATCCACCTTTCCTCTGGTAACCATCCGTTTGTTCTCTATAGTTAAGGGTCTGATTTTTTATTTGTCTCTCTTTATTTTTTTTTTTTTTTCGTTCACTTGTTTTGTTTCTTAAATTCCACATACAAGTGAAATCTTATGGTATTTGTCTTTCTCTGACTGGCTTATTTCACTTAGCATTATACTCTGTAGATCCATCTGTGTTGTTCCAAAGGGCAAGGTATCCTTTTTTATGGCTGAATAATATTCCAGTGTGTGTGTGTGTGTGTGTGTGTGTGTGTGTGTGTGTGTGTGTGTTCTTTATTCATCTATCAATGGGCATTTGGACTGCTTCCATAATTTGGCTATTGTAGATAATGCTGCTATAAACATAGAGTTGCATATATCTTTCCAAATTAGTGTTTTTGTATTCTTGTATACTGGTAAATACCCAGTAGTGTGGTTAGTGGATCATAGGGTAGTTCTATTTTTAATTTTTTGAGGAATCTCCATACTGTCTTCCACAGTGGCTGCACCAGTTTGCATTCTCATCAACAGTGTCAGAGGGTTCCTTTTTCTCCACATCCTTGCCAATGCTTGTTGTTTCTTGTATTTTTGATTTTAGCCATTCTGACAGATGTGAGGTGATATGTCATTATAGTTTTGATTTGTATTTACCTGATGGTGAGTGATGTTGAGCATCTTTTCATGTCTTCTTTGGAGAGATGTCTGTTCATGTCTCTGAGCATTTTTAATTGGATTGCTTTTTAATGTTGAGTTGTATAAGTTCTTTGTATATTTTGGATAATAACACTTTATCAGTGATGTGATTTGCAAATATTTTTCCCATTCAGTACTTGTTTTTTAGTTCTGTTGGTTGTTTCCTTCGCTGTGCAGAAGCTTTTTATTTTGAGGTAATCCCAGTACTTTATTTTTGCTTTTGTTTCCTTTGCCTCAGGAGATCTATCTAGAAGGATGTTGTTATGGCCAATGTCAGAGAAATTACTGCCTGTGGTCTTGTCTAGGATTTTTATGGTTTCAGGTCTCACATTTAGGTCCTTAATCCATTTAGGGTTTATTTTTGTGTGTGGTGTAAGAAATGATTTAATTTTTCTTGTCCATGTCCAGTTTTCCCAATACCATTGGTTGAAGAGACTGTCTTTTTCTTAGTGCATATTCTTGCCTCTTTTGTTGATGATTAATTGACCGTGTAATTATGGGTTTATTTATGGGCTTTGTATTGTGTTCTGTTGGTTTTGTTTTTGTGCCACCATAGCATTTTGATTACTACAACTTTGTAATATAACTTGAAATCTGGAGTTGTGCTATCTCCAGTTTTGTTTTTCTTTTTCGAGATTGCTTTGGCTGTTCAGGGTCTTCTACAGTTCCATACAAATTTTAGGATTCTTTGTTCTAGTTCTGTGAAAAATGCTGTTGCTATTTTGATAGGGATTGGATTGAAACTTTAGATTGCTTTGGGTGGTATAGACATTTTAACAGTATTTGTTCTTTTTTTTTTTTTTTACAATATTTTTTATTCCAATCCATGAGCGTGGAATGTCTTTCTATTTCCTTGTGTTGTGTGTTGTCTTCAATTTCTTTCATCAAAGTTTTATAGTTTTCAGAGTACAGGTCTTTCACTTTTTTGGTTAAGTTTACCTAGGTATTTTATTATTTTTGGTGCAATTATAAATGGGATTATTTTCTTAATTTCTGCGGCTTCATTATTAGCAGATAGAAATGCAACAAATATGTGCACATTGATTTTGTATCCTGTGACTTTATTGAATTCATTTATCAGTCCTAGTATTTATTTTGGTGGAGTCTATAGGGTTTTCTGTATATAGTATCATGTCATCTGCAAAGAGTGAAAGTTTTACTCTTTCCTTACCAATTTGGATGCCTTTTATTTCTTTTTCTCATCCAATTGCTTAGGGTAGGACTTCCATACTGTGTTGAATCAAAGTAGTGAGAGCAGACATCTTGTCTTGTTCCTGATCTTAGGGGAAAAGCTCTGATTTTCTGCACTGAGTATGATGTTAGGTGTGGGTTTTTCATATAAGGCCTCTATTATGTTGAGGTGTATTCCTTCTAAACCTATTTTGTTGTGGATGTTTATCATGAATATATGTTGTATTTTGTCAAATGTTTTTTCTGCATCTTTTGAAGCCCTATAGTTCTTATCCTTTCTCTTATTGATGTGATATACCATGTTGATTGCTTTGTGAATATTGGACTACTCTTGAATCCAGGAATAAGTCTCACTTGATTGTGGTGAGACTATTTTTTTAATGTATTATTGGATTTGGTTAGCTAATATCTCTTGAGGATTTTGTATCTATATTCATCAGAGATATTGGTTTGCAGTTCTTTTTTTATCTGGTTTTGGTATCAGGGTAGTACTGGCCTCATAGAATGAATTTGGGAGTTTTCCTTCCTCTTCTGTTTTTTTTTGGAAAAAATTTTGAAAAGAATAGGTATTAACTTTTCTTTAAATATTTGGTAGAATTCACTTGTGAAGTCATCTGGCCTGGACTTTGTTTTTTGGGAGTGTTTTGATTATTGATGCAATTCCATTGCTGGTAATCAGTCTGTTCAAATTTTCAATTTCTTCCTGATACTTTTGGAAGGTTCTATGTTTCTAGGAATTTCTCCAGTTCTTCTAGGTTGTTCTGTTTATTGACATCATATTTGTATTTTTGAAGGTTCTTTTAGGCTGCTATGTGAAGAAAGGCAGGTGAATGCTTTGAGAAAGATCAAGAGGGTATGGAAATTGTCTAGGTGAGAGATGATGAAAACCCGATGTGATCTGGTGATCTGGAAATGGAGAGAAGTGCATGGATTGGAGAGACATTAGGAAGTTAGGTTGGTAGGAATTAGCCCTTGACTGGATATGAGGATAGGAGATGGAAAGGTGTGGATTAATTCAGGCTCTGATAGTGTATGTGGAAGGATTACAAGTTGTTCCTGCAACAGCAACATCCTGGCATTAGTATGTTGAAGATCTTAGAATTTTTTATTGCGTGTTTGCCATGTACCATGTTAGTAAGCACAGGACCAGGGCATAAATCTACATTAGAATACTTCAGAGCCTAGGATGAATTACAAGTGGGGATGAGTGGCTGGAGATAATGCAGAACTTGATTTAGAGCCAGGGCTGCGAAATGCTTTATAATCTACCTTAAGGAATTTTTTTGTTTTTGTTTTTTTCTTGACACATACTTATCAAGGGCACTGTTCTGGAGCTATGGACATGACAATAAATGCCCTGATCTTCATGAGCCCAGAACCTAGTACAGAGCTTTCTCATTTGATACCTGAGTGCGTCACAGGTAAGCTGAGCTAGAGACCCCTCGGCAATCAGGGCAGCCAGGCAAGCTCCTCCCCTCACATCAGTGCAGCATGCATAGGCATGATTTTCTCTGTGTGCTGTATAACATTTCAGGGTTCACTAGGCTTGGAGACAAGTTAGACAAAATAAGGACAGTAAGAATGAAATGATAGTAACAATATAATACAGTGCAGTAAGAGAATATTAATATTTAAGAAAATCTTCTGGGAGATGGTTTGGGTGACACTTTAAAAGCAAGCATTCTCCAGGAAGCTGGAAGAACGGGTACCTATCCCTCTGGAAGCTTCAAGCCTGAAAATTCCGTTAGACTTCCAACTATAAAATACCTCACTTGTTTCAACAGTAACTGCCTACTTTTTCAGGTGAAATGACATGAAGCATCTTCCATCATATTTCATCAGCTGATGAATTTTGAAAATGTACTAGCTACAGAATGGATGGCAATGTAATAATATGTCTCTACTCTTTCCCCCTCTGGGTGAGAAATGGGCATGGGGGGCTTCTCGTTAAGTTGAACTTAGGTGTTTCCTCAAGTGATATCATACTCTTTTATGATTTACTTCCTTCAGCTTCTGAAAGTTTAAGTTATAGCTGAGAAGCTTCCAGTGCTTTCTCATGAAAGAATCATCCTTTGATATCTCCTAAAACTGTTGGCCTGTTATAATCGTTATTTCTCTCCACAGATTTGCTGTACATATCAAATAACATTGTGTTTTTAATGTTTTTGGTACAGAAGCACTTCATTACATCTGGATGATTCTATTGTGTTGCCACTCTTTCTTTTTTTGCTCAGGGAAGCATTTGGAAGGTCACAAAATGACCATTGGTTAAATCCACTTTCAGCATGATCATCCTGTGAAACGTTCAGTAGGTTCCACAGGGTTTTAGATTGTAATTTGAAGTTTAATTCAAACAGATAAGGGAAACTCTTGGAGTGATTGCAACAGTTGAACTTGAAATTGGGCCTAGAAACTCCTTTGGTTTACTGCATTTCTAAGTGAAAATAAACATGAAGCTATTTACAGCATAATTCATGGCATGTCATTAATATATCACATTATGATGGGAGTGACATCCAGATATGTTGAGCTGTTTGCAAACCCCTCTTCTGCAGTGTCAGCAGTTGGAAACAATGGCAAACCTTATTACTACCTTTTCCAGTGCCACAGATATATTATTAATCCTCTGAGACTTTAATAATGAGGATTCAGCTTGGGCCTCAAAGCCCAGGTCTGAGCTCTTCCTGTCCTTCCTCAGGGTGCTTAAATCACAAATGGAGCTTTTCTAGACTTTTAGCATTTAGTGCAAAAAAACCTTCTTCCATTTCACAAATGTACGATGTAGGCTTTTATACACAATCACTACGATAGAGCTTCTAACCACATCAGTCCACTGTTATAATCAAGCTTTTTGTGATAAGAGTATTTTAAACCATCTTGACAAATGCTTATAATTATAATAGTTATCATATGGAGCACTCAGTATCCTCAAAGGGATTTAAGTATACGATAGAATCTTCCTTTTTAAAAGAGTTTATCAGCCAGCAGATTTCCATTCTTATGTACGGAAAGTGCATTTTAGATACATAAAACCACAATAAATGAGCTCTTAACTATGTCAACTGTTGTAGTAATCAAGCCCCTTTCTTTCCAGAGTATTTAAACTATCTCATTAAGTATACTTTTAGAGGATATAATGACATTCCTCCACATAATCAAGGAGAATGTCTTGCATTTATACCCTTTCTTATTAGACTCCAGACTTTTAGAAGTTTGGTCACTAGGATAATTAGGCCGCTAGTGCTTCTCAACCCCCTTTACCTACCTGTCAATTCTAATGGCTAGAGAAAGATAATTTGCCAAATTGAGAAAGTTGCTGTGAGGCTGGAGGGAAGTGTAGGACAAAGTAAGCAAATTTATAACCTGTCACCCTTAAAGGCTCTGAGGAGTAATTTATGAGCTCTTGCAGCCAGCGTTGGTTGCATGGCCCAGAGACATGGGCATTTCTTATATAAGTCCTAACACATTCATCTTGATTTAAAAATATGGGAAACTTTGACCAGAATATTCTACTAAGGCTCTCAGGCAGTTTTAGAGTAAGACAAGGCATGCAGTGTGCAGACGCCGGTCAGCTCCTGGTCTGGGCATATTTCGAGGGAAGTTCCAGATGTGGGTACAGCTGGTCTCCCACATGAATTTCAGAGGTTGGGGGTCCAAGACTGTTTTTCATATCTTCTGAATCTTTCAGTGACATTTGCTACAGCGGACAATAAATGTGAGACGGGATGCAAAAGAATGAGATATGTGTGTTTTGTGGACTCTGACTCGTTATTTTATTGCTTTGTTTTGATTTTTTAAGTCAACATTTTACTTCAGCCTCTACTATGGATTACGTTCATACTTACAGATCCATAGTAGGGGATGGGATAAATTACTGATTTAAAAAGTCAAAATAAAGCCATGAAGTAATGATTATATACACACATACATTGTATGTATATATCTGTATATTGTATGTTTACATATATTACACATATGTATAAGTTTATCCATATGTATATATACATACACACGTTACTGAAGGAATGGTTATCCAGTTTTAAATAATAAAAAAAACTAGTTTTAAATTGCTTGTTCATCTTAATTTTCAAAAAAAAAGGATTATAAATAGAGAAAGATGAGTTTAAGTATTTTTTATAGTCCTCTTTTCATCCTGAGTCTCTCACACCCAAAAATCAATGTGAAACTACTAAGCTCATGATGTTGTGGCTCTGGTACAATTTAAGTTCTGTGAAGACAGCTGCCCCCTCAGATTGACTCCGTTACCTTCTTTGTGTGTGCCTTTCAGGGAGTGTGCTTATTTACTGCAAATAGCATTGGCACCACCATAAATCCATAGGACTATTTTGCTTTTCACAATCTTGGAAAATGGCAAAATCAAAGCCAAATGAATTGGGTGGTACGGAGATGCTGATGGTGTTTGTAAAGGGTACAGACATATTTTCTTGTTCTGCGTAATGTGTGGACAGTTATCTGGTGTCAGGGCCTCTGGAAGACTGATGTCTCTTCATTGAGAGCAGTTTTACTCGCAGGGGAACGATCAGATTGAGAAAATCAAAAGCTTCATGTAAGTGAAAGCAGCTTCTTTCGAATTTGAAGGGTGTGATGTCCTTGAGGACTTGGTTAGCTTTTATTCTCCTCCTTTAGTATATGGAATAGTCCATGTGGCTTTATTTTTACATAAACCCATTAAAAAATTCCAGTGTATGCTTTAATATCTTTTTGTTGTTATTATGAGTCTCTGGGTGGAACACATTGTAGTCTTTTTCATTTGATTACTCTGGGCGCCTCAGCAGATAACTTTCTTAAAACTTAGAAGAAGCCTGCTTTTTATGGTATCTAAAGGGGTAGATACTGGGGAGATGAGTCTTCAAATCCTCACCACATCTCAATTTGACATCACTGACTAGTCTTTACCACTCTCTGCGTTGCCACCCCTTATAAGCACAGTCCACTCTCCGTGGACACATTTTCTCAGTATCCCTTTCATTTGTTTCTTGGCCCCAAGACTCTGCTATGCCTGTGTACTTTCATTAGGTTCATTTCATAGAATTAAATTTCTCCTTGTACTACTCACACTCCCAGCTGTCAGGGCTTCCCTGGAACTGAGGGCCAAGTGTCCTGTGACCATGCTGTTTGGAGGGAAATAGACAAAATGATGTGGAGAAATTGTGCGCCTCTGTGCTATTTGGCGTCAGAAGTCCGCTGTGATTGGAACTGAAAAGTGTGTCAGCATTCACCCTCATTCTGCTGCTCTGCATAATGCTTCTGACAAGCAATGCTTCATCACAGACGCAGATTTGAGAAGGACTTGTGCAGTCCACTGTACGTCCATAAATCAAAGAACAGGGCTGCCCAGGTCCTCCTACTTCGGAATAAATGGAATTGAAAATGAAATGCCTAGTAATGAACACTTAGCTGGAAAGGTTAGCAACTGGGACAGGGAGTGGGAGATGAGAGGAGGAGGGCCGGGTGATTTATTAAATTGACAAAATCCCTAATTTTGCAATTTAACACCATTTCCCTTTGTTCTGCTCTCAGTAGAGATGGAGAACAGCTGGTTAGTACCACCTGTGTAAGAATCCATCACATTCTTGAATCCCATTAATAAATTTCCCCACAATTTTTTCAGCCTTAGAAAAAGACCAATTTCTTCCATCTTTCCAAAGTGGTAAATCAAGCCACCAGTTCAGGAATTCAAAATGTTTTCCGAGAGTTGTTTCTTAGGCTAGAGCCCAGAACAGAAACTTTCTCAGCTAAATGGGGGGGGAGGTGGTGGATTTCACCATCTGGATTTAAGTGGGAGAGACAAAGACAGGAATTCCAGCTGTGTTGTTAGGCCTTGTGAGAAGCTAAGGAAACACAATCTGTTGGGCCTCAGTAGAAGAACAGGAATCCTAGTCTACTCAGGCTTTTTCTGGGGGTGGTTACTGAAAGGCCGTTAAGATCCAGAGCCACTCTGGGTGGATTACAGTGTTGCCTTCTAGCAGCTGAGTTTGGGGATCCTTTACGTTTCTGTGTTATTAATACGATACAGCTATTAACATGACTTGGCTACCCTCATCTATTTCTGCTTCAATGACTCACTGAACAGCCGGGGTTTTTTGGTGCTAGTAAAATTTCGAAAATGAGTGCGATTGACTAATAAAATTTTGTAGACCATTGGTCATATTATATGTTACCTATCCTTTAATCAGATGTTCCTCCTGGCTCCGGTTATTAATGGGAATCACATGGCACTGATCATCTCCATCAATCACTGGGGCTTCCTAGGGCTCCCTTAGCAGAGAGGGACTGATAGCTAGTTAGTCAGGAACTTTGTTAAGCCAATCTAGTCGAGTTGGCATTGAAGGTTCAGAGTAGGGAGAGAACAACTTTTCTGGGTTGCCTTTCCATCTAAACATATCCTTATGCTTACAAATGCTTTTCCCTGTGTCAGTGGTCAAATCACAACTAAACAAATATCACATGCTAGGAATTGGGATCCTCAGTTACTCATCTCTTACTACATGAATTCCACTTAGCATTAGAGGTTGTTTTTTTTTGTTTTGTTTTGTTTTGTTTTTTTCCGCCCCACTTTAAGTTTCTCCATTTCTTACGTGGCAGTTGATCTATTTCAGTTTTTTCTGTCTTCTGGGTTAAATTTCAGAAATTTGCGTTTTCCTAAAAAAATCCATTTCACTTGAATTTTAAGTTCTTTTGGGTAGAGTTTTGCAAAGTTTTCTCTCATGCTCATTAATTTTCCCACTCATCTTGTATTTAACAATTCCTTTAATTTTTAATGTTACTCTATCTTCATTTCTGTTTTCCTGAAGTTGATTTTGCTACTTTTTAAGTTACTGAATAGAACTAAACCATGCTTTTAAAAAAAGTAAAAAAAAAAAGTAAAAACAATTTAATTGTGGTAAAATATACATATGAAACTTATAATCTTAATCATATTTAAGTATATAGTTTATATGTTTGAATTATTGAGCAACCAATTTCCAGAACTCTTTTTATCATACAAAACTGAAACTATATCACCCATTAAACAACTCTCCATTCTCACCTCCCTCCAGCCCATGGCAACCACCATTTTATAGTCTGACTCTACAAATTTAACTGTTCTAGATACTTCATATAAAGTGGAATCATACGATATTTGTCTTTTTGTGAATGGCTTATTTTACTAATTATTACATCCTCAAAGTTCATTCTTGTGGTAGCATGTGCCAGAATTTCTTCACTTTCCAAGGATGAATAATATTCTTTTGTATGTTTATGCCACATTTTGTTTATTCATCT
Organism: Ursus americanus; assembly: GCF_024610735.1. Classification (NCBI taxonomy): domain Eukaryota; kingdom Metazoa; phylum Chordata; class Mammalia; order Carnivora; family Ursidae; genus Ursus; species Ursus americanus. The sequence goes on from NC_142146.1 coordinate 40,045,526, forward strand.
TTTGAGAGACATTTGAGTTGCTTCTACCTTTTGTCTAATGTGAAAAATGTTGCAGCAAATATGGTTGTACCAAAACCTCTTTGAGACTCTGCTTTTAATATTTTCAGTTAGATACCCAGAAGGGGAATTGCTGAATCATACTGCAATTCCATTTTTAGTTTTTTGGGGAGTCACAGCACTTTTTCCTATAGTGACCACACCACTTTATGTTTCTACAGCCAGTGCATAAGGGTTCCAGTTTCTCCAGTAACAAATTCATAATTATTACATTGATTTTACTTTAAAAAAATATATATGTGCCTTCTTTCTAATATACCAGAAGGATAGTGCTGAAGAGCTAGTGCCATTTAATTTGGGCCTTGAAGGACAGCTGAGATTTCACCGGGGGTGGGGTGGGGTGGAGGGCCTCAGCCCTTCTGCCAGTGCAGCAGACCTGCACTGTCTTTCTCCTACTGGATTTGGATCATGGGCCACTTTCTGATGTGACTGCCATGATGGTTATGCTTCATATGAGTCTCGTTTAAGCCTGGCATCAGACTATAACAAATTGTCCTCTTTGGATTCAGTGAATCTTCCAACTTTGAAAAAAATCTGACTAAAATTATATTTCTCTCTCTAGAAAAATGCACATATATATTCAGTATTTACTGCAAATGTGGAGGTTTTAATGTCTCCTGAATATCCCATCGATGCCCCCTCCGAACTCCTTGAGTTATGAGCACATGCTCCAAGATCTGACTCAGTTCTTTCATTTTGATGTGCAGAAATGAAAGAAGCTATTTAAGCTTCCTTATTTCTCCTGCCTTCATCACACTGCTCTGTGTCACTTCTTATCTTTACACTCATCTTGATCTTTCCCATTCGCTGCCTCTTCTCCTCTTCACTGGTCATTGTTTACAAATTGTAGAATGCCCCCCTTTAATTTATTCTTAAGTTGCTAGCATATGGTGTTCATTCTCTCTATTATGTAATAATCCTCAAGACATCTCCAGAAGTAGGTAGGGGATCTCGTATCATCAATTAATTCCAGTAGAGTAGGCACAACTGCCTCATAGTGATTGTCAATAAACTTTTAGCTATAAAATAGGCAGCCTCAAATACTATTAGGTCTTTTTGTTTTATCTTAAAAATGTCTTCCCTTTTTCCCTTGCTCCAGGCCCTCAGGGTGCTTTCTGGTTTTTGAAGATGTCACATTGGAATAGAATTGAGATTTTAACATCTGGGACATGACATCCTGAATAAAATAGGCCCACTTTTTGTGACCTAGTTCTGAATAAACTATACTGTCATTGTGGTGTTTAATTCATTAAAAAGAACATATTTTTCTAAAAAAAAAAAGTAGTACTTACATTAAAAAAATGAGGAGCAATAGTTGTAAACAGTAACGTCCATGAATTTTCAGCATATTTTTTTTAATAAGAGAAAGCACCTTTAAAGTATCTCCAGTGTATAGGTATATTTGATTGTGAGTTGACAGGTCAAAATAAAAAATTAAAAGAAAAAACAACAACAACAGTGAAGAGAGACTTTCTAAAGCAGTGTGATGTAGGACATGTTTAAAATGCATTTGTATTCCAGTTTTTACTCAGTCTTATTGTGACCCTTAAAATCTACATTTGTTTCTAATTTACTGTATTGTCATCTGTCAAAATGCATTTTGTCAGCACCTTTTCAATGAAGGTTTAAACTCACTCACTTTAAAGGAGAAGATAAGTGCAAAGTACTCTGTGTTTAAGATTAATTTTCTGTTAACTTTTCAAAATGTTGCTTAAAGATCTTTTGATGTTTGGGAAGCCTCAGGAGAATTTTTTGTGAGATTTTACAATCTTTTACATAGAACATAAAGTTGTGTTTTGTGATGAGAAATAAAAACTTGAAAGATTCAGATGATTCTAAAACTTAGGAATTTTAATAAGATCTTACATTGGGCCAAATATATTTTCTCATTTTATTTATTATTTTCATTACTCTTTCTTCTTGATGGTTAATTATTCAGCAGACAGATGAGGATAAGCTTATGCTTTGGTACCAGGCAAACATAGATTCTCAGTGTCTTAATACCTAAAGCTTATTTCTTCTCTTGTAAAGACATCTGTAGGTCAAGTAAGTCTCCACAACACTGTCTTTTAGGTGGTGCCTCAACAGTGTAGTCTCCTTTGACCTGTGGCTCAGCCATCTCAACTTTTGATCACTAGGCTTCCTATGAATGAGAAGGGAACTCAAGCCTGCTCTTTATGCTTGGCCAACCCCTTCTCACAGCACATGGAGCAGAGCAAGTCATGTGGCCCTGCCTGAATTCAGGAAGAAGATGAAATGTGGGGAGCACATGGAATATTTGGTTTGCAATATTATCTCTGCTGCAAAAGTGAATTCCAAATTTGAGTTTTAAAACTAGAAGGGACTTGGGAAAATAGCTTCCTTATTTTATCAGTAATGAAGCTGAAGTTACAATGGTTAAACCACTAGCTCACATTGCTACTTGTCTTTTTTTTTTTAAGATTTTATTTATTTATTTGTCAGAGAGAGAACACGAATGGGGGAGTGACAGGCAGAAGGAGAAGCAGGCTCCCCACTGAGCCAGGAGACTGCTGTAACAATTTCTACACATAATGGCTTAAAATCATGCAAATTTATTATTTTACATTTCTAGAGGTAAGAAGTTTTGAAACAGTTTCTGTGGACCAAAGTCGAGATGGTGGCAGGGCTTCTTCCCTTCTGGAGGCTTGAGGGGAGAATCCATTTCCTTATCTTTTCTAGCTTCTGGAGATAGCCAGCATTTCTAGGCTAGTGGCCCCATCCTTCATATTCAAAGTCAGCAGGGTAACAGCTTTTAGTACCTCTCTCTAACTCTTAGCATCCTGTCTCCCTCTTAAAAGGACCTTTATGATTACATTGGGTTGCCTGGATAATCCATCTCAATGTCCTTAAGTCAATCACATCTGCAAAGTTCTTTTTGCTAGGGAAGGTAACAGAATCACAGTTTCTAAGGATTAAGGTATAGATATCTTTGAGATACCATTTTTCAACCTATCACACTGCAGTATTTCTCTTGATATGCATATTTCAACAACAGATTTTAGGTTATTCTAGTATTTTTGGAGGAGGATACATTTTTATTTTTAGACATTGAAACTCTAAAGAATATTACAAAAATAATAACAAATCCATAGTTTTAGTAAGAAGAGATGGATTTGGCACACACCCCTTCACCATAAAACAGAAAGGGACTCTGATTTGTGTCTCAAAATGGAAAAAAGAAAAAGAAAAAAGGCAGACAGACAGACAGATAGATCAAGGCCTTACCCTAACAACATACAAAGATTTTGCTTGAAAAAAAAAAGTGGCAATGTAAATTCAAATTGCCTTAGGGTTAAATGTGACACTGTGCAGGATAAAGTAATTTATCCTCATTCTGTCTTTTAACAACATGAGATGGAATTCTCCTCCAGCCACATCTATGAAAAATGAATTGTTTGACTTTACAAATGGTGTGCCATCTGAGCAGGAGAAAAAGAGAACTTCTAGTGGCAATGCAGTGGTGTGGCCCATCCATTCTCTAAGAGATTTAAGAGAAGAGAAGTGGGTGTCCTGAGAGTTTCATTGAGAAATGGAGACAATGGATGGCCTCTCATGAAAAATGTCAGTATACATCTGGTGGACCTTTATTTTTAATCCTACATGGTACTATCTTGCCTCCCAGCTTTATGGACCCATTTAATGCATGCCCAAACTTTTTTTGATTCCATGTTCCATTGCTTGACTGTCTACTCTCCACAGTGACTACCACTTGTGCTTAGCCAGCCTCACCTCTCACCTGGACCTCTGACTAACTGGGTTCTTCCTGCCCTTCGCTTCCTCTGGTCTAATCTTCACACATCAGCCAACACTTGCCTTAAGACATAAATTGGAGTACATCACTCTGCTCAGAACCCTAATGGCTTTCTGCCACTCTTAGGAAAAAACCCCAAAACTCTAAACAGAGCCTTTTGTGCTGACTGGCCGTCCTCTCCAGCTGCCTGCCCTTCCCTTATCACTGCACAGTGGTCACATGGGTCTACTTCAGGATCCTCCATTGGGCCAAATGCCTCCCTACCTTAGAAACTTCAAACATCATGTTCTCCCTGCCTGGAACATTCTTCAGCTCACTAAAACGAGGCAATGCCTTTCATTCTCAAAAAAGTTAGGTCCCCCAGTCAAACTCTTCACAGAACCCTAAACTTTTCTTTCGACCCTCTCATCAGTTTGTGATTATACAAGATACATGTAGTGGTGAGGAGAATGGTCTCTGCTCTGCCACCTACCAGCTATAACTTGAGCATGTCACTTAATCTCTGTGTAGAACTAATGCCTATACTCATAGGGCTTTGTGAGGATTAAGCAACTTTATATAAATTTTGAGAGGTAGAATTTTAAGCTTACTTTGCATATTACAAGGATAATTAAGAATGATCACTTCTGCCTAGAAAAAGGGGATATTTTGATTAGATGATCAAAACTTGTCAGCCTTGGAGATGCTAAAAGACCGAGGTTGCTTATGTCTTTCAACCTGAGATTAGAGTTATACAAGAGCCTGGGTTTGGGCATTGTCACAGCTGGTGTCAAATCTCTACTTTGCTTAGAGAGACCGTATGTCTGTGGCGAAGCATGCATCCTCTAGCCTATGACTGCCTGGTCCAGAATCTGGAATTTCTGCTGCTTCCTGGCTGTGTGAACTGGGGATAGTTGCTTAGCCCTCTGAGCCTCAATTCCTCTCTAAATAAAATGAAAGTAAGGGTTGTGAAGATTGTTGTGAAGATTAACGAGAGGATTCATGTAAATTACTTGGCACAGAGTAGATAAGCCATAAATATTAGTAATTGTTACAAATTGATGAAGATTTATCTTGACTAAGATTGTTACCTTGACTAAGATTTCTCAACTCTGAGTCTTAGTTTTCTCATCTAAATTAGGAATCTATTCTATCAATAGATATTTATCTGGCTCCAGGCACTGGACTGCAAAGTACCTGTGGCTACAACAGAGAATAAAACTCAGGGAGTTAATAACATCTACCTGCAGAATTTGTGTAAAAATTTAATGAGATAATGTATTATTGAAGTACTCATTATACTTTCTGGCGTACTTTATTCACTAAACAAATGTTACTTTCCTTTCTTCTTAGTTGGTAAAGGGTCTTATTTCTCTTTCTAAAAGTCCAAATGTAATCACTTTCACTAATTTAATGGGATGGTTAATGTAATAAATCGCTTGTTTTCTTTTTACTTTAAGAGGTATGTGTTGATGAGATATGATTTATTAGACCAGCTACACACATGCTAAATTATCTTGAATTAGATCTGTATAACAGAAAAGGAGAAAATAACAGAAATGTCTTGTTCTTATCAAGTATCAAAACTGTGTGTGTACTTATTTTCTAATATTGGGTTCCATTGAGAACCTTTAAGGCCCAGGGAGAGCTTCTGTCATTTCAGTTGTTACAGATCATACGGCGGCTCAATAGAGATTGAAAGACAATCGTGAATTGAAAGAGCATCATGGAGAAAACATTTAAATGAAGAACCTCGTAAATAATAAAAAGGAGATCTCTTTTGGCCCATTAATCCCTAATCCCTGCTGCCAGCCTTCATCCCCTGTCCTTTAAGAGGGACTTGCAGTCACCCCAGTATTTATAGCAGGACTGTCCACAATAGCCAAAATATGGGAAGAGCCCAGATGTCTATTAACAGATGAATGGATAAAGAAGATGTGGTGTGGTGTGTGTGTGTGTGTGTGTGTGTGTGTGTGTACAATGGAGTATTACCAGCCATCAAAAAGAATGAAATCTTACCATTTGCAATGATGTGGATGAAGCTAGAGTGTATTATGCTAAGTGAAACAAGTCAGTCAGAGAAAGACAAATATCATATGGTATCACTCATGTGGAATTTAAGAAACAAAGCAGATAAACATAGGGGTAGGGAAGGAAAAATAAAATAAGATGAAAACAGAGGGAGACAAACCATAAGAGACTCTTAACTATAGGAAACAAACTGAAGTTGCTGGATGGGAGAAGGGGGGGCGCTGGGATACCTGGGTGATGGGCATTAAGGAGGGCACTTGATTTAGTGAGCACTGGGTGTTATATGCAACTGATGAATCACTGAATTCTACCGCTGAAACTAAAAATATACTATATGTTAACTAAACTGAATTTAAAGAAAAACTTTAAAAAAAAAGGGACTTGGAGTGTTAATCCAAGAAGGAGTGAACTGATCATGGGACCTAAATTACATATGACTGACTTTGAACTGCAGTAGGAACTCAGCATATCAAAGACAGATGCAAGGACCAGTGAGTAGAAAAATAGATCCTCAGAGAGATTAAATCTAAGTAGGGAGATAGAATACTTTTGAGCAGATGTGTACCAGTATGGAAGTACCCAATGTTTATGACCAGTGTCTGTTTGGATAGGTTTAGTCTCATGCAGTATTGATTGTTAAAAATCTTGGATAGTTACTTATAACTTATCTATTCCTTGGGGAAGAGTCCTGCAGAGTGCTATCAAATTGAATAAGGGAGTTGGGGGGAGAGAAGCAGGACTGAGGTATGAAATGGGGTTTAGAACGAACATATTAGAATCAGGGAAACCAGAATTGGTAAAATTAAGCTGGGAGCAAATCAGAGAAAGAAACCTTACACTTTGAATATCGTGTATTATTTGAAACTTGCCTTGGGGGTCACATTTGGGGAGGGGGTGAAATAGGTGGGTTGGTTTAAAGTATAGGTGGCAAAAAACTAATAATATAGCTACATCTAATTTATATTTAATTGTAAGTGTTTCCATGTTTTTGGACTGTGGGGAATTATTTCTTAGGTCATTTTTACCATTTAAAAAATATTTCAAACTGATCCTATTATCTTCAAATGAAAACAATTCTGTAATTTGCTTTGATACTTTGGGAAAGGTTGCATTACAAATGCAGAGGTTTCTTCTATCTTGAGCAATGATTAGACTAAATTCCCTAAATTGTATGAACTTCCTGATCTTTTGCTGAATTCCTAGAATACTTTTAGCTCACACCAGTGTCTTTCCTTTTGAACTTATGGATTTCTAATATTTTGACACCTCCCGGGTAAGATAAATGTATTTTTTGTGGGGTAACATAATGATGATAGGTTCAAACTTCAACCATCTTTAAATTTTCTGGACATCGCTTTTGCAAACTAATGCTAGTATTATAAAATACACTTAATAGCAAAAAAATTTAAGTTGAAATATCTGGAGCAATTATAGTTATTCAGTAAGCACTGCTGAATGACTTTCTTCTGAGAGATTGCGGCATTTATAAAAAAATGAAAAAAGATCAATAGAAGAAAGACAAGAACTAAAAAGAAAGAAGCAGACTTTACTACTGCAAGTAATTTATAAAACATAAAAAATATCCAATTCTAATGCCTGATACTTATTAAAATTAATATAGTAATATACTTTTAACTGGCACATCCCTTTTACAAACTGGAATCACTACAGTTAAAGAAGTTCCAAATGTGTATCAAAAATAGTACGAATGGCATATATAACCACTCTTAGATTTACATGGCAGGTTGTCTAAACTCTTCCAAGGTGGCGTGCCTCTAACTGTGTTCTCTTAGTATTACTTTGGTCTCATTTACATTTCAGAGAACTGCTACTAATAATGTTTGATAATTATGTAGAATTGATGAGAAAAATGTTCAGGTGGTCACTCAGGCCAGAGGTATAAAACCTTTACTTCCCTATGTCACTGTGGCCTTCTCTTTATCAGACCTGTGTGTTTATTTTGCCTTTCGTCTCTTAATCGCGGTCCGTACCACTGTTGAAGTATGCGTTTTACTTTAAATACAGATGACCTCGAATTATGAGAACACTACAAAATGACCTCTCTTCTCTGACATCCCCAGCTCAGAATGTGAACTCCTAAGACACGGAGTCTGCGCTTCTGGCCCCATGTCGCGTGATGCCTCAGAGGCTCCAGTGAGACAGCTGAGCTAGCTGCTAGCCATGGTTTCGGTGGCTACGTGTGCCGTTGCACTAAGAGCAAGTATATGTCTTTTATACTGCTCCTCACTTTTATATTTTCTTCAATTTTTAAAGTAAAATTCTTCCAATTTGTGTCTTCGAAAAGGAGATATGAATCTCAGGATGTCAAATCACCACAAAAGTGAAGAAAAACCTTACTTCAGACATGAAGGCTGGAATAAAAGTGAATGAACTCACTTTAAGCTGTCTCATTTGGGTCTGAGTATAATTTTTTAGAACAGGGGGAAATATTTGAAGGGAGAAGAAAACGCTAAGTCAGTTCAATTGATGGTGGCATGAAAATGCATTGGCTGAGCCATGAGGTGGAAACATAGGTGATTTTGTGGATGCCTGGTCAGAAAATACATATGCCTCCACAGTTTAAAGTCTAAACCAAGCAATGAATTCGAGCATAGGTGCTTGAGTCAATAAAGGAATGGTGTGATTACTTCCAAAAGAGAAATTGTTGGCCCAGCATCAGCCTTTAAGGAAAAACTCGAAGCAGAGCTGTAGAAGTAGCCAAGTTTTGTTTTGTTTTGTTTTTTTCCAGAAAATTTTGTTTAGAACATTGAAAGAGAAGGCAACTGTTTCATTTACATTTAAAACTGATGAAATAGGACTTTGGGAAAACCAGTGCCCTGGCAAAACTACATTCTCAAGGAAGGAAAAGAGGATTGCTGTTTACAGAGTAGAGGTACAGGACCTTGTTTACAGGAGCTTAGCAATGAAGCTGCATTGAAAGGGAAGAGTGTGGGATCAAGGAAAAGCGGTCTCTATGAAGAGATGTGATTATTGTTCACTAATGGATTTCACGTGCCTAGAACGATGCCCGACATGTAGCGGGTGCTCAATAAATCACTGTTCAGTAATATTTGAAGCCCCAGCTAGTCTAGTCCATGTTAAAAACAATCATAACAGCTTTTATCGTGTTTCAGGTGATCAAACTGCATGTTTCTAAAATATACATTGGTTTTTATTTTTGTCCTATTAATTTTATAATTACTTTTTGGCATTTCTTGAGTTGGTATGAAATGGCTTTGCAGACACTGAGGGTGGGTTCATAACATGGCATCCACAGGAAGGAAAAGGGATCGACTTGTGATCACTGTACTCACGGCTCTCCTTTATAAACCAGTTAAGTGCGTCTGCAGCTACTCACTTTATTTTTTTCTTTTTCCTTCTTCTTTTCTCAGGGGCTTCCGAAAGGGGCTTGTATTTCCTTTTAGGTTTCTTTCCCTTTATATCAGTTGATTTGTCAGTTGAGACCTACTGAACACCTCTGCCCACCAACCATGACCTAAATAAATAAATAAATAAAATAATTTAATAAATAAAATTAAAAGCCAATGAAAATAAAATACTCTAATGATATCTAGGATGCAATAATAGCTTTGAAGATGTTCTAGAATATTCTAATGTGTGAAGCAGTACAATATATAATAAACAGCCGTGACCCTATCTTCTAACAACATTGAAAGTCACTGGATGGTATTTTAGACTCTCCACAGATACCCATTATATCTTCTTCTCTTCTTCCCATTTAACTCCTCTGCTAGCAGTGGAATTGAAGCTACATTTTTAAAATTTCTATTAAATATTAGTATTTTGATTTCATTTAGTTTTATTATTACAACTACATATGACTTTATTTTAAAATTGGAGAGCTATAGTAATTCAGCTACTTGTTTAAACATATTTTATGTGATTGCCAAGAAACCTAGCCATTTATTGCATTGTTTCTAAGGAATAAACGGACTTTGGATCATATCCTGCTTATAAATAAGGGGCTGCCAGTATATTTAATAAGAATGGAGTTTGTACCAGATGTTACGTAGGAAACATTAGGTGGAAAATTATAGACCATATGATTTTTGCTGTGCCAAATCTCATAGGTAAAGAGATCTTGATTTGCTTCCTAGCACTGTCATTGTTATTCTCAGTTAATTTTAATTTTAGGTAATTTTTTTTTGCCAGTTTCCTTGATTCCTGGAACTCTAGAATTTTAGAAATAACAAAGCATGTAGCTCTCTTTTCTCCAGATTTATAGAGCTTTAAATTATAAAAAATCCTTCAAATTTGGCACACAAGTTAGATATTTCATCTTATTTCAAAGCAATTTAGTCTCCTTACTTGCTGAATTAAGACTGGTTTCTGTCTTCTTTGAAAAAAGAAATTAACTTTAAATAAAGAAAAAAATTCTCATCAGGAAATCACCAATATTAGTTTGGACTTAATAATTTAATATAAGAGAATGTGTATCTGATATATATTCTTTTATTGAATTATCAAGTATATATATATTAATTTTACATACATATATATATATATATATATATATATATATATATATATATATATATATATCTTTACCTCAATTAAATTTTGTCCCTTAAAATTTTTCACAAGCATATTATCACTAATGTTCGCACATGGCCAAGCTTTAAACTGCCCAACTTTTATAAACAAAGCAGAAGATGATCTGGGCCAAACCCAAAGTGAAATTAATGTGCGAATATTGAAAACAAATTACCAATCACTGATCAGTATTTTGAACTTCTGTCTTAGTCCCTTTCCATTCACATTGATAATCAAAACCCTTCTATGGTATGAAAGTGGCATAATTATTTTGAAATGATTACATTTCGGTGTGTTAACGCAAACATTTCTGTTTTTCTGTTTTACTGAAACATGTCAGGTGTACCTTCCCTTCTATTGCCTTCAACCACTTTCTTGAACAAAAGCAGAGAGAATAAAAGCCCCTGGCTTTTGTGTGTTCTGCGTGTTTATGTGCTGAATGGTAGTCAACCATATAAATGATAGCAGAAACTTCCTTTTGGAAGGTCTTTCATCTCTGACAGCTTACTGTAGCCATCATGGTTCATTTTATTATTGGCACTCAGGAGAAACCTAGTGAAACTGCAGCTTCATAGCACATTTGCACATAATGACTCTCCTGGGAATTCACAGTTCTGTGATAAATAGCACCTTTCCCACTTTGATGACTCAGGGTGGTTTGATTTTTAAAGCACTAATAACACTGGTGAACAATGGGCAGTTCACAGTTTTGTTTGTTTCTTTATTTCCCTAAAGTAGATCAAAGTGGATTTCACTGGCTTAGCACTGATTCACACTAACAAGACCTGGAAGGATCACCAGAAGGTTACCAGGAGTCAAGAATGTGATGTAGTTGTCAAAACCTAGTGTGTTTTGGACTGTGTTAGTAGAGACAGCGCACCAGTGACTGTGTGCTGGACTGATCAGACCACTGGAGCCCGGGTCAGATGGCAGGGCCTCACTGTAAGAAAGGCATTGGCAAACTGAAATGTCTTTAGAGGTTGCTGAGGAATCTGGAATGAATGAAGCAAAAGGAAGCTTTTCTTTAGGGAGCAAATTTATAGTCCATAATGTGAAATCCCTGAGAAATGAGCAGAGAAAACATCTGCATTCTTTCCAAACTGTGCTTTGCCTGGTGAGTGAGTTGCTTTTTGTTAGAAGCTTGATGTACCACTTCATACACTGAGTCTGAAGAAGTCTTTAAGAGTTGATATACCCACGTGGTGACTTTCTTAACATGTAGGGGGAAAAAAAATCTCACCTACCAAGTATTATCCTCAAGCAACATTTGACACTCCCATAGCAAACTTTCTCAAGAGCTGGGGTAGTGGAAAGACCAATGTGGAGGCTTCCCCCCGCCAAAATATCAACCTTTGCAAAATGAAAAGGCATTTGGATGTAATGGCATGGAAGTCTACATGCAAACCCCATGAGTGCCTTATGTCCTCAAGTGCTGCTCAAACCTGAACAGTTCATGGAGGAGAATCCGCACTGACTATGAGAAAAACCTTTGGGATTTTTCTGCTTTATAAATCAACTATTTATGACATTTCTTGTAATTATTTATTATTTTTCTCTTTTTCATTTTTTTCTGTGATATATGTCAATTATACCTGCAAAAGTGGGGAATGGGGCAGTTATGAGTTTAAGGACGGTCGTGCTTTAACCTTTCTTTAAGGTTTCTATACTCCACCAAATTTTTTCCTCATTTTTATCCAGTTAAAATTTCACCTGCCACAGTGACATATAGTGACTTGATATAAAGTATTCTTAACATAATTTCAGTTACCCTTAAAAAGCATATATTTATTGAACATATTAAGGAGTTTTTCTTCAGTATTTGAGATGTCAGAATGGCTTCACTGGACAGTGTAATACTGTAATACTTGATAGCTATATTTGGTACCTTCTCACTAATATGTAGAACCTCATTTCTAATAAAAATTTAAGAAAAACAAGCCCAAGAAAGTAGATGGTGCTTTTAGATACACTCCTAATGAATTGGTCTTTTCAGATAACAGTTTGAATGTTATCTTTCTGTAAGTATGCCTTTAGTTAGTGGAAAAAATAGTCAGTGTGTTAATAAATTGGCTTCAGAAAGATGAGGCTGGCAAAATATTTTAGATGATTGAAAACACTTAGTGGAGCATCAAATTAACAATATCTTGGTTTCTAAAGAAAGCATGAGCAAGTGCAGAGTGAAATTATTTCACCTAATAATGATACCGAGTGATATTTCTTTTGATTAAAGTTTAATCCTTTCCTATTTGATAGTTCGGAACAAGTGGGCATGGATTTTTCATTCCTTATTAACCCAGTCCTGATGAAATGGATTGCCTTGTGCTAGAATCTAGTCTACTTGAAAAAAATGTATGTATAGTTGTGCTGTATTGCCAGGAAGGCTATGGTAGCCAAACAGAATGCTCAGTTTCCCTCGATTTTCTGAACCAAATAGGAAAAAAATAGTAATATATGCCATAGCTGATCACCAAGCAGAAAACATGTACCATGATATGGAAAAATATATCTAGCAGTTAATGAATATAAAGAAGAGCAATGGCAGCTTATGAATTATATTAGGCCGCATGCGTTCATTATAAATACTCACATGTGAATAACCAAAGTGAAACTTTAAGAATCCAAATATACCATTTATTTACTGGGATTAGAATACTGAAACAAATTTCAGTTAGGGAAATTTTAAAAATTTACTCATGTGTATATCCACAGTAATCAGTAACGGGTCACTAATTTGTCTTTGCTGTAGTTTTAGCATCATATTGAGATAACAGGTTCACAGTGTGTCTGAGGGGTGGCCCCTTTAGAGTGATTCACATGATGGTATTACCTTATGAAGTCCCTGTAGTTCAGGGTCAGATTACTAGAGTAGATCTCCAGAAGTTGGCTTATCAGTTACTGACTCTAGGAGGCTTATGTTACCAAATTCACAAGGAAACTGATCAGTTTACCAGGTTGCCTGCTAGTTAATTAAAATGAGAAATACGATTGTCATAGAGACCAGAGGAACTAGTGTTGCCATAGGAAAGCCACACGGGAAACCAAATTAAAACCAGAATATTGCTTGGTGAGTAATGAGTCAGAGCAAGAGGAGCTTGTTGTATGATTAAAAATAGCTAATAGTGCCAACTTATAATAACCCAGTGCATCTGCTGCCATCATTAGGGCTTGGCTGCCATAGGAGCTACATAGTTTGGGTTTGATGTACTAATACCACCAACACTTTGCACTGTAGCCAGCTGGTGAACTGGGAGCCACTCTGCTTCCTAGGGGTGGCTTTTGCTATGATTTAATATATCTCTCATGAACTGATTTTATAAGATTAATTCTTAAAATATTGGAGGGTCCTGCTGATAGTAACACAACATAGTGAAAAGAACACAGATACTGGGGTCAGAGCATCTGTGTTTGAATCCTGGTTCTGCAACTTACTGTCTCGATTTTTAACCTCCTCGAGGCCAAGTTTTCAAATTTGTAAAATGGGAATCATAATCTCTGTCTTGTTAGGATTAAATATCGTCAATGGTACCTCAATAAACAGTAGACAACATTGTGTGGTGTTTAAGAGTATTGGGTTTGGAATCAGATAGACCTACCTTTGGTCCTAGATCTACCATTATTTTCTCCTCTACAGCCTCATTTATTTCTAAATGTGAGAATAAAACTCCTGCCCCATAAAGTAGTTTTAAAATTAAATGAAATAAAAATAAAACATTTCTCAATGCTTAATAATGGTAGCTATCAATATAAGTGATAACTCAAGGTGTCTAAGTGGCTCAGTCGGTTAAGCATCCGACCCTTGGTTTCAGCTCAGGCTCAGGTCATGATCTCATAGGTCATGAGATCAATCCCCAAGTCTGGTTCCCCACCCAGCAGGAGTCTGCTTGAATTCTCCCTCTACCCCTCTCCCCACTGTCTCTCTCAAATAAAATAAATCTTAAAAAAAAAAAAAAGTGATAGCGCTATCCATTTCCTTCCATTGCTCAACATTAACAACATTCTGTAGTGAATATATGTTGAACCGTGATAAATTACAAAATAAGTACTCAAAGTTTTTTTATGAGCCAAGGGATCATCTTTGGTTTGAAGAGTTTTCACTGTTCTTGTCAGTTATTCATATGCCGACATGTTTAGGGTTTACTGAAAATGATTACCCTTGAAATGTATGGGTTGTTTTGAAGGAACTCGGTCCCCTCCTGTTGTTGAGCGTAGCGTCCAAACTGCCCCTAATTAATTAGAGCAGACTGGAGGCTAAGGCCCTACTGTCCCTAGACCTCAGAGTTGTTCCCCTCACTACAGCAGCACTCATTCTGCAGGAGGGGAATCTTCCATCTTGTTTTCAGGCTCTTTTATTTCTGGGTTTATTTAGAAAATGCTGATTTTCTTCAACAACAGTCTGGCTCTGTCTTCCTTGAAGTTACCAGGAAACATTTCAAAAGGAAAAATGAGAATTTAAGGAAAAAGCTTTCAGAGATCGGGGCATGGTGGCCACTCTTCATAAAACCTGAGATGAGACATTCGGAGAAATTAGGATGAGACAGAACTTATATAAGCGAGATTGTGAAACTGCTATAATTTGGAAATATGCTGAACTATGTCTACAGTGCCTAATCATAATAAAAATGAGACTTTGCTGCAGGCAACTGTGCAAAATTAGAAAAATATTGAAAGAGTGAAGTATCTAGCTTTGTCTCTCATGAGACCATAGGGTATAGTGTGGTTGTTTAGTAGACACTGTGGAAGAGCAGCGGAAAGTAACTATCAAGCGGCCACTATGAAATTTGCCTGGAAAATAATTCCTCCAGGTGATTTCTAAGGTATTAAGTTAGATTCCAACCTAGCATTAAACAGAGTGCCTATGAATTCTTGTAGTTATTAAAAGGACTTGTGCCCAAAATTCAAAAGTCTCAAACACGACATGTCCCAACTAAAATTCTGGCTCCCCACTCCCTGCCACAGAGTTGCTTTCCCCATAGTTTTCCCATTTTAGTGGCGTCAGCCTAAACCCTTGGATTTATCTAAGCCTCCTTTCTTTTTCTCACATCACAGATTCAATCTGTCAGGAATCTCTTTTAGCTCTCCTTTCAAAATATATCCAGAATCCAACAACATCTTGCTTTCTCCACTGCTGCCACTCTGGTGTGAACCACCATTCCCTCTCACTTGGATTATTGCCTTAGCCTCAGAGTCTTTCTGCTTCTGTCTCTGTCTCTTACAGTTTTTACTCCGCATAGTAGCAATTCTTTAAAACCAGTCAGATCATGTCACTCTTCTACACAAAATGCTATTGATGGCTTCTCATTCCAATCAAGCAAAAACCAAAGTCCTGAAAATTACCTACAAGATCCTCTATGATCTGATTCCCCATTACTTCTCTGCTTCATATCCTATTACTTTTCTTATGTTCACTTCAGTCCAGCAACACTGAGTGCTTTTCTCATCTACAATCTACAAAGCTGACCATTCTAGATTATTGCCAACCAGAGAAAAGCATGGTGGAGTTAGATTTATACATGTAGAATATAGAGCCAGTATTCTGGAAAATGAAAATAAAGACATACAAAAACACAAATATTTACAGTCTGTGTGAATTTGTAATTAATGACAGAATTCTAGACTATGTTATGGAACGTATAGCTGGGCTATTTAAAAGAGGTAATTTTAGAATAGTTAAAGGAAATATGTTCAAAACAAAAAATATGCTTATTAAGAACAATTTGGTAAATGCTTCTGTTGGAATAAAATGCTGTTGGAATGAAGCTATTAGCAATATTTGGGTAAATGGGTAGATTCATAAAATATCAAAAGAAAATATATATGCATGGGTTGGATATCTAACTTTGTAAATGTGATACTATGTAATTGTTCACTTTAGTCTCCAGATTGTCCATATTCTTCATGGATGGACCATTATAGTTAACTCAGTTTTATACTTTTAATGATCTCAGGTGTTGCTTTTCAAATACAATCATGGATATATGTAAGATGCTTTCATAATTTGATATGCCTTTTTGAATTTTTAACAAAAATGAAAACAGCTTTATTGTGCTAGTTTGATGTTATGCACAAGCTCATTGTACGTAACAAACAGAATATACCATTATTAGGAAGAAAGTAAAGATCACTTGAAATCCCAACACCCTGTGGAAACCACCATGAACATTTTAGTGACTTCCTTTCAAATCCATGTAGGAACTTGCAGATCTATATACTGACACATATACACATATGTGAAAATTTACACATGCATGATCATACACATATACTACTTTTATACTCACATGTTTATTTATTTTTTACTTAGTAAATCCTTCCTTCTCTCATCCAATATTAATATTACAAATAATATTAACAGAAACAATATTAATAGCCTAGTGTATATTCTTCTATACTCCTTTCCATATTTATCTAACAATATCAACAGCCTAGTATATATTCTTCTATACTCCTTTCCATATTTTTCTAACCATTTAATCACAAATCACACAATCACACACAGATATTTTTGTCATTGTTATACAAAAATAAAGTTGTCCTCTTTCTTTGGCTTTTGCATTTAACCCATGCAAATTTGAAATCTGCAAGTGAACCAGTAAAACCTTAATTTCTTTTTTCTCTTTTTTGGGGGAAAGATTTTACTTATTTATTTGAGAGAGTGAGAGAGACAGTATGAGCAGAGGGAGGGACAGGGAGGTGGGAGAGGAACAAGCCTACTGCACACTGAAGGCGGAGGGCTCGATCTCACGGCTCTGAGATCATGACCTGAGCCGAAATCGAGGGTCCAATGCTTAACCAACTGAGTCACCCAGGCACTTCTTAATTTATTCTTTTAAAATTCTGAATATTTCATAGTATAAATATACCATAATTACCTAATTATTCACCAAATCCTCTATCACTCTGTATACTTTTGCCCTCAGCTTCTTTCCTGCCTTCATTAAAAACTTCACAAGAAACATACATGTATATTTGTGTTATGTTGCTTTTGTTTTGATGAGATAGAGTCACAAAAGTGTGACTTCTGGCTTTGGACTTACCAAGCTGGAAGGTAGTGGAATGTAGACCACTGAGAGAGAAGAGTTGCAATGTAAGGATCCTATATCCTTCCAAGATTTTATTTACCTGTCATAGTGAAAAAAAAAAGATATTTGAGGCTATGCAAGAATTCTGAAAATATATCACCATGAATCATCTTCTAAGTAAAATATTGGAGAAAAGACTCTACAAGACAAATGAATCAGAACAGAGACCTCTGATAGCAAGATGAAGTAGAAAGGAAACTGTGGTGAACAATGAATCTTGCAATATGTATAGTTAATTCTAAATGGAAAATGATAGAGTGATCATGAACGTCATAGTTAAGAGATAAATAAAGATTGAGACAGAAGAGATACACCATAAGGAAAATGCTGGAACTGAAACTCCTAAATTATTTCAGCAAAACTTGAGAGAGGAGGAGGGTGGGGAAATTATGATTATTAATGTTTTTACACATGATGCAAATATTTTTTCCCCCTCTGTCATTTGCTTTTTAACTTACTTTATAGAAACTTTGTTTTGGTTGTCCAGTAGCTTTTAACATTTAAATGACCAAACTATACTTGTTGTATTTATTAATTCTAAAATAGGTCTTTTTTAAAGAAGTTCTTTCCCACCCCATGATTATTATTATTATTTCTTAAAATTACTCTGTTTTTGATTCTTAATTGTAGAACACAAACTGATGGTTACCAGAGAGGTGGTGGGGGGAGGGCTGGGGGAAATAGGTGATGGGGATTAAGGAGTGCACTTGTCATGATGAGCACTGGGTAATGCATGGAAGTGTTGAATTACTGTATTGAACACTTGAAACTAATATAACACTATGTGTTAACTAACTGGAATTGAAAGAAAAGCTTAAAAGAAAATTTCTCTGGTATCTTTTAGCACTTTTTAATTCAAACAGTCACCACTTTAATGCAATTGGAAATTTAGTTGTATGTTTCTACTCATTTCTTTTTCATAGAGAAGAAAATGTGTATATATAAACAAATAGAGGAAAGAGGAAATTAGAAAAAAAATCAATGAAGGTGATCTTGAGAATTCTCAAGTATCCAAGTGTCAGATTATATATAGGATTTTATTTGGCTCAAAAAAATTCTTTTTTTTTAATATTACTTCAAATATTTGAAAAACAACTGGTTGAGTTTAAGATTTCAAGGAATAGAGCAAAGCTAACTGACCAGTTTTGCTGTTATTAACAGTACTAACTGATAGAGCCAAGAATGGAAAACCACAAAAGCAAAAATAATGTAGGGCCTCAGCCAGGTAATCAAGGTCTATAGTGATAAGTAGTACTGACAGGATGGAGCTGGGATATGGTGTGATAAAAAATGGACTTTACCCCTATGATCTTCCTCCCCAAAACATATGACCTTTAATTGTGAAAAAAAGAATCAGACAAATCCCAACTGAAGTACATTCTGGAAAATATCTGACTAGTACTTCTTTAAAACTGTCAAGGTCATCAAAATAAGGAAAGTCTGAGAAGCTGTCATTGCCAAGAGGAGCCTAAAGAGACTTGATGGCTAAATGTAATGTGGTGCTCTGGTTGGGATCCTGGAAAAAAAAAAAAGGACAGTAGGTCAAAACAAAAACAAAATACCCCAAACAAACAAACCAAAACCAAAAAAAAAAACAAACAAACAAACAAACAAACAAACAAAACCAAAAAACAACAACAAAAAAACCCAACAACAACAAAAAAACAAAACCCAAAAACCCTATCAAAATCTGAATGAGGTATGAATTTTCTTAATGATAAAGTATCAATATTGGTCCATTAATTTTGTATTAGTGTAAAATAATGCAATGTGGTGTGAGGGAGGGGAAACCGAATGCACTCTCTGCACCTAGAAACTTTTTTGCAAATTTAAAGCTGTTCTAAAATAAAAGTTTATTTAAAAATGTTTAAGATTAGCTTATGGAATTGGCCCAGGTTATAATAAATTATGTAAAGGAAACTTTGACTCCCTTTAACATCCTCAGTTTCCTGTGGGGAGGGTGGGCATGTGGTTAAGTGGGTAAAAATGTAGCAGCAGCCATTTATTGCACTTAAATAAGCCAAATGAGTTCTGCTTTCAGTGGAAGTAAGAAGGAGAAATCGTGTTACTTTGATGAATAAAATAAGTGAATGCTTTTATTTTGATATAAGGGTGGAGCTCCTTTTTACCCCTCTGCCTCTAATACATAGAAAGTACTAAAAGAAAGCGGAATTTTTAGGAGCTAATATGGGGCAGGGAGATCTTAAAAAAAAAAAAAAGCCCCCCAACTAGAAGCTGTTTTTCTCCCAACTTTGGTGCACTATCAGATTGATGACATGGATTGCTCAAGGAAGATGATAGATTGCATAAGTTTATGGATGTATTAAAATGATTTTCAGTGATATGGCATTTCAAAAGTGAGTATTAGATAGTACTACAGAATCGTTTCCTGGTGTATATTTCAAATCCAATGCTCTGGAGACTCTGTACCAGGGTGTGTGCTGCCCACATGGATGTGAGCAATGTGATCACTTTTTTCTGAAAAACTATCATTCAGTTATTAATCAGACAATTGAATGAGGATTACAGCTTATATCTTGTGATTTATCCACAAACACTATACCCATTTTATGCAAGTTTTCTTATAAAATGAGAATTGAGAGAACTGAAGTGAAAGCCTTCAGGCAATATGAAGACGCTATGTCATACCTTCAAGTTAATGCATTTTTAAATTTCTTATTGAGATAGACTTTATCCCAGTGTCATGCAGTGCACATGATCTACAATCCTACTGAGAAATAATTGTGTTCTTCACTACTTTCAGCAAACACATCCACCACAATTAAAACACTGGAAGTGATATTTGCATTGTGTTTCCATTTTCTGGGATTTCTTAGTATATGAGAAGAATGTGGTCACATAGACCAAGGAAGATGAATGCTAATATGTATTGTTCTTGGCAGCACAAAATGTCATTTATTTATTTTTGGTAATTCTGTAGTCCCTTGTTGCTCTCTTTGGAGAGTTCAAATTTATTTTCCTATTGAAGTTAATTACTCTCTAGTAAAACACTTTAAAATTCTGTCTTTTTTTTTCTGCGGGGTAGTCAGGTCCTTTCTCGTTTAAGATTATTTTAAAATAAGCACATTCTTTTTAAAAATGTGCAGACTTACAACTGATCCTTGCCTGTATTTCTTTTGAAGTTCGTTAGCCTCTATTTGTATTTTTCAGAACTTGGAAAATATAATGACGTACATGTTTATGAATTCCACAGAACATTTCCTAAAACTACTTAACGACACCCATTTGTTTTTATAATTATGATGCCTTACTTTGTTTTTCCCAAGGGATAATTGATTTTAACATTTAAAGTAAAAATTTGGCATTTAGTTCTAATTGTGTGTGGGAATAAACTCATTTCCCCTTTTGTTCCAGGTACATAAATGCATATGATGTTCGTATTTCATTATAGAGCTAATGGTCTTCCTTCACTCAGGATACTTCGTTGTCTTTATATCCAGCATCTACAGTAAAATTTTATTGTTAGTTTTGTGTAGCAGCAGCTCAATTCTTGTTTATACACTGTAAAACTTAGGAGCCATTGGGGTGTTTATCATGCATGAAGCTCATTTCACATCTCATCTATTATATGAACAAAAGGTGAAAATAATTACGTTTTTTTCCTTCCTTTGCAAGAAAAAAAAAAGGAAACTCTACCAGGTCAAATAAATTTACAGATTATTTTCATTTTACTATTAATTTTTGAAAAATACCAATGAATTAGTGAAGAAAGTCAATATACCCAGACCATGAGCTCTAAGCTAGAAATGAAAACATTAGTCATGGGAGCCCAATGCAAGTGAAATGAAACTTCTCTAGCTTTTTCTGTTAGAGAAATGTGGTCATTACCTATATGTTCAGGGCAGATCCAAGTTCTGTGAAGCCTGAAACTGACCAAATATGAGGTGAAGGTCCTCTTTGAAATAATATAAAAATACAAACTCAGAAAGAGGTTCCAAAGCAAAAATTTAAAATGAACCATTGCTGGAGCTTTGGAGATTCAGTGTATTTCATCTGAGCTCTCGCAAGGTAATTTACCAGTGACGCATCCTGGTTGCCTCCTAGATTTCTCTCCCTATCTAGAGTCTTCCACAGGCTCCTGCATCCCCACTGATCAGAGATAGAAGGGCTCCAAAGTTTAAGCATCGTTGTATTCAGGATAAATTTGCACCTGCGCATGCTGATGATTTGTGTGTGTGTGTGTGTGTGTGTGTGTGTGTGTGTGTGTGTGTTTTCTGTGTCTCTGCCTGCTGTGTTTCTAAACCTGCCTCCTCTGCTGTTCTTCTGGGCTGCCACCCAAATACGGGCCCCATTTGATCAACTTTATATTTTCTACTAGTGCCAGCTTTTCCATAAGCAAGGAAAAGAAAAACAGTTTCAGCTCTTTGGCAATAATATGGCATCTCTTTTTTTTTATGGCATATGAGAATACCTGTTTGCACATAATTCTTAAGTGACATTACCTCTCTTTTCAGTACACATAAATACGACAATGTTCTCTTTCTGCAGTTGGGGAGTGGTGTTCTCAGTTGGTAATCCAAACAACCTGAATGGCCATTGAGTAAATCAGCAACCTTAAGGAAAAACAGAGACCAGACACACAACCTGGGACTAGCTGTTTGAAGGGGGAATTTTTCTGGAAGCATTAGAAGTAAAAATAATTTGACAAATGTTTCTGTGAGGCCCAGAGACCCAGAGCATCCTGATCAGCCTCCATTGTGGCTGGACTAACTGAGATAAGTGAACGATTTGGCCAGGTGAGGGAGCTGGGAAGAGTTTTCCAGGTAAACGGAAGATTAAATGGTGAGTCCTAAAGTTGGATAAAATTATGGCATTTTTAAGAGATGTTCAGGATAGTCAAATCACAAAGGATGAAGGTGAGGGAGTTAAGTTAAAGATGATGATAGGCGTCAGATGAGGGTGTCTCAAGACATTTTTATTTATCATAAGGGTAATGGGAAGCCACTGAAAAAATTTAAGAAATAAATATGACCATAGTTTCATTTTAAGAAGTACTTCAAGGTTATACAGAAGAAAAAGACTGAAACCATTACGTTATAATATGTAAAAATTACTTTAAAAGTTTTAGAATAAACAATATGATGTGATATATATACCAGAGTTCAGGCTCTAATTCTGGGCCTGATGACCAACACACAATTGAGGGTGCACAGTCAAAGGGACGTCAGCTCAGAACCTATCAGAAAAGGCCACACCCAGGGGCACCTACCAAAAGCACTTCTGTAATCCTATGGCTATTAACAACCAATTCTTTGCTAAATAGCATTCTGAGTGTTCGAAATGCTAAGTAGCATTTGTTGATATAACTGAAGGCCTGCTAATTAGCATAATATAGGGTAGAAAGAGATTGTCAAAGATAAGATTGTAAAGACATGTTGAATGGCTAAAATACATTTTCAAATGTTATCTGAACAGGATATAAAACTTTACCTCAGTAAATCATCCCTTAAGGGCGATGCCTGAGGTTTGGACTCTGATTGATCCTACAAACAGGCATTGGTTTAGGAGGATTTCTGCTTGCACGATGCCAACTAGAGGCAAAGGCTGAATGTTACCAAAGGCTATATATCTAATAAATGTTTATAGTTTTGTCAGAATTTGGCCTGAGATTTGTTCTTACTAAAGCTTAATAGCAAGGTAATGAGGGAGGAGTTAATCCTTGCTAACTGAAATTCTTTGACAGCTGTTATTATCTACCACAAAGAACCTGGGGATTCTGAAGGGCCAGTGAGGTTTAGGTCAGTCACAGAAAACAGTATGACCTGGCACATCCCCCTGCCATTACAAGAAGAATGAGAATGGCCTGAACAAGTAAGTTGGAAATTGTGGCTGGGTTGACTTAAGAAGTATATGAGAGATAGACTCAATGGGATATGATCAATGAAATGAGGAGTCAGAGGGAGAAGGAAGGAGAAAAATTGTATCTCATTTTTGATCACTGGCAACTGATTCGAGGAAGTTTCCATTCACTCCAGACAGTTAACAATAGTAGTAGAAAAGAAGGTGTAGGAGAAGATGGTGAGTTCAGTTTTGCAAATGTTGAGTCTGAAGTGCCCCAGACATTCAAGCAGAATTATCTAGCAGTCAGTTAGATAATGCATCTCTGGAACCATGCAGGATCTGTGCTGTGAGCAAGCTAAGGGACCTTGTGAGGTAAAGGAAACAAAGCAGCAGAATAACCTCAGTTATGGCTATCATCCAGCTAAATGAACTGTGTTATTTTTCAGTTCCAGATTTCTCTTATGTGGTAATGCTTCCTGGGAGAACATGAGATATTATTCTGAGGTAACACCAGTATGCAACTATACAATTCATTGGCACAGCTCAACAATAAATTTTGTGAGCAACAATAGATATGCTGTCTCTAGAAGCTCCCAGTGTTTTGGGTCAATTTAACTAATTTTTATATGATCCAAACTATTCTTCCTGAGGTCTTCTCCAAAGGTTGAGCTAATTATACCTTGAGTTTCTTAACCTCTCACAGTTATTTATTTCATTGATGTGGGCCACTTTTTTTGTTTGTTTGTTTGTTATACGTTATTAGTATGAAGGATAGTCTCCATTTCAAAGGGAATCCAGGATATGGTGAATATACAAGGGAACCTTGCTTGCAAACTCCTACTTCTTGTCTCATCTTTTTTTTTTTTTTTAATGGTCAGAATAACATAAATTTCATATTTTTCTATTTGTTTCTGCATAAATCTTGGTAAGATATTTACTCCTTTAAATACACGGACTTCAGATATTTTATTCCTACTCACTATCTCTGATACACTTTCCTTCTTTTGCATAATAAATTATACCTTCAGATCAGTATTGCTTCCTCAACAGAGTTTGCTCAGGGAGAGTTCATGAAGAGTCAGAAGAGAAAAAGTCCCTGAATAAGATTTAAATCAAACAGGCAGACAAATACACAAAAAAACCCAACCAGATCTAACAGCACGAAAAAGAGAAACTCATAAAAGAGATGTAGAAGTGGCTGAGCCATTGGAGAAAATCCAGGGAAGTGTGGATTTAAGATGAAAAGAGAAGAGGGTTTCAGGAAGAAGAAGTGGTCAGCAATATCAGCCACTTCCAGAGGAGAGAAACATCTAATGCCTTTGGCTAATAGTGCAGTTAGTGCTGATATTTTTTTGAACCATATCAGGGAACAGTGTGGAAATAAGTCAGAAAGCAGTTGGCTGGGAAGTTAGTAAGAGTTGAGAAAATGGAGAAAATCAGTGAAAACAATTCTTAAAATGTTAGGCTCAGCAGGGGAAAGAGGGTTATGATGGTTGTTAAAAGGGGCCAAAGTATTGACATTGATTTTCTTTTACTGCAGAAGAAACATGCTTAAATTCTAGTTTATTAATTCAAATGAGAAGACGTATGCAGAGAGGAAGAGGACGAAGAGAAAGGATGTGGAGTGTGTAATCAATTGATCAAATTATCTGAGAGGGCAGGAAGTCATGGGTCCCAGAGAACAGGCTGAGAGATCAGCAGTATGGAGGGGAAGAGACTCTTCCCACTCTCTCACAATAAAGCGAGGGAAAGATACAGCTAAAGGACATAAAGTGTTTGAGTGCTGATAATGTGCCAACCATATTTCTAAGTGCTTCTCATGTACTAGGTCAGTGGTTCTGAAACTGTGGTTCCTGATGCTGTGCTGCAAAATCAGCATGACCTCGGAAATTGTTAGAAACGCACATTCTGGGGCTTGATCTTAGGTCTACTGAATCAGAAACTGTGGGACTGGGGCTCCATTTGTGTTATAACAAGCCTTCTGGGTGATACTGATACTTGCCCAACTTTGAGAACCACTACAAAAAATACAATATAGATCACTTAACAGTACAATTTCTTTTTTTAGGTTAGATGTTAGGATCGTGTCTGTTTCACAGACAAGGAAGCTGAGGCACAGAAAGTGTCAGTAATTCTCCGAAGCCTACATTTTAAAGTCCTATCTTATGTTGTGTCTAGGAACTACTTGCAGAATTGAAGATGGGGTGTTGAACAATTTTCTGTTCAATGATTTCATGATTTGTTGTTGTTTTCCCTCTAACTGAAGAGAATCACTTCCATAGATTGAGAGGGGCAAGTGGTGGGATAAACATAACATGTTGAACATGGTTTTTGTAGAGAAATGGATAAATACTTGAAAGGCGCAAAGGAAGAGTTGTTGTTTAGCAATAGGTCAATAGATACTAATATATTAGTTATTAATAATTAAATAATATATTAACATAATAATAATATCCATGAATTTATAAAGGCAATAATCTGGATGGCTTTTGCTTTCTTCTAGTATTATCTAGTGGTAGAGAAGTGAAACAGATTTTTCCCATGATTGACACGTTCCCTAGGAAGGTGTCACAGAAAGACAGAGAAGCAGGAAAATTAAAGAAATTGGCAAAAGTATGGTTATAGTGATGGAGCATGCCATATAAGTTGGATAAGAAAGGGGGTAATCAGAAAGGATCTGACAGGAAAAAAAGTAGGGATACATATATGGATACTAACTCTGTGCCCTAAGCAACACAATAACATTAAGAATCATACAAAATAAGCAGCCAGGATATAAGTTTTCAGAATAGTAAAAAATAGAATTGAACATTCTCTTGAAATAAGTTCTTTTCTTGTCTTCCATGGCTCTATATTCTTTTTTTTGCCCCTTCTTATCCGTATAGTCACTCCTCATTCTCCTTTACAAGCTCATCTTCTTCCACTTAGCATTTAAATTTTAAATGTTAAGATTTCTTAAGGCTCTGTCCTTGGTTCTGTCCTCTCCTGACTCACTTCTCTGTGTGATATCATCCACGTCTGTGATTTCAATTTTAGATAACTCCAAAGTTTAAATCTCTAGTCCGGACTTTTTGCCTTTGAACTATAGACCCATATGCCCAATTGTTCTTGTACCTCAAACTCAACACAGGAAACACAGAACATATCATTTTGACCATTAAATATGATCTTCTTCCAGAGTTCCCAGTTTTGCTGAGTGGCGTCATCATCCATACAGGACAGAAGGACAGAAGTCTATGAGTTGTCCTTAATACCCACCCTTCTTCATATACAGTGCATGGCCAAGTTGAGCTTATTTTTATCTCCTAAATATTTACCAGATTTGTTCTTTTATTCTCCTTTTGCCCTACTACTTCCTGATCTCTGTTGCCATTAGCTTTTGTGTGAAATGTTAACCATTCTCCAGAGACCTATCTCCTATGCTGATCTACTTTCCACATTGTAACAAAACAATCTTTAAAATATGCATATATCAACAAGTTTCTTCTTGGCTTCTTAGGAAAAAAGAGAGTCCTTCATATGGCTAGTCAAGTCCAGTATTTTTCAAATTAGGCATGTGACACAGTATTGGGTCATAAAATTCTTTAATGGATAACTTTTTCAATTATTTTTATATTTATATATGTAAGTATGTGTGTGTATGTGTACTGGTTCATGATGTAAAATGGGCTTCATACTGTGAGTCGTGGTCACAAAAAATGAAAAGCCACTGAACAATTACTTCGGTCTTTCATCTCTTATTCATTGCGGCTATACTGGGCATCTTTTAATTCCCGTAGGAGGGTCTTTTTACATTCTCCAAGCTTGGAGACCTGTATATTACCCTCTTCACTTAGTTGGATTTAACTTATCTGAAGCCCTGAGCTCAGTCATGACTTTTTTTTTTAATAATTTTTTATTATGTTAGTCACCATAAAGTATATCCTTAGTTTTTGATGTAGTGTTCCATGATTCATTATTTGCGTATAACACCCAGTGCACCATTCAGTATGTGCCCTCCTTAATACCCATCACCGGCCTATCCCAATCCCCCACCCCCAGTTTGTTTCCCAGAGTCCATAGTCTCTCATGGTTCATTCCCCCGTCTGTTTACCCCCCTACATTCTTCTCTTCCTTCTCCTACCGATCTTCCTGCTATTTCTTATGTTCCATAAATGAGTGAAACCATATGATAATTGTCTTTCTCTGCTTGAGTTATTTCACTTAGCATAATCTCCTCCAGTCCCATCCATATTGCTGCAAATGTTGGGTAATTGTTCTTTCTGATGGCTCAGTAATATTCCATTGCATATATGAACCACATCTTCTTAATCCAGTCATCTGTTGAAGGGCATCTTGGCTCCTTCCACAATTTAGCTATTGTGGACAATGCTGCTATGAACATTGGGGTGCATATGGCCCTTCTCTTCACTACGTCTGTATCTTTGGGGTAAATACCCAGTAGTGCAATGGCTGGATCATAGGGTAGCTCAATTTTTAACTTTTTAAGGGACCTCCACACTGTTTTCCAAAGTGGCTGTACCAACTTGCATTCCCATCAACAGTGTAAGAGGGATCCCCTTTCTCCACATCCTCTCCAACATTTGTTGTTTCCTGCCTTGTCAATTTTTGCCGTTCTAACTGGCGTTAAGGTGGTATCTCAATGTGGTTTTGATATGAATTTCCCTGATGGCTAATGATTTTGAACATTTTTTCATGTGTCTGCTAGCCATTTGTATGTCTTCGTTGGAAAAGTGTCTGTTCATATCTTCTGCCCATTTTTTGATTTGATTATTTGTTTCTTGTGTATTGAGGTTGAGAAGTTCTTTATAGATCTTGGATACAAGTCTTTTATCTGTAGTGTCATTTGCAAATATATTCTCCCATTCCATGGGCTGCCTCTTAGTTTTTTTGACTATTTCCTTGGCTGTGCAGAAGCTTTTTATCTTGATGAAGTCCCACAAGTTCATTTTTTCTTTTGTTTTTCTTGCCTTTGGACATGTGTCATGAAAAAAGTTGCTGTGGCCAATGTCAGAGAGGTTGCAGCCTATGTTCTCCTATATGATTTTGATGGATTCCTGTCTCACATCATGGTCTTTCATCCATTTGGAGTTACTAGGATAGCCTTCATCAGGGCTAGATAAGTAAGGTCCAACCTTCCTGTAGAACACACACACACACACACACACACACACACACACACAACTGTGCTCAACTCTTTTGTAACGCTTAGCACAGTTGAGCTTATATGTGTGTGTTACCATTTGATAAATACCGATCTCTGTAACTAGAATTTTTTTCATTTATTCACTAAATATTTATTGTTTACATTAGATGCCAGTTTTTCTTTAAAATATCAGTGACCCAGCAATGAAGAAGATGGGGCAGGCATTTGTTCTCATGGTACTTATATTGTAGCTCAGGGATATGAACAACGACTATACAAAGAAATGAATAAACATTGTACATTCTGATGGGGGTTTACTTAGTAAAATCAATAAGGCAGGGTTAATATGACAGACTGCTAATGTACTACCTTTGGTGGAGTGATCAGTGAGATGTCTTTGAAGAGAACTAAATGGCGAGGATAGGCCAGGCATATGGATAGCTGTGAGGACAGGGTGCAGGTGTGTGTTTGCTCATCAATGAACATATTGATACCTGGTATATCACTGGTGCTAAAAATCATAATTGCTGGATAAATGAGAAAATAGATGGATGAATGAACAACTTCGCCAGATGGCAGAGTTACAGTCTCTAAAAACCAGAATGAAAATTATTTTATGATTATGAACTTGAAGACGTTGCAATAAGAAGAAGTAAGTACATATTCAGATGATGGGGTACATACGAATGTTTTTCATCTTTCCAAGGAAGTATATAGAATTATTACTCTTAAAAAATATTCAACAAAACAAATGCAATCTGCTTTTCTTTTTAATGCCCATAAAAGAGTAATTTGACAAGGCAATGTTTTCATTTTGTGAAGTCATTTGTTAGTTATATATTTGGCTTAGAGATAGAATTACATAATAAGATGGGAAGTAGATCAGAAATTAACATTTTATAACTCATTTTCTGACAAGATTATACTTTCATATGAAACAATGTAGTCTTTGGTAGAGAGAAATGATAATAAGAACAGATGGTACCATTCTAAGATGAACCCTAAAGCCCTTTTTAGATTTCTAAAATGATAGTTCAAAAAAAAACAACTCGAACGAATCTCTAGCCCTGTAAGTATTTTTTGTATGTCCTTCAGATGGAAAATGTTGCAAATGCACTAATTACAAAATTACAAACTAATTACACATTTCCTGTATGTTTATTTCTTATACAAATATACCTAGGTTTACCAACCTGCTGCTTTTTAGAGAAAAGTTCTGGGCAGGAATTCTAGGATTGTTTTATTGTTTGTTTATTTTCTTCCCTCAAAGCAGTATTTGAGGGCTGGGGGGACAGTGAATCTATCTAGGGATCAGTTTTGTGGACTTCAGAAAGCTCACTAAATGGTTTACATTAATCATATCTTCAAATGTGAGACTAGTAATCAGCCTCTTCATTCATTGTTAGTTGTCTTTCTAGAAATGAGAATACTTTAGTTTGGCAAGAGCTGTACTCTGATTACTAAAGTAATACACAATGAGTTGCATAGGCTAACTATACTTGTGAGCTATAGGTTCTATAGAAATAATTTGGAGGATTCCATTTTGAGATTGTGCATTACTACTTCTCACTTTAGGAATGGGAAATGGAAGCCTATGCCTGTTTTTTTTTCTTCCCTCAGTGAATTTCTCTCAATTCCCAATGGTCTTCCACCTTCCACTTCAATGAGAGCTCCAACTGAGAATCAATAGATTAAAGCTATAAGGAAGAAAATAACACTAATAGGATAACTTTATTTAAAAAATCCTTTGACAGGGGTGCCTGGGTGGCACAGCGGTTAAGCGTCTGCCTTCGGCTCAGGGCGTGATCCCGGTGTTATGGGATCGAGCCCCACATCAGGCTCCTCTGCTATGAGCCTGCTTCTTCCTCTCCCACTCCCCCTGCTTGTGTTCCCTCTCTCGCTGGCTGTCTCTATCTCTGTCGAATAAATAAATAAAATCTTAAAACAAACAAACAAACAAACAAAAAAATCCTTTGACTATTTTCTTCTTCCAATCCCAAGGTTGAATGGAGGTTAAAAAAACATTTGTTTTTTTGTTTTGTTTTGTTTTGTTTTGTTTTTGTTTATGGAAGATTTACTTTCTTTTTTTGTTCTAAGGAAGAGACTTCAGTTTCTGTTTTTCTTTTCCCTCAAAGACTTATTTATTTATTTTTAGAGAGAAAGGGAGAGAGAGTTGGGGGAGGTACAGAGGGAGAGGGAGAGAAAGAATCTCAACCAGACTCCCTGCTGAGCATGGAGCCCCATGTGGGGCTCAATCTCATGACCCATGAGATCATGACCTGAGCTGAAATCAAGAGTTGGACACTTACCTGACTGAGCCACCTAGGTGTCCTGAGACTTAAGTTTCTTTCAAGAGAGTGTGGATATGCTGGAACAAAACAAGAACATTGGCAATATGCAGGCAGAGGTATATTGGTGTGATTATGGTATCAAGATTGTAAAAATACCTAGTAGACACTAGGATCTGGTGAATATAATAACAACAGAAAGCATTTATTTATGTGCCATAATTGTTACAAGGATCCTTTGACATAGGTCCTAGTATTATCCTTTTTGTATAGATAAAGAACTTGGATCTCAGATAAGTTAAATAACTTGTTTAAATCCACATAAAATAAGGGGTAGAATTAGTTTAGTTCAAGGTGGTTTTTATCATTATATTGTCTCTCAATATGAAATGAAAAATAATATTTTATTATTTATAAATATTTTTAAAGATACAAGTATCTTTTACAAATTCAAGCTACCTCTTGGTTACCCTAATAGAATGCCCTAGATTCATTCATTGAGTCAGAGTATCATTTATTTATTTGATTATTTAATAAATGTCATTATATCCCTGTATTGTAGTTGCTTTATCCCTGAGACATTGGGAATATAGCAGTGTATAACAGAAAGATTTGTGTGTAGATGAAGCTTATATTCTATAATGTATGGAATGACTTACTTAACTACAATGAAGTCCTAAAGAGGTAGTGTTTGTTATTATTTGTAAACACAGATAAAACTTTATGGGTAAACGCTAAAAATACTTCTAGTAGATGCAAATTGCATAATAACCAGTCTCCTGATGATTTTCCCGTAGACATATTTATGCTACCTACTCTCCCTCCTTACCTTCAAACCTTCCCCTCAGTGGGGAATCTGCTCTTTTCTTACCATTCTCTGCTCTGGTAGGTGCTTTTAAAGGGATTTGGATGACCTGTGTCCCTGGCTACAGTAATTGGAATGAATTCACAGTAACTCAATTTCCTGACCAAACTGATTTATCCATGGAAAAGGCATGTAACTCAAGTTGGGTAATCAAAGGACTTTGCCTGGATCTGTAAAACTGGTGCTGGCAAAGAGAAGCTCTTTTCTTTCTGCTCTCAAAACCCAGCATGTGAGTGTAGGGACCGCTGGTGGTCCTAGTTCCAGTGGGGTAATCAACCTGAAAAAATGAATTTTGACACAGAGAAAAGCAGATAAGAGATGGGATGAAATAAATAGGAAGTCCTGAGAGCATTTTGCGTCTGAGAGTCTGACTCTACTCCTAAGTCTTTTACAGAAATTTGAACCAATAAATTAACTTTCATCACCCTCTTTTTTTCTTCTATCTAAATAAACTCAAGTTGAATTTCTGTATAAGTTAGGGGCTTTGTTGCAGACAATACATACCGACTCTGACAGTTTAAGAAGAAAGACCGTCTCAAAAGAATATTATAAACCTTACTGAATCTCTAGCCTGGCCAGAAACCACACATCTTGGATCAGGACCCCAAATCCTACCACATACCTGGTCTACTGAAGACACCTCGGCTGCCATCTTTGGATGTACCCACTGTGGGTTTACAGTTGACAGTACCTAAACTCTGATGCTCTGGCCTCTGAAAACTGGATGTCCCTGTTACCTCCTTTGCCAATATAGGTTCTTCACACGTGTGTTTCTTTATACCACTGACTCCCAATTCTATGTTTGGCAGGAATGTCTCTGATGACAGAAGTTATATGCCTTTATCCTTATTTCAAAGTAGGCTGGGAAAACAGACGTTGGACTTTTATAGTGAGTTTTAGGAAAACACCCTAAATAGCAGGAAATTGTTCAGAAACGTTTGGTCACTAGAAAGAATGACAAATATCTACTGCAATGCATGTTGCTTACATCCAATATGTCTTCAGTGATTGAGCTTATGGGTTGAATTATGTTCCCAAAAAGGTATCTTGAAGTCCTAAGTCCTGGAACCTGTGAATGCAACTTATTTAGAAATAGAATCTTTACAGATATAATCAAATTAAGATGAAGTCATACTAGGTTAGGTGGGCCTGAAATCCAGTGTGACTGGTGTCCTTATGAGAAGAGGGAAATTTGGACACAGAGACACAGACACACAGGGTAGAAGGCCATGCATAGATAAAGACAGAGATTAGAGTGATGCATCTACAAGCCAAGGGATGTAAAGGATTATCAGCTACCACCAGAAGCTCTAAGAGGCAGGGTAGGATCCTCTCTGAGAACATTCATTCAGAGAGAGCATGGCCCAGCCAAAACCTTGATTTCAGAGTTCTAGTCTCCAGAAGTGTGAGAGAATACATTTCTGTTGTTAGCAGTCACCAAGTTTGTGGGTATCTGTTTTGGTAGCCCTAGAAAATTAGTATACAGCTAACTAGCTAACTTCCATAGGGAAGCTCAGCAGACCTCTGGAGGAGAAGTAATTAGAAGCAGACTCTGAGGCAGTTTAGTGAGCAGAATGTTCATTAGAGAGTCACTGGATCCACATTTGTGGAAGGAAGGGAAAGGAACAGGATTCAGCCGAGAGAAAAGTCAAGCTATGATGCAAGCCTCAGCTGACCACATAGAAAGCTCTGGAGCTAAAATGGTTTGTCAGAATTGTCCATTTATACTCCACCTCACTCAGTTATTGGTTGTGGGCCTCTCTAAGAAAAGCATGACCTTGGGCAAGGCAGTTTCCTGGAGCTGGGGCAATCCCCAAATAGTCTCAAGGTTGAAGCTGCCTGTCAGTAGTGCTCCCAGTGGTCCAGACAATAAATCCTTCCTAGAGGTGGCACATCTTTGTATCACCATAGGAGTCATCTGTTAGGGTCAAGGGAGTGTCAGGTAGACATAGAGTGCCAGGTCAAGGTGACAGCGTGTATAAAAGCCCTGAGGTGGGATGGTGATTAAAATGTTGCCAGAAATTAAAGAAAGGGTAACATTGATTGTAAGAAAGGAGAGTGGCTCAAGTCAGACTAGTGAGAGAAACCAGCGTTCAGATCATAAGGAGCCTAATTATATTGCATCTTTATTCTGAGGGAAATGAGAAACCACAAAGGTGTTCAGATAAGGCTAGCGGTGACACAATTAGATTCACATTTAAAAATGTCAACGAAGGCTACAGTGTATAGAATAATGTAATGGTGCCAACAGGACAATCAGGAAGGAGGGTAATACTCCAGGATTTTTCCCAGTAAGACACAATAGTCATGTACACTGGGGCAGCAGTATTCACTGGAGAGAAATGGACAGACTTGAGAGCCTATTCAGGAAGTAACTGAATTTACATAGAAAGAGAAGGAGAGGTATCAAGGATGACTCCAGGTTTGCCGTGAACTGAATGTGCCCCCTGCCCTGCATTCATACGTTGAAGTCCTAATCTCCAATGTGACAATATTAGAAGATGGGACCTTTGGGAGGTAGTTAGGTCATAAGTATAGGTAGAGCCTTGTGAATAAGATTAATACCCTTATAAGAAGAGACTCTAAAGAGATGTTCCCTCTTTTTACCTTGTGAGGATATAGCAAGAAGGCAGTCATCTGCAAACCAGGAAGTGGGTCCTCATCACACAGTGAGTCTGCCTGCACCTTGACCTGGGACTTCCTGGCCCCTAGAATTGGGAGAAATAAATGTTTCTTGTTTAAGCCACCCAGTCGAGGGTAGTTGTTATGGCAGTCTGAACTAAGACAAAGTTTCTTTGCTGAGATGGATAATCTCTGAGGAAGACCAGCTTGGTGTGGCCAAAGCAGGGGTTCAGTTTTGAAGATGAAGCAAATGGGATTGCTGGGAAGTTTCAGTGATAGAACAAATTATGGTTACATGTTGGTGTGAAACTCCAATGAGGCATCTGGCCTGGAGATATAAATGTGAAGAGATTTTCACGGAATATAGGGGTAGACAAAGTCACTTAGAGATCGAGGGTACAGAGCAGGAAGAGCCAGAGAGGTAGGAGGACAGTCACAAAGTCTGAATGTAGGCACTTTTATATTTGCGTCAGAAATATTATTTTATATTTTTGAAAATACGGTATCAACAGAGGAAATATTTATCCTTTCATTTTTTTTTCTGACCCAAAAGACGTAATTGTTTGAAATGAGAAATGTAGATAATGATGTTACAATGAGTGAATTACTTCCCAATCTATACACTAATGCAATTTAGAAAATGACCTTTTCTAAAAATAATAAAAGTAGACTGACAAATTGAGGATGTATTTTTAAGTTTTCTACCATCAGAGGATCACCTAATTAGGGTGTGAGGAAACGAAATGGATTAAAAAAAAAGACTATTTAACAGTTCATTCTGTTATGTTAATGTATATTTAAAAGGTTAACAAGCAAAGGACAGAAGATTCAGTTTTCTTCCCCTTTCAGAAGACTTTTGAAGTAAGATTTCAACTTGGACCCAGCTGGAAGGTCAAGGACTAATTTATGGAATAATATTAGTTCTCAGTGGAGAAGAACATGCAAAGTTGCCTTGAATTAAAACATGAGAAGGGCTAATTAGGTGTCTTCATGTAGCTTAGGCATGTGGGCTGCTAAGTCTTTATGGAGTAAGAACACTTTTATGCAAGAAAGATGTTGTTTGCATGGCTACCATGGAAATGGAAACTTCCATCATAGTTAACGAATAGACATAGACAGGAGCTTGTTTTGTTTTGGTTTTTGCTTTGCCCAGTATAGTATTTCTAATGAATACCATGTCCGTGTAAGGTCTAAGCATTGTAATTACAGGTTAAGAATTAAGGCACTTTAGGCAGTGTTTCAGCTTAAAACACTAGTGGTCAACACTGAAGATTTCTGTACCCACAGCAGGGTAGGAAGTATACAAGTCTCCAGAAATACATATATTTATGTTAAGAAAAAATAGTGAAGAGCTAAAGTCCAAGGTATAGTGGTTTAATATGATAGTATTTATCTTCAGACAAAGCAACATATGACATTAGATGTCTATTTTACTTTATAAATATTCTAAGATAATTTATTTAGTAAGTAATAACCGAAAATATGTTTTTGCCTATGATGTTTTAATCTAAATTACTCTGAGTTTTTCACACCTCAGATAATAAGAATGGATGACATACTAAATTGGGAGACAATTGACAATTATAACAAATGGTTAGATATTCTTAAATATTAAGAATCTTTATAAGACCCAAAATATAAATTTCTCAATATATACATGGGCAAATGTTTACATGTGCTCAAAATACAATAATAAAACTATGTTTCTTCTTAGTTTCTGCTGGATTAAAAAAAAAAAGGCACAAGTATTCCAAGGAAAGATGTGAAACTTTTGAAGTGGAGGGCTGAAATTAGTTACCCTTAGCCCAATACTTACTTTAAATAAAGTGAGGACAGAGAGTCTTTAGAGAGTCTGGAGTACTGTTGGATCTTCTCTTCCCTTGATGCTGTGGGTGAGGGGAGCTGCATACATCCATCTTAATTCAAATCCAATGAGAAATACTTCAAGGAAATCCCTTAGACTGTTGACCTGTATCCTCTAGAAATGATGAGATTTAGGTAACCAGTGCTAGACCCACAGCCAAAAAAGCCTAAAGTGAGAGACAGGCTGGCTGACGGTTGAAGAGCGAGAACAGATGATTCCTCTGGCCCTTCATGGTTTAAAGATACAAAGACTGCATGGATGCTTTCTATAAAGCAAGTGTGGGAAGGGGGCTGGCTTAGAATTATGAGGGATTAGAGCCAAGAGCGCTTCGTGGAAGGTGGATGAGGAAGAGAGCCAAACAGAAGAAATCTGTGTGGAATTATAGGAAAACCAGGGGTTGGCTGGAGGAGGCACTGCCAGCCTTGAGAGACTACAGGGGAGATATTCAGTGCCCAGGCATCTTGAAGGAGCCTAGAGTCTGACTTGAATATCTGCTCTGATCAGATGAGAGCAGTCCAGTGGTAAAATACAACAAAGTCAGTCAAGCTAGACCTTTCCTACACCTTCTTCTCACACCCTGCCTTAACTTGGAAGAGAGAAGCCCAGTGAGCTGGTGTTCCATCCATACCAGGCCTGAGCTGGGGAAGGAGCTGAAACAAGATAAATTTGCCCTCTATCACCACTTTTATTCATCATTTTAATGGAGTTCTGGCCAAGACATAAGATAAGAAAATGTAAAAGCAAAAGGATTGAGAATGAAGAAATGAAACTGTCACTATTCGCTGATAACATGATCATATTCATAGAAAATCCAAGAGAATCCAAGATGAACTATGAAAATTACATAAGGAACTCATTTTTAACTTTTTTTTTTACCATGAAGAATTTAGCAAAGTCACTAGATATAAGATCAATATGTGGAAATATGTATTTCTATTAATGAAGTTATTTATTCAACAAATAGAGCATACTTTAATAACTACCATGGGATAGACATATTGCTAGATGCTAGGGCAAAAGATATGAACAAGATGTGGCAAATCTCACAATATCAGGCCAGTAATATAAGCTTAATTTTTCTCCTAATATAGTGACTGGAACGTAATGTAGGGCCAAATTAATCTTTTTACCTTTTTATTTTTAAAATTTTTTTTAAAAGACTTTATTTATTTGAGAGCAAGAGAGAGAGCGTACGAGCAGAGCGGGGCAGAGTGAGAGGGAGAAGCAGACTCCCCGCTGAGCAGGGAGCCCGATGCGGAATTTGATTCCAGGACCCTGAGCTCATGACCTGACCCGAAGGCAGATGCTTAACCAACTGAGCCACCCAGGTGCCCCCAAATTAATCTTTTTAAATTAATGAGTCAATCAATGGATCTTAACTGGTGGTTAAAATCAATATTCAGCTAAAGCTGAGACCAAAATTGAGCATTACCATCAGAGAAAGAACTGCTTGGATAAAAGATTAAATATGAAATGTGATTCAAAACTCATGATTATCGTAATTTCATGCATAGAATAGATTTCAAGGTTTGGCATTTCAGTTCAGAAACAATTATTCCTTTGCGCTGTCAACTGCAGAATTGCTCTTGGGGTCAATTTATTGCACATTTGTGATACTAATAGAGGCTCACTTTCAATGGAGGTCTTTGGAAGAGCAAGGAGAAATGAGGGCAACTCATCCTCCTCTAATAGTTTCTTTTTCTTCTTCATAGTCCACATTCATGTATATATGTATGTAAGTATGTATGTATAGATGATACACAATGTTACATTAGTTTCAGGTGTACAACATAGTGATTTGACAAGTTTATACGTTATGCTATGCTCACCGCAAGTGTAGCTACCATCTCTCATCACCATACAGTACTATTACAATATCATTGACTATATTCCTTATACTGTGCCTTTTATAATATGTGAAAATATTTTGCATTTCTGTGCATATAAGCAATAAGTTAGTAGAGAATGAACATTTCTTTAAATGACACCATTTGTGATAATATCAGAAAAGATCAAATGTAGAACAATTAGTAAAACAAAAGATGTGTAAGCTGTTTATATTGAAATCCACAAATATTGTTAAGAGAAGTTAATAAATATATAAACTAATGGAAGGCTAAATCATGTTCATGAGCTGAAAGGCTCAATTTTGTAAAGATTCCGGTCCTCTCTCAGTTGAGGATTTCTTAATGGAAGTTGCCAAGCTGATCCTAAAATTTATATTAAAATGAATAGAATAAGTAAAAACAAAAAACAAAAAACCCAAGCAATCTTTTAGGAGAACAAAGCTAAAGAACTTAAATTTGCAGGGAAAAAACTATAGTAACTAAGATCATTTGGTATAGAATGAATGAAACAGAATAGGGAATCCAGAAAGAGACCCAAACTGAGTTGCCTGATTTATGACAAAGGTGACAATGCAGTGTTGTAGGAAAAGTATGGCTTTTTAATAAATGATGCTGTGTCAATTTTCTGTCTGTTTGAAAAACAAAATAATATTATCCCTGTATTAATTTGTTAGGGTTGCTGTAACTAATTACCACAAATTGGGTGGCTTAAAACAGAAATTTATTTTTTACACAGTTCAGGAGTTCATAAGTCCAAAAGCAAGGTGTAGGTTCCTTCCAGAGGCTCTGAGGAAGAACCATCCCATGCCTCTCTCCTAGCTTCTGATAGTTGCCAGAAACTAGGGATTCATTGGTTTGTAGACATACATCATTCCAGTCTCTACCTCAGTCTTCATGTTGCTTTCTTTTTGTGTGTCCCTATTGTCCTTTTCTGTCTCTTTCATAGACTCTTTCATTCAATTTAGGGCCATCCCAATACAGTGTGATCTCCTTAATCTCACCGTAACCCTTCCTTAATTATATCTTCAAAGACCCTTATTTCCACATAAGATCACATTTAAATTTCTAGGTCTGTATGCATTTGGGGGGACGATTTTCAACCCACTATGTCTCCTATCTCTCACTATGCAAAATTCAATTCCAGATGAATTACAGATCTAGATGTGAAAGGTAAAAGTGATACAAATTTTAGAAGAAAATGAGAACACATTTTTATAATTTGGGGTTAGGTGTGATGGTTAAGATTTATGTGAGATTTAGAGTGAATCTTCAAAGATTCAAATCCTGACTCCACTGTTGACTAGCTCTGTGACCCCTTTCCAATCCTTTTTCCTTTTCTTCATCTGAAATATTAGTGTTATCATAATGCCTACTTCCTAGGGTTGTTACGAAAATTGAAAGAATAAACCTGGAAAGTGCTTAGCATGCTGCATGTTAAGGGGCATTATTGTAACTAAAGTGACTAGCAGGCTGACTAAATGCTTTTTATCCATGTGTAGGGTAAAATCCTGCCATTCAGAGGGGGTTTGAATACATAGGTAACTGACAGGAAAAAAAAAATCATTTTTTGATTTTACTCTAATGAGTCATACTTAACAGACTGGTTACATGCACAAGGTTATTGGTAAAGCATGGATATGTTGTTTACAACATTAAAACATTAAA
Organism: Ursus americanus; assembly: GCF_024610735.1. Lineage (NCBI taxonomy): Eukaryota > Metazoa > Chordata > Mammalia > Carnivora > Ursidae > Ursus > Ursus americanus. The sequence continues at coordinate 40,085,097 of NC_142146.1, forward strand.
AACAACTGAAACATTCAGCTGTAGAAGAATGCTTTTTTAAATTATGGTGGATACATTCCACTGTGTACAGATATGGAAAAATTCCCATGACATATTGAGAAAGGGAAAAAAAAAAGCAAGTTAAAGAGCTCTGTGTATGATTCAAACCTTGTAAAAAAATGGGCTATATATAAGTATATGTGTAAATGGTGAGAATAAGTGACTAAAAGATACACAGCAGGGAGCCTGGGTGGCTCAGTCGGTTAAGTATCCAACTCTTGATTTTGGCTCAGGTCACGATCTCAAGGTTGTGAAATCAAGCCCCTCATCAGGCTCCGCGCTGGGCATGGAGTTGGCTTGGGATTCTCCCTCTCCTTCTGCCCCTCTCCCCTCTCTCTCTCTCTCTCTGTCTCTCTGTCTCTCTGTCTCTCTGCCTCTCTAAAACAAAACAAAACAAAAACAGCAAATTGCAAACAATGAGTGTCTCTGGGGAGGAGAGCGGTATTGAGGTGTAGTGGGAGCATGAAGGGGGCTTTTGTTCTGCATAGACTGCTTATTTGATTTTTTTAAAAGAGCAAGAATCTGCATATATATTACTTTTGCAATGTAAAAAAAGCAACTTTTAAAAGATCGGGAACTAAGCAGAGTATATGAATAAATTATTCACAAAAGAAGAGAAACAGCCAATGAATAAATATATTAACATTAGTCAACCATACTTATATTTAAATAAATAGAACCGAAAATTATATTGCATTTGATTTCACATCAACTTAGAAAAGCTCAAAGGAGATAATACCCATTGTTGAATGATCAAAAGACACATAATGGTGATAATGTGTAAAAAAAAACCCCACAGCAATTGTGAGTGTGTGTGTGTGTGTGTGTGTGTGAGAAAGACCGAGAAGCAAAATAAACAAATACATTCGTTAACATTCTGCTTTTAGTGTATGAACAAATATTTGCTACAAGAATGTTCATTATAGCATTAAAGGATTGGGAATATTGTATGTTTGACAATAGACTGCATAAATTGTGACACCTTTAAGTAATGTGATCTGCAATAATTAAAAGGCTGTAGAGAAATGTGTTGTCATAGAAGGAGATGTAGATAGCTTCACTATTTTTTTTTGCATAAAATACAGGTAAAAATATCACAGGTATTATATGATACCATTTTTAAATTAATTTAAAATCTAGAAGAGTGTTCACCAAAATATTATAATAAATATAAAAAATATCTATATCTATAATGACATAGAATTTGCCCTACCAGTTATTAAAATATATTATTAAATTAATTTATAAATATTTTCAAAGAGATTGTTTATGAGTGACAGAATTGCAGGTTTACTGTTTTCATTTTGTGTGCTTATCTGTATTATCTTGTTTTCTATAATTGCTATATATTATTGTATAGTTTAAAAAATAATAAAAGTTAATATTCTAAGAGTCTCAGGCCAGATAGTCAGAATACATTTTCATAAGTTGTTTTTATAATTCACAATATTTTCACCTATGTAGAAAAGCTGAACATGGTATCAGTTCTATTTCTGTTTAAAAGTTATCTTGATTTACTAGGATGATAAACTTCCTTTCAACATTGTCTTCCTCATGGTTGTTTTGCCTCCTGGACTAGACAGAAAGAAAAGATACGGCAGCCCATGCAGAGCTTGCCCATTTGCTGCAGAGACTATTACCTGAGGGCAGCCATTCTCAGACTAATTTTTTTTAAATATTTACTGATTATTTTTATTTTTATTGTTTTTTTTATTATGTTCAGTTAGCCACTATATAGTACATCATTAGTTTTTGACGTAGTGTTCCATGGTTCATTAGATGCTTATAACACCCAGTGCTCATCACAACGGGTGCCCTCCTTAATACCCATCACCCTGTTACCCCCTCTCCCTACCCCCTGTCCTTTCTGAAACCCTGTTTGTTTCCCGGGGTACATAGTCTCTCATGGTTTATCTCCCTCTCTGATTTCTCCCCCTTCAGATTTCCCCCCTTCCGCGATGGTCCTCCATGCTATTGTTTATGTTCCGCATATGAGTGAAACCATATGATAATTGTCCTTCTCTGCTTGACTTACTTCACTTAGCATAATCCCCTCCAGTTCCATCCATGTCAATGCAAATGGTGGGTATTCATCCTTTCTGGTGGCTGAGTAATATTCCATTGTGTGTGTGTGTGTGTGTGTGTGTGTGTGTGTGTGTGTATGTATATATATTACCACATCTTTATCCATTCACCTATTGAAGGGCATCTCCGCTTCTTCCATAGTTTGGTTATTGTGGACATTGCTGCTATGAACATTGGGGTGCATGTGTCCGTTCTTTTTACTACATCTGTATCTTTGGGGTAAATACCTAGTAGTGTAAATGTTTAAAATGGATCACAATCACTTGCAGGGCTTATTAAAACACAACATGTAGGGACCCACCTCCAGAGTTCCTGATTTGGTACATTTTACTTGGGGATCTAAAAATATCCAGTTTTAATAAGTTTCCACGTAGTGCTGTTGCTGCTGATCTGGGGGCCACAGTCTAAGGACCACTGTGCCTGGGCATATGTAGGTTTCTCCTCTGATTTGGAGAGGACAGCCTCTTTGACAGCTTTTGCTCTCTTTAGGAGTATGGTGAATAAATAACACAGAGCATAACCAAATGTTGTCCCACTCCCTCCATGCTTTTCATCCCTTATTGCACCTTAGGAAAAAGGTTAATTGGGTAATTGAATAATCAGATTTTTTAAAACTGTTGTACGAGATTTACATGTATCTTTAGATATTTCTGAGATTAAAATGTTATCAGCATGGATATCTAAATTATATGAGGTTACACAGGGCTACATTTCATTATATGAAATATACTGAATGTAAATTCTGATTTTGGCTCTATGAATTTTATTTATTGTTAGTTTGTTTTTTGTTTCTAATACCTCTATGTTCCTTGTTTGTTAATTTCTCCGCTAAACTTAGATTTTTTTAAAAAGATTTTGTTGTCATATTCATATGTGAGATCTGCCTATAACTTTCTTTTCTTACACAGTCTGGTGTTTGCTATGCAGGTTATACTAACCTGGGGGGAATGAGTAGGGGTACACTCTTTATATTTCCATTCTCTAGAACAAGTTTTAAGGTTATCTGTTCTTTAAAAGTTTGGTGGAACTTGCCTGTAAAACCATCTCAGCCTAGCATGCTTTTGAAAGGGTAGGTTTTCTATGTTTTGCTTGAAATATTTTTAACTGCAACACAATTTCATATTTCTTAAAGTGAATTTTGTTGAATTATGTTATAATTCAAATTATAAAAGTAGAGCTCAACGAATTTATACAGAATTAACACAGCTATGTAACCACCACAAATTGAGAAATAGAATATTACCAGCATCCCACAAGCATACCTTATAAGTTTTTTTTTAAGTGCCACCAGAATCCTGACTTCTGCCAACTGTTAAGTGAAAAGAAATAAGGACTTCTAAATAATAATGGAAAATAGCTGAATTTATTTGCTTGTCTGGTAAGCACCATTTAAGTACAAATCCACTTGCTCTTTGTGCAGAAACTGAAAGAGCTCGATATAGATTTAAAAAGGAAAAAGTATTCAAAATTAGGCAACTTTTTAAGTTCAGGTTTCTGGGTGGCTTGGAAGGTGGACTGAAAACTTCTTGGCCAGTGGCCACCATCATGTTTCACTTTACTATTAACTGGAATCCAGGACTCAAGCCCAGAATGGGTTGTACAAAATTCCAGAGTACAGGGTGGCATAGACACACTTGTGTGTGCATTCTCAAAGTTGAACAAAAATTTTCTTTAAAACACTGTAGATGAATTTTAAACTTTGGGCAAGTGGAATCATGTACTATGTATTCTTTTGTGTTTGTTTCTTGTGCTCAATATTACATTTATAAAATTCATCCATGTTACTACATGAACAGTATAGTTCATTCGTTCTCATTACTGCGTAGTATTCCCTCATTTGAATATATTATAATTTATTCATTCATTTCATCATTAATAGATATTTAGGTTCTAGTATTTGATTCTTACAAATAGTCTATGAAATTTCTAGAAGTATTTTTATAAATACTTTATAAATACACACACCTTTTAGTTGGGCATATGCCCAGGAGCAGAATTTCTGAGTCACAGGGAATGCATAGGGCAACTTTAGTGGATACTGACAGTTTTTCATAGCAGTGGAACCAGATTATAATCCCACCAGAAGTACAGGAGTTCCAGTAGTTCCAGTTGCTTCCCATCTTTGTCATTACTCCCTATCATCAGTCTGTTAAATTTCTCAGTGAATGTGTAGTGCTATTTCACTTTAATTTGCATTTCCCTTATTACAAGTGAAATTGAATTATTTTGAATATCTTCTCTTGTAAAATACTTGTTCAAATATTTTGTCCATTTTCTATCAGGTCTTTTTTTTCCTCAAAAAATTATAGGCGTATGTAACTACACACACGTACACACACATGCATACATACATATCACACACACACACACGCACACACACACACACACATGTTCTTAGTCTGTGGCCTTGGTGGTTATATTTATACAAATATCTTCCATGCTGTGACTTCCCTTTACATTCTTGTTTTCTATGACTTGTCTTATTCTTTTAATGGTGTCTTTTATTAAGCAGAAATCCATGAGGAATAAATTTTTAAAAAACTTAAATGATTCTGGGTCAATTTAAATTTTCCCTTTCTTCTGTTTGCCTTGGTATGTTGTAATTTACCAGGAAATTATCCTTTTAATCTATTTTTTTCTAATTTATTGGCATAAAGTTGCTCTTACTACAACTTTATGATTTTTTTAAGGTTCTACTGTACCTATAGTTATGAATTCTTTTACTGTTCTTAATACTATTTAATCGTACCCATTCTGTTTTTCTTCCTTCATAAACAGTGTCACGGTTTTGTCTATTTAATAATACCAGATTTAAAAATTTTTCCATCATTGTGACATCTTAATTAATTTAGACTTCATTCCACATCATAAATATATTTTAAAAATTCTCTAAATTTTATCTAGAATATAGAAGACTGGAAATTCTTTACTGAGTGATGTGTTTGTACGAGTTTAAGGACATTAGACAAAAAAAAAAAAAAATCCTGTAGGAAACAGGATACAGAATATTTAGATGCCAAGTAGTATGCTCTGGTTTTTCATTTTCGGTTGTATACTTAATTTACAGACATTTTCTGAAATTCAGCCATTGTATTATATTTTGATCAGCTTTTCGTCTCGTAGATTTTATATGTGAGGCTGAAATATGCTAATACTGACAAGAAATGATATTACATAAAACAAATGATTGCTTATGAAATAGCTGAATAAACATGTTGGAGGCATTTAGGGCTTGATTTCCACAATAATTTTAGTTTAGTCTAAGCACAAGTAGGTATGAAAGCATTACAAGTAAAGTTTTTATTTGCTTCAGACATAAAGCTGTACAGGGTCCCTGACTTCTGGTGGAGGTGTGTTTTTCACTTCTTCTTGAATTGGATGTTGCTTTTTCTCACTCAGACCCAGAGCAGAATAGAAATCACTTACCACCACAGCAGGTCAGCTCCAAGTGGAGAGCGAGGAAGAGAGCACTTTGCAAAAAGAAAACAAGGCTATTTCTGGAAAATATGTTATTGGTGACAGCATTTTCCAGAGTATATTAGGAAAAGAGAAAGAAAAAACTCTTCAGATCTTTTAAATTAAGATCAGAAATTCGTAGAACTCAACCCCTCTATAGTCTGCCTCCATCCAAAAAAGAAAAAAAAGTAAAAACAAAAAAACAACAGCAAACAGTTATTAAGGATTGTTCAAGTCTAGACTCTTGCCAATAAGGAGAAATTAAGAATTTTTTTTTTTTTTTTTTTTTTGCGATTAGTATAAAATATAAGATTTGAGGGAATGCCTGTGCCTCGTAGGATGGTGTAGAGTATTAGGACTCTTGGATACCGAAAAAGGATCAGTAAATTAAGGAGAACCAGATAACGGGATAGGGAAGGACAATCCAGAAGGATGAAGTCAGGAGCGTGGGTGTTAGTCATCCACACATGGCTAAGACAGAGTTAGCAAGCACGTTGCGTGTGTGCTAACATATGCTCGCCTGTATCCATAACAGGCATTGCTGATTGAACAGGGCATTTGTTTCCTGTTGAACTCCAGCATGCCTCAATAATCGTCCTGAGCTGTATCCTGCAGTCTGCCATTTCTAATCTACCTATGAGAGTTGGCCCGTGAGAAGCAACTTCTTTGCTTTCATGAGGTTAAGGGATTCAACACTTAGGAGAGACTAAGAGTTAGTAGCAAAATTATATCACATATGCTTATTTGAAGCAGACTCCTCCTATTCTCATTTCACTGAACACATTCAGTCTCACTGTCAATCAATATCTGTCTTTATAAAGTCTTACGTTAAATAGCTTCTTCAGGGATTGTTGGAGGTGGATATCTGGATTAGGGTAAGCCTTCCTCACAATTGGGTAGATTCTGGTTCCTGTAGTCTGTATAGTATGCTGCCTTAAGAAGGCTTATTTCTCCTCTGTTGTACAACCTTATGCATGAACTCTTTGGTATTTGTTTGCTTTGTTTCAGAATGACTTGTTTTCAGTCCTCTTACGCTGTGACTATGGTAAATTCTCCATTCTTGATTTTAACAGGAATATATCAAAACACAATCATCACCCCAGTATCTTGGGGGCAGAAGGCCATGATAGGGCTGGAGCTTGACATGTGGGCTTCAGGCTTTGGACTGCCATAGGCAGTCTGCTGGAGCAGGGTTGTGATTTGGTGAGGTTACTAGAACCAGGAGAAGAGGATGCATGAGACCTCATGTCTTAGGGCAGTGATTCTCAACCATAGAGAGCTCTTACAAAATCCTAAATTGTGCTCTACCTTCCATCCTGAGATTTTGATTTAATTGGTTTTGGATAACTCCCAGGCCAAGATACGTTTTAGAAGCTCCCTAGGTATTTAATATGCATCTAACGTAGAAAACCATTGTCATAGGGGGTTAAGTTTTGTTTAAGTGAAGGCTGCATAACTGGCAGGTGACTGATTATTAGGTGTTGTTTCCAAAAGTAGGCTCAGTGGCAGCCAGGAAAACCAGACAAGTCTGCATTGTCCCACAGGGAGCAAATGCTTCAGAATCAATTTGCTTCTAACAGCCCTTTAGCACATTAGCCCTGTTTTTCTACAGTGGGTAAATCCCCAAGGCTACTCCAATTTCTTATTATGGAAGAGTCATATTTTCTAGCTAAGGGTCACCCTTGGACTATCTTTTGGTATGGTACTTACTAGTGTGCTAAATCCCCCCCCACACACAAACACCAGTTTGTTTTTTTGTTTGTTTGTTTTTTCATTTGAGGGTATAGAATAACCTTCATTGATCCAGAAGTATGTGATACTGCTATAATCCTACAATCTCTTTTATGAACTGAAATGAAACTATAGATTAAAACAATATATTTATGGCAGCTGGAAGAGGAAATGAATAAAGATGGCTAAGCAACTGGATATACTTTGTCAACAGAAATACTTTGTCAATAGAAATAGAAATTTAGATAGCGTGGAAAGAACCATGAAAATAAGAAGACCTCCGTGACCATGAAAATGTTGAATTTTCAATTATTCAATGAATTTTCTTGTTCATACGGAGAGACTACCCACACATTTATCTATTCAAATTGTTTATTAAAATTTTATTCAATACTCTCAGCTGAGATTTCTCACAGTAATTCAGGTAATTCCTGCCTTTGAAAATAATCAAGTAAACCGTAGCAAATATAACAATTTTGTTAAGATTTAAGAATTCAGATGTCGAATTCAGAATAAACTTGGACAATGCATTAATGCTTCAGTCTGTTCTCACCTCCCAGGAAATGTCTGCTCTAGACACGAATGGAAGCTGCATACATCATGCCAGCTCAGAACAGAACAAAGGAATTTGTCAAGAGATAATGTCAGACTCTTCAGACATATTCCAATTGATTATTGCATTTGGAAGGTTTCTAGACATGTGTTGATCTAAAGAAGGTGAGCTGAGGCTAATCCATAATTTATCAATTCCACTGACAAACTATCAAAAGCACATTTGTACATAACTGTGTAGGCTTTTTTGTGTGAGAAAATAGATCAGTAATTAGAGCTTATGGAAAAGGCCCTCTTCTGATAATGTAAGATTTTACCTTTGATTTGTTGCTGACATAACTAGATAATTTTTTTTTTTTATTTTCAAAGATCTACGCCTATGGGGGGAAAAAAAACCCTTAGGATTAATCTTTGATCCCCAAATGTTGGATTAATTCTAATTTGGATTATTGGAAAAATATATGTTTTGATTATTGAAAATATATTTATGGAGACTAGTATCAGTAGAAGAAATAAAGAAACTTCTAATAGATGGGTTTTAAGTGCCATTTTCGTCCTGCTTTTATGCTCCGTTGCAAAGAGCTAAATTCCATGGTAACACAGCAGTATGTTAGTGTAACCATGAAGCACTTTATAATAGGCATTGCACATAATTGTCTATTGACAGCATTAGGTGCAACCCCATCAACAACAGGAAGAAACAAGGTGCATATGGAAACAACTAAATTATTAAGACACTGATTTTAATTGTTTCTTATAAGTTGTGTCTTAGGTTGGAATGTGCACCTTTGGGGAAACAATGTGATATTTGAAGTTGTTACAGACAACTAAATTTCATGACAGGAGAATTATGTGTATTTCTAAAACTCTGGTCAGTTGAGATGTTGTTTTATCGCATTTGTTGTTACGTCTTCGTGGTTGGGGTTATTAATGTTGCTGCTCTTCTTGCAGACACATAGATTTCGGATACAGGCATCTTGACTCAGCCTTGTATTCCTCCATTTCTTCTCTTTGCCTCGTTGCAAAGCATTGACACAGCATGTTTAACCTCTCTAATTCATGGTTCCCAGTATAACACCCACTCAGAAACCATTAGTGCTTCTACAGTGCGTACTGAATTTTAAGTTAAATCTCTTTTGCTCTTACATGACAGCGGTATTACCAAAAAACCTTGCATTTTCAAATATTGCGTCATAAAACCAACTGTTTAAATGAGTGTGGGGGGGGATAGTGACACATGAGAGATGTAGTAAATACTACCAGACTAGCAATAACCAAATTATATTTTTTTCAGGAATTTCAATACTAAAGATCTTTAAACAGCCATAATAATCTTTTGTGAAAAGTAAAAGTAATAAACTGCTTGATCAGAACTGCCCAAAATAAACTGAAAGGTCCCTGGAAAAATTCTGAAGAGCATGTAAGATCAGACAAGAATCAATAAATTCTGTACAATCAAAATGTGTGCTAGTGCTGTTTACAGCCTCCAGCAGGATCCAGAAGAAAGGATGCCAGCCGAGCATCCATTGACTTCGCACCAAGCAGGTGTGAGTTCCTGCACTGTTTACTCAATAGCATTTTTCCACTGAGCAAGGTGCTTCTTCCCAATCACAGTAGTATTATATCCAGCAGCTGTTGGAATAGTGCCAGTCTTACTCCTTAATTATTCAGTCATGTTCTTTCCAATTCATGTTACAAAAATTCACGCAGTAGGAGAAATACCTGTACAAATTCTTCAGTCTAGGAGGCAGGCGAGGACCCCACAATATGGGCTTAATCTGCTTGGCTGCTTGCTCAGTAGATAAGTTAGCGTAATGGTTAGGAAATGGGCTTGCTGATCACGCTACCTCTGCTCAAATTCCAGCTCCTGTACTTGTGAGCTGTGCTCTCCAAGGCAAGTTATAGGAACCCTTTGTGCCTTGATTTCTTCATCTGTAAAATGGTGGTGTTGATACTGTTACCCCTGTAATGTTATTGGGGAAATCAGACCAGAGTTATTAGTTCTAAGTATGTGGAGTATGTACCATACCCAGTATGCAGTTCTCAAACACTGGGGAGGGCTGTTATCCTCTCATGCATCTGCATGGCCATTTCTTAACAGGCCTCTTTGCTTTTGTTGTTTCCTCTGATAAGCATGCATTTCACTCATGTTGTTTCATCGTGCTAAACCTTATCTACTCCCATAGGTCTATTTCTGATACATGTCTTTTATGATCTTTTTAAATGGATGGAATTTTCCTTTCCTTTCTGCTCTAGTGTACATCTTTTCCCCCGAGACTTAAGTTCTTAAGTTGAAGACCATTCAAGTGGTTGATTATATATGTATAATTTATACATATATTTATATCTGTGGTCACTGTTGTGTCAAAGCTGTCATTTGTGGCTCCCACAGGTGCTAGAGAACCCTGAAATCCAGGACTGTTCCTATATGCCTCGTGATTTTGCTAGATTAGACGTGTGTGTTCCAGTACGCAATGCGTAATTCTGTTTGTGGACAGGCTATGCAGTCTTTTACAAAGGATCTTTTAAACCCAAACCAGTCATCTGGGTGCATGTTAATGCCATGTTGATGCCATCATGGTACCCTCACTTGATGCTGCTCTGGATATGTTTTGCCATCCTGTTGTCTAAAGTGAATGTAATGGCTGAGCCAAATCACTACAGAGGATGGTTTATAAATACCTTTTATTTGAAAAAAAAAAAGCAGATGAAGGCTAAAAAACCCCCAAACCTCGCATCCTGCATGGTGTTCAAAAGACAGACTATTTCCTGATAGAGGGGGTTGGGTAAAGGAGTCAGCTCCCCCATTCCAAGGAATGAATGAAAAAAAATATATATATATTTCTAAATCCCCCTTTTTCCTACCTATAATAATCAGTTTTTAATTTATTAGTTTAAAATGCAGCAAACTTTCACATTCTATTTTGGCGTGATGAGAGACCAATCAGAGTAGAGAAGGATGAGAGATGCTTCCCTGTTTTGCACTGTAGTCATTTGATAAGGGCACTTCGGGGGTTTACTCAGTTAAGAGGTAGTCAGGTGATTCCAGACCTGCTGGTGAATAACTATGAGATAGTATTTGGATATATGTGTCTCTGTTTATCTCTGTAACCACAGGTATGTGCCTGAGGTTCCCAACAAATGGCTAATTATCTCTGCATTTTAAGTGTGCTGGCGGCTGGTACTGACAGCTCCAGAATGAGCAAGCTTCACTTTAGGACCCATCTGGACTCTTGGCCACTAGTGGTGGGTGATACTAGTTATAGAAATCAGTTTCTCAGAGCCTGTGCAAACCTGATTTTGTTTCAAATTGACTTTCTTTCCCATGACATCATTTTGAGATAGCAAAATAGTCAACCTTATTTTTCTTTATACTTGTCCAAACTATAAGCTGAATAACTTTTCTCAACGTACATTTGTGTTTTCTACAAATATCGTTTTGAATAATATTAAAATCTATGGTTATTAATAGTACAAGCACTTGATGCAATCTAAGGGGTTTAAAAATTGAAGGGAATTTTCTCTGCAGGAGATGTATTTTGCTGTAACTAGGGAGCCCGGGATTCAAATCAATGCATTGAAGGTGTTGTTTAAAACCTGTTGAGGATGGTCATTACTTACAATTATGAATTTCAAAATAGAGTTAATTCTTTCACAGAAACTTGTTTTTGTTGTAATAATTTCAAATCTAAACAGTATTACTATTTAGACTTGGGTAGGATTTGCTCTGTAAGCATATGCTTTTTATAATTGTTGACATAGTTATTTTATATGTGCATACTGGATCAATAGATCTAAATAATTTTAGCCAAGCGGAGCTGTATGTGCATGTATTTATATAAATTTAATAAAATATAATTTTTAAATTCATGATTTTATTTATAATTATTTTGTGTAGTTCATGCATTTTATTTTATGGTAGCAGATATTATATATATATATATATATGTAATACACACACACATACACACACATATATATATATATTGAATAGATTTTCCATAGTCTGGTGCTTTTTATGCCTTTGAAGTTTTGGGAATTTAGTCTTTATTATGAGCTATACTCTAGAAACTATTTTTTTTAAAGATTTTATTTATTTATTTGACAGAGATAGAGACAGCCAGCGAGAGAGGGAACACAAGCAGGGGGTGTGGGAGAGGAAGAAGCAGGCTCCTAGCGGAGGAGCCTGATGTGGGGCTCGATCCTGTGGGGCTCGATCCCAGAATGCTGGGATCACGCCCTGAGCCGAAGGCAGAGCTTAACGACTGCGCCACCCAGGCGCCCCTATACTCTAGAAACTATTAAGAAAATATAAGAAATTTTAAGAACAACTTATTTTTATCCTAGAGGTTTTCCTGTTGTATTTAAACTTTGCTTTTAATGCACATTCTTATTCTATTCTTTGTAGGAAATAGTGGTCTCCTATTAAGTTAATTGCTGTTGGTCTTACTAAAGGGATCCATCCTAAAATATGCCCATGGAGAGATGTCAAGAGACAGAGTGTCCTAAGAGTTGATCTTGATGTTTAGGTCTTCTCCCAGTGCTGTGGAAGAATGCATAGTTACAGAAAAGAAAAAAAAAAAATACAAGTTATAGGTGCATGGAAAACAAGAACATTGGGGTGAATCTAAACTATCATCTGAAGGCCATGAATTGGAAGAAAAATCATGTAGTTGGAAGCTGTGGAGGTGAGGAGCATACTGGATTGTGGGATTCAAGGTGGGCCAAGACTGGTAGTTGAAGACAATGCCAGCGCATTAGAAGCTCACTCTAGTGTGGCCTAGGTGCCCAACACAGTGCTGGGGGGACCTAGTCACTTTACCGTATACAAGGAACGTGTGTGTGGTAAAGAAATTGATGGCTACCTTTGCAAAATTTGCTCAGTTTGAACACCAGTTCTAATTTAATTTTTGATGACTGTTTTTGATAGCAACTAACTTTTTATGGGTTTAATTACTGCCTCTATTCTTTTCCAAATAGTTACCAAAAGTCCACTTCTTTAGCCACAGAACCTGTCCCATTTCCAAATAACCAATGTAAAGATTTTCCCTTGGATATCATTTTGTTACCTCAAAATAACAGATCTGAATTTGTGTTTACTGTTTCCTCTGAATTGGATTTCCCTTGTAATATAATTTTGTTGTTATTTTGTTGGCGGCATCCGTAGACTCCATGTACCCTTTCTCAAAATGTTTAATTTCACTTTTATTTTTCCCCTTCCTTTAAACTTAGACCTTGAGTTAAGCTGGAAAGTTGATGTAAGCAAGACAAAGTTTAGTTGACTGGACATATTACCCACTTTATTTTTGTATGCTTCTGACTTATGTGCAGCACTTATATGGACAAGAAGCAGCTGGGCCTAAGCCTCCTTCATTGCCCTGGGCGGGGGGGGGGGGGTCTCCAATAATGATTTCTAGTGATTTCATATAGGAGATTGTACTTTTACTAAGAGTAGAGAGTCAGAGGTGCAACTCTATTGTTCTGAGCAATAATCTGTGAGCATCAAAACAATGCGAACTGTGTCCAATATGTTAGGCAAATATAAAAATGGGGAATGTGATTTTATTAAATTACCACAAGTTATGGGCCATATTTTTTCAATTCTAAAAAATCCAATTTACTTTAATTTTAATGGTTCTGAAATTGGGAAGCATCTTTCAATTGATGTCAAAATATAATTGATGTCAAAAGAAGCCTTCATGCCTTTGGGCAGTGAAATAAATGATAAAGTCATTGTCATTTCTGAGCTCGTAGTATCATGGCCAAGAATTAAAGGCACTGTTCATATAACTGCTGTTTCATCAGACAGCCACACGGGAAGAGTTATTTGCCTCAGTACCACCGGATCTGGTTGAATTTTACATTTGGATCTGTATGTGTTATTTAAAATGTCCTCAGGAAAAAGTATACCCTTATGGAGCGTTGGAATGAAAAGTTACTATGAACCTAGATGATCACTTGTCTTTTGCCTTCCAGAATAATTCGAGACAATAGTATTGCCAAAACTCTTGGAATTGATCATAGACTTTTTAGAACTAGACAAGATTTTGGGGACCAATTTTTGAGTCCTGAGAACTATCACTCATTTAATTAAGAGCCATACAAAAACAGAGCAAGTAACTAAGAGTTTAACCAAGTAGTGAATGGAGAAGAAATGCTAGGATTATCTGATGTGTTTCACAATTACACTGTTGCTCCTGAAAGGTGCCAAGGAGTTTAGAATCAGGTGCACTGGTAGTCCCTGTGGTGCTATGCTGAACCTCTCTGATCAGCACAATTTCTCCAGTCTTTAGACTTAGAATGTGTCATGACTGAGAGGCTAATATTGATGAACAATGTGTCATGGAATTTTGCAGAGAAGTATATGCTATTGTTGGGTAGTTTTTAAATGTGTACATTTTAATAGAACATCTTTTCTCAAAATTCTCCTAAATTGATACGCCTTTAAAATCAGTACTGCTTTAGGATTAACGAAATTGTAGCAAATGAATGGTGTCATCGAAAAGATGGAGGCTGCCATGCAACCTCATGTGCGTTACTCTTAGGAGTAACTTTTAATTCTAAATTATTCGTATTTGTATCCATTATCTTCCATACCTAACAGGAACTTTATTGAGGGAAGAAGCCTGAGTACAATTAGTGTATCCCTAATTTGCACAGAATAGGTGCTTGTACATTCTTGTTGGCCTACAGAAATTAGGAGGAGGTGAAAGAGCAACAAAACAAGAGGCAAAGTAAGAACTCAAGTGAGATGCTGTGTCAGAAGCCAGGAAAAGTACTGGCTGGCCTCTCCTGACTCCCTTGACACTGAGAGGCAAACCTCCACCATTTCCGCCTATCTATTCAATATTCAGTCTTTCACAGTCTCCATACATTAGGAAGTAATTGCTTTATGTTAACACTTACTTTTAAATGGGAATGCAAAAATAAACTAGATATAATCTGCCCAAGGGGAGGGTTTGTGTCAAAGATGCGTGTATAATGAGAATATACCTGGAGCAATATGGACACACTGGAAATTATGAGTGTAAAGAGGAGTTCTAGCTTTCCACATGCAAAATAACACTAAAAATGGTGCTGTGTTCAGAATAATGGCAAAGAATTTATTTTCATGCCTTCAAATAATGTCATTTTACTTTTTGAGAATTTTAATAAAAAGTATGCATTTGTGTATCATGGATGTTCAGAAAAGTAGATGTTGCTGTTCAGATCCCTTCACTTTGATTGATTAATTCTTGGTTTATTTGGATGCTATGTCACAGAGTACAGCTAATAAAAGCATGAACATTTGTCTTTGAGCAAGTTTGATTTGAGGTGAAGAACATTAAACAACAGCCTATTGACGAGCAATTAAACACTACTTCTCCTAGCACTGCTGTGAATTATGGCGGTCCTAACTAATGGAAGCATCCTTATGTTTTAGAATTCCAATATAATCTAAGATGAGAAGAACCTTTAATTAGATTTTCAATAGAATCAGCAAAGACCCACTGCTCATCATCTTGACTGCTTATCTGCATCGACTGAGGCCAAAACAAAACAAAGATAAATAGCAAAATTCATTAACAATCCATTTACTTCAACTGCAACTTCCAATTGAATGGACATTACTCATGCCTCCTGCCGTCTCCGCAGGGAATATCACATGGCATTCCCCAGACAGAGCACCGTGCCTCTTACCTTGAACTTTAGAGTAATTTAGTCAACTCTTCTGCACCACGGAATAACCTCACTGAAGCAAAAAGAAAGAAGGCGGTTTTCTAATTCCATTTACACTTAAAATGTTTATTTGAAGAACAAGAAGTAAAGAGAGGTACCAGGAGGAAATCTTGTGCCCTTTTCAGCATCAGAAAAGAAAGGCAATCCCCCAAATGTCCGACTTAAAAAGCCACAGGAGAAATTTGCATTATCCAAGATAATACTCTGGCCAGCCCTGAAGAACATTTACAAAAGAAATTTGACTAGGATACTCTCCTGCAAATGAAGAAGCTATTTTTTTCACCATGTAGATTTGATGATACAAAAGTCATGAAATACAGGTACTCTGTGAGCTATTATTGTCTATAAAATGTCCTCTGAGGAAGTGTTCAGCTAACATATTCCCCAGGACCAGTATTAGTGTGTTTAATTAGCAGCCTCCTTCCAAGAAAGCCTTGTCACTCGTTCACAGGTCTGATTCCCACCTCCCATCCCCACCCTACATCCCAGTGCATCAGGACAGGTATTCTTATGTTTTGCATCGCATCACAGTTTGTGAAGTTTTAACAAGCGGCATTTGCTGTCAATTAAGGCAGTGTTTTTTTTCACATGTGGCAACCCCTAAAGAACTGCTTTAAATTAACTCACAAAGAAATGAATCCGTTTTTTTAAAAAAAATCTGTTCCTCCCTTGCCTGTGCCTTTCACATAATTCCAGTTGCCATGCCCATTATGTTTTTAAATCATATAAAATTTTGAGGGCAAACAATTTCATTACAGTGTGATGCAGGTTAGCCACTTTGAAATGATACTTACACTCTCTAAATCATACCTGGTCATCCAAGAAGAAACTAATAATGATTAGATAATAGACAGAAACCAGGTTGCTAAGGAAAGACAAAAGGAAATTAACTCTGTAATTAGGTAACCAAGGTTTTTGTCTACATAATGCCAAAATAGCTAATTTAATATGTTGAATGAATTAGACTGGTTTTTATTATGTAAGCAAAACAAAGGGCTGATTCCCTGATGCTTTTGTTCTTCAGTTAGTTGTGGTGGCATTATATACACATAACTTAAATATGTTTCAGGCGGCTTTTTCTTTGTATCTCAGGTGACATTTCCTAATGAGTCTGCCAAAAGAGACAACAAATTTTCTCTTTAGCTATGAAGCAATTTCTATATTCAGAAAGAAGTTTGATCATTCTGGTTGAGTTTACCAGTAATGTTGGTCCACAAAATAGTCTGCATGGTGTTGGCCTATACATGTGTGTGTGTTTCTCACCAACATTGAGGTATTTTGCCCAGAGCAAATCCGCTCTTTAAAAGTCTAATTAAATATGTTTATACATTTTAGTCAAGAAATGCTGACGGGATAGAAAAATAACAGAATTGTGGATCCAGGGGCTTATCCTAAAAAATTTGTATCCCTTTTGATTCCATTGATTCCATTGCACCCTCACTCCTGGTTTGTCTCGGAACTTTCTTTGGGATTTCTAAAGCTGTGCATGGAGTCTTCCCTTAGTTCTAAACAAAACAAAACAAAAACTCAGTCATCATTGCTTCAAGTATTGATTCTCCCTCATTATCTCTGTTTTTCTGGGACTCCAATTAGGCATATGCTAGGCTTTCACGCATGTTCTCCTGGTGTCTTAACCTCTCTCTTACATTTTCAATCACTTTATCTCTCTTTGCTGCATTCTGAATATTTTTTTCTAGTTAATTAGTTATTTTTTGTATCTGTATTGGTTGAAGCTGCTATTAAACCTATCCATTCAGGATTATTTTATATTTTCAGTTTTTATTTTTATCTAATAAATGTACATAAAAATATCAAATGATTCTACAAACTGTGGAAAATAGCAGTCCCTAGGGCCTCTCCCTTTGCATTTCCCTATTGTCAAGAACAATTATTTTTAATTTCTTATCTGATTATTTTGGCATTTCTCTGGTAGTTCCAAATAATAGGTTATAATGCATCCTTATCATTGGACAGTTCAGGGATTATTTATTGGCTTCTTATGATAAAAATTGAGAATTTAGCTATTAAAGGCTCCTTATGATGTAGGAACGCAAATCCTTCAGTTGTGGGAAATATTCTGGAGTTAATTCTTTGATGATCACCTCCCCTCAGTTTTCTCTGTTCTCTCTTTTAGAACTCCCATTGTGTAGAAGTTACATCTCCTGGATTGGTTTTCTAATATATATATTTTTTATACTATTGTTTTTGCTGAGACATTTCTTTGACTCCGTCTTTCAGCACTTCTATAAGTTTTCTTATTTTTGCTATTTTTTAATAAAAGGAGAGCTTCCTTTTAATGTCCTGAGCATTCCTTTATATTGCATTATATTCTTATTTTTGGGTTTATCATCTTTCCGGTTTACTTAAGGATATTAATTATTATGTTAATGAGTTTTCTTTCCTTGCATCCTCTCTGTTCCATCAGGGTCCTCCTTCCTGTGTGTTTGCTTCTATCTCTGCCTCTGTGTTAGAGGCTTTCCCAAGATGTGTGCTAATTTTTGGTTGTCTGCACATGGTTAAGGGTGGTGAAAGCCTCTGAGTGTTGTTGTCTGTAAGCTTCATTGGAAGGTCATGTGGTTGAGACTTTTGTTTCTGAAATTTATGATATCATAATCTTAGGTCTTTCATTTAAGGTTTTTAGATTTTCTAGATTTCTTTGGAAGGTAAAGGCCTAATTACCAGGAAGCGTTCTGGGAGCCCTGTAGGGTCAGAGGTGTAGGGTTTAGGGTGCAGAATGGTAAAGGAGTTTGGGAAAGGGGTGTCTCTTAGCAAATGGCATGTTTAAATTTACTTAATTTCTAAAATTTTTGTTTTGATTTAATTTTTTTAAAACACTGCCCTACCTTCAACTCTAATATCTCAAAATAAAAGACTCAGCAGTCTTAGAAATGAAAGCACCTGTGTGGAACAAGAAAGGAAATCTGGAGAATCTAATTAACTTCTTAATATATCTCAGCAAATCCTCTTTTTCTTATATCTCCAGCAACATCCCATTTCCACGGGTAACTGGCATAGCCAGGTTTTTTGAGCCTTTGGGAAATTCTGAAGTATGAAATCAGTTGAGTTCTCTGCTCTTCCCATTTCCAGTTTAGGTGTCAGCTTTCTTGGCTCATCTCCATCTGTTACTACTTGTCTAGAAATTTTCCAGCTTTTCTCAGATTTTTGAAAATCTTGATACCATTCCTTCTCCTGTTCTCCCTGAACTGACTGACCTTGTCAACAGGGTTTTGAAAGGGAGAGATATGTATTAACTTACAAATTTATTTGAAATTCTCAAGTAAATTTATTTTATTATATCTTTATCTTCTAGAAGGTCTATTTAACTTTCTTTTGTAAATATGTCTGGTCATTTTTTAGTGTTTTAATCTTATATCATATTTATCAAGTCATAAAATGATTTTCCTTGTTTAACCATTTTCATTCTACTAGTTTTATATTCTGTTGCTTGGTAGTTCCAATATATGAAGTATTATAGACCTGATTCTGCTGTTGTTTCTCCTGCCTGTCATATAAGCCTATATTTTCCCTATACATTTTGTGATTTTGTTGGTTTTATATTTCTTGGAATTTATCAGTAGGATTTATCTAAGGCCTACTTGAGCGGATTCCTCCAGAGAGGACTGTGCTTGTTTTTCCTGATCCTCTGGGGCAGAGAAGCATTTGAAACTAAATTCTCTGCAGGAGGGCTTCTGGAAAACATAGGTATTATGAGTAAGGCCTAGCTTGTGCTTATGAATTTTAAGGTAGATTTTTTTCCCCCTCTCTCCACTTAGCATCAAAGTTTAAGATGGCAAATTTCCTTCCTGTCTTTTTCGGGAGGGGATAAATTATTTTTGTTTACTCTTATTCTGAGGATCGGATACTTTGGAGAACTCAGCTATATAGGAATATTTATTATGAATGCCCAAATTGCACTGGCCCTAGGTTTTGTCTTTTGTCTCTTATACCTTAAGAGGATACAAAAATCAAGTGCCATGTCACCTGCGTTAAGCGAATACTCTTGGAGTGAAGATAGCTTCAGTCTTCTATGTACCATTTAGATTCCCACTTTCATTTTGTTTTAGGTGCTGATGAATATTTACTTTCTGTCTTATTGAAATTTTTAAAAGATGTTTTTATGATTTATTTACCATTGCAGTTTACTTTCCATTGTAGGGTCAGTCACGGTGTCTGACCCATTAACTTTACCTTGCCTTCACTCCTTTCTCCCAAGCGTCTGAGGTCTGGAGATTGCATTCTCTCCTCCTCTTCTTGTTATATCCTCTTCTTCTGGCAATCTCATCCATATCCATGGGTTCCTCTAACATCCTTGCTTTGAAGATTCCCAGATACATGGCTCTAGTTCAGATCTTTAAATGGATCTCTAGAACCATATCTCCTAATGTGTCCAGCACATCTCTATTAGTTCTCTTAATAATTCGAACAGAAGATTTTGTGGTGTTAATGTTTGCTGTTTTGTATTTATTTTTTATTTTTCCCTAGAAATGGCTTCTCTTTCTGCCTTCTTTATCTTGATAATCTAACCAGGTGTAAAACCCAGAGTCATTGTAGTCCTATTTGATTTTCCTACAGATCTTCCTCAACTTATGATGGGGTTATGTCCCAATAAACACATCATAAGTTGAAAATAATCATAAGTCAAAAGTGCATTTAATATACCTAATATACTGAACATCATAGCTTAGCTTAACCTATCTTAAATGTGCTCAGAACACACATTGGCTTATAGTTGAGCAAAATCATCTAACACAAAATCAATTTTATAATGAAGTCTTGAATATCTCAAATAATTTATTGACTATTGTACTGGAAGTGAAAAACAGAATGGTTGTGTATGGGTACAGAATGGTTGTTAAGTGTTTTAGTTGTTTACCCTCATGATCTTGTGGCTGACTGGGAGATACAGCTCACTGCCCAGCATCACTAGAAAGGATCATATTGAATATCGCTGGCCCCAAAAAAGATCAGAATTCCAAATTTGAAATACAGTTTCTACTGAATGTGTATCATTTTGCACCATTATAAAGTTGACAGATCCTAAGTCAAGCCATTGTTAACTTAGGGACCATCTGTACTTCCCTCAACAACACATTGAGTTACTCGCTAAGTCTTGTTCATTCTCTCTTCTTACTGGCTCTTCTCTCCTTTTCGTTTGTCTCCATTCCCTTGGCTACTCTTCGGAAAGCCAGTTATATTCTCTTGATTGGCTTTCCTTTTCTTATCTAAATTTCCACCATCTCTTCCTTCAATTTGATGATAGGTGATTATTTCTAAAGTGCAGACCTGATATCATTTCTTTGATTAAAGTCCTTTTTATGGCTCTCAATTGTCTTCAAAGAAAAATCCCAATTTTTTAGAATGGTACTTAAATCCTCTTCAATCTGACTTTGACTTGTTTAGTTTCATCTTCTACTACTTGAATTCTCAGCTCTAGCAATATTAAACTATTTACAGTTCTTCAAATCTACATGTTTTTTTCATACACTTGCATGCTTCTGCATAATTCTACCTATATGCCTTTTGGAAAACCTTCACAAGGTCCTTTCTCTCCTCTATAACACCACTCAACAGTATGTACCTGTATTGATTCACATGCTGAGTTTTATTATAATAGCTAAGTTTTTTCCTCACCAGAATACAAACGACTTGGACTATGCTTTTTTTTTTCCTTTATAATTCCCATGTAAGTTCTTGACACAGAGCTGACACTCAATAAATTTTGAATTTATGAATGAATGAATTTATTGGAAAGTTTGGAACAGAACCATGTCTCCAGACTTCCTTTTCATTTTGCTTTTGCTGTGTAATCTGAACCAAATTTAATAAAAAAAGAATCATTTTTTGTAGAAATACTTTTCATGTCCTAATAATTTTAAACTCTTTTGGAAACTTCTGATCTCACAATATCATAACCTCAGTGCTGGAAGAGAGCCTAGAGGGTATTTAAACCCCCTTCCAAGGAGGCTGTGAGTTTCTGCACAAGTGCTCTAACATGTGTTTTTCCATACTGTATTTGAATAACTTCAGGGATTGTGAAAATCAGGATGCCATGGGGCTGAATCTTTCTATCTTTGGAGAATTATGACAAAAGAAAAGGTCTTCTTTTATACCAAATTTAAATTTTTCTGTCTATAAGTTTCATACAGTGACCTTAGTAAAACCCAAGGGCAAAACAGGACATATTTAATACCTCCTCCATAAAACAGCCCTTCACAAATTTGAAGATAGTTTATGCTCCCCACCCAAATCTTTTCTATCTCAGCTTGAAATATATAAAATGCTTTCAGGTGACATTTATAGGCTTCTCACTATGATTTCTCCGTCACCCTTCCTTTTCTATCTATAAGGAATCTCTATTAAAAGGAACTTGACGCTTCTAAGATTGTCTGATTTGAAAAGAATTGTTGGACCCTCACATTACTGTTTCTAAATATCTTGATGAAGCGTTATTTTATGTATATTTATCCTCATTGCTATTTCCTTCTTATAAAGCTGATTATCTTCTTGTTTTTTAAAAAATTAAAATAACACAGAGTTGTAAGCATAATGCATATGTTCCATAACTCTACCTTTCAGGCATTATCATTTTTAACAGTTTGGGATATAGGTTTTTCACAGTATTTTTAATATTCATATAATATACATATTATATATGCATATATATATATTTACCAAAATACTATAAAAATTAGATTATGCTATGTGTATAGCATTTCATAACTTCTCTCATTTAACGTGATATTAAATATACAACATTTGTTATATATTTTGGTTTATTTTGCATATCCATACTTATAACACTAGTTGATTCTATATAAAAGCTGCAAAATCTTCTACTCTTTAAATATATTGCCATTTATTTAACTAATTTATTGATGTTATTACTAATTACTGGAATCATAAACAATTCAAGAAAAGTTATTAGGCATTTGCAATATGCACAGTGTTATGCCAACCACTGGAGCTAAGAAGATGAATACAATAATCTGTCTCCAGGGAGTTCACGATCTAGTGTAATAGAGCAATGAATCCATAATCATAATACAGTGTTATCTCAAGAATATACACAGACACACAGAGGAGGCAGGCACTTGGAGTATTCAGGTAGAAGTTGAATAAAGAAGGCAATACTCAGGTTGTATATTGAAATGTAAGTAAGACTTCGTCATAGAGGAAAGGTATTTCTTTTTTTTTTTTTTAAACAAATGCTTCTCTCTTTTTTTTTTTTTTAAAGATTTTATTTATTTATTTGACAGAGAGAGACAGCCAGAGAGAGGGGGAACACAAGCAGGGTGAGTGGGAAAGGAAGAAGCAGGCTCCTAGTGGAGGAGCCTGATGTGGGGCTCGATCCCAGAATGCCGGGATCACACTCTGAGCCGATGGCAGATGCTTAATGACTGTGCCACCCAGGCGCCCCAGAAAGGTATTTCTAGTTGCTGGGAGTAGCATATTTAAATTCGTATTGCTATGCAAAATTATGGTGTATTTGAAGAACTGCAGGTAGTTCAATGTGTTATACATGGCAGAATGATGTAAAAGATGACTGATGAAGTAGGTCAGGTATATCTAATGAGGGACCTGTTGTACCACAACACCAACTTTAGATCTTATCCTTCAGAGCCAGATTAGTTCAGTGGAGAGAGCTAGGGAAGATGTAATATGCAGCATCAGTTCCAGATGGGAACATGTCTTCTTCAAGCAAAATTCTGTAAACAATGATGTTTTGCCTGGTTTGTCCTTCTTGGGCAGAGCAGATGACATTTGCCCCCTAACACTATCCCCTTGGGCCTGATCACTGCAGAGCCCTCCAGTTCTCTTCCAACTGCATGAGAGTTATCTCTTATAGCCAGAGACTATTCTGCCCAAGGTCATAGTGAAGGGGTGTTAGAAAAATTAATGCTCTACACCCCCAAGCATTTCTTAACCAATTATCAATGGGGGTTGGTCTATAAATCCCCTCATACTCTTGCCCCTGGTTTGGGCTAATTCTGAGGTGTATATTCAGCACTAACATTAGAGTTACCTAGTGGTATTAAGCCCCAGTGTCATAGAGGTAACTGACCTGACAGCACATCCTTTATTGCCCACCTTCCCTTCTCTGTCTCACTTCTCTGCTCCCACACCTAGGGTCCCCTTTCTAGGATCACCTCCTAAATAAATCACTTTCACTTGAATCCTAGTCTCAGGGTCTCTTTCTTAGGGAACTCAAACAAGGCATTTATCAATAAAATCTTGGCCCAAATAGTCTAGACTGTCTACCAGTTCAGTAACCTACTTATTTATCTGGAACAATACCAAGAAAACCTTTTATTTGTTATTGTGTTCCAGGCTTGAAAATAAATGGCTTAATAGAAAATAACTGTTCCAGTCTTGGATAGTTTGATTTCAAGGGATAAAATCCCCCCAAAGAGGCTCAAGCAAAATAAGAGAATCTCAAGAAACCAAGTTTAGCTGGGCTATACTTAAACTGAAATCATCCAACATCTTTTCTTGCATTCTGTTTTATTTTGTGTCTGAGTTGTCTTTCATTTATTTTAGCACATTGCTTCCCTTTTCTTTGCTGTAGCTTGACTTCCAAAATGAGAATCTTAGAATTGGCACTCTGTTAATGCTGATTTACACATAGTACTTGACTAAAATGGCACCCACTCTGGCCCCAAACATCCATGATATTATAGCTCTAGAGACCAAATCAATCTATTGGCTCCACTATACGTAACTAATGAATCATTGAACACTACATCAAAAACTAATGATGTACTATAGAGTGGCTAACTGAACATAATAAAAAAATTAGTTTAATAGTTTATTGAGGTCTAGTTGACACATGATGAAATGCACATATTTAAAAAGTGTAGTTTGATAAAATTTGATATATTTGTATGCCAATAAAACTATCACCATGATCAGAATGATGAATACATGCTTAACTGTTAACTCATATCCCTTCCTCGAGGAGAACCTAGCAACCTTTGTGACTTCAGCTGTAGAAACTTCTGGCTAGACATGTCTTCAAAGACAAGGGAAACAAAAGCAAAAATGAACTATTGGGACTTCATGAAGATAAAAAGCTTTTGCACAGCAAAGGAAATAGTCAACAAAACTAAAAGGCCACCTATAGAATGGGAGAAAATATTTGCAAATGTCTTATCAGATAAAGGGCTAGTATCCAAAATCTATAAAGATTTCATCACACTCAACACCCAAAAATCAAAAAATCCAGTCAAGAAATGGGCAGAAAACATGAACAGACATTTCTCCAAAGAAGACATACAAATGGTCAACAGACATATGAAAAAATGCTCAACATTAATCCACATCAGAGAAATACAAATCAAAACCATAATGAAATACCACATCACACCAGTCAGAATGGCTAAAGTTAATGACTCAGGAAACAACAGATGTTAATGAGAATGCAGAGAGAGGGGAACACTTTTACCCTGTTGGTGGGAATGCAAACTGGTTCAGCCACTCTGGAAAATAGTGTGGAGTTTCCTCAAAAAGTTAAAATAGAACTACCCTATAAAACAACAATTGCACTAATAAGTATTTATCCAAAGGCTACAAACATAGTGATTTGAAGGGGCACATGCACCAAATATTTATAGCAGCAATGTCCACAATAGCCAAACTATGGAAAGAGCTGAGATGTCTTTCGACAGATGAATGGATAAAGAAGATGTGGAATATATATACAATAGAATATTACTCAGCCATCAAAAAGAATGAAATCTTGCATTTGCAGTGATGTGGTTGTAGCTAGAGGGTATTATGCTAAGTGAGATAAGATTTCACTGATACGTGGAATTTAAGAAACAAAACAGATGAATATAGGAGTAGGGAAGGAAAAATAAAATAAGATGAAAATAAAAAGGGAGGCAAACCATAAGAGACTCTTAACTATAGGAAACAAACTGAGGGTTACTGGAGGGGAGAGGGTGGGGAGGATGGAGTAACTGGGTGATGGGCATTAAGGAGGGCACTTGAAGTAATGAGCATTGGGTGTTATATGCAACTGATCAGTCACTAAATTCTACCTCTGAAATTAATAATACAGTGTGTGTTAATTAAATTGAATTTAAATTAAAAAATTTTAAAAAAGTTCCTCATATCCCTTTGTAATCTCTTGCCTCCAAACTTTGCCACTCCTAGTCCCTGTCCTTAGGCAACACCTGATCTATTCTTAGCATAGATGAGTTTGTATTTACTATAATTTTTAAGTGGAGTTATACAGTTTATACTCTTTTTTGTCTAGCTCTTTCATTCTGTGTAATTATTTTGCTATTTACCCATATTATTATGTGCATCAATAGTTTATGTATTTTAATTGCTAAGTAATATTGTATTTTATAGATATGCCATGATTTTTTTATTCATTCACATTTCAGCAGTTGGACATTTGGGACATTTGAATTTTTTCCAGTTTGGGATATTTAAAAGTAATGCTACTCTGCACATTCATGTACAAGTCTTTTTATGGGCATACATATGTTTAATTTGACTTGGGTAAATACGAGGAATGGAATGACTGGTCATGTGGTAGGTGTATGTTTAAGTTTTTAAGAAACTACCAAACTTTATTTCAATGCAGTCGTAACATTTGTGTAGTATATGTGTATATATGTGTAGTATATGAGTGTTTCAGTTGTTTTATGTGTAGTATATGAGTGTTTCAGTTGTTTTATATTGTAGTATGTGTAGTATATGAGTGTTTCAGTTGTTTTATATTGATAACACTTGGTAAGTCAAGTGTTTTTAATTTTAGCCACTCAGGTGTGTGTAGTGCTGTCTCTTTGTGGTTTTAGTTTGCATTTCCCTAACTACTAATTTGCTGAACAACTGTTTCTGTGCTTATTGCCGTACATGTATCTTCTTTGGAAAGGGTCTGTTCAAAGCTTTTGTCTATTTTTTTAAGTGGGGTTACTTGTTTTATTATTAGTGAGTTTTTTATTTTTACAGTTTTTAGTATTAAGAAATAATCCACATAACATAAAATTCACCATATAAAATGTGTAATTTAGTGGTTTTTAGTGCATTCACCACATTGTACAACTATTCCTACAATCTATTTCAGAACATTTCTTTCATCCCATAAAGGATCTCCATTCAATCACTCTCAATTTTTTCCTTATCCCATCTTTTGACACTCACTAATCTGCTTTCTATTTCTGTGGATTTACATACTCTAGACATTTTATATCTATGGAATCATTTGATATGTGACTTTTTTTTTGTTCCTTTTATTTAGCTTAATGTTTTCAAAGTTCATTCAAGTCATTGCATGTAATAGTCTTCAAGCCTTTTTTATGGCTGAATAATATTTGAGTTTTGAGAATTCTTTATAGTCTAGATTCACACTCTTTATTAGAGTCATGATTTGTACGTATTTTATCCTCATCTGTGGCTTGTCTTTTCCTTCTTTTAACAGTATATTTCAAAGATCAGAAATTCCTAATTTTAATGAAGTACAATTTATCGTTTTTTCTTTTGTGGGTCATACTTTTGTTAGATTATCTAAGAACTCTGTTCCTAAGGAATATAGTATTACAAACATCTTCTCCTGTGCTTTCTTCTAGAACTTTCATAATTTTAAGTTTTCCCTTTAGATGCATGAATCATTTTACATTAACATTTTCATATAATGTGAGGATAGATTAAGGAATTTGTTTTGTTTTATGTATATGGATATTCAATTGTTCCAGCCCAATATTTTGAAAGATTAGTCTTTCTCCATTGTTATACTTTTGCTCCTTCCTTGAAAATCAATTGACTATATATGTATGTGTGACTCTATTTCTGGACTCTAAATGTCTGCCATTGATCTACTTGTCTTGATAAACTAGAGTTTTATTGTGTCTGGAATCAGGTAAAATAAGTTCCTCAATTCCTTTTTTCAAAGGTGTTTTGACTATATACTATGTCCTTTGCCTTTCCATATGGATTTTAGAATTAGATCATCAAGTTCTAGAGATAAGTCTGTTAGAATTTTAATTGACACTGCATTAAATCTATGTATCAGTTTTGGGAGGGCTGCCATCTTAAATTGCCTTCTAATTTGTGAACGTGTATATCTTTCCATTAGGTCTTCTTTTATTTTGTCACCATATATTGAGTTCATGTAAAATTCTTACACATTTTAGTTATGTATATCCAAAACTAATTCATATTTCTTGATGTTATTGTAAATACCATTTCAAAATTTCTAACTCCAAATGGTCATTACTAGTATATGGAAATAAATTTTTTATACACTGATCTTATATTCTGAAAGCTTGCTAAATTCATTTACTGCTCTAGTCACTTTTTTAAAGACTGCATCAGGTTTTCTACATATATGATCATGTCATCTGTGAATAGTTTACTTTTGATAGGATTTTAAGCTGAACATCCAATTCAGATGGTTTAATAGATTTATTCAACTACTTCTTCATGAGTAAGAATTGTTATTTTGTCTCTCAAGGAATCTGTTCATCTGTTGCCAAATTCATTGGCATAAAATAGCTCATAGTATTCCTTTATTACTTTTAAATATTTATAGCATCTGTAATGATTTGATTTTATTACTTTCTCTATTGTTTTTGTTTTCTATTTTTGTTGATTTCCGCTCTTACCTTCAATATTTCCTTTCTGTTTATGGTCTCTTCTTTTTCTAGTGGAAGGTGTGTAGTGAGGTCATTGATTTGAGACCTTTCTTCTCTTCTAATTTAGACATTTCATGCTATAAATTTTCCTCTAATCACTGCTTAAGTTACATCCTACAAATTCTGATATGTTGTCTTTTCATTTTCATTCATTTTAAAGTACTTTATTTCCTTTTCGATTTATTCTTTGACCCATGCGTTATTTGGAAGTATGTTATTCAGTTTCCAAATATTTAGAAGTTTCCAGATGAATTTGTTATTTATTTCTAATTGTTCATTTTGATCATAAAATAGAATTCTTTTTTTTAGTAATAATATTTTTTTATTATATTATGTTAGTCACCATACAGTACATCCCTGGTTTTTGATGTAAAGTTCCATGATTCATTAGTTGTGTATAACACCCAGTGCACCATGCAATATGTGCCCTCCTTACTACCCATCACCAGCCTATCCCATTCCCCCACCCCCCTCCCCTCTGAAGCCCTCAGTTTGTTTCCCAGAGTCCATAGTCTCTCATGCTTGAGACTTGTGGACCAGCATATGCTCTATCTTGATATAATGTTCCGTTTTTCTTGGGAAAAAAAAAAGTGTCATGTTGTTGTTAGAGGGAGTGTTAGCTAAAGGTAAATTAGGTACAGGTGGTTGATAGTTTCAAGTGTTCTGTTACTGCTTCTCTTACTCAGGTGGCTCCTATGGAACTCCCAGGATCCCATGCGCTCCAGCTCCCCATGGGATGAGTGGTCAAGGCAGCAGCAGCTGTGGCCTGCTTGCGCAGTTCTAGAAGCTTCTTCTGACGCTCAGCGCCCATAAGCCACAGAGCTCACTCTGTGGGCTCCAACCGAACCCTATTTGCCCTCTTGGGAAACCACAGACTCCACCAACCCCGACCAGGCCCTGTGCTGTTCAAAAGAGAACATTTCCTAGGTGAAGGGAACAGCTCTCCTCCACAGGAGGCTGGCAGTTTGTCTGGGTCAGAAATAGCAAGCAATACCCTGAGGCTGTTACTGAGGAAAGAGACTCCAGTAACGGGCAGCAGTGGCCTCCGGGCCTGAATTCTAGACACTTCGCTACTGCACGAGGGACAACTGGCCCTGAGGATATGGGTGAGTGCCTCTTATTTTATTAATTATTGATAGAGTGGTGTTGAAATCCTAGACTGTAAATGTGAGTTTGTTCCTCTTTGCCCTTCTATCAGTTTTTTCTTCATATGTATTGAAGCTCTGTACTGAAAACATAAATATTTAGGATTATTATGCCTCTTAAGTTGACCTCTTTATTATTGTGAAATGATCCTCTTTATTCTTGGTGATATCTTATGCTCTAAAACCTACCCTGTTGTTTATGTACTAAACCGTTTTTGAGTAGTGTTAACATGGTGTTGAGTCAGGGTTCCTCACGGGTTCTCCTGAGTTCTCCAAAGGAACGAAACAGTAAATGACAAGCTGTGTATGTATATAGGTGTGTGTGTGTGTGTGTGTGTATGTATAAGCATATGTATATATCTAAAACCTTATTGGTAACAATAATATATATATTTTAGAAGAGGTATTATAAAGAATGGTCTCATGCAGTTATGGAGGCTGGTAAGTGCTGGTATTTGCAGGATGAGTCAGCAAGCTTGGAGACCCAGGAAAGCCCGCTGGCCTTGTCCAGTTAGAGTCTGAAGGCCTGAGAACCAGGGGAACCAATGGTGTGGTTCCAGTCCAAAGACTGACAGACTCTGTACCCAAGAAGAGCCAGTGTTTCAGTTCGAGTCCCAAGATAGGAAAAAGCTCATTTTCCAGTTCAAAAGCAGTCAGGCAGGAAGAATTCTCTCTTACTTAGAAAGGGTCAGCTTTTTTGTTCTATTCAGGCTGATGGGAGGAAACCCACTCACGTCAGGAATAGGCTATTTATATTTAATGTATTGACATGGTTGGGTTTAAATTTACATCCCAGGTTTTTAATTTGTTTCGTCTTTGTTTTTTCCCTTTTCCACTTTGCCTGTTTTCTTTTGGATCAGTTAACTATTCTTTTTTTTTTTTTTTAAGATTTTATTTATTTATTCGACAGAGATAGAGACAGCCAGCGAGAGAGGGAACACAAGCAGGGGGAGTGGGAAAGGAAGAAGCAGGCTCATAGCGGAGGAGCCTGATGTGGGGCTCGATCCCATAATGCCGGGATCACGCCCTGAGCCGAAGGCAGGCGCTTAACCGCTGTGCCACCCAGGCGTCCCTGGATCAGTTAACTATTCTTTATGATTCCATTCACCACCACCCCTTTGTTTGGCTTATGTTCGGGTTGCTTTAGGTTTTATAGTAATCCTCTTTAACTTCGAAGTCTGCCTTCAGGCGCTGGTATACCTAACTCCACGAGTAGTGTAAGATCTGTACAATGGGATACTTGCATTTTCCCCTTCCAAGCTCTGCACTGTTATTGTCATACATTTTGCTTCCACATATATGATGAATCACACAGTACGTTGTCTTTTTATTTAAACAATTATATTTCAAGAGACTACAATAATAAAAAAAAACTTTCATGCTTATCCATGTAGCTACTATTTCATTTTTTTGTTTGTATACATACAGATTTTCTTTTGGTATTTCCTTCTTACTGAAGGATATCCTTTAACATTTTTTATAGTGTGGATTTGCAGTAATGAATTCTTTCAGCTTTAATATATCTGAAAAAGTCTTTATTTCACCTTTGTTTTTGAAAAAAACGTTTTACTGTTCCTATAATAATCTAGGTTGGCAGTTTTCCTGGTCTTTCAGTACTTCCAAGAGGTAGCTTTACTGTCTCTGGGTTGGATTATTTCCAGTCAAAAGGCTCCTGTCATTCTAATCTTTGTTCTTTATACGTAGTGTGTTTCCCTCCTCCCCCCCCTGCTGCTTTTAAGGTTTTCTTTTTATCACTGGCTTTAAATAATTTGATTATGATTTGCTGTGGTATAGTTTTCTTTTTGTTTCTTGCACCTGAGGTTTGTCGAACTTCTTGGGTTTGTGAGTTTATAGTTTTTTTTTTTTTAATTTAGATTCAATTAGCAAACATACAGTACATCATCAGTTTCTGAGGTAGTGTTCAGTAATTCCTCAGTTGCATGTAACACTCAGTGCTCATCACATCACGTGTCCTCCTTAATGCCCATCACCCAGTTACCCCATCCCCACACCCACCTCCCCTTCTGCAACC
Source organism: Ursus americanus (assembly GCF_024610735.1). Taxonomy (NCBI): domain Eukaryota; kingdom Metazoa; phylum Chordata; class Mammalia; order Carnivora; family Ursidae; genus Ursus; species Ursus americanus. The sequence continues at coordinate 40,116,500 of NC_142146.1, forward strand.
CTCAGTTTGTTTCTCCGAGTCCAGAGTCTCTCATGGTTTGTCTCCCTCTTTGATTTCTTCCCATTCTGTTTTCCATCCACTCCCCTATGATCCTCTGTGCTATTCCTTATATTCCACATATGAGTGAAACCATATGATAATTGTCTTTTTCTGATTGGCTTCTCTCACTTGGCATAATACCCTCCAGTTCCATCTACATCAATGTAAATGGTAAGTATTCGTCCTTTCTGACGGCTGAGTAATATTCCATTGTGTACATATACATACACATGCATGTGTGTATATATACACTACATCTTCTTTATCTGTTCATCTGTCAATGAACGTCTTCCATAGTTTGGCTATTTCCATAGTTTGGCTATTATGGACATTGCTGCTATGAACATTGGGGTACAGGTGCCCCTTCGGATCATTTCATTTGCATCTTTCGTGTAAATACCTGTGGTGCAATTGCTGGGTCATAGGATAGCTCTATTTTTAACTTGAGGAACCTCCATACTGTTTACCAGAGTGGCTGTACCAGCTTTGCGTTCCCACAAACAGTGTAAGAGGGTTGCCCTTTCTCTGCATTCTCACCAACATTTGTTGTTTCCTGACTTATTAATTTTAGCCATTCTGACTGATGTGAGGTGATATCTCATTGTGATTTTGATTTGTATTTCCCTGATGCCAAGTGATGTGGAGCATTTTTTCATGTGTCTGCTGGCCATTTGTATGTTGTCTTTGGAGAAATATCTGTTCATGTCTTCTGCCCATTTCTTGATTGGATTATTTGTTTCTTGGTGTTGAGCTTGATAAGTTCTTTATAGATCTTGGATACCAGCCCTTTATCTGAAATGTCATTTGCAAATATCTTCTCCCATTCCATAGGTTGCCTTTTAGTTTTGTTGACTGTTTCCTTTGCTGGGCAAAAGCTTTTTATCTTGATGAAGTCCCAGTGGTTCATTTTTGCTTTTGTTTTTCTTGTCTTTAGAGATGCATCTTGCAAGAGGTTGTTGTGGCTGAAGTTGAAGAGGTTACTATCTGCATTCTCCTCAAGGATTTTGATGGATTCCTGTCTCACATTTAGGTCTTTCATCCATTTTGGGTCCACTTTGTGGATGGTATAAGAGAATGGTCCAGGTTCATTCTTCTGCATGTGGCTGTCCAATTTTCCCAACACCATTTGTTGAAGAGACTGTCTTTTTTTTCATTGCGTATTCTTTCCTGCTTTATTGAAGATTAGTTGACCATAGAGTTGAGGGTCCATTTCTGGGCTCTCTATTCTGTTCCATTGATCTGTGTGTCTGTTTTTGTGCCAGTGCTGTACTGTCTTGATGATTACAGCTTTGTAATATGGCTTGAAGTCAGGCATTGTGATGCCCCCAGCTTTGGTTTTCTTTTTCAACATTGCCCTGCCTATTCAGAGTCTTTTCTGGTTCCATGCAAATTTTAGGATTGTTTGTTCCAGCTGAGTTTATAGTTTTAATTAAGTTTGGAAAATTTGCCTATATTTTCTTCGAATATTTTTTCTCTTCTCTTCCTTTTGAGAACTCCCAATTACACAAACTTTAGGACCCTTTAAGTTGTCTTAGGACCCTTTAAGTTGTCTCCCAGCTCATGTAAACAGTGTTCTTTTTTCTTTGTAGTCTTCATACTTAACAGTTTCTGCTGTTATATTTTAAGTTTACTAATCTTACATTCTACTATGCCTGATATGTCCTTAATCCTATCCTGGGTATTTTCATCTTAATATTTTAGTTTTTATTTCTAGAATTTAAATTGTGGATATATAAAATCTTCCATGCCTTTACTTAACATTTAAATCTTTCTGCTAGCTACTTAAACACATGAAATCCATTTATAATTTTTATGTCCTTTTTATTATTATTTTTATTATTATTATTTTTGTTGTTTCTGGGTCAATTTCAATTGATTAAATTTCTCCTTATGTATCATATTTTTCTGCTTCTTTGGATAGAAAATTTTAATTACATGTCAGATATTCATTGTGAATTTTATCTTGTTGGTTGGTGGATAATTTTGCAGTCCTATGAATATTTCTGAGTTTTTAACTAGGAGATATTTTAGTTACTTGAAAACAGTTTTGGGGCCTTGTTTTTAAGCTTTGCTAGGTAAGGGGAATTGTGTGGTCTAGGGTAAATTTCCCCCACTATTGAGGCAAAATCTTTCTGAGTTCTCCATGAACTTTGATGTTTATGAATTATGAGGTCTTCGACTCTGACTGGGAACAGGAACTATTCAAGAACCTATGTGAACTGTGGGTACTGTGCCTGTTAACTCTTTCAGGTGTTTCCTTCTCTAGCTTCAGTAGTTTCCTCAAACACATGTGTTAATGGATATTAAGCTGCAGACTTCTGCAGATGTATGGAGAATCTTTGTGTAGCTTTCTCCTTTTAAGTACTCTGCTTTGTAAATGCTAGCTACCTTGGCCTCCCTAAGTTTCGTAAGCTCCTTGGAAAGTTTGAGGGTGCTCAGCCTAGGTTCCTCTCCCCTGTGGCTGAGCTTAGAGACCCAGCAGGCAGGAATAAGGGGTGAGTGCACGGCTCACTTCATGTGTTTTCCATTAATTAGGGATCATTGTCCTTTGTTGCCTGATGTCCAATATCTTAAAATTTTATAAAATATTCTTACCATATTTTGAGTTGTTTCAGGTGGTTGGGTAGATCTGGTCTCTGTTACTTCCTTTTATCCAGGCATGGAATTAGTAGATTTTAAATACAGAACAGCACATTTGGATTCACTCGGTGTAGACAGCCTGTCCACCTAGCATATAGAGTAGTTTGTACAGTGGTGACAGGGGTATTGGGCAGAATGGGAATGTGTAGTTTGTGTACTTGTCTCTTCCAGGGTATTTAGCATAATAAATTGATCTGGACATGGAAATGACTAACAGGTCTTCTAAACTGATTAAATAAACGTGATGAAATGAGATCCTTATTTAGATTACTGTACTATTACCTGAAGCATATTTAGAACAACAACAAAAAGCTTACCAGCTAGCTATATAGATATAGACAGATTTAGATATCGACAAAGTCAGGGGTCTGGAAATATTTCTCAATATCGCATTTCAGGAATTGTGAAACTCCTTAGCTTGGAGAGCTTGAGAATTTCATCTGTTCTGGTTTAGGGTAAGTTTTTTGCTTATTGAATTATTCAGTTTCTCCTGATCATTTCTGTATGACTATGACTCAGGATTCTCATCCCATGATGAGCCTCACTAGAATTGTAACCCCTTTGCATCGGGACACTTATTAATAATTCATAGAAATTCCCATGATATATGTATGTTCTGCGTATGCTCTCAAAATGCAGTTTGCAAATTCCGTCCTAAAACTTAAAGAAGTTTGTTTTACTACAACATTCTAAAATCTTCCAGTAATCACCTGAAATCTTGAGAATAACTTTTCCTGTTGATACAGTCATGCAGTATTATAGTCTAGTTGACGGGTAGGAGCTGGAGGCGCTCCACACCACTGGCAGCAAGGAGAACTATCAGTCTGTACACCCTCATTATCAAGGTGGAACTCGCTACTACTTACCTTTATCTGACGGCAAGGAGTTCTGTGATGTAATTCTTTCTGTATAGTATGTCTTACCTTTTATCAAGAATTTAATGATGTCTGGCCAGGCACTAAATACTATCAATAGCTAAATGAAATATTCCACCTCATGAATGTCAGCTATTACAAGGTTCAGATATCCTGTGTCTTAAAAGCTCAGGAAGCTTTTACTTAATAATTTGGGTGCCTTTGGGGCAAATATGACAAATAAATGGTGGTGTTTTCATATAGTCCAGTTTGAAAATCTTTAAACTTTGCCTTTGCTTTTACATCTCTGCATGTTTACATTTATGTTTTTTTTTATGATGAAAGTTATATAAGAGAAAATATAAGAAAGACTGACATGTACTGATAATTTGCAGGCTCACAGGCTTTTTTTTTTAATTAATGATTTTGTAATATACTTTATGTCAATGTGGTAAGAGAAGGCAAATAAGTATAATCTGGCCATCTATTTATTGATGAATGTGGTTTTATTTTAACAAAGGATCATTGAAAATAATAAGACTGAAAACATTAGATAAAAATTCAGGTTAAATTCAGTTTTACTAAAAATGGATACTGCTCTCAAGGTGTATGCTATGTGGGAGTTAAGCGCATAGATGAATTGTAGAGTAAGAACTGTTGTGTTCATGACATGTATAAAATAGCATATGTGATTACAAGAAACAACTGTGAGATGAGTCAACCGTAGTTTCCTTGGAAACAATGGTGAATAAAATAACTCCTTACACTGAATTAAACTGAGGTAATAGAGCTAATGAATTATCTTCCACCCACATTTCCCTCTTTCTTCTAGGTCTTCCCAGTATGTTGTCTCCTGAGTTGTCAGTCTTCCCTACAGATTCTTACAAGTCAGCATTAATGACAGGATTTCAAATTGTAGAGTAGCCATTTCTTAATTCTTTATCGGCTTTGTTGTTTCATAACTAATTACTCTCCAGTTTGTTTATTTTCCTGATATTGTACATATGTAGGTTTTATTTTCTATTAAAAATATATCAGTATTAATAAGGGCACCTACAAGAATGAATATTCCTAATGATTGGTTTTCAAATGGCTTTTGCACTTTACATGTCATTTTTGCCATACAAAGTTGGAGGATGTGTTAAAAATAAGCAGGGTAGGATCCCAAGAATGGTTCGTTAACGACCTATTCAGTCTACCTCAGCTAGATTGTCGGGTGGAATGAAGGCGTACATATAAAGTACCTTGAAAGCTGTGACCAGACATGAAAATAGTTGTATGGAAAAAGTAACACAGTAAATAGTAGTCAGTTCATAAATTTGCTATGTAAAAATGAACACAAATAAATGAGTTAAAGAATATTTATTGAGTGCTCACTTTGTACATGTTTTAACTCTATATGAAGTACGTAGTATTATTACCCTCATTTTGCAGATAAGGAAACCGAGGCACCAGAAGTTTAAATAACTTACCTAAAGTGACAGAGCTGTTAGTGGTAAAGGTGAGATAAACCGAGGTTTCCTAGCTCTAGAATTTACGTTCTTAACCTTTATGCTGTTATTATCACATTACTGATGCGATTTCACAAAGTCAGGCTCAAAAGTTAAAAATACTAGGTTCTGTAGAAGAGAATGGTGTACACTGGTTAATACTGTTTGAGTATTTGCCATTTTCTACCTATTGGGTGTGTTTTCATGCCAACATCCATTCTCTTTTTACCTCTTCTTTCCCTCTCACATCCTGAATCATCAGGATCCAAAGAGGAAAAAATAATTCCATATATTTAAAAAAATGGGGAATTTACAAATGCAGTATTTGAACAAGAAATGGAAGAGTTGACATGCCAGCCAGCAGAGAATGGGGCGATAGCCCACTGGGAACAGTAGGAGGCTCTAGCAATGGCTAGGCTAGAGGGAAAAAGGGAAGAGAAGATATGAGCGGAGCCCAGGGAGCTCTGCACAAGCATTAGGAACAGGAAGCATGGAGGCCTATCTGATGGAGGGTGGATTCACCGAGGAGACCCAGCTGCTGCAGAAGAACCCACCCAGCCAGGGAAGGAGGGTATTAACACCCTGGCTTTACATACTCCTTCCCTGCCTCCTGCCCTCCGCTTTCTTTCCAAAATTTTCCATTGGCCAAAGTCTGCTGCAAGCCAGCTGTCTTAGGAACCTGGGAAAGGCAGCCTGCATGTATCAGCTTGCCCCCAATTTGGAGTTCAGAGCAGGATGAGTATAGAGATGGTCTGAGCACAAGAGTCTCAGGACAGGCACATTTCCCTTCTGTTTTCTTAGTTTTCATTTGCCTTCATAATCCATTTTGACCGTGTTGGCTTCATCTGATAATGAGTTATGATGACAGTTTTATACTGTTTAATGATGATGCTTTGCTTTTTTCTTCTCCTGACAAGTTAAGTTAGACTTGGCTGCTGTCAACTCTGAAGAATCTGCCCTTTCTCTAGAATTCTTTAGTCCCAGGGTTGAATATGATCCCTGGCACATAGGACTTATTCTTTAAAAAAATTAAATTGATCCCAGAGAGGCTCCTTAAAGAGTTGGTCGTCTACATGTAATGAATATGGTGAACAACCCCACTCTTTGGGGTACAAACATGGGTTAGTTTTATTTTTCCAGTAACTGTCACTAACTGTGCCCAGTTAATAGAATCCTCTTCTCCTCAGAGTATCTGGCTCAATTTATGTTCTCTGATTCCAGAATTCTTCCAGGTTATAACATTAACCTATTCATTTTTCCCCAACTCTTCGTTTTGAAAATGTTCAAACCCATAGATAGTATATAGAATAGAAAGTATAAAGAAGTTTAAAGATCACCATGTACCTTGTACTTTATTATATATGCATACCAATTATATAAAAATAGACATAATTCCCTCTGTGTGTGTGTGTGTGTGTGTATTTGGCTTACTATTTAAAAGCAAATTGTAGGCATCATGGCATTGTTTTCCTTATAAAATATAAAATGCATCTCTTAAGAATACCATGTACCATTATCACTCTAAAAAGCGGATAATTAATAATTACTTTTTTAAAAATTTTACGGAACTGGGGAAATGTTAATGGAAATAGACGTTTTTAAAAAATCCATAATACTGTCCAATATCCAGCCTGTATATAAATTTTCTCAGTTGGTCAAATAATTTCTTTTGGATATATAGTCAGAGACTATGTCCAAAAATGAATTATTTTTTTCTGCATGGTTGAATTATTACTTTGATAAAAATTAGATTCATTTATTTCTCTTTATAGTCAATTTTAAGACCTTTTTTATTCTTTGACTTAATTGTATTTATTGAATATTTAAAACCTTTACGTGGTTATTTAAAAATTAAGAAATATCAAAAGATATACCTAGAGAAACCTCACTCCCATTCCTATTCCTTCTATCTGATTTTTACTAACTTTCCATATGTAATCATTTCTTTAGTTTATGGTTTATCTTGTGTGTGTAACTTTCTCTCTTCTTTTTTACACCAAAGGTAGAACTATGTATATTATTCTGCATCTTGCTTTTTTGACTTGAAAATATAAACATATTTTTTATATTCCTCATTTTTTTTTTAAACAAGAACAAAAATGTATTTTCTTACAGTCCTGGAGGCTGGAAGCCTGGAATCAAGGAATCATCAGGGCCTTGCTTCCTCTGAAGGATCTAGAGGAGAATCTCTTGCTTCTTTTTAGCTTCTGGTGGTTGCCAGCCATCCTTGGCATTTTTTGCCTTGTGGCTTCATCACTCCAGTCTCTTCCACTGTCTTCACATGGCTTTCTTCCCGCTATGTCTCTGCACTGCTGCCCCCCTCTTTTTTTTTATTTGACAGAGAGACAGAGAGAGAGAAAGAGGGTGCAAGCAGGGGAGCTGGAGAGGGAGAAGCGGGCTCCCTGCTTGGTGGGGCTTGATCCCAGGACCCTGGGATCAATGACCTGAGTGCTTAACCAACTGAGCCATCCAGGCAACCTGCACCACTGCCTTCTTATAAGGAAACCAGTCAGGCTGGATTTGGGGCCCACCCTAATCCATGATGACCTTATCTGTTAACTAATTCTATCTGCAAAAACCTTATTCCCAAGTAAGTTCTCATTCTGAGGTTCCAGATAGACACAACTTTTGGGTGACACTTTTCAACCCATAATAGTCTACTCTAGCCCACCAAAATTCATGTCCTTGGAAAACACATTCACTTCATCACGTATCTCCAAAAGTCTAATCTCTTCTAGCATAACTCTAACTCTAAAATCTGATCTGTGCATAATCAACTCAAAAAAGCTCCAATTCTCATCTTTTAAGTCCTCTAAATCAGGTATGAGTGAGACTCTGGGTATGGTTCATTGTAAGAAAATGCGTTTGTGTTCACCCAAAATTCATGTTGAAATCCTAACTCCCAATGTAATGGTATTTGGAAGTAGGACCATTGGGAAGTAATTAGATGATGACAGTGGAACCCTCATGAATGGCATTAGTGCCCTTATAATAGGGCCCTCAGAGAGCTACCTCATCCCTTATGCCATATGAGGATAAAATGAGAAGTTGGCAATCTACAACCTGGAAGAGGGTCTCACCAGATGGCAGATCTATTAGTGCTTTGACTCTGGACTTTTTAGTCTCCAGAACCGTGAGGAATAAATGTATGTTGTTTAAGCCACTTAGTCTGTGTATTCTATCATAGTAGCCCAAACTGACTAAGACCTCCATCATGGGGCAGAATTCCTGTCCCATCTGTGGACCTACAAAACTAGAAAACAAGTTATCTGTTTCCAGAGTACAATGATGAGACAGGCTTAGGATAGATATTCCTATTCTGAAAGGGAGAAAATGGAAAGATTAGAAGGGGTTGTTGATATAAGGCAAGTTAACAACCCAGCAGGATAAATTCCATTAGGTTTTAGGGTCTGAGAGTAATACTGTGTTGCTTGATGCTCTGTCCTCAGTCCATAAGGTTGCGCCCCTCCACCTCCACCCCCATCCTGTGGTTTCAGCTCCACTCTCTCTGACCCCCTGCATCTCTGACTCCACTCTTGGAGTCATTGTTCCTTCATTTTGTCCATCTCTCTCTCCTCATTCATTTTTATGGCTGAGCAGTAGTTCATTGTGCAGATGAAGTATAGTTTAACCAATCTCCTATGGATGGACATTTGGATTGCTTCCAATATTTTGCTATTACAAATAATGCTAGAGTGAATAAACTGGTTTATAAGGTATTTAATATTTATGGAGGTGTATTTTTAGGGTAATTTCCTAGAACTGTGGGCTGAGTCCAGGGGCAAATGCATCGATTGACATTATAGATATTTCTAAATTTTCTTCTATAGAAAGTGATACCATTCTGCAGTTCTACCAGCAATGTGTGAGAGTGGCCCCTCTTTCTACATCCTTCCTAATTAGTATATTGTTTAGCTTTTATATTTTGGTTTTTATCTTTTATTTAGTATATTAGCTCTTTAGATATTAGCATTTTCAACAATATTAGTAATATTCAATTTAATATTTCCATTTTAGCTTCAATCTCAGTGCTTCTCCATACCCTCACCCACTCCAAGAGGGTTACACCAGAGGTGCCAGTGGCTTGTGGTTAAGATGGAGGTCATATTATGCTCCCTCATACCCAACCTTCTTCACTCCTCCTCTGAAGGTGGGGCGGGAAACAATGAGAGGAAAACAGATGTTACTTCCTCTGTAACAACTCCTGATAAGATGGCAGCCCCCCTCTATGTTACTTGTTACGTATTGCCAATATGACAATGACTGACAGCTCTTTGGTTCTGTGAGACCAATATCCAAATGCAGGCTTTTACTGGGGTGCACTGCAGTTTCTTCCAAAGACCCTGTGAAGGTCTCTTCTAGGACAACCTCTGCCTCTGGAGTAGGTTATGAGTGTCTGGCTCATCCCTTTTTCCGTTTCCTTTCCTTTCCATGTATTGGGTGTTGACTTTTATAGGCTCTTGCTCATAGGATCTTTTTGTTCAGTGGTTGGTCCTCTAAGGCTAGAACCTGAGATGGGTGATTTGCGTTTGGCCACTTTTCACATGATTCATGGATATTCATATATTCTTGCCAAACAACATGGTTGAGATGCAGGCTCATGTCTACCCCTTCCCTAGCTCCTCAGCACTTATTCTCTCAGCTGTAGTATCTCCTTCCAGCTCCTACTCCTAAGCACCAGCAATTTCAGCAACTCTGTTAGTTCAGATGCTATGTAACTTTTAAACCAAAGACAGTTGCTGTTTTCTGAGTTTTTGATGGGAGGCCAGATGGTCTATCCTCCAATCTTGTAGGTCAAGTTTAAAGTCCTCTCTTCTCCGTGGCAGTCATTGGGAAGGCTTGGGAAGAAAAAGTTGCTATTCTTCAAAGTTTACTTACTCTCTTGCTCTCCAAGGGACCAGAAGAATGGGATTGTGGTGGCTGTACCGACATCCTTATGTCAGTTCTGACCAGAGGTGGCCGACCACGGTAGGTAGAGGGTCTTTCAAGTCAAGAATATGTGTCCAGAGCACGGTTTTGTTTTTTTCTCAGCAGTAGACTTTAATAGTCAATTCTAGAAAATCAAGAAAAACCTTACCTGACCTTTTTACATGATTGAATTATACAGGCATTTATAAACCGGAAAAGAGACTCCCTAAAATGATGATATAAAATCTTACCACTATTTAAAGGTTTTGGAAACTCCATAATGTACTAATCATCCATGAAGTAATCTCCTAAATTCTTTGGATATGAAGACTTGATGGTAATCAATGAAGCAGACAGTTATGAGGTGTTCAGGATTTTTATTTGAAGTCTATAAATTATAAGTTAGATTGGAATATAGAAAATACACTATATATCTTATTTTTGTTTGTCTTCACTTGTGTCCTACTGTTCAAATAACCAGTCATTATTAGTACATATTTCTAATGTTCTTGATAAACCCATAATTTGATGTTACTGACTACATTCTGTTAAACCTTACCTGTGTAGATATCATTTTTATATTGTACTTGAAGATTCTCCTTCCAGAAGAAAATAAAATTGGGTTGCATTCAAGTCTTCACTTTATTTTAAACATTGTTATTATGGAAAAAAGTGAAGAAAATAGCTGTTAAACAATCATGTCAAAAATGGCTGCATGTTGACAGCAACAAGATTTTATTTGTGATTCTTTTTTCATGAATGAAACATAGACTCTACAACAGACCAGAGAGAGAAGAGGCCACACATGCCTTAAAATATTTTTTCTAACTCACATGTAATACCTCATTCATATTTGGGTTGGAGCAAACTTGTTCTTCCTCAGCCACTTAAAAGTAGCTTGTGTGCCAGCCTGGCCAAGAGCTGAAGCCAACTCTCAGTGCCACTGTGGATAAGGCTTCTGGTACTAACACTGAGACTGTATATAAATGGATCCCCCAGAAATACTGGTTGCTTGGTTTTCTCTGCAGTCTGTGTCTGTCTTCAATGCCAGGCCACCCAAGTGCTTCCTTAGAGAGCTTTCCCTTTTTCTCCTTAAATTCCCACCCAGGACACTTTGAAAGACCACCCAGTACTGATTTGATATTGAAGCATGACTGCAAAAGAATTTGAGTACAGATCTGCACACGGACTGGGCTTAATGTACTCTGGAGAGGGCACCTGGGTGGCTCAGCCCTTAAGCGTCTGCCTTCGGCTCAGGTCATGATCCCAGGGTCCTGGGATCAAGCCCCGCAGCATCAGGCTTCCCGCTCTGTGGGGAGCCTGCTTCTCCCTCTCCCTATCCCTCTGCCTGCTGCTCTCCTTACTTGTGCTGGCTCTTTCTCTGTCAAATAAAAAAAAATCTTAAAAAAAAAAAATACTCTGGAGAGATAGGTCCTTGAAGTTTGGAGAGCAGAAATAAGGCCTTTTAGAAAACCCACCAAAGAGACTGAACAATGGCTGACACCAAGTTCAAAGGAGTCAGAATATTTGCTCATTAAATATTTATTGTCTATTTGAGCCTTTAGGTTTATCTTGGGAAGCCTATTTAAATTTCAAGAATTCAGATTATTTGGAAGTGTAAGGACTTAATATATTTTTTCCTAAATGTTCACAATTGTTTTTGCGGTTAATTCCTTTATGACCTTTAACCCAGCTCAAAAAAGACCGGTAATTTTTGGTAAAATTACCTTAAGGTAAATCTAGGTAGCCCCTAACATAATTATGAGGTTTTGTGGGCTTATTACCCTTTCTCCTACTACTTTTGAGCTAATTCACAGTATATGTATCTATTTTGTCTAGCTTTATAGCTACCTTCCCCCCTCCCCGCCATCCCTTCCTCCCTACTGATCTACTTGTCAAATAGAAACTTAGAAAAATACTAGGTGTGTCATTGATAAAGCCAGATGGTAGAATGAGCTTGAATTTGAGGCCAAATGGGCTTCCTATTCTACCTTCTCTTTGAATTGAATTTACTCGATCACAGGTAGGATAACTGGACAACTATAGGTTTCCTCTGCAGGGGAAGAGTCTGTCCTGAGGGCATAACCACAAGACAGAAGAGACCCAGAAGTGAGCAGTTCCAATAACAGAGCATGAATGAGGAAGAGAACCATGGCACCTGGAAAAAGATGTCTGTAACCCAACACTCTGCCCTTCCCAGTGGAAGACAGCATCTTACACACAGTCTCAGTGTGACACAGGACATGCCATCCACCAAAAATTAAAAAATAATAATAATAATAATAATTTTGTTTTCCTTTATTGTGAAGTTTTCACTGGGAAGGTTCCCAACCAAAGGCGATGTGTGCCAACCTATCCCTTGCCTCCAGGTGTGGTCATATGACTATACTTCACTAACGCAATATTAGTGGAAAGGATGTATGCCAGTTCGGGACCATGTTGTGCCTTCTTCACCATCTCTTTCATTTTCAAGACTCTAACAAATGGTGGAACCACACTTGGAAGGAGTCTAGGTCCTTAAATCAGTAAATGTAGAACAGTTGCCTTCCAGCTAGGACCAATGACATTTAACTGTTGTATGAGTGCAGTAGAAATTTCTGTTGTGCTTAGTCACTGAAAGTTGAAGGTTTATTATAATATCTAGTGTTATCCTCATTTATATAGTCACTACTCTGTTCTAGGATAGGAAGAAGAGGTATGAAAAGGCTAAGGGTTCTTTCCTAATACCTCTAACAAGCTAGAAGTTCTTATTAAAGAGGCTGATGCAGATATTAGAGGAGGAAAGACTATAGCTCCCCTTATAGTAAGTCCCCAAATGCCAAAGGGACTAAATTCCTTTAGCAGTTAAAGTTTAGCCCCTTGGATGCCAGAACAAATAAGCAGGTTGCTACATAAATCATCTTGGTAGTTGTCTCTATGGAGTAGTTTAAGGGAGTTCTAGCAGTTCTAAGAGCACTGTGAAGGCTTCTCAGGATTAAGCAATAGAATGAGTTGAAAAGTAAGAAATCTTTCCAGGGAATGATGAAGGTACTTGAGTCCTAGGCTGTAGCCGTTATCACTTGTTTTTACAAACTGATAAAGCATATAGACCTATGAAGGGAAGGAAACACTAGAATTGGAGGAATTTCTTTTCTTGATAAGATCTAGATACTAGTAATCCTTTTAGAGTCCTTGCTCCACTGATTTCATAACGAATGAAACACTTGAAACATTATCATACTTGTCCTAGATATTATAAAAATGTAAAGTGTTTAGATAAGCAGGTGAGGTGTTTGGTTCAGAGGACTTGAGCTCCTGAGTTGTGTGACAGTTTCAAGAAACACCAAAAAGAAGTTGGAGAGCATTTATCTTCAACCTACTTTCAGGCATATTAATTTATTCATTCATTTATTAACTAACAAGTGTATGGTGAATACCTACTATGCCAAGGGCCTCTTCTAGGCACTGAGGTTACTGGAGAAAGAAGATAAAAATCTCTACTCCAAATGAGGTACATTCTAATGGGGGAAAAAAAAAGAAATATATACATTCCAGCATATACCAGAAAATTATTAATAATATGGACACAGAGCAAGGCCTTCACTTTTTATATATTTAGAGAATATCTTGATTTATGTCACAGAGACAACTGTTCTATTTAAAAATGCAAACTCATGGAGATTGCAGTAATGCTGGGCAGCCCGCTTTTAATGCCAGAACTTTAAATGTCTTTTGTGGCTGTCTAGTATGGAGAGGAAATTAGAGCTGGTACATTTTCTTTCTTTCTTTTCTCTCTCTCTCTCTCTTTTTTAATGGGCTCTGAATTTCTTGCTTGAAGAAGTACTTATCTAGCAATAGCAAATGATTTCTTTATCATGTAGTCTTTTGAAATGTAAATGCAAAAAATGAAGGTCTCTCTGCTAAGAAGTCCAGGGATGACTCATTTATATTCTCTTGAATCGCTTTTATACCTAAGAGTTTTCAGGACAGTTATCTGACATCCATCACTAATGAAGAGAAGTGACAATTTTCAGGCTCCATTTGCTGCTCTTTAGCTGTGTGACCTTGGGAAAGTTACTGAAACTCTCTGAGTCATTTCCTTATCTGAAATATAGAAAAAATAATACCTAGCTCACTGGGTTATTGTGAGGATTAAATGAAGTCATATAAATAAATTTCCTAGCTTAACATTCCCTCAGGAAATGGTAGCTTCTATCATTATTATTACTAATTTTATTATCATACTTACTTCATATTTTAAAAGCAAGGTGAGTCATGCGTGAAGTCCTCTTGATTCTTCATTTTTTTAGATCATAAATTAATGTCCCTGTTACTGATTCAAGGTCTAATGCTGAATGAATAACAACAAATTTTCACCAAGTGAGAAATCAATGCACTGGCTGGTTTGAAACAGTGTTTCTAAATGTCTCACTAAACCTCCACTTGCAGAAGAAAAGAAAATTCTTCACTAAGTCCTGTTGTGGTTGAGACTTCAAATGAAGAAGGTCTCCATACAGACCACCAAACTGGCAACATTACAATTCACTTGGTACCATTTGCCATTTATATATATGTTGATTGGACATGAATTGGCTGCTATTCTAGAAGCTGTAATTGGACCAACTCTCTCACAGTCTGGTTATCTGTGCTATAGACATTTCCAAGAAATTATGCTATGTCCACCTAAATTTTTAAGCAAAAATCATGAAGTCCTATCAAATGTGATTGTATTGCCTACAGTGTCTCTTGCTCTCAGTCTTTGTGGACATTCTGATTCAATAGTGGTATGCTCCTTTTTTTAAATACAATACGTAATAGGTACAGAAAATGATAGCATTGACTTTTGTAACTTTCTGCTTCTATGAATCAGGGATGTTTTTTCTTTTACTTTTTTCCCCCTCTTTCTTTTCTGGTGTCTCCCAGAAGACTCAAGAGATCTTATCAACTATAGACTCCTAGCACGTGGAAGCTAGAAAGGGTTTTAGAAGTCCTGTGTTCTAATTTCCTGTTTAAAAAATAAAAAAAACCCTGAGGTTCGGGGCAGTAAAGAGACTCTCTTAAATTCATAAGGTCTGTGGCAAAGGGCCATGCTATACAAATGGATGACAGAGTCTTCAACAGCGCATATTGCATCATATACTTTGCATCATTGTCGGTCATAATAGTTTTAATAGCTAACATTTATTGATTATTCATTATTTGCTAGGCATTTTGCCAGATGCATTATAGCCATCATCCTATTTATACCTCCCAAACATCCTTGTCTCTTATTCACCATGGTATCTCCAGCACTTAGGAGAGTCCCTAAAACAGTAAGTGTCAGTTTGCTGACAAAAAAAAGTAAAGGAACAACCTTATCATATCCCCATTTTCCCGATGACACAGAGGCTTAAAAATGCTAAGTGATTTACATGGATTCATACAGGTCGTTATTGACACTTTAGATATGACTCCGGAATCCTAGTTTGTAACATTTTGAAGGGCTGCCTCTGGGTTTGTGGCCTAGGGGTTAGAACCTGCGGATAATATGCATTGTGGACATTTCCATGGACATTCTTGGATTTAGTTTCTTAGGACACATAGGATTCAGTGAGTTCTCTGGCTTTCTCAAATGAAGTATGATGTGAGAAATGAAATGACCTCACAAACAGGTGGCATAACAATTGCTTTGAAAAATTCTGTTCTGTATAAAAACATCCCAGGGAAGAATTTGACCCATTAGGCTATTTGACTTGAAAAGAATGATAAACACAAGGATTTGTTTTACACCTCTTTGAGAATTAGGCTATTGGGAAAAATATATTTTATAAAGTTCAAATCCCCGGCATAATCAGACTCTAGAAAGCTCCACCAAGTTTACAAACATTCCAAGCTGACCTTTTTATTGTCTTGTGAGCGTGCGATGTTCATTTCTACCTGCCCCTAGGTTCAACTTTTTAACAGGGATTATCTCCTGACTCTTTTCCCCTTTTCCCTTTTGCATGTTTTATAAGGGCCTGTTCAGTTACTCCTCCCTTCACAAACCCTTTCTGAAATGTCTTCAACCACGGGAATCTCTCCCTCTTTGGGACAATGGTAGCACTAACCATTGCCCATCTTTCACATTTGATCATAAGCTGATACAGAGATTTTAATTTCCTTTCCAGTCTTGAGGGCCATTCTGTACAAATGGATGGCAAAGTCTTCAAGAGTATTGTATCTTATACTTTGTATCATCATAGCTTAGTGCCGTATGTATGGGAACGATTCATCTGATATCCGTTGAAAGAAAATGCAGGAGCAGTAGACTATAAAAAAGATTCTAACACCGTTACAAGAAATATTTTTTTCTGCTTGAATTTGTTTTATAAATTATAAATCTTCAGCCTGACAAGTTTTGAAATGTAGCCTTGCACCTCATAAAAAGAATCTACAAATGAATTTAATATATTTTTCCCCTCTTTATCTTTACCATTAGATGAGATATTTATGTGGTTTGGTGCTTAAAACTTGAAACTGAGTTCTGGCGTTCATGCTCCCGGTTGACCTAACTAATTTTTTTCTCACTCTTGATTTATGTCTCAATTTCCCATTCTGTTTTCATAAACAATAATAAATGTGGCCTTGGAGGAGATCCGTGAAATTTAATTTATGTTTTTGGAGGCCTTTGGGACATTTGTGTGAAAGTGTGTAAAATGCAAATTATCATCATGGATTCATACCTTTAATTTGCATGTGTTGTTCCTAGTGCAGTTTTGGAGGCTAGGAATATTTTCATCACTTTGTCCAAAAAGATTCAACCAAATTTTTTTTCCTCATGAGCAGGTTGGTCCACTAGTGTCATGCTAATCAGTTTTTCATTTTCTGGTCAATTTTTTTTTAATTAACCATAGCTGAAATGTTGATTATCAACATTGGTAAACTCTAGGCAACTCAGAACACTGTCACTCGCACAGGCGATGAAGTGGAAAATCCCCAGTGTCCTGAACCTTTTTACATTCCCCGTGAGTGACAGTCTCTAGCATTTTGGTTAAATCCCAGGCATGCTGTAAGCAGGCACAGCAGGAGCTTGCTTTTAAGACATCCCTAGGCTCAGCTCAACTAGTCAGGTAAAATCCTTCCCCCACCAGACTCAGGCTTGTCAATTAGTAACTGGCATGGCTGGCAGTAGCTGCCAAGGAAAAGCTCAAGCTCTGTGTATTGATGATTGCCCTTCTCTGAGCAAGAACCACATAAAGGAATGCTTCGTAATTAGCTCAAGCCAAACAGGCTCAAGACCTGTCTGTCTTTATTATTATTAAAGACCAGGTTGATAATGAAGAAAGCTTTAGTAATTAGCATAGAAACGGGCAAGATGTTTCTCTTCAAGTCCTTATTTATATGAAGAAAGCGTGATCAAATGAAAACTTACCATGTTAAAGAATAATATGAAAAGTTAAGGGAATTGTACTTTAATAGTCTGGGGGGGGGTCATCTTTCAGAACACTGGTGCTATGAACTCTTTTCCAAAACTTCTTGAGAATCTAGTGATATGGTACTAATCTCATATTTTAGAACTGGATTTCTGCCTGTTTAAAGAATAGGGAAAAAATAAAAACAAAAACCCCAAAATCCATTGAGTGTTATTCCCAGTGCTATGTTCTTTATCAGACAGACATATTTAGTCTTCAAAACTGCCCACGGTCCAATCCAGGGCCATTTTACAAGTTGGGAAATGGGAAAAGAATTTTTCATAGTTCATGGGTTTTTGCAACCTTTATTTTTATCGTAAGTAGACATCTAAAGAACCGTTAATATAAAGACAGAACTATGAAAATAAAGTGTATATATTATATAATACATTTATATATATTACTTTCTTTTATGTATAAAGGAAATCTTGGAAGAGGGAGCAAATAAATGACACGAGACAGATGTTAAACCCTTTGTCAAAGCAGATGAAGACAGGCAGAGAATGGTGAGGATGAAACATCAGAAATGAAAAGGGCAAAGCTCCCTTGGACTTATGAAGTCACAACAAACTATTTTCAACAAAGTGTCTAACATGGTACATTTTGCAAATGTAGGGAATATGTTGAGGAAAAGTGTTAAAATACTTCAAATACACACACACACACACACACACACACACTTAAAACTCATATTGAGAAAGGTTGAGTATTTTGCCAATAAATTTTAACATGTAATGCTAATATGACATACATAACTTCAGTAAAATCATAGAGTCTTAAGTTCCATCTATGCCAGTCCCCTTGTCCATTAATGAATGAACTAAGGAACACAGAAACTATGAATGTCTAAGACACACAGGTAGTTATCAGCACATTAGAACTAAAATGCAGATCTTTCAGTTTCCAGCCTAAATTTTCTATAGTTCAGTCCTGTTTCCCATGACTTTTACAGCCCACCTGACTTGTTAAAAGGTCTTTAAATATTCTTCTTTGCAGTTAACTGTGGAATAAAATCCCAGCATAAGCTTCTTTTGCTGGTGTTGAAACATATGCGTACGACCTATCTGTTGTTATGGTTTTACTATAGGGCAATAGGGAATAAGAAAAATAATGAAATATTGGAAAAATTACAAAGGTTTAGAAAAACTCAATTTGTATGATATTTGCTCACATATTTTAATTATACATAAAATGAAGCTGGCCCAGTCTAACACCTTCTTCCTTAACTCTTTCTTCAGATTTGTCTTCCTTTATTTAAATTTCTCGAGGTGGAGCTCATCAAATTTCCCTCCTCTTCAATCCTCCATGTTTTCTCTGTCATTTTAAAACCATTTCTTTCAAGATCCACAACCATTTTCTTCATCTTCACCTAACTGTGATCCCTCATTTGTCTGCTTTTGACCTTTGGCTTATTGGTCCTTTTTTGGTTTGTAGAATTGGACATCTGTAATTATTGCTAAAGTCTTCTAACCTCTACCTAGTTGATGTTGCAAAACTCTATCTTCTGAGTAATTTCCCAAGTGAACATTGGTATATATGTGTTTTAAATATTAATTAGGAGACACTGTAATAAGAAGACTGGGCTACAGTTGACATGGCTACATTTTCCCTGGTCTACTAACTACGATCTGACCTTCCTTATGCCAATATCTTATTTGGTATTAATATTCTCTAAGTAACTTTCAGAACCATGATGCTACAGTCCTTTTAAGTAGGTGGTAAATAACTATAATATAGATTTAATTATGTGCGAAATAAACCTATAGATTAATATACAAATTCTATATCCATTTTTTTTGACCAGTTTGTGGGAAAGTTTGATTCAAATTAGGTCAGGTTTATAGATTTTATCTCTAAATAGACAAAATGAACTCTGCTTTGAGGCATGGCCTTAAATAATACTTCAGATGCCTGAACTGTGTCATAAAAGAGTATCAACTACAGATGGCCAACTCACAAAACTAACAATGTGAGTGTTAATTAGTATTTAAAAATTGGCTTTTAGAAAACAACTCAAATTACAGCAATGATAGGCCAATGGCCAAATCTTTTTGTAGAACTGCAACAGTGTTTAATTTTATATGATTGATAATGGATCCTAGAGTGAGTTTTTTGAGTGAATGAAGTCTGTTTTGTATCTCCTCTAGTTTTTTAGGTATGTGCTGAGCACCGAGTGAGGGTAGGTGATCATATCAGCAGGGCACAGTTGTTATTTTTAGCAGAAGTGGAGAGCGCTCTAACATTTGAAATGCCAATTTGTTAGAAGAAGGAATGCAATGTTTTCTATAAGCCAGATAGGGACAAAATGGAAAAATGAGCCAAAAGAGCTGATGTAGGGTTTCCTTGAGTCCTGCACAGTAGAGCTAATTGGTGAGAAGAACTTAGTAGAAAGGAGCACCTGAAGTATTACAAAAAACTCAGGGCTAAGTTGCCACCAGGGATGGAAATACATGTATCTAGAACAATGGAGTTAGCAGGAGAGAGGAATTCAGCAGGAATATCTTGAGGAGTCCTCAAATGTGGCCTAAAGAGAAAAAAAAAAATCAGTTATAACCTCTTGATGCAGAGTAGAAGCTAGCTTGCAATGGTACAATATTAGTCGGAAACCCCCTAGTTCCTTAGCTCTCCCCCCTCACTTCCTGCTTCGATTCTGATATGTTAATACAGCACTGGCAAGGACAGCTGGGGGGGAGGAGAAGTCACCACACAGGGTCCAAATACTTTTTACCACCTTAATTGCTACTTTCCTCATCCAGACCTTTTCTCCTGCTTGGGCTATTGCAATAGTTTTTCCCCTGGTTTCCTTACTTGTGCCCTTGCTTCCTTCATTCTGTCCTTAATGAGCAGCCAGAGTGACTCTGTTAAATTGTAAATCAGATCGTGTCACCTCTGTGGTTATAATCTTGTAATGATTTCCATCTCAGAAGGAAAGCTGCAGGTCTGCAGTGACATAGAAGGCCAACATGATCTGGTATTTCTCATGTATTTCTCTGACCATCTTTTTCTTCCGCTAGAGCTGTGTGACCTCCTCACTTTGTGTTAAGAAAGCCTGGCATGCTCTTGCTTTGAGGCTGTTCCCACTTGCTGTTGTCCCTGCCCATATACTCTTCTCTCAGATATTCTCACCCCCATTCTCACCCCATTACACAAATATTACCTACTCAAGGAGAGCTTCCTTGGCTATTCAACTTAAAATTTTAATTTATCTACGATGCTTCCTATTTTTTCCCCCATTTTTTACGTATTTTTACTCATTTATCTTGTTTTTTGTTTTCTTGCACTACCAGGGCTTAATCAGCATCAAGGTAGGGATTTTCTTCTGTTTTGGTCACTGTTGAATCTGCATCATTTAGAATACTTGGGACATAGCAGAGCTTAATAAACATTTATAGAAGAAGGAGAGAAAAAAAGAAAGAAAGCAAGATAGGAAGGGAGAAAGGAAGGGAATAAAAAGTAAGAACTCTATATAGGATTTCATCCTAACGTGAGTATAGGAGAACATTTAATCTACTCATTAAAAATCAACTCGAGTTTTCTTCCGGTAAAGATATATTTTTTGGGGGGAAAAGTCACCTGTAATTTTCTCCACAGTGTGTGTATTTTGGGTTGGACACAGTGAATACAGTGCACTTTGCAGTTGTTGCATGGGGGTGCAATCTAAATATCATGTCTGCTTGCCTGTACAAGATTGAATATTGACAAACTTACAAAAGGAATTTAACACATGCCAGGCTCTTCAGCATAAATTGTGAAAGGAGCTTCTGTTTTGGAGGGAAATAATAAAAAGATTTTAGTCAAGACTCCCTGTAGAGTTGTTTTCAGGACCATTTGGAGAGGGGTATCTTTTTATTTTGGATGGGGCCATCTTTTGACACTGGTACGTACATTCCCCCAAAATGCCTGCAAAACATTCATGTTTTCCTTAGCTCTCTTTTTTAATTACTTCCAGTACACGGCTTATTTTTGACAGTGGGCTTGGCTATCTTTGTTGAAGATAAGGAAATTATAGACAGAAGTTTTATTTAGACTGTCACCCATGTAGGTTATAACCTCAGGTAAATGACCAAGCTGGAAGGCTTGTGGAGTTACGATACTCCAAAAGCTTTTGCCAACCAGATTTGTTAAAGTTTCTTGTTATTTAGTAAGACAATACTGTTTTAGGGAGCCTGGGAAGTACCTGCCCAGTTACTTTGAACAGAACAGCACCATCAGAAGCCACATATATAATTTCGTTTTAAATGATGGACTTTGCTGTCTGAAACTTTGTGAAATTTAAAATAATAAAAATAACTGTCAGTATCAAGTGCACCTGTATGCTAACATAAAAAAAAACAAATTTATTTTTCTCTCTGGTATACATTTCAGTGTATCTTTAAAATTGAGTTACACATCTTTTGTCTTCTTATATATAAAAGAAATAAACAGGCTTTACTTCTTCCAAGCTCTTCCTTTGAGTCAAAGTCGTGTCTGGCATTCCACCGCTTTTCCTGGATGCATCATACCCTCCCTCACAGGCATTTGATTGCGAGAATGCTCGAACCGACATAAACATACAAACTTCAGGGAGAAAAGCCTGAGCACTGAGAACAGAAAATTAGATTAGTGCTCTCTTTAAACCTTGACAGTGCTACTTTTGAGGAAGGATTGAAAATTCTTGGCTTAACCCCTCTTTTTGATTCATTTTGATTAAACTAGAACATTTTTATAGTGAAATGTTTGTACATCACCTAGAGATGCTTTTTAAGACTGCTTTTTAAACTGGAAACTTGAATAGGAAAAGGATATCAACAAGAATGTTTACTTGCAAGTATAGGAGATAAAGGCAGATATTTGAGAGTATGATTTTCTTGTTCTCATAGTCACTTAAAAATAAAATTCTCATTGAAATAATGGAGAGATCTCATGTGAGGCTATTTAATTGTCATAGAAAACTGGCATTATAGGCAAATGTACTTTGTTTTCAGAAATTTGGAAACCAGAAATACTTGTGGATTTAATTAGGATAGCTCTACTAATTTGAACCAGAGTTATGACAAGTTCTTTTAAGTTACTCAGCAGGACCACTGTATCATACCAATGATGTCAAAGGCTTGTGGTCCAGTCATAAAAATTGGCTAAGATCCTTAAATTGCCAAATAACGCAACCTCAGAGGGACCATATTTCTCTGAAAGAGAGTGATACAGGGATTTCAAAGGGTCAGAAATGAATGGAAGTAACTTAAAGAAGATCCCTGGTTGGGTATATGTGTCATTTCCCCCTCCCTTTCTCTCTAGTTACTAGACAATTGATTGGCATTCCTAAAGTGCAAAACTGCTTTCAATAATGAGATTTTAAAATTAACTGCTGAGTGTGTTTATAGCCTTCTAGTAGTGTCAACATATGACAAAGGTGAGTTCTGAGAAGATGAGCCAAGTTTTGAAGGCCAGGGGACTTGGGGCCTGGACTGTTACCATTTGGCTTTCCCATTTAGTTTTCTGTGCACAAATCCCCTGTTGACTTTGATGGGGCGCCTGGGTGGCTTAGTTGTTTAGCATCTGCCTTCGGCTCAGGGCGTGATCCTGGCATTCTGGGATCGAGCCCCACATCAGGCTCCTCCGCTGGGAGCCTGCTTCTTCCTCTCCCACTCCCCCTGCTTGTGTTCCCTCTCTCGCTGGCTGTCTCTCTCTGTGTCAAATAAATAAATAAATAAATAAATAAAATCTTTAAAAAGAAAATCCCCTGTTGACCTTGAATGAGACATATCTGACATATATTGGGGAGAAATAGATGAGAACCAGGCAGTTGAATACTAATTTGGCCTCTGCCACTTATTACCTCCAGCTTTCTGGCTATTACCTCTAGCATTCAGTTGCAATGCCCTCTTCCTTGAATTGGTGCTCTCCGTGCAGAGGGCCTAAGAATGAATTCCTTAATTTTTCAGCATCAGTGCAACGGAGGTGAAGAGAGTCAGATAATTATTTGAAGCTTCTTCGGTGCGATGTACTACTCAGCATGTCATTAACTGGAGATTGCAATCGGAAGAGTAAATGATAGCCACATTTATATACATATTTATCATTATCTGTGAATCTAGAGTTGGGCTGCTACCGCAGCGTGATGGATTCAGAACCATTTATTAAATTGGCTTCGTATATTTTCATGGTCGTGAGTTTAAAGAATTCTATTTTTAAAGGATTTTTACAAACTGAAAATGATTTGCAATCACATTAATGGCAAGAAGTAAATTGAAGACACTCAGGTGAAGAGTTTAACACACAGAAGTGTTTGTTATACTTTAGGAGTTTAGAGTGCATTTGAAGTTAAGGTTTCTGTGTGTGCTTTTTGTCAGGTTTTGCTTCTATAATTAATTTTTAGAACATTTCTAGAGACTATTACTATATTAATGTTTTTGTATGTTTTACTGACTGTCTAGGTAGCAAAGTCACTAAGGTATACAGACATTCCTGCTGGTTAGCATTGAGAGCCATGTTAAACAATTGGAAGACATTGGTTTCATTTGGCACTGCTTTTAAATACTGCTGTATTTTGCTGCATGATTATTATGTTTAATTACCTCATGATATCAATTACTGCCTTTGTACCTATTGCTTAAATAACTATACCACTAATGTGGCCACACTTTTAAATAACTCTAACATTGTCAAATAGGCTGTCTCAAATCAGTGTTAGATAATCCCAAAGAG
Organism: Ursus americanus; assembly: GCF_024610735.1. Classification (NCBI taxonomy): domain Eukaryota; kingdom Metazoa; phylum Chordata; class Mammalia; order Carnivora; family Ursidae; genus Ursus; species Ursus americanus. Next base: position 40,140,524 of record NC_142146.1, read on the forward strand.
CACATGACCATATAAATCTTAGGTGGTGTGTGTGTGTGTGTGTGTGTGCACGCGTGTGTGTGTATGTGTGTGTGTGTGTGTATATCAGGTAGCTTGGGTGTCTTTAAGAAATAGTCAGGGTTATAGGTTTTGGGATAAGTGTGAAAAATCTATTCTATCAATTCACTTTAGTAATCCCATGATTTCAGAATAGAAGCCAGGAAGTCTTACTTGTGAGAGAAGAAATAATGATGTATTTATAGATAGTAGGCTCTCACATTCTGGGATTATCAAAAACAAGCAAAGATTGGGGGAAGAAAAAAAAGGCATTGGAAGGTCAATTTGTCCCAAGAAGTCATGAAGCTCATTTTGGGGAAGAGAGGATAAAATGCCAGGGTTCTGCCTGAGGGGCTGGCTTGTGCTTGGTGAAGAGAAACGTAATCTCCATGGCACCATTCCGAGATACTTTATACTCCTGCCCAAAGGAATGGGACTTACCATTTTTAACAAAGAGCCTATATACTCTTAAAGAACCAGGCTTTCTCCATGTGGATAGGGGCAGCAGAGAAAGCAGCAACAAGAACAGGAGAGGTTGAGGCAGCATGGATGACTCAATTAATGGGACTGGAAGAATAACAGGTATAGAGGAGAGCACATGGGGTAGACCAGGACTCTTTCAGGGGGAAGGAGGGCACCTGAGAGCTTTGAAGTCCTGGTGTTCTCATTGAATAGTAATTTGAAGTGCAAATGTACCGAAATTAATAATCTATTTTTTAATTTTCTTTTTTTCCTCACGCTTTTGTGTTTCTCATCTCCTTAACCACACAAATACTTTTGACTGTTGTGACTCGGGGAATCAAAGGTTAAAAGAATTACTATGGCCAATATCTCATTTTTTCCCTTAATATTTCAAAGTTTCCAACTGAAAATCTGGTCAGTTTCAATAGTAATGCAATTTTTCCTGCTTCTGAAATTGAGAGCAATTTTTATGTAATTTTAACTTTTTCTTGCCTTTATTCTACTGACTTAGACATTCACTAAAATGTTGACTAGAAATGATGACTGTGGGCAATTGTATCTCATTCTTAAATTGAAAGGAAATTCTTTTAAAATTTATTGTGTATGTTTGCTGAACTTTTTAAAAAATATGTCGTTTATAAAGTCAAGCAAGTTCCTTTCTGTTCTTTATTTTTACCCTAAATGTATGATGGATTTTTTTTTTTTGCATCTAGCTTTTCTGTATCTAGTGACATAGTATGTGTTTTTTCTCAGATGTGTTGACATAGATAAATTCATTGATCTATTTTTCTAATGTTAAATGATTTTGAATTCCCATGATAATCTCTACTTGTCAGAAATATAAACTGCTGTTTATTTCAATAATAGCTTATTGAGAGTTTTTATATTTATATTAATAAGTAAGATTGGCTTATAATTTTGCTTTTATAAACTGTTTTCATACAGTTTTGAATCAGTTCCATACTAGCCACCTAAACTGAATTGGTAGAGTTGTTACTTTTCCTGCATTTAGAAAATATTGTATCAAAGGACTGTTTATTGAGAACACATAGCTGGATTTTATTTACATTTTGAAAATATTTATCTTTTCACTGAAAAGCTTAAATATAAATGATTATTAGAATTGGAATTGTGTATTAGGATTTATTTCTTCTATAATTTGTGGGACTTTTTAAAATCCTGATTCTCCTTAGGTTTATTTTTTCTTCTTTCTTAGTTTCTATTGGAAAAGTTGAATGTCCTTTACTATCTTTTAAATCTTTTATCTACCAGATTGGAAATTAGGTGTTTTTATCAGTGTATTTAACTGGAGGTTTTGATTAAAAAACAAAAATAAAATATATATGTAATTGCAAAAGGAGGTGCTGACCCAATATGCAATTTTTTTAAGGAAATCTTTTAAATTTTGTTTGAAAACTTAAAAAAAATGCCTACACTAAGGATGTTAAAAATGAGGATTTACAAAGAATATTTCTTTGGAAAGAGCAGTTAGTGTGCTGTGACTCCTATGCCCACCCCCAAGAGAGAATGGAGTGGAGAATTTAACTCCTACCTCAACCTAGTGAGAGGGCCCTTACCAGGACCATTGCAGCTTCATCTCTTCCCTTGCAGGATGAAGACATCTGTCTCCAGTTGGGGAAGAGTAGAGGACGAGAAAGGTGGGGCAGCTGGTGATCTGGTGGCAGAGAGAAGTCAATTCTTGTGGCAGTGAGTGTGTTGGAGGAAGAGATATGGGTTTCCTTTGAACCATATGCAGGCCATGTGGGCATGGAAGCTAGTGTGAGTGTTGTCTTAGATGCTCTCAGGTTGGTCTGACTAGAAGCATTAAATTTCTCAAGAAGTGATTGAAATCAAATCACTGTGTTCTAGGGGCTGCCACATCAAGGGAACTAGAGGTTAGGAGGCCATAAAGGCTGGATTCTCTAAAGCAGCCACAGAAGTGCTTTGTGACATTCACGTTAGAAACAGTGCTGTTCAAATAAGAAAACTCTTGATATCCTCATCTGACCTCAAAACCCTCCTGGCAAGTGGTGGAGGAATCTGACGCAGTTGACTCTCAGGGTAGGGAGATAAATCAGCAAGAACAAAGGAGATGCCTACTGCACTCCCTCCCTGAAGACTAGCAGAACCAGTGCAACATAGTCCAGCTGGAGGATGAAGGGAGAAGTAATACCTTTGAAAAGAGTTGGAGGATTTCATTATTAAATGGGATTAGGCATTCTCCGTATTAAATGAGACATGAAAGTTTCCATCACTTCTGTGAGATCAGAAAAGTCATGAAACCAATGACCTCACAGGATAGATCTGTTTATGTCCCGTGAATTCTCTTTGATTGTATGTTTTAAGCGTGCATGTCTGAGTATGCGTATCTCTCCTCTCCTCTTGAACAATACTATATTAAAACTAATCATTTCTAACAAATTCTTTTAACTTTGCTGTGTATAATTTTAGCATGATCCTGTACTCATTCATTTTATAGCTTCTGAGCTTCCCCTTAAGACCACTTTATCCTCACCAATGTTGTACTAATATTCTTCTTCTAATGCTTTTATACTTAGTTTCTAATCTTTAGATTGTTGACCCTGGAAATTTTTTCTGCATATAATATGTAGCAGAATGTTTAATGGTGTATTTTTTATCTTTTAAGTAGATTACTAGTGGACTCCATCCCATTTATTTCAGAATTTATTATTTACTCAAAGATGTGTACTGCCACATTTATCATATATTTCAGTGTATGATTGGTCTGTTTCTAGATTCTTTATTCTCTCTTCTACTGCTACTTCGATACCATACCATTTTTACATGTCATTAAGATTTCTCCATGCTTCTTTGGGAATCATGGCAGATTCCTTCTACCACATGAAATTTTAAATAATATTGTAAAGTTTTAGAAAGGTCTCATTGGGATTCTGACTGAAGATTTTATTAGGCTTATATACTAACTTTTCATATTTTTATATTTTTATTTAGGAGAACAGGTCAGCTTTCCTTTAGGTCTTATTTTATGTACTTCATAGATTTTTTTTTTTTCATAGCTGCCTCACTTTTGTCATTGTTGTTTAATTCATTCCCAGAGTCTAACTATTGCTCTTGTTATCAGATTTTCCATATGCATTTGGTAAAGACTCTAGGAAGCAGTCTTTAGAACGTCTTTAGGGAGACCTAGGTCCAAATGTGCTTGAGGCACAGCCAAGAACAGGTGTAAGCCTCTTGTGAGGAATGTGGCAAGTGCTGAACCATTATGAGTCTACAGGGCAACCTCTCATTTATTCCTTCCATAAAGATTTACTGAGTGCTTATTATTAAGTGCCAGGCACTGGTCTAGGATACTGTAGTAGACAAAACAGATGACAACAACTACAACAAATCCCTTGGCTTTATTTAGTTTATATTTTAGTAGAAGCTATAGGTAATAGTCAAGTAAATTGTACACTGTGCTCTACAGGGCTAACAAGTAAGGAGAAAACTAAAGCAGGAAAGCGAGATAAGAAATGCTAGGATGGACTGAAGTTTCAGATAGGGTGCACCATTTCTAAAGAAGAGAAGAGCATTAAGAGAAGAGGCAAGACAGGTCATGGTTGGAGAGTCAGATTATATAGTGAGTTATAGGTCCTGGAAACAATGTTCACCTTACTCCGAGTGAGATGGAAAGTCGCAGGAGAGTTTTTAGCAGAGTCATGAAATGATAGGACTTGGTTTAACTGTACTGTTTTGGCTCTGGGTTGAGAATAGACAAATGAGTGTTAGCTCTGACACAGGTAAGACATGAAAATAAGGGTGGTAGGAACTCTTTTGAAGGTAGAATAGGAAGATTTTGCTGACTCAATGAGCATGAGTATGAAAGAAAACATAGGAGTCAGGAGTAACAGCATTGCTTTTGGTTTGAACATCTGAAAAGATAGAGTAGCTATCGAGTTAGATGGTAAATACAGTGAAAGTAGATTTTGTCATGGACAGGGGGTAGGAGCTCAGTTTTGGACATGCTATTTAAGAGATAGCTATTAGAAATCAAGTAAATACTGAATTATTGGTTGTTGAGTGTGGATTTTAGGGACCAGGAAAGGCAGTATAGATGTGGGAGCCATCAGAATATAGATAGTATTCAAAACTATGAAATTGGAGATCGACCTACCAAGTGAGTATATATAGAATAGAGAAGAGAATCAGGGACTGAGACCTGGAGTACTTTAACATTTAGGGATCGGAGGGAAGAGACTAAGCCAACAAAAAGACTGAGAAGAAAGTACTAGAAAGGGAGAAGAAAAACCAGCCAAATGTGTGTGCTAAGTGAGGCAGTGCATCAAAGCCGAGAGATTGATTGTGGCAAATGTTGAAAAGTCAACTAGGATGAGAAGTGGAATTGACCATCATCTTTGGCAACATGGAGTTTATTGATGACTTTGATAAGAGCAGTTTTGGTGAAATGGAGTAGGAATAGGAGAGACATGGGACACTACCTGGAAGAGGAAGAGGATAAATGGGGGTGGTTTGAGTTAGGAGAACTTAACACTAGTCTTACATTTTTAGGAGGATGAACCACTAGAGAGAAAAAAAAAAATAAACAAAAGCAAAACACAAACTGATGTTGTAGGAAACAGAGGAAGAGAATAGGTGGAGTGATGTCTTTAAATGAGAAGGAATTGCATTTAATTTACGAGTAAATCATTGGCGAGGAGCAAGAACGTAAGTAGAGAATATGGACATCATTGCAGGCAGGTGGGTAGATGTAGCAGTAGGAGCTTGTGGAATTTTTCTTCTGATTGCTTTATTTTTTCATTGAAAGAGAAATTATGGGGGCACCTGGATGGCTCAGTCTGTTAAGCAATCTGCCTTTGGCTCAGGTCATGATCCCATGATCTTGGGATCCAATCCCACCTTGCCAGGGAGCCTGCTTCTACCTGTCCCTCCACCCCTCCCTGTGCTCATGCTCTCTTGCTCTCTGAAATAAATAAATAAAACTTAAAAAAAATAATAAAAGAAAATGAAGCTATGGCCATTAACTGAAAATAAATATGGGGAAAGGTATGTTGGAGGTTTGCAGACAGGAAAATGAATGAGTCACAGGAGTAGGACTGTTTCAGCCCCAAGCTGTGGTTGGCATATAAGACATCTCTCATTGCCCAGCCCCCCAAACATTCCTCTTTTTTCTCCTTTGTTACAGTTCTCCAGTTTTTCATTGGACACATTATCTTAGGGAACACTGTGGCCTTCTTTGCAGCTGGGTATGGCTTTATCTAAATTTAGCCAATGAAATGAGAGAAATGTTGCTTGTAATTTGGGGGAAATTCTCTGAGGAAGGAGGGGCTGAATTTTTTTCTCTCTTCTTGCTTTCTGTTGCTTGGATTGCAGAAGTGATGCCTTGAAATTGAGTAGCCTAATTGGACTGTGAACTGATAGGCCCAGGTTTCTTAGCAGTCAGAGCCCAAGGCAAACTTAGGTCCTAATTTATTATTTGAGGCACAACAGTAAAAGAGAAAGTGAGGCTAGGAAGGAAGAAAAGCGAATACAAAGTAGCGTGTTTCGGAGTAAATACAGCTGATTCCATAATCATGGGAACATCCATGACAAACAGGATGGGAGTGATTACTGCCAGCTTCTTGCTATCTACTGTCCCTTATTGGTCAGACTCTCACTTTGGGATGCCCACTCCTCCCCGCTGCTGGGTTGTCTTGCCTGGTCCTCTCAGGTGGTTGCTGGGGAAGCCAGAGTCTAAGCGTTTTCAAGTCAAGAGAAACATGGGCAGTGGAGCTGCAGGGGTGTAGGCAGTCATTGGAGGCTGAGAGTCCATGGTGGGAGAAGATAAGTAGATCAGTAATGGTGACTAGGGCTCTGCTGTCATGAGGATTTTGTGACTTGCTGCTGGGACTCTTCTGGCCTGTAACCAGGGCACAGAGCTATGGGGTCTTATTCTTATTTTGCTGTCATCAGCCTGGGAGATCATGGGGAAGTAACTTGAGTTTCCATTTCTTCATCTGTTTCAAGAGAAGGCTTTAGGGGGTAAATGCAAATAATTTGAAATAATGTTCAGTGTCATTCCTGTTACCTGTGATTCAAGAAGTTCAGGGACCTTCTAAATTCTTCTGGGTTATAGATTTATCTTACAGTGTGCTATTAATAAATACTTTGGAAAATAGCCATAAAATAGATACGATGCTAGATTCTAGATTCTAAATGTGGAGTGTTCTTACTGCAGTGGCAGTGAGTCTGATGACAATCAGATGGTGCAAGTTCATAAACCAAAATGCTGTAACACTGATCCGGAGGCCACAGTAGCCTGTTGATTAAATTTCCTTCAACTCTGTCATTAAATGGGGAAAGGGATTTTAAAATATTCTGTTTTATAATTAGAAAAGTCTTCTTTTCCTTCTTTTTTTTTACTTTCTAATCTATTCTGAAGACTATAAATACATAGCTAAACTATCTGGTTCCTGAATGGTTGAAGGTAGAAAGGAGAAGGAGGCAGTCCCACTTCTCTCTATAAAAATGGTATGTGCTATGTGAGTGGTAGAGAATGTGGGATGGCTGGGTCACCTGGGGCTGGCGTGGGGAGAAAGGGGGCTAGAGTAAAATGGGGCCTTGAAGAAAGGACACTTGTCAGATAAGATAGCAGGTTGATAACGGTGGGACAGAACGATTTGAATCATTTCAGTAAGGGGAAGGAGAGATCTATTAATCTGGCTTGTGTGCTTTGGGTGCCAAAGGTTGATACCCTGTCAGTGTTGTTGTTGGTTCTCTTGGGGAAGATATTTTAGCTCTGGGTGAAGGGCTACTCTTGACTTATGGCTTGTAATATTCAAAGGTTTAGAAAGAAAACTGACCAATAAAAACAGAAAGGCTAACCAAGGTATATGTAGGCTGGCATATAAGGAGTTTCTATTAGTGGAATAGAATTTCCTTATTAGTGGAATAGAATTATGATGTTTGGCTGAAAATGACAAGAAAGCCAAAATAAAAGTGGCTTAAGCAGGGTTTATTTTCCTCTCACATAAAAGTCCAGAGGTTCAAGACTGATAGAGATATTACGGTCCATGATATTAGGGAGCTGGGCTCCTTCCATCTTGCTGTTTTGCCATGTGTAGCTGAAGACTGCATGGTCCAACATGGCTGCTCTGACTCTACCCCTAAAAATTATTCCAGACAACTGGAAAGGGAGTAGAAAAGGGGTGGGCCAGCTCCATACCCTTTAAAGACATTTCCAAGAAAATATGCACAATATATGTGTCGACATGATTTTCCAGACTTAGTCATCTGGATGCACCTGGTTGAATGATCATTCAGAAACTATAATTTTTTATTTGATGTTGCCATGTGCACAGCTAAAATTTGGAATGCTGATTAGGGAAGAAAGGAGCACAGACTTTGGGGGGACAACTTGCAGCCTCTGGCACAATCATCTGAGCCACTGGCATTTGGCTTTCTAAGTCCTTTGATAATTTTGAACAATATATTTGCATTATAATTTTTTTGTCTGTCTCATTAGTTTAAGTGTAGTTGACAATCATATATTATTTTCAGATGTACAACATAGTGATTCAACAATTATATGTATTATGAAATGCTTACCACAGTAAGTGTAGTTACCCTCTGTCACCATACAGAGCTATTATAATATTGACTGTTTCCTATGCTCTGCTTTTCATCCCTGTGATTTATGTATTTTATAACTGGAATTTTATACCTCCTACTGTCCTTCACCTACTTCTCTTATCTCCTCATCCCTCCCCTCTCACACCACCAGTTCTCTGTACTTACGAGTCTGTTTTTGCTCATTTTGTTTTGTTTTTCAGATTTCACAAATAACTGAAATCATACGGTATTAGTCTTTTTCTGTCTGACTTATTTCACTTAACATTATACCCTTTAGGTCCATGTTGTTGTGGATGGCAAATTTCTTTTTTTTTATGTTTGAGTAACATTCCATTGTATGTATGTACCACATCTTTATCCATTCATCAATCGATGGACACGTGAGCTGCTCCCAGATCTTGGCTGTTGTGAATAACGCTGCAGTAAACATAGGGCTGCATAGATCTTTTCAAATTAGTGTTTACATTTTCTTTGGGTGAATACCCAGTAGTGGAATTACTGGATCATATGGATTTCTATTTTAAATTTGTTGAGGAGCCTCTATAATGTTTTCCACAGTGGTTGCACCAATTTACATTCTGTGTTGTGATTTTTAAAATGTAGACGAACGTTAGAATTTCTTTTTATTTCTTTTATTCCCTTAACATACTTTATTTGGGCAGTGCAGAATTAAGATTACAATTTCATATAGATTCTTTATATTCAGTTTCTTCTGGAAATCTGAAAGTCATGGAATTCTTTCTCAGCAGTAGTCTCGCACTGTGATGATACCCAAGTTATGTTTTCAGATGAACATATGAAATGAAATTTAGTTATCACAGTGCCAGGATTTTCTAAATTACTGTCTTCAATTTTTTTTTTTTTTTTTTTTTTGAGCATTTGTTTGTCAGCCGAGGAAAGAAAGTAAGTAGGACATATTCTCTGCCCCAAGAATTCTGCTTAGCTCAACAGGCACAGGACGCCCACAGTGTGTGTGGCACCCTGCTAGGCCCTGTGTTCAGGCATGACTAGGACGAGGTCCCTGTCTTTGGGGAGATCTCCCATGATGAGGGAGGCAGCAGCAAGCAAATCTGTAGATTTCTGTGTGGGAATCTTGGGTGCAGAGGGATATGTACAGGGAGTCAAGAGTGGAACGTAGGAAACTGTTAAACAGATAGATACAATCTAATAAATACTTGAATAGGTTATAAGTTAAATGAGGGAGTATCCAATATTTTAAAAACATGAACTTTCTTCTTAGAAGAGGTAGAGTTTTCACTTCTTCCTCAGCTAGTATTACAATTTAGAAGCGTAGCCATCTTTATCCTTGCCAATACTTGATCTTCACTTGCACGGATACTCATGCCTCATGCGTTCTTAGAAACTGTCCTCCCACCTTCAGACCACCAGAAGGGAGGGAGCTTGATTTTAGTCCTGTTACAGTTCTGGGTTTGTCATGTGACTCAGACTCTGATAAGTGAAGCCTGACCACTGAGATGGGTATAGGGATGGCATCTCACCCAGGCAAAGCCAAAGAGACTTGAAGGAACGTTCATTTAATGATGTACAGGGGAGGTAGTTTTCTGCTCAGCTGAGAGGCTCAGGGTAGGTAAGTCTGAATTTGCTGGGTGGTCACCTTTTGAAGAAAATCTGCCTAACAGGGAAGTGAACCAGGACAACGGTCAGGGGAGGAGAGCCAGGGACTGGGTCTGGAGACATGAGTGAATCCCTGGACCCAGCCATACCCAAAGCCAATTTTAGCCCTGTATTTTCACTTCCATTTGAGGGAAAACTTTTTTAGGACACTTAAACCAGTGTAAATTGGGTTTCTGCAATGCATACAAAAGCATTCTGACAAATAAATAGAGGTGCTAAGAATATAGTGAGTGAAATAACTAGCACCTGGTGTAGGGTTTAAGAATCCATAACTCTTCCTACTTTGATTCTTTATAGGAGGATCCCAAGCACTGTTCCTTATAAATAGGTTTTTCTACAAACCTAATGATTCTATGAAAAATAGTTTATTGAAGATTGCTAATTATATCAATCTCTTGGGGCTACGTTTTGTTAAAATCTCTGAGAAATCTTGCAGACGAACCTGGCAACAGTGTTTAAAACTAGGGTCCCTAATTTTGTTTGTTTGTAGACACCTCTTTTCCTCATAAACTTCTATTTTGAAAAATATAGTTGTAAAAATTCTGCTCCACAGTTTCACCTAGAGGACGATTCTCGGTCACAGGTCAGAGATAATATTTCGACAATATTAAAGCATTTTGTGGCTTCGGAGTTTGATTTCTAGATTGCTAAAAACGAAAAGGAAATCTCTCGTAATCACCTAGACAACCTTTCTTCATAAAGCCTAAGCCTTGTTGATATATTTTGCTGAACTTTGGGAATGAATGTCATAGCTGTTCAGATTTGTGACATATTAAAGATGACTATTATTCTGGGTAATGAACATGGTGCTACATAAAGTCGGCTGGAAAGGTGAAGTTCATCACAAAATTGTCTGAAAGATTCCAGTCAGACTTTGGCTTAACTCTGACACCAGAGTACTGAGCCACGTTTTTGAAAAATAGCATAATTTCTTTTACTATCATTGGAAAAATCTCTGTAGTTTAAAACAATTTAATTATATTTTCAATTTACTTCACAGTAAGCCTGATACAAAGCAGGCATGAAGTAACTTTGGAATTAGAGCATTCGTTCTCATTTATATTCTTTTTCAATTATTTCCTACATATAAATAGTGCTTAAAAAAGAAAAAAACTAATAATTATAATCAACTATAAAAGGAAGTGGGCCACATTGATTCTTTTGATAGTGAATTGTATAAAAGATTTCAGGTATGGTATAGGTAGGAGATTTGCAAGAAAAATTTAAAAGACTGTAAGCAATATAGTATCACATTATAGTTGAATTTATTGACAAACTCTTACTCAGACTCCTTCTGAAGCGAGGTCTATTAAATGATCAATTATAAAATGACTCAGGAAGCTGTAGGAGTTCCGTTATCAGTTCTAAGGGTCTGAGTGTGGTACCCATTGCCTTTGATTCATCAATGAGGCCTACCCTGACTACTCGAGATGGCCGAAACGTCTCTCACTCTGATTCCTCTCACCCAGCTCCATTTTATTCTGATGGTATTTGTCATTATATGATATGCTAAATAGCTTATGTGTTATTATTTTTTCTTGTCTAGAATACAAGCACTGTAAAGGCTTGGACATTTGTTTTTTTGTTCACTATTGTGTCTCAATTACCTAGAACAGTGCCTGATTCATTGTAAGTGTTAAGAAATACTTCATGCTTGAGTGACTGAATGAACAGAGGCTACTATATAAATCCCTCTTCAATATTGCTTGTCCTCACAATTTCTAGAATCACCTGGCACAAATGTTGCCTTGTGCTTAAATCAGATTATGCTGGCAGAATAATGTGAGAGGCCCATGGAGAGCTCCCCCTGGAATAGCTTCTTCAGCAATACCTAAAATTAAGCCATTAATGGATGTTTTCTTCTTTTCTTCCTTCTCCTCCTTTCTTTTTTTTTAACTATATATATATATATATATATATATATATATATATAGAGAGAGAGAGAGAGAGAGAGAGAGTAAGGTGAGGTATTGTAAAATTCAGACACCTTTGGGAAGAGTGACACACTCCATGCCCAACAGCTTAATGAGATCACTAGCCATCATTTCTGCTGTTACCCCCTTGATCCAAGCCACATGTAGCTCCTTCCTGAATTCCTGGAGTAGCGTTCTAACTGGGCTCTCTGCTTCCACTGTTGTCCCTGGAAAGTCTCTTAGCACAAAACTGGAATAATCCTAGGCTCCAGACCTCCAATGTCTCCTCATTTCTCCTTTCAAAGGCCTGAGTCTATGCATGGCCTGTCCCAGCCTGTGTGACCTGAGACTGTGCTGCCTCCATTTCATCTCCACATTCCCCTCTGACTTCATCTCCTAAGCTTCCTCCTGCTCCCCACAGCCTCCTCACTGTCCTTCAGACACACCTTAGGAGGCCGGCATCATCTGTTACCTGCCTGCTCTTTATCCGCATAGCCTCATGGCTAAGGCCTGGCCTCTCTGAAGATTTTATTTACATGTTGCTTTCTCACTGAGACCCACCCACACTACCCATTTTAAAATTGTCACCTCCATTGCCTTTCTGAAAGCCCTTTTCCCTGCTCTACTTCCTAAATCTTTTCCATAGAACTTATCAACCTGTGGGGCGCCTGGGTGACTCAGTCAGTTAAGCATCTGCCTCTGGCTCAGGTCATGATCTCAGAGTCCTGGGATCAAGCCCCACATCAGCCTGCTTCTCCCTCTCCCTTTGCCTCTCCACCCCCACTCAGGCTCACTCTCTCTCTCTCAAATAAATAAAGTCTTTAAAAAGAAAAAGAACTTATCAACTTCTAACATAGAGATTTCTTATTATGTTTAACATAAATTTTCTGTCTCCTCCTACCAGCATGGGGATTCCATGAGGGCAGAGAGCTTCGTTAATTGAGGTATAGGTATACCCCAAATACTTAGCACAGTACCTGGCACATAGTAGATACTCAAGTCATACTTTTAGAATGAGAGGATATATAAGATTTCATTTGTGAAGGACAGGAAAATATTAGCAAATTATAGAAATCTTGGAAGCCTCAAAAAAATAGACAATAACCGAGGAAGAAATCGTAGAGGGTAAGGTGCTGTTATGGTACCTGGCCTGTCAGCAGACTCTCGGGCCAGTCTGGCTAGAAGCTAATTTGGATCCCAGGCTTGTAATATGATTATCTGATCATTTACTAACTTTATTTTACCAACTCCTCCATTATCTAGAAAGAAAATGGACTGTACTAGGCGTGGTCTTCTGCAAACTGCCATACAAAGGCATGTTTAGGACCCAGTGTTAATAGGCTTGTTCCCAATGGGGACTCTTTTAATTCCACTGTTTTGAAAACATTCAAATGTCCTTCAGCTACTACTGTGTGCTGATGACCTTTTTCTCCAAGTATACCCGTAAGACAACTGTGGAGAGATTAGCAGAAGCTTTGCTGTATCAACACGATGCTATTGACTACTGACAAGCCTGACAAATAATTTGGGGCATGAACAGGCCTGCACCAGAGATTCAGAGAGAAATGCCAACCCTTAACTGACATAACCAAGCCCCATATTCTTACAGGAAACTCTACAGTAGGTAGTATTTTGCCGACGGTTGTACCGATTAAGAGATAAGAGGAAAACTAAATTGAAAATCTTGTATTTTCTGGAGGCACTTTTGGGAACTGCTGGTGGCAACTGGATTTGGGCTTCTCTGAAAGACCCTTCTAAAACTATGTGAGGAATTTGTCCTGCAAATTATTAAAGGAGTCCACTGCTAAAGAAACTATTAGCAGTGGTCACTTCGGAAATAGGCAGTTTTGGAGGAGGAAGACTTTGCATTTTATGCATACTTACACTGTTTGAATTTTTGTGAGGCAATTGGATTACTTAAAAAGTTGTCAACATATTTTATGGTAAATTCAATAGCTGGTATGTGCATCTTGAATCCCATGGGGAAAAAAAATTAACAAATCACACACATACACACACACACAAACAACAACATGAAACCAAAAGCTTTTTGTATTATGCAGTCTTATGTCCTGGATCCTAAGGAAAGGGTCAAGATAGGTTCTATATTAGTATATAGAGACAGTTCTCATCTCAAAAATGGGCTTTATCCTAAAATGTCGTTGTTTAGAATATGAGACACATTTTCTTCCTTTAGAATTAACTTTGCACAGGTAATCCAATTCCATTATAATTCTGTATGTAACTTAAGAACAAACATGTTCACATATCTATAAAGAAAAGTGCTGGTAAGTATTAAGTTCTAAGCACATATCAACCATATTTCAATGAAAGGGAAGCATTTTGGAGTTCCACTGTGGAAAGCTAGGACTCCACCTGCTTCCCTTTATTCCTTTTAGCAGGATGGTAGGATCGTTTCTTCTCTGGCTCTCACTGCTGGAGGCAGGAAGGCTTCCAAAAGTTCAGTCTTTCCTGAGATGATGTTTTCTGGATCAGAGCGAAGAGCTCTGGAGTGGGCAGAGAATCTCAGGTGGTATGAGAATGCCCGACAGAACTCAGTCCTGAGAATTTGAGAGGAATGAGAACCAGAGGCAGGGGCCTGAGGGACCGGCAGGGTGCAGTGGCTGGGTGGAATTCACCTTTCTTGACCCTTCATTTCCTGTTTTCACCACTCTTCACCTTCTTGTGTTTGGCTGGGCAGGGAAGGAGAAACAGCAGTCCTAGCAGTCCTCTGCGACAGCAGGACACGTTTCTCTTGCTCTTTCCTTCCTCCTTTTTTTTTTTTTTTCTAGGGTGAATAAACCAATACCAGGATGTCAGGAGCACAGTGGAGTAAGAGCAGGGATCATGTGTGAGGAAATAGCTGAACAGGTTTTCTTCTCCCCTTCCTCATTTACTTCTGCCAGTTGGAGTTGCCAGCACAAAATTTGTATTCAGTATACTTAAGAGGGTCAGAGGAACATCAAAGACTACTCATGTTCTGTGTCTACAGGTGTGAGTAGCTTTGTCAGAGGGCTAAGACATGAACCAAGCAGTTCTCTTGTAGAAATCCTATTTCACATGCAAATAGAATCATACCAAAACAGAAATACATAATTGTAAGTTGAGATAATATAATTTTCATAGTTTTTTTATAGGCAGAAAACATCATGAAAAAAATCAAATTGTTCAAGAAATTGTAAATATGAATAAATAAATGAGCCTGGGGGGAAAAGGACTTTGGCAAATGTTCCAATAGGCTTTTATCCTTAGCATAAAGCAATAGTTGTGGAGAAATTGATGGAAGTTCATTGCTTAAATGATGTAAAATTGGAGATGATCAAGATGAGATGTTTTTTTCCTATTTCATATTCTTTGAATTTCAGTGGAAATAGATTCCTTATGAGTTGGCTAGTATTGAAACATACTTTCCTCTTTTTATTTTGGGTATTGTTACTTTTAAATTATTGAGAGGGTATCAAATGTTATTTTAATATTTTATAATGTACTTCTTATATGGTTAAAGACTTAAGTCACTTTTAAAAGCCAGCATTAAAAATTAGAAGAGCAATTTCAGTATTTAGATTACCTCTGTCATTCACAGTTGCAGATTAGGATTCACATACACTAGAATCATAGGAAACACTAATATTAGAAAACAGTAACAAACATTAACAGTGAGTTTATGTAACTTGCATGTGAATGTATGTTATATTTAAAAAAGAAAACATTACCATCTTCTTGCCTGGTGGAACAAAAAATAATTAAATGTTTATTAAGCAAGCCAGCATACCAGGAATTAGATTCTTGTTCACTCTGGCACATCTTTCTGATCTTTGTGGAGCATTTGTTTTCCTTGGGAAACGTTAATATCATTAATGATGATTCTAAGAATACCATTTATTGAGCACTTATTGATACCATTTATTGAACCTTCCTCCCATGGCAAAACTGTATGAAATACTGTTATGGAGTCCCACCTTCCTGCTGTGTTTCAAAGATGAAAGCTATAAACACAACCATCCACTAACTTTCCTCCTACTTACCTAAATAACTGTTAACTTGACATTCTGAGATACCATTTGTTAATATTAGAGAACCACTATAGGGAAGGTTAATAATGTTTACTGTTGAATGCTTTTGTTCTATGCTAATTGTATGTACACTATTCACAAAAAGATGAAAATGTATTAACTCTGTAAACTTCTGACCACAATTGGAATCTGGAGGTTATGCCTAAACTGTCAAAGTTTTGCAAAAGTTTACCTATGAACTTAAATCTATGTTGAAATATGTATAACTGATGTCAGATACAATTAACAGGTTTATTTGGAGAAGGAAGAAGGAGCAGATTGATTTTGCCAGTGGAGAGAGAGAACACTGGCTAATGAGTGAATGTGTCAGAGAGAAAGAAAAAAGGAAGAAAAGAAAGGGGGGAGGGGGACTTTTTAAAGGGCTGCTTCGTTATTTGCCATTAGCATGGCCTTGTCTATGCTAAATGAATTCATTTTTCCCTGGTCCAGGAAAATTCTGGCCTATGAAAAGTGAATTATAGAGACCTGCTTTAGTTTGAAATAGCCATGATGATTTCATACTCTGCCGATTGGCCTTGGGATATTGAGAACACCGAATATGAGGTACCATTGAACCAGCTCCACTTTCTCTGATGAGTTATAGGACACCCTGTAACTTAGCTAGGCTTCTGACTTGTGACTGAGTTGCGCAGTTGGGGATATACATTATGGGCAAGTAGATTTCTTTCAGGATTCCAACACTTCAAAGAGAGAGGAGATTTTTGAGAAAGTACCCTTTGTGAAGACTTTTCAAATAAGAGGCATTCCTTAAAATTAGTTTGAAGTGAGAAGTACATAACCCAAAGATAAGCGTGAAGTTATCACACTTCTCCATATTTGTGATTGGCAAAACCTTCTGGAGACTGGCAGTATTTAACAACTCTATTTTTATTAATTCTTACAGTTCCAGACAAATCTTCATTACAAACTCTATCCAAATGAAATGGAAAATGTACGTTGATTACTTATTTGAAGATTTAAAGAATTGGGGAGTATTTTAATTTGGAACATCAAGAAATTTTCATGTAATTTTTTTATAAAGACATACCATTTAAACATAGAAAATATGACATTGATTCCTTTGATTGAACAAAAACATTCACAAGACCATTTTTCAGGCTGAAAAAGGAATTGCAAATTTGTAAAACCAATGTTCCTGCCTGTAGAGATAAAACTTCAAAATAATGATGGGGTGTTAATTTTCTTAATGTTTGTTAAGTTCAGTTGGAGTCAGAAGCAGAATGTTTATACCTTAGGGATTTACAAAGAATCTGTAAGTGCAAACTCATGTTCACATGACACTCTACTTAACAAATTCTTATGTGATAAACCCAAGAGGGGCAAAAAAGGAAAAAAAAAAAATGTGAAGAGAATACAAAATATCTTTATTTCACACTTAACAAATTTAACTGTCCTCTCCAGATTAGCAATATATTCCCCCTTTGAGACATCAATGAACATGTTCTGCCCTACATTTTTAGCACATCCAGGAGAAAGGGAAAAAAATGACAGATCCTTTGAAAAGGCTAACAAGATTCAATTATGGTATTTAACTTGCTTTGGAAAAGGAAAGGAAATTAAAAAAATATTTCTCCTAAATCTAATTTTTTTCTGACAGAGGAGAAAATAATGGACTTTTTCCAAGTTGCTGAGAAGTGGTATCAGATTATTGTTTGTACATGGTACTGAATAATTTACAAAGGACATTTTCCATGTTGATGGTTCCTCTCCTCATTGTTTGGAATAATGTTAAGGGTCTTGATTTATTGTTAGTCCAAACACAACCAGTTTAAATCTTCCATAGTACATGTAGACATGAACTCGTTTAGATTGATTTAAATTTGTGAAAGCTGAAAATTCTTTAAATGATGGCTGAAATTTTGTTTTAATTTTCCTTTGCTCTAGAAACCCTTTTCATCAAAAGACTAGGCAATGACCTTCTGGGCTTCAGCCTTTTCCAGCCAGAACTTGTAGGCTGGGACACCTCAGAGAGCCAGTGTATTAAACCCTGACTATATAATCATAGCAGACCCATGACTGGTTGCTTCCAGAACATTCTTCCAGCCACCAGAAGCTGCTGCTATTTCATATGAAAACAGGAAACTCCTATGCTCAATTAGGCTAGGATGTACAAACACAGTGCAAGTGGCCACAGCTCATTAATTCTGAGAAACCCTACTTGATCCATCAGGGCACTGCTGCACCTTTGGCTGAATCAGACCAGGCTCACATCTTCAGTTCCTTGACCCTTGGCCAATTGACAGACCACATCTACCTTTACTTCTACACTCATTCTTCAATTTCTTGGCGTGTTTTCCTGCATTTCAGTTCTCACAATAAATTCTGGGTGGCATTGTTATCTATGAAATGGACCATCTAAAATCCGGGGTTCTCCATTCTTCTCCCTCGACCTCATTGACTTGCACTTCTATGTCATTGTGTGAAGCCACTCTCATGGTTAGATTCTCGCTCCTTGCCATCACTGACACAGTCTCACTGATGACATAATAAATCATTCAACTGTATAACCATAACCTCATGCTTCTTGCCTTTCTCAGTTTTTCCAGCTCTCTTATTCTTAAAAATTTGGGAAACCTCTGGTTCCTATCCCTTACATATTTTCTCTGTCCCCCTTTAACTCGTCCAGCATTTATTTCTCTCCTTGTTTTCCATTTTGTGCCAACATCTACTAACATCTGATGGGATTCCCTCAGCCTCTTGCCATTAAAGCCATGGGCTCACTCATACCTGCACCCATTCTTTCCACCTTCTGTCTTGTTATAGTTGAAGAGTTACTCCACCTTCCTTTTCAAGCCAGTTCCTCCATCTGATCTCTGGATCCCATTTCATTCTGCTTTCTCAGGAACACTGATCTATTGATTATGTTCCTTCTCTCTGTAGCTTCAAATTTCCCCTTGCTTCTGCCTATTCTCTATCACATATAAACATCCTCAAGTCTCTTCTATCTTAAAAAATGAGTGTTTCTGTCCCCTATTCTCTTTCATCTATATTTGATCTTTATCTCCCTTCTTCACAGGAGGATTTCACAAAAGATATCATACCTGCTGACTCTATTTTCTCATCTTTCATTATTTCTCTGAAATTTTTCTTGTCACAGTCACCTACGACATCTTTTTGACAAAGGTGCTGTTTTCATAACTTGGACCCATTGACAGAATTTAACACGGTTCATCCCTTTCCCTTTCTTAAAACACTTCCTTTGCAGGATTGTTCCTTTGCAGGATTGCTAGGGCAGTGTGTTTGCCTTGATTTTAGCCTGTTGCTCTAGGTGCTCTTTTTCAGTCTCTTTGCCAGAGCCAGTGATGTTATTTGTCTCTTAAATGTTGGGTCCTTTTCTCATCTCACTTTTTCTTAATGAGCTTAATGACTCCCATGGCTTCAAAAGCAAAATGGATGTTGACATCTGCCAAATCTATATGTCTGATTGCAGTCTCTTTCCTGAGCTCCATACCTGAGTATCCATCCACTTATTGGACATTTCTAGTTGCATTTTGTATTGGTACTTTCAAATCAATTTACACCAAACTGAACTTATCATCTACTATAGAAAAACTTGTTTCTCCAGGTGTATGTATTTCAACAGGATAACTACCTTCCCAGTTGCCCATGCCAGAAATAGACTCCTACAAGACCTTAACACTCTAACCCTCCCTTTCTGACCAAATGAGTTACTAAGATCTGTTGATTCTCCTTCTTACATATCTTTTGCAGTTGTCTACTAGCCCTAGTTCAATGTGAAATTGTTCTCTCATTAAAACTTAATCATGGCTTTTCCTGCCTTAAGTTAGTTTTCCATACTCCAGCTAGAAATCTTTCCGAATTCTAAATATGTGATTTTGTTACTACCTTGCTTAAAGTCTTCAATGAGATTGATACTATGAATTCAAACTCCTGTTTATGGCTTAAAAAGCTTTCTTCTGGGGTGCCTGGGTGGCTCAGTTGTTAAGCGTCTGCCTTCGGCTCAGGTCATGATCCCAGGGTCCTGGGATTGAGCCCTGCATTGGGCTCCCTGCTCAGTGGGAAGCCTGCTTCTCCCTCTCCCACTCCCCCTGCTTGTGTTCCTTCTCTTACTGTGTCTTTCTCTGTCAAATAAATAAAATCTTAAAAAAAAAAACACACACAAAAAAAACCCAATACTTTCTTCTGCTCATATTTCACCCTCTCCCTGACCCTATTCACTATCCTTCAACCATACCGACTTCATTTCCTTTAGGTCTCTTTAAGGGCCAATTCTTTGTCTGTTGTTCCCATTTTCCCTTCAACCTTTTTACCTAGCTAACTTCCATGTCATGACATATTTTCTCTGGGAAGGCTTTCCTGATGCCTCCCCACCTTTTGCTGACCCCCTCCAACTCCATATGAATTCTCTTTCCTCTTGCTTTTGAAATAAACTGATAAATACTATATTGGAATTTCACCTACTGGAACTTCTCTATATTGCAACCTTCATTAGGGCCGTGATTTTATCTGACTTGGTCACCATTATTTCACTAGTCACTAGCGCAGGACTTATGTAATAAATTTTCTTTGCATAAACACATAATTGAGTACATAGAAATTACTGAATGTCTGTTATATTTTAGGTTATAAGATGGAAATCTATAAAGCTACATGCATGCTCCTGCTTTCTAGGAATTTATCATTGAAATAGGAAAAGAAACCTATACTCTCCGTCCTTCCCAACAGGAATTCAAAAAGCCTCACTGTGCCATTTGACCTTTAAATTCAATGACAGTTCAAGAATGAGAAGATAAATTAAGGCAGGAAGTGAGTTGGAGATCAGATTATCCATGGCCTTGAGGCCAAGTCACTGTGGTTGGTTTTGAAGGCAACGTGGGTTTCTTCAGTAACGTTAGAACTATAACCTGTCAACTTGAACAAAAATAATTAAAACATAAACTTGTTTTAGAAAAATAGGTCAGCATCATTTCCTCATTTTTCAAAATTGCTTATTTGTATTTCATCTACAGAGTCAATGGTTGACAGTCAACCGTAGATCTTTGGGATATATAATTACATTCCTTTGGAGGAATCACCATATTGGCTAGGTTATGGTTGATCACATTTCAAAAAAGCAGAGAACTCAAGGAGATACTAAAGAAGTCATCAAATCTAGCCCCTTGGGAAGGGCAGTCATATAACTTCCATGTCACGTAGCTTTAATAGACATTGGTGTAAGCCTAACTGTTTTGTTTTCTTTGTGCTTAAAAAAAACTTGATATTGGCATATGCATCTATTTTTTAAGAGAGTGCATAGTAATACTTTTATTTGCCTTTTTAAAAAATATTTTCATGAGGCGCCTGGGTGGCTCAGTTGGTTAAGCATCTGCCTTCAGGTCAGGTCATGATCCCAGGCTCCTGGGATCAAGCCCCATGTCAGGTTCCCTACTCAGTGAGGAGTCTGCTTCTCCCTCTCCCTCTGCCCCCCACCCCAGCTCATGCCCTCTCTCTCTCTCTCTCAAATAAATAAATAAAATCTTTAAAAAAAATAAAAATAAAAAAATATTTTCATAAAATGATCTTTTCAAAATTTATCATTCACTTAACTCTTATATTCTTTTAGTATATGTGCTGCCGAAGCGAGCACTCTTATATTCTTGAACCTTAAGATAAATTGCTGTAAAATGGGGATAATGATGGTATGTACTTGGTAAGGTTACTGTGAGAATTAAATGAATTAATCAGTGCTTTTCATCCTTACTTTAGCTCCTTTTAGTATATAAAGAAAATATTTCGCTAGTTGTAGAGCATATGAAGTGAAACGATGAGGCAGTTCATGGTAGGTCCAGCCTAGGGGGTCCAGCTTGTGGTTTCTGATTGTGCCAGGAGCTGCCTGACCACCCTGAGGGCTGCTCGGAAGTTAAAATATTTGGAAACACCTGAAACTCACTGCAGGTACACATTTGGAAAGCCTCGAGTTTTTAAACCTCTTAAAATTAAAATTATTAAACATAATGAGGGCTTCAGCTATTACTGGGGCTTTACAGTAACTTTCCAAATGTGAGGCAGGGTAGATACTATTGCCATTTTGTAAATGAGCATCCTGGTTCTTGGAGGGATGTGTGATGCAACCAAAAGGTTCTTTTAGGACATAAATGATTTTAAGCAGAAACGAGACTCCCAGAACATCCTCTCCCCAGCTCTTACCCCAACCAAGCAAAAAGACATATGGGGATTACATAGAAGGGGTAGTAAATTAAAGTTATACATGAAATTTTTAATACGTATTCCCGGTTGACAGTTACTCCTGTCAGAATGTTAGAAGATCTAACATCCCTTCTGGAGGTCATGTGCTCTCTGTTACAAAATGTGGAGATACAGAAGGAACTTGATTTGATGGGGATGCTTGTCAATTACATTTATAATTTGTACAGTATTACACCCTGGATAAGGTAAAATGTATTAAGCACACAGACAAAAATTGCCAGTGATAGAATATGCTCATATCATTTCAAGAAGCATTTATCTATAATTTGGTCACATTATTTTATTCTTCTGCTCTTCTAGAGAAAAATTCTTTAAAACAGACCCACTTTTTTCTTAATTCAGAGAGGTAGTACTAATTTTATCACATCAGGGTTTTGGGTTTCTTGAAATGGAACTAAGGCATATAATGAAAATACACACACACACACACACACACGCACACACACAAATCTAAGGTAATTTATTCCAAGGACAAGAATTAAAACACTTGTGTTCATACATATACATACACACTTCAAAAGAAAACACAAAGAAAATAGCATGGCCAATATTCATTAAACCATACATAGACTGCTAAGACATTTAGCAAAATTATGGCAAAGTTATATAAGTGAGTTGAAATATGACTTAGTTACCCCCCGCCAGCTTTAAAAATTTTCTGAATTTCTTAAAAATGTTCCCAGTACTTCATTTAAAAAAAGTTAAATGATAAGACATAGAACAACATCATTTTACAAAGGTAATAGTTAGATGGTTCTTTTTGTTGAGTTTAGGTACTCTATTTTTCATATTTTCATTAAAATCATTTGAAATTATACCAATAGTAAATTGTCATTTTGCTTGATGAAATTAGATATTGCCAAACAGTCATGAAAGACTGAAAAAAACCTAGAAACTTAATGGATAAGTGGATTAATAAGATACATTAAGCTGATAGACACTTACAGGGACTTTATGCAAAAACATTTTCTATGATAACAATTTACTAAAATAGTATTCCTTCTTATATAAAAACTATAACCTTAGAGGAAAACCATAATATATTTTGGTTTTAATAGGAGACTTTAAAATGGCCCAAATGTTCAAATATACCCTCCTAATCTATTGCTATGGCCTGATCGTGTTTCCCCAAAATTTGTCATTTGAAGCTCTAATAAGATGGTATATGGAGATGGCCTTTGTGAGGTAATTCGGTTATGAAGGTAGAACCTTCATGATGAATTAGTGTTCCTATTAAGACACTAAAGAGGAGGAGAGCCAGCTCTGTCTGGTCTCCACCATGTGAGGATACAAGAAGGTGACCTTCTACAAATCAGGAAGCAAGCCCTCACCTAACACCAGATCCACTAGAACCTTGATCTTGGATTTCTCTGACTCCAGACTATGAGAAATAAAGATTTGTTGTTTAAACCACTCAGTCTATGGTATTCTTATTATAGTTGCCTTACCTCAGACCTCTATATAGGAAATAGAAGGAATGTGGACTTTGGAGCTCATCCTATTTCTGGGTTTCTCTAATGCCTGGACATTTAAATAAACAATAGTTTAGCAATAAAGAACAAGTCTTAATAGTGAATATGAATACTCACCAAATGAACTGCAGAGACATTACAATAAAATTAGACTCCCCAAAGAGATAATCACATAATTCTCAGATATAGAAAACCTTTAACACTATTTATAACAGAAGCATCTGGCAATACCCAGATGTTCCACAACTTCCCTCAATAAGGAAAACCAGCCATAATTCAGTGAAACATTAGTAGAAAACATGATTTGAGTAGTTTCTTTTCCCCTTGAATGACTATTGATTGGAATAATGCAGAAATATGTTCTACATAGTTTAACTCAATTAAAGAAAGTATTTTGTGTGCAAAATATGTGCAGATTTTTTGCTAGGTATTGGGGAAAATGTAGAAAAGAATAAGACATTACCTTAAAATCATTTTTGTTGAATTTGTACAGTGTCTAAGTAGACTATGTATAACTAATAGAGAAAGGGAAGGGACTATTTCCTGTTGTTGAGAAGTTTAAATAAAAGCATGTATCCTAATTAATGTATCTCACCATGAGCAAGTGCTGATTTGAGGTTCCTAATATAAAATGAATATAAGTAAATATCAAACACTCCAGGAAAACGTAATATTTCATTTACTTGTAAGCACTAATTGCCTTATTAATGGCTTGGTCCTTTAAATAAACTACCTCCATACATGTATTACCCTAAACTGTGCTACATTAATAAGAAATATTAAAAAGCCTTGCTTAGTTGATTTATAATGATTTCAAAAATAATTTACAATGGACTTGAATTAATGTATTAATTTTCTAAATATTCTATTCAAGAACATTTCTCAAGTTTTCATTTTTATCTGTTAATCATACAAAGTACTAATAGTGTGCATGTTAGATAATACTGACACATTAACAGGCCTGAAAAATCAAGTAGATGGGTAATTCTCAGTATGCCTCTACTAGTTTCCAGTAGAAATTTCTTACTAAAATATGTCAGTATTGGCCATGACAAAGAGACTTGTTTTTTTCTATGATAATACTTATTGTTAGGACCTCCTTTCTCATCGATTTTCTTTGACAAAATTCTATAATTACTCATTATGTGGAGTATGAACTGTATAATGTGACAATCAAAAACTGATTTTGGTCAGTATGCTTTTGAGTATATATCTTGCTATGTCTGTAAGTGATCTTAAGTCCATAATCCTCTTTCCAACCTTCTAAGATAATATTCAAGGAGAAGGATAACCAAAAATGTTATATGTAAGATGTGACTGAGAGAATGTCCAAAGGTAAATTACCTATAATACTGTGCAAACTCATTTTCAAGGCAGACGACCCAAAATATTGAAAAATTGAAAGTCGTCCACATGGGGAAATGAGAATATAAACTCTGCCTGGGCTGGAGAGTTTCATAGCTGGTTTTCAAGTGCTGCGGTGAAGAATTTGACTAAGCCATTCCAAGGCGAAGTAGCTCCATGAATTGGAAGTCTAAGACATATACCTACAACCTGTCCATCTGCTTAGCTGCCTATGAATCAAGCTTCCAGACTTGTCTTCATCGTCTGTAGAAATCTTATACCATCACTAAGCAAATCCAGGGCACATTGTCAATTTCCTTTTGTAAAAACGGAAGTAATAAACACCCTGTAAAGGCTGCTGGAACCTTTCTCAGTTCTCCAACTAATTCTTCACTAGTTTGGGTAAAAAAACATAGAAAGTGAAGGGACCTAAATTTGGGTTTCAAAAGTCTAATCCAAGAAACTGGTTAAAGCAAGAAAAGTTTGTCCCTTCTTTGCTCTGACTCAGCTATTTTAGAAAGTCTATCATTTGTTCCTTCTGCATGATTGGGAACTCCCAACCATCGAGGGGCAAAAAGGAGATGACGCTTGGCCAGCGTACTTCAGGGTTTCCCATTCTAGCTTGGCACTGATGTCTGGAGGTGAAAGTTCCAAATATTTATCCTAAAGGTAGAAGATTTGCAGCCCTTGTTTATATTTGCAAATTGACAATAACGTATTATAAAAACATGTCTTTCTGTCTGTAAACACGTGCAGAAATATACATCCTTTTACTCATGAACATCTTTATGCGAACACATTTTTTTAAACACATGAGTCCTTACACTCACGTTTAATTTTCTCTTAATCTAATTTCTGATTAATATTTATAGTACATAGAGAGAGTCAAGGCATATACTTTTACACTCATAACTGCATCTTCTTGCGAAACTTAAAAGCAGCAGCGTTCAGAGAAATGATATCATTGTGGGATCAATCTATGAAAACATACTTTCCTTTTAAGAGATAAAAGTATCTGATATAACTGCACATGAGCAGAGAAAAACATTTTACAAGCTGAATTGCTTTTTCTGTATATGTTGCAGTGAATTCGTTTTAGTGAATGAAGTCTGTTGCTTCAAAGACTGGCAGTAAAGTGGAACATTGTTGCTTTTTGTAAATGATTAACCAGCCCAGCTTCTTGTGGTTTAAAAGGTAAGCTAATTACTGTTTCGGATATTAGAAATATGACCCCATGAACCCAAAATATAGCAAAGGAGAGGTTGCACAAAATTGCAAATGTCCTGAGACAGACCAATCTAATGCCCTGCTACCCCTGATTTACTTTTTTTTTTCCCCCTGATTAACTTTTAAAGACTTAAATATTCAACATACTTGTAGACTCACACGGCAAATTTGCAAAGGTACATTGGGAAGCATGTAGAAAAAGCCATTTAAGGAGAAAAAAAATCACTCTCAGGTAAATCCTAATTACTATTCTGACTTCGGGGCAGTAAAGTCTTTCCCCAGACACTGCGGCAGATTCATCAGTGTCGGCTCATTGTCCTTGTGGGCTGGAGAGGAGCAGTGTTGTTTGGGTGAGTTATTGAGGGGACATCTGTGAAGTGACAGATGTCTGGCGCCTGGGCAGTGCTGGGGAAGCCCATGTTTTGTTTATGAAGCAGCCTCTCTGGAAAAAAAAAAAATCTTCTTATATTGTCTTTGCAGAGTATGAAATCACGCTTCTCTTTAAGTGGCACGTGATCTATTAAGTTACTTTCCTCTTTTCTCTATTGCAAAAGTAATTCCAAAAGACCCACACTCTGTGGACTAACTCCCCTTTTTTGAGGTTTTGTTTACTCACTTCAAACAAAGTGTGTAGCAATGTGGGTTTTTTAAAGGTCAGTTCTCAGGAAGATGAGGAGAGTTTAGATTCTACATACATTTTCAGTACCTGAAACATCTGTTCTTTCCTTTCATTCCTGAAACTCAAACTAGACCCGAGGCCTTGTTTCTCTGGCTTGCAGCAGTTGTCAGAGTTATTTCGACTACAAACAGACTTTTCAATTCTCGTGCTTTTGTGCTAGCTTCATAGTTTTAAGCCTTATCTTGGGCTTTTCTTCTTCCTCTCTTTGATCCTGTGCCAGAAAAATCTTAAAAGGCAAAGTGAATGTGTGGTGTTTGCTCATTTTTAACTTTGCAGTTCTAAGACAGAACTATCAGAAGCATCAGAAACCTTTACCTTGGTACAAGTGACAGTCAATGACTGCAGAAAACCACACGGCACAGATTTATTTTCAGGGAGATTATCTATCTATCTATCTATCTATCTATCTATCTATCTATCTATCTATCAACTGCGTATGTGTGTGTTTTCTGATGTCATCCACATTTCTACTAGTGAGAACTTTACAACTGAAAGATAATGTAAAGGTGGGCTGAGAAATATTATACAAATTAGAAAAGACTTTTAAAAGAACAGAGTTGGGATTTCTAGCTTGTGCTAATGTTTGGAGGAGGCAAATGTTGATGATGCCTTTTTTTGTCAAAGTGTAGAGTTCCTATAGAAACAGACAAACTATGTTTTATATAAAGAAGCTCTTTTATATAAAGAAAACTCGTGCGCAATTTCCTTTTGGCAATGTTTTAAAATTATCACTAAGGGTGTCAGGAATAACAAAGGAGAGTACTAGTTGGATATATTATACCCAATTTAACATGGGAAATGTAGCCAAATTGAGGCAAACTGGAGGTAGCAGTGATCTTTCTTTTCATTGTACATATCATTTGGAATTTCTTTTTGTCTTCTGCCTTTCAGAGGAAGGAGGGGAGCCAGGGAGTGTATTATTATTTCTTCTTCTCCTTCTCCTTCTTTTTTGTAAATTAAGGCTTAAATGAATTTACTGTTTTCAGTCTTTTTGAGTAGTGGGTTGGAGTCTGAGCTCTGAGTTGGGCAAAGAAAACCAGTGGGATGCTGTTAGGCATGGTTTCAGATCTCCCACTCATAGTATGTGATTCGCGCAGCCCGAGAGCAGGCTGCCACCTGCTGCTGTGAAGCAGAGGGGCACGTGGTCTGCCGGATCCTGAGTGTCTTCTCATTGCTTTTCTCCCCACCAAACCCTCACTGGGATATTCATCCACTTCTGACCTTCAGTTTCTAGAGATGGATCTATTCAGAGAGTAGGAAGATAAATCAAAAAGAAAAACCTTGAAGGATTATAAAATGCTAGCTCTTAAGGGAGAAGAAAATAAAGAAGATGCTTTAGTTTCAAGAAGACTCATTTGAATAAAGACCTGGCAGAGTAATTGTTAGGGTCCAGGGAGCAGGTACTCTTGGGTACAGAACAGGAATTGGTTTTAAGCTGCAGCTTAGGAGCTGTGCAGAGAATGATTTAACAGTGAGGATAAACACAACCACAAACAAAGCTTTGGCGTAACTGCCCTTGTCAAGGAGGTAATGTGTATCCGTTTATATGAAAAGAGTCAGTTGCAGACTCTCAAGAGGCCTTTTGCACCTTTCTCTGGTTGACTGCTTGGGGCTAATCTTTGGACATTTTTTGTTTGTTGATTTTCTTTTTTAAGATCTGCTAGCTACTCGTGCTATGATCCACATTTTGATTTTAAAAACCAAAGAGGCTGAATTAACCCTGTTTCAGTGGTGAAAAGGTAAAATATTGAATAATTTTCTGCCTTGTTCACGTATAGAATTATGTGACTGTGAAACTCTTTTTTGATTATGAATTTAATTTTAGTGTTTTTAAGCTGGTCAGGAAAAGTGGTGTCAGAGACCCAAACTATGGACATTTAGGCAAATATGGGGGAGAGTGGGTGATGATAATTAGTTTATAGGATTGAATGTGGTCACAGAAGTTCTCAAGTCTGACTGCCTAAGGAGGATGACAGGGTTCAGAATAGTGAAGTGAATAGCTTGTTGTCATAGACTTAAACAGAGCAGTGGTGGACAGGTGTCCTATCTCCTGAAATTCAGAGCCTTGTCCTTTGTACTGTCCCATGGTTCCCCTCAAAGTATGAAGCATGATGATGGGGGAGGCATGTTCCTTTTATGATTAACAGGAGCTTCGGATGATTAAAGGGACCAAAGCAGATCCTTAAGTAGTGGTTTTCAGAGGGAGAGATCAGGTGACTTTTTAGATTTGGAGAATAAAAAATTCATCTTTCTTAAAGATGAAAAAAGTAAAGAAAAGAAAAGTTTTCCTGTAAACTTGCCCTTTGAGGAACACAGAGGAATGACAATGGTAGGCATGTTTACTAGACCTGAGGCAGATCTTCAGGATGCCGCTGTACAGGGTCAGCCTTGAAACACCTCACAATTTCGTTCATTCTCTTCACTGATGTAATGTGCATTTATTCTTTTCTTGGAGAATATCCAACTCTGCTACAAAAAAACAACACAGATAAGCTGTATGAAACTCATAAAACATGTTAAGTATAAATAGTAACTAGAACATGTATTAAAAAGGTTAGATGGAGTAAGAGATAATTAATATTCATGCGTTACTGAAGTGAGTCACCTAGCACTATTTGTGATACACAAGATATACAAGAGATACTAAATATTTGGGGTAGACTAAATACGTGTGAACACTCAGTATGCATGAGGTCTTGATTTGGCCACTCATTGGTGACACCATTTTGGTCTCATGTGGCTTCTACCCAAGAAACAAAAATGAAATCCATGGTGGTTTGCCAGGTTGATTGTTCACCAGCTCTGGCCAGGTATCATTGTCCCTGTGTCTTGCCAGTGTGTATCATTGGACAGGAGCACTTCAATCTAGGGCATTTTGTTCATATTTCAGCTTTAATTCTCTTAATACACCATTGGAGTGGTTCGAACACTGATGTGGCAGAAAGAAGGACAAGATATATGAACAGTATTATAGTAACAGTAGGAAACTAATATACTATTCTAGGTGTAAAAGAATAGAATAGGTCATAGACCAAATTAAAATGCTCAAATTATATGGTTTATTAAAGGTATTTAAAACACAGTAAGAAGAAAGGGAAAAGAGGTGAAATGAGTTAATATAGTTAAGATAAGATATAGCATACTACTTGAATCCTGGGTATACAAATTACCGCAAACTGAGTGGCTTAGAATAATACAAATTTATTATCTTACAGTTCTAAAAGTCATACGTCCAAAATGTGTCTCACTGGGCTAAAATCAAGTTGTGCTCCTTTCTGGAGGCTCTGGAAGAAAATCCTTGTTGCCTTTTCCAACTTCTACAGCCAACTCTTGTTCCTTAGCTCATGGCCCCCTTCCATCTCCACAACCATTAATGGCAGATTGAGTTTCTCACAATGCCATCTCTGGTTCTGACCCTCTCTCTGCCTCCACCTTCCCCACTTAAGGACCCTAATTTGTGATTATATTGGGCCCACCTGGCTAATCAAGTATAACCACTTTAAGTTGGGTGATTAGCAACCTTAATTCTATATACAACCTTAATTCCACATTGGTGTGTGTGTGTGTGTGTGTGTGTGTGTGTGTCCATATGGACATGGGTTAGGACATGGACATTTTGAGAGATCATTTTTCTGCTTATCACTTTCCTGATATTGGACCTAGAAGCTACCATTGCATCAAGGTAATTTTTCACATGACTACTGGACTTAATCATTTAATAATCTTTCATTCATTTGATATTGATTTACCACCATGTGCATTGCTGAGCTAAAGAACCCTCTTTCCAAAGCCCTCCCTCCTTAAGCTTCACCAGAAGCTTATAGCTTTATTTTATTCCTTTCATTGATACTGCAGGGATCAGGGAGCTATAGGCAAAATCCTGAACCCCTATAGCAGTTGGGGTTATTAACTCAAAATTAAAGTGACCAATGAGGGGCACCTGGGTGGCTCAGCCGTTAAGCGTCTGCCTTTGGCTCAGGGTGTGATTCCGGCATTCTGGGATCGAGCCCCACATCAGGCTCTTCTGCTGGGAGCCTGCTTCTTCTTCTCCCACTCCCCCTGCTTGTGTTCCCTCTCTTGCTGGCTGTCTCTCTCTCTGTCAAATAAATAAATAAAATCTTTATAAATAAATAAATAAATAAATAAATAAATAAATAAATAAATAAATAAATAAAGTGACCAATCACCCTGGTTTGCTTGGGACTGAGGGGTTTCCTGGAACCCAGACTTAGGGTGCTAGAACTGAGACAACGCTAAGCAAATCAGTACATCAGACCTCTCTTTGACTCTCTTGCTCATCTATTCAGTAACTCCCATAAGCCCCTGGAATTAGAGACGTGTGTGTGTGTGTGTGTGTGTGTGTGTGCGCGCGCGCGCGCGTGTGTGTGATTGTCAGTGTCAGTCTTGGGCAGGGAATCCAAAAGCTATGGCTTTGTGGTTTAAATATCTGTCGGAGCTATGAACATCATCTGTCCTTTCCCTTTCTAAATTTGCTCAATGGCAGAATAAAGTGTTTGGAGAGATTATCAGAAAGTTTTCAGTTTTAAAATGCTATGATATTTTTATCTGTTTTTGGTGAAATTATTACTAAACAGCTTTGAAGTAGGTTATAGGAAAGTTCAGTGCTAGGATGCTATTCTTTTGTTACCACGTTCCTGAGAATCCATGCACAGAGTACTGTTTGAGGATCTCACTAGTTTTTGGCTATTTACATAGAAAGTACTTTGGCTCTTTCTGGAGTCTTCCAAGATCCAAGCAAATATTTGAAGTTTGGGGCATTTAAAGCTTTTAAATAGTCAGCTAGCATATAATTAGGCTTGGTTTCTCTCATGGCCTAAGGCATGGCTTTTCTAAGTTGTTCCAAAGTTCTGTAAGTAATTATGACATGTTTGTATGTGCATTTGTGGCAGCATGGTTGTTTCATAAGTACTTTTCTTCCTTCTTACCACAAATGGAAATATGAATTGCTGATTCAAGAAAATACTTTAGGAAGTGGCTGTCTTAACATATAATAAACAGATGATGAAACAATTCTTTAATGGTGTATAGATAAATATTAGGTTTATATAAAATAGTCGTTAATATCTTCACAGTATGACGTTAGGATATATAGGATTTGGGTTGGAGGTGAGAAAGGGAGACTATTTAAATACTGTTGAAGAGAGTTCTTTTATATCACTTAGGAATGCACATCCACCAGGGAAGGGAGTTAGATGAAATTAAACAGTGGATTCCTTGGTCGTTAAGAAGAATAACCTATGCTGTGTTACCTATGTGACTCCTGCCTACTGCACACACTAAATCCTGTGGCCCCTGCATGTAGCCCAAACCAGGCATCCCAGACAGCCCCCAGAATTCGTTTTTCTTTTAAGGGGATACCGACGATCCCCTAATTTGAATGTATATGGCAAGAAATTGAAGGGGACAGTCACTAAACACTGTATTTGCCCTCCATAAACTTGCCTGCCCTGTTGCATATATGAAAGAGTACTTGACCTTTCTCTATGGACAGTGGTGGGAAGTTTGAACCAAGAGCCAAGGTCGTATATAATCCATACTTTGTTACTCCTTTTCCCCATAGAATGCAAATTGGAGAACAAGGGAAAGTGGGAATGTGAAGATGGACAGATTCAAGAAGCACTTGTGAGTTTGGCTTTAAGAAGGAACTCAATAGTCTATGCTTATTGGCCCATCTTTCTGGTCTATAATGCAGAGAATTGGAAAATGTAATTTTCTGCCATTTGTTCCTCTGATGCTTATTCATTTCCTATGGGTTTGAGTAATTGTGAGCTGGCCATCAAAGTGATGTGCTTTTTTTTTTTTTTTTTTTTTTTTTAAACCTTGTACTTTTGTTTTCCAGTATCTCCTGTCTAGGGTATGAAGACAGATGGGAAAATGGGCCTTTAGAATTTAGGAGAAAATTGAAAATTGCCATATGTAAAAAAGCAAATGAATAAATGTGGTCAGGTAAGACTGAGGCCACCCCAACATACTGCTTAATCAGAGAGATGCAAGGCCAAATACATTTGATCCGTAGATGAAACTTGCCAATAAGCCTGAGGTTTTGTGTGTCTGTCTTGGGCATGTGAGATGAGAATGAGTTTCACCAGTGAGTGGCTGATTTAAGACCTCATGAAGATCAAGAGCCCCATATGGCTTTTGCATATTTAGTACTCACTTGGGCCTTCTAGCTTTTAACACCTATAGTTAGCACTCCTCTGCTTTCCTTTATCTACTGTGTCTTATGAATTGCTTTTTCTTTGCTTAACACATGTCTGAGTTATATCCATTGCATTTGTTTTGTATTCTATAGAAGATCTGAATATTCCCAAACAATAAGACAAGTGCATATTTACACTTCATTAGAACACGTGTAGGAAGTATATAGTCATTTTACTATGATGTAAATATATGGAGCAATACTTTTGTGTATTTATTAGTGATTTCCAGGGTTTTCCTGTGATTATGTTAAAATAGAAGTTCGATTATATGAATGTTTATGTCATTGCTAACAAAAGGATTGAAGATTCAGGAATGAATTATGTCTTTTAGTATCTTATTACGCTAAAATGAGTAATTGTAGTCTGTATTTATTTGTTCAACATATATTTTTGAGAGCCTGGAATTGTAATCTGAGGACGGCGACAGTAAATGGCAAACAAATATATATTTGTAAACTGTGCTATATGTTCTAAGGGGAGTGAAAAGATTATAATTACAGTCTTGGTTGGGAGAGGAGAGAGTGAAGAGTACGTCAGAGTAGACCTTCAAGAAGCAAGAAGCAGTATTTGGCCTGAAAAGGGAGTAAGCCACACAGAGAGGAAAAGAACACTTTAATTTTAAATTTAAACAGCTAGAAACAAATATCGAAGTCTGTGAGGTCTAGTACCTGCTGCGGCTAAATAAGATGCAGAACGTTTGCATCTGATGTCCCCTGTATCCTCCACCAGCCCAGACATCATTTGTAATTTGTCTGGATAGACTTCAGATTTAGTCTTGTTGTCAGATGAGACTTAAGCAAGTTGCCTTCTCAATCAGATGACTACCTTCAAATCTGAAATCTGCCTCTCAACTGTCTCTTAAATGCGTAAATCATGTGAGAACTTCTCGCTGGTGATGTTGCCAGGGAGACAAGTCTGCATTCTCTTTCAAAAACCATGTTTTTAATGGGGAGAATTGCCCAATCCATGACTGCGGTGCTTGGTTACTATGGCAGGTGGGGGGGGGGGCAGCGGAGGAGAAAGAAACAATCCTTCTCTTTTCACACAGAATATGAGATCTATTATATTTTATTTAGACATTCAAAAATGAAAGGCAAAACAAAAAACTGGTGCCAAAATATGCCTGATTTTGTGGCTATCCCCAGGCAAAATTC
Source organism: Ursus americanus (assembly GCF_024610735.1). NCBI lineage: Eukaryota > Metazoa > Chordata > Mammalia > Carnivora > Ursidae > Ursus > Ursus americanus. Next base: position 40,174,537 of record NC_142146.1, read on the forward strand.
AAAAGAGAAATGAAGGAGTTTAGTTCAAAAGACTTGCAATTAATGTACTAATTAATTTTCAATTTACTGCAGATTTCCCATTGTGAGCCAATAGCTGTGGTGTCGTATTTTATTCATATGCAATTGACTGATGAAGGTAAAATTTACTTATCTCAGTAAAAATCTTAATACACTTGGCTTCGCGTACCCTTAAAATCTGGAAGGTTAAAGATGATAATTTTTGCCTTTATTCCAGTGACTCTTTTATTTAATTTTTTATCAAAGGGAGCATGTTCAGAACACTTACATTAGCCTGCAGTTGGGCAGAATCATCTAACACAAAGCCTATTTTATAATTAAGTGTTGAATATCTCATGTAATTTGCTGAGTACTGTACTGAAAGTAAAACAACAACAACAAAAACCAGAATGGTTGTTAAGTGTATCAGTTGTTCACCCTGCTGTTTGCGTGGCTGACTGGGAGCTGTGGCTTGCTGCTGGGAAAAGATCAAAATTCAAAATTTGAAGTATGGTTTCTACTTGAATGCATATTGCCTTTGTACCATCGTAGAACTGAAAAATTGTAAGTCGAATCATCATGAGTTGGAAGCCATCTGTATGTGTCTGAAGCCCCAAAGAGCTCAAAATCTAACATTCTTAGTCTCAAATACACAAATGCTTATTTACTTTATTTTTTTCCTTAGAAAATCCAGTTTCCCCACTGATCTAGGAAGAGAGATAATAAATGATAACAATTTTAAGGCTACCAGAAGAGAAGAAGGGAGGGTTGAGTTGACAGCCGTGTGCTTTAGTGCATCTAGCTTTATAGGTGACCACTGATGTAGAGCTTCTAAGGTCACATAGAAGGGGATTCACAGAAACTATTTTATGATAGGCTATATGAACTGAGGTTATTTTGAGATGGCTGAATCAATTCCATATTATGAGCTATTTGTGGTTCTACCACACAACTACCACCAACTCGGGGCACCTGGGTGGCTCAGTCGATTAAGCATCTGCCTTCAGCTCAGGTCATGATCCTGAGGTCCTGGGATCAAGCCCTGCATCAGGCTCCCTGCTGAGCAGGGAGTTTGCTTCTCCTTCTCCCTCTGCCTGTCGCTCCCCTTGCTTGTGCACGCTCTCTCTCTCTCTCACTCTGTCAAATAAATAAATAAATAAAATCTTTAAAGACAAACAAGCAAACAAAAAAACTACCATTGATGTGAAAAATAGAGCAAATATTGCTATCCCCCCCAAATAAGAATTAGGGTGACTCATTTCTACCATTGTTACCTGAAGAGTGGGTCCTTTTTGATGTCTGACTATGGGAAGTCATTTAAATGTGGGACAGCAACAAAGTCCAGTCATATAATTTTGCAGTGGCTGTGAGCTAATGGACTTAAAATGTAGGGTGGGAAAAAGCAGGCAAAGAAACCACATGAAACTACTTCAGGGTAATATGAAGCTATATGATAAAATTTCATCTTTAGTATAATTGTGTCAAAATATGTTCTCCAGAGTAAAGATTTTAGGAGGATATTTCAAGCACCTTGCTTTCCAAATTAGGATCAAGTTGTACTGAATATTTGTTAAAATATGTATATAGTTGTTATAAACTCTTTTTAATTAAAAATTTTCATTTATGCAACTTGTTTTTATGTAACTCAGATATATGTTAATTTGCCTCTATGCCACAAAATGTTGGAATTTGGATTTCCCTACCCACCCCACACCTACCCTTCCTAGGACAAGGACAGCCTTCAAATAGAGCATTTGGAAACAGAGAGTCTGTCTCCCTCCTGATCTGGAGTGGGTTGTACTATCATCTACCCCTCTCCTGACACACAGGTTCCTCAAGGGCACTCTCCTGTCCACCTTGTCCTCTTTGCTGTAGATTCTGCCTGGAACTAAAGAATTAGCATTGCTCCTTCAAAAGTATTTTTTCCAGTGCACTAACTTCAAACAGTGGGTTTTATTTTTATTTATTTCTATAGATTTTTATTTATTTATTAGAGAGAGCAAAAGCAGGGAAGGTCAGAGGAGCGGCAAGAGAAGGAGAAGCAGATTCCCCACTGAGAAGGGAGCCCAACATGGGGCTCCATCCCAGGACCCTGAGATCATGACCTGAGCCCAAGGCAGGTGCTTAACCGACTGAGCCACCCAGGCACCCCCAAACAGTGGGTTTTAATATGTAATGCATTAATGGAAATTTGGGGAATAACCAAAGGAAGTTGCATCATTGACGGGAAAGTAGACCGGGAAATAAGATGTTAAGATGACTTCTCTGTCATCAAAGGACTGAAGATAAAAGAAGCATAAGCTATCATAGGGTTTCCCTCTGGAGAACACTCGGTGCATGACTTTGTTTTCTGTCTTTGTGATTACCCTAAGAGTGAGAGGGTGAGTCTGCTCTCTATGGTGCAAATGTGTATCTCATTAGAAAAATCCTAGTGACTACCCCCTTCCACAGGAAATGCACCACTCCCACTTCTACCAGGATCATTCTCCATGGCAGTTTGTTTCCAATATCGGAGTTGGGGGGGTTGGTAGGAGCTTGAGCAAAAGAGAAGGAACAGGACAAAACGTTTCACAGAAATTCTCAATTTAGAATGGATTTTAGAGCTCCTCTCCCTGCCCCTGTCCAAATTTGACATTTTGATATTCTCTCCGGCTAGGGGATAGCTCTTGGACAAAACATATTCAAACATTCAGATATATGCATTCCCAAGGAAAAACTGTATATCTCAAAGATAAAATAGTACAGATCAGTTTAAGATAAAGTATTATCTTCATTTTGGGGAGTGGAAACTTTTGGAAATTATATCGCAGTTAGGAAGATGGCCCTTTACATTATTATGCAAAGTTGTTTTTGTCCTATTTTGTATCATTCCTAGCTTCTGTGCTCTGCTCACTGGGCTTGATTTCTCCTAAGGCACAGACAAATTGATAACTTAAACAAAATAGCAATTTTCCTTACTTTGTCCCAACTTTAATGTGGAAACGTCACAGTTATGTTCTGAATGCTGATTGGAGCAAAAATTGTTTATTCTAGGTGGTGCAGGCTAGTGATACTCTATTCCATCAGAGAAAAAGCAGGCCTCTTTCAGGGCTTCAAGGTCTGGATTTATAGCACTTGGTAAAGTGTCAGTTGACTATTGTTGACTTTGCTCCCTTTCTGAGACTATCCTAGGAATTAATGAAAAAAAGTATGGGCTCATTATACAACTCCAGTTCGGTGTCCTGAACCAGGCTCTTCTGGCTGGCTTGGATTCCCTCATATTTTCCGTATGTCGTTTAGACTTTCAAATCAACTTCAGACTGATCTAGATCACCATGAAACATCCCAAATGGGAAACTCTTCACAGTCATAAAACAATTCACATAATAGTTGAGGCACCCCTGGCTTCCCCTTGATATATTTATATGTAACCCCAAGATCACCTGACTTACCTGTGTCTGTGGCTACAAATAGGACTTTGATAAATCCATGTACACCCACGTTACAATGCCTTTAGATTGCAATGGCGACTGCTCTTCAGGTAGGACATTTTACCTTTCAGGATAAACCACAAATATGTAAGGAAATTCCCCCAAAACATATATGCCACTTGCCATTGAGTCAGATGTAGTTATCACACAGAAATATCTGCCAAGTCTATCTTTCCCCAAAAGGCTTCTCTTTCTAAGTGAGCTCAGTCACCTGCAAAACTGTTACAAGGAAACCTACTGTATTATCTGCTCAAGGTGACCCCCAAGAGCATCTTTGTTGTTGCCATGAGTTGTTATATCCTGCTAACCTCTGCTTCTCCAAGTCAAAGGGAGAGGCTTAGGATTAGCACAGTGGAAGGAGAGGGTCCTATTTCATCACATGGTTTGCAGTGTGTCACAAAGACCCGATGGAAACAGTTTCCTCAGATCATAGCACTCTTCCAGAGTCTCATAATCTTTTATAAATATATTTTAGTTCCTGGAATTAACCTTTCTAACTCAGTGATTCACAGGAATAGACACCATGTCAGCAGCTCCATTACTGTTCTTCTCTGCCTTCTGTTTTTAGCAGCTACTTTTACTTTTCATGAAGTTGAAAAAGAAAAGTGTAAACATACTTCACAAAGGAATAATGTTGGGTGCTATGCGTGTGTAGAAATATGTGCACTCCCAAGCCAGAAGGACTACACCAGCAGAACATAAACACCTCATTTCAACCAGTTGAACCTGTTATGCACGGTTTAACCATTGCCCTGGGGATTTGTAACAGCTGTAAGACAAGCTAAAATTTATGGTTCAAATCTGTCTCTTGGTTTGCCTTTTCTTGTAGTTTATTATTATTGTTATTATTATTACTTTAAAGACTTATTTTAGAGACGGAGAGAGCATGAGCAGGGAGAGAGACAGAGGGAGAGGGAGAAAAAGAATCCCATGCAGATTCTGAGCTCAGCACAAAGCTGGACATGGGGCTCGATCTCAGAACCCTGAGATCATGACCTAAGCTGAAATCAAGAGTCAGACACTTAACTGATGGAGCCACTCAGGCACTTATTATTAATTGTTATTATTATTAATATTATCATCTTTCCAATTTCTCTCTTTATTCTTTCCCTCTAACCACAACTTCCAGGAATTGGTCAACCTTGTCTTTCCCTCTTCCCCTAATCTACCCTTATTTATATTTACTGGGGTCTCACTATTATTCTCTCTGTCCTTCTCCCCAGAGTTTTCTAGATGACTCAATTTGGGTCATTCTACTTGATCCTTGGATATTTGCATTCTTTTTCTCTTTAGTTTTTCTAGAATTTCTGAACTGGCTGATTATCTTGTTTCCAGGAATATGGTCCAGAATGCCTATCGTGCAGCACCTCTGTTGGAGGTCTACTTTGATTTTTATGCTTTCTAGCTCTGGCTAAGGTACATGTTGCTAACTTGAACTCTGTGTTCATTATCTGGTCATAGGCAGGACATAGGCCCTGAATATTGAATCCTACCCTAGCACAAAAATTATCTACTGCTATATTAGATAAGAAGATTATTGCTTCTGTCTTTTCACAACCATGAGCTTTTATCAGCAGGAAAGATAAAGGTAATTATTTTTATATAGAATTTATTAAAAATTAAATGAAGCTAAAATGCACTTGAGAGACCATAGAATCCACTGAGTAGCAGGAATGCTTATTTATATTTTCCTTACTCAGACATCTCAAAAACTATAAAAGTACATGCCTCTTTGCCTAAACCCAGTAGTCAACATCATATGAAAGGATTTCCTTGATTGTATTCATGTCCCTGAATTGTGAAATTAATCCTTTAAGTGCATATAGACTAAGTCTGAAATAAAGGGATTAAAGGATTGACTACAATAGTTTTATATATAAATATAATCTAAAACTATAAATAAAATGTACAACATTCAAGTATTAACAGCATAAACCACATCTATTTGACACCCAAAAATATGGAAGAAATAAAGCTATACAGTTCATATGATGATACCTGAGCTTTGTCTTAAATATTTTATCGGGAATAAGAAAGGAAAATACATAGCCAAAGGAGTGGAAGATTTTGCTAGAATGATGCAGTAGATATAAAGGAAAAAGAGAGACATAATGCAGTAGATATAAAGGAAAAAGACAACCATACTACTGGGGAGACATCAGGGTAGGGAACCCATGCTTGAGCCCCTGAGGGTGTGCTTACAGTAGGAAGTAGAAGCTGTAAGTCTAAGGAACAGAAACTCAGAAAGTAGGAATCAAGAGTTGAATCATAGGGTCAGAAAAGTATTATATAGGACCAGGTACAGATAAAAATACTTTGGTAAATCTAGTCTCTACAACAACAACAAAAATGAAATGTGCAAATCTAAAGTATATAAAATACGAGGAAATAATCAGACAAGTATTTAAAGAAAAACGATGTTTTCTTTCAAAGTTTCTTATAATAGCAAATATTAGAAGCAGCTAAATTGTCCAACAATATATTACTTGGTTAAATAAATTGTGGCATGTTCAAACATTGGAATAGCTTGTAGCAATTAAAATAATGACATAGATTTTATCTTCATTAACATGGAAATGTTCATAATATTTATATATAATGAAGGTAGGCTACAAAACAGTATTGAAAGCACAATTCATCTAATATTGTAAAATTCTCTTTTACACACACACACACACACACACACACACACACACACGCAGGTAGGCCCAGAGGAATAATTTTGATAATGGATCTCTGGGATAGTGAGATTAAAGGTAATTACTTTTTTCTTTCTTATGCTCTTCGGTGTGTGTTTTGTAAGCTATTACTTACAATGACAATGTATTGATTTTATCATCAGAAAAGAATTGAAAGGATAAAGAAAAGGAAGAATGTGTCAATGTAAAGCCACAGGTTAAAATAGCAGCTCAGTATTTAAGCATATTGTCAGAGCATTTGACATTTTCAAAAGATGTATTATGATGAGCAAATAATCTGTTCAGTTGTTATTGTTTTTCCCTCCCTTGGGAGCACCAGGGCTATTGAAAAACGATTCTGAAGGATGTAGGCCTGAATTGAAAGGGCATTTCACAAAGCACCATAAAATGGAAGTAATTACAAGTTTCATAGAATTTGTGCTGAAAAGGACCTTTGAGATTTAGTCCAGCTTCCTCATTTTGCTCATGAGCATGCTGAGACCCAAAGAGGGTACTTGATTTACTAAAACTGATACAAGTAATAGAAACACAGACCAGACCCAAACTCAGGATTTATTTATTTATTTTATTTCCAATTTGGACTCCTTCACCATGTTACAATTATTAAAGGTGGCAAGATGCAAAAGTCAAAGAAGAGAAGAACCAAACTAATTTCTTGTCATTTCTACTTTAAAATGTTGAGGGTGCAGAGAGAAATAGGCCTTACTAAACAATGGCAACTTTATGTAAGTTTTGTGATTCAAAAAAAAATCTAATTATACCAGGTAACAGAAGCCTAAAGTAAAATCACGTCTGATTTTGTAATTGACTTAGAAATTAATTTATGAAATGTATTTATACACACAATTATGAGTTAATAAATCAAATGGGTATAGAGAGTTCAGGTAGAAATGCCCATGTGACCCATAGTCTGTGTTTCATTCTACGGTTGTAAAACAAAAGGAGAACCAAGTCCCCGACTCTTGGGAATGTAACGACCAATAGTGGAGCCTAAAGGATCTTGGCTCTTTTAAAGTTACACTATAGACTTAATGTCAACCCCAAGCTTCTGGAGGAATGTGGCTGAATCAGTGCCTTTCCTCCCCCTGAGTGCCTCTTATTACAGACCCACCCACTTCTCCATGTTTGGATGTGTTATAAAAATGTGAGATCGATATTAAGTAAATAGTTCCAAAGTGAATAGTTCTCTTTAATCAAAGGTCAGTGTCTAGCTTAGTTTTTTCCTCGTAGATGGAGAATTAAGATCCACACAACGCTCATCCCCAAAACCACCCCCACACCCTTGGCCCCAACACACACATCCATGCATACATTTCCTTACATGTAATTAATTTGTTTCAAATACCCATTTTCTAATCTTCTTGCTTAAAGCCGTGACATATTAAATTATCTTATTTTTACCAGCTTCCAAAATTATGTTTATAGAATCGCTGCATGAGTGCAGTCTCGGCTTCTGTAATATAGACACTTTTTAGCTCTTCTAGAAAAGAATCCAAAGAAGCGGTAAATCAAACTAGAGGAAAAGCAATCAGGATAGAATGTCTTGTTTTAAGTTTTGAGGTAGAACAGACTTGAGGTCAGCCATGGTTTGTCTGTCTTTTAATTGTCATCACATTGATCAAATTAAACTCCTTCTGTTTTATGGAGTGGTTATTAGGTATAATTCCCCACAGGAATTCTAGTGTGATTTTGCATTGATGAGAACTCAGCTTGTGCCGGGAGCAGTAGAGACAGCCGCTGTGTAACTCTCCCCACCCCGCCATGCCACTTTTCAACATCCTGAGTTCTTAGCAGAGACCCCTGGTACTTTAGGCTGTCCGCTGTGCTCCAGAGAGAAGGGCAGCTTTCTCTGGAGCTGAGTGTCCACTTAGAGTCAAATATCAGCCTGATCCCTCCACAAGTCACTCTGGACTTTTTAGATATCATTTCAAGAAAACCCCAAGTCTGCTGCTGAAAGTACTCTGTGGATATGATGAAAGTCTTGTTTCTACTGTTCTGTGTCATTGAGAGCCAGAGCAAATTTGATTTTATCCCAAATAAAATTTTAGGGGAGCTGTTGATGCAAATCCGACAAATTCTTTTTTAGCCATCATTTGGGATCCTTGATGATACCAGACTTAGATTTATTTAAAACACCATTAATTAGTATGTTTCTTTTTCTCAATTGAGTTATGTAGAATTTAAATTAGAATCCCACATGAATTTACAGCCTTTAGTATTCAGTTTAAGAGAAATACATAACAATTAAGGGTTTATGTCTCCTAAGAAAGTCAAGATGTGCTGAAAGTCCCCTGATTATTATGTTGCTATTGTCGCCACATTTTATGTAATCTCTGAAAATGGGTTAAACCAAGACTATATTTTATAGGTTATTTTTAAAGGTATAGTTAGGTTATTTTCAAGGCTGTGGTTTGCGATAAGATATGAGTTTATTAAAATGTATTATTTCCTATATTAAAGCCTAATTATGCAAATATATGTGCATATTCTCACCAGTTGTGTCATGTTGAGTAAGATACTCAAGTTACTTATATTACTTAACTCTTCCCTATTAGAAAAATGGATGCTATAGACCCTTCTTCTAAGATGTAGATTTGAAATGCAGGAGTAGAACGCTATCTGCATACAGTAAGCATTCAATCAATGCTAGTTACTGTTATTATATTTCCACATATATGCAACTTAGTTTTGATCTTTTGGGAAAATAATGTTTTAAAAAGCGAAATATACGTACTGTTAAACTGAGAATTGCAGTTAAATATACACATTTGAAGTTAAAGAAAAATAGTATTTCCTTTTTAAGATGTGAGGAAAGGGCATACTTAGAAATTCATTGGTGTGGAAACCCATTTATTGGAATAGTCAAACACAGAGGACCATTATTATTGAATACTAAATTATAACTATGTGGGCAAAATATCCATTTATGCAATTGTAATATATTTTTCTGGTTTTGAGAAATCAGCAAGATCATGGTGATGACCCAAAAGATGAACTTCATGTAAACCCTGTTACATGGTTGTCTTCATGGGGAAGGTCCACAATGAAGAGTTTCTGATTCCAAATGTATTTGGGATTGTATACTGAATTTACAGAAAGGAACATTTGGAACAAACATGCTTCTTAAACGACTGTCTTGTGTTGGTAGGAGAGAAACATTTCTCATAAAACAAAGGGGAAAAATGTGTCTAGATCATTATGTGTTACCTGACCTATATTATGAAATCCATTTTAAAATTCCCTTTCCTGAGATACTAGCCTAATCATACATAGCAAAGGTGGGCACATTGTGTGTGTGTGTGTGTGTGTGTGTGTGTATGTGTACAAGAGAAGAAAAAGCTGGTTTTATATTAAACTTTACTTTGAAAAACTATCTATATATTCTTCTTGAATTAGGTTGACAAAGGACTGATAAAGAACTCTAGTTTTACGGGCTGCTAGAGCCAGAGGAAGTTTTTTCCCTCCAATATGACAGCCTTTACACAGAGAGCAGAAACTCACAAGGTAAAGGTGAAATATCAATAAGTGTTATTGCTACCTCCTGTCCTCCAAGGACAAGTTGGGAAGAAATAGGAGTGTCCTGAGCCACAGCCAGAAGGAGTTGTTTCTTGTAATTCTAAGCAGGATCTCCCACTCTCCGATGGCAGAGATTGGGAGGAGCCATTTGGCCCCTGAGTGAACTGTATAATTTCTTGTGCAGACAAAGGAGAAGAAGTGGAAGAGACTCTCAAACAGAGAGGGTTATATCCCAGGACTCCTGAGAGTTGAATACGAGGCCTTTGGTTTTAGATATCAGTTGGATTTAGTCCTAACTTCTAGGAGACTAGCCAGGAGTCCTGGGGCTGTACTTGCCAAACCAAGTAGCTAATTGAATCTTCTAAAATATACTGCTGAAAGCTAGTTACACTCTTGCATTTCAACCATAACATCGGATCCTAACTGAATCTGTTGTACTGTAATCAAGTTGCCACTATCGTTTTTTTTTTTTATTAATGTGTACGAGCTTCAGTTAATTTCCAGAATAGCTGGTGACCAAAGACAGAACGTTTTATTGCAAAATGGCTCTTGCTCCAACAGCCCTGAGAATCAACTGTACAGGAGGAACCCTTGATAAGCTACCACCTTTTAGGACTGTTGTACAGATTGAATGAGATTAAAAAAAACAAAAAACAAAAAAACAAAAAATCCCAATAAATATGATAAATTATGCAAGGATATAAAATAATTAATCTTATCATTTACAGAGTTAACAGAATTTTCTCATCTATTTAGGGCTTTATATATTAAATGCATCATTATTTAAGATATCACAAGCATTTTTCCAGATCCAGCAGTTGAGCAGTACTTCCAGATTTTATGAAATTATATAAACTGTAAAAGGTCAGGTAATTAAAACCATTTCCACATTGATTTCTTATTAAAGTCTATTAAAATCTTATCAAAGATTGATTTTCTCTTTAAAAAAAATTTAAACCTACAGTGTGGATCTGTTTAAATAAACAATACACCTATCTACCTTGGTAGGGTCTGTGGTTATGCAAATTAGGATGATGTAATCCCAAAGAAGGTCAATGAGAGAACACTGACTCTCCAATAAAATTTCAGAGCACAAGGTATACAGTAAAATTTCTAAAAGTTTCTGGGGAGGATAAAAAGTCAATTTATGGAAGAACTACAATTGGATTAGTTTTGGTTCTCTTCAGCAAGACTATAAGAAGATTTTATCAGTATATTCAAAATTTTGTGACAGTTATTTTGAAACGACTTTTAGACTAGTCTATATTAACATTTAAAATATTTAAGGAAAATTTATTTTTGTATTTAAGAAATCAGAATCCTGTACAGATATAACACTTTCATATTGTTTCTGAAATAATTATTTTTTAATAAACTAATATTTCCAGGAGGTTACTATATACCAAGTTTTATGTGATGAACTTTATACATATTATAGCATTTAATCTCAAAAATTGAATTAAAAGAAGAAAAAACTCAGAAATATGTACTACTAGTATCCACACTTTAAGGTTGAGCTAACGGAGACAAAGTTCGATAGAGTAATCAGTGTCATAGAGGTATGTAGTGGTGGAAACTGGATTTAAATAAATAAAAGTTACTTGAGCCCAGAACATGCACTCTTAATCACTATGTCAAATTCTTAAAAAGTTAAAAATGAATCCCAATCATACTGGAATAACTGGATATCCATATGGGTAAAAATGAACTTTGACTCCCACTTCACATCATACATAAAAATTAAGCTGGATTACAGTCTAAAGCAATAAAGCTTCTAGAAGAAAATATAAAATATATTTGTGACTTCGGGTAGGCAAGATTTCTTCATGAGAGCACAATAAGTACTATGTTTGAACGAAAAAAATGGCAGAGAAAAAATATGAAACTGGATTTTTTAAAATTTGCATTGATTTATATTTTCCAAATAATATACAAATTTACAGTAATCAGTATTACTCTGAGTACAGGTTTGCCATATATCTCATTGTTAGCTTTTCATAAATAGCATGTAATTGAGGTTTGGGCTGTGTACTTCAATGATTAGTAGGTAGGCTTAAAGTAACAATTAGTTTTAGCTTTATTGATTGAACTTTTCTCTTTCTTTTACATTAGAGATCCTTTTTAAATTATTTAAATTTTTTAAAAAATTTAACTATAGTTGACATACAATGTTCATTAGTTTCAGATGTACTGGGTTTGTTTCGTTTTGTTTTTAAAGATTATTCTATATTAGAGAGAGTGTGACCAGGGGGAGGGGCATAGGAAGAGGGTGAGAGAATCCGGAAGTAGACTCCCCACTGAGCACAGAGCTCAACTTGGGGCTTACTCATCCCAGGACCCCGAGATCATGACCTGAGCTGAAATCAAGGGTCAGATGCTTAAGTGACTGCGCCACCCAAGTGTGCCAGATGTACTGGGTTTGTTACAGTTAAAACTTCTACTCTTCAAAAGTCACCATTAAGACAATGAAAAGGCAAGCTATAGGTTGGGAGAAAATATTTGCATACGTGCATTTGAAAAAAAAATATTTGAGAGCAGGGGCAGAGGCAGAGGGAGAGGAAGAGAATCTTAAGCAGGCCCACACCCAGCATGTGAGCCCGACTCAGGGCTTGATCTCAGGATCCTGAGATCATGATCTGAGCCAAAATCGAGAGGCATCTAACCAACCGAGCCACCCAAGCATCCCTAAAAAAAAAAAAAAAAAGAAATTTGTAAAATATACAAATAACATAAATCAATAAATACAAACAGCCTAATTAAAGGGGGAAACATTGACTAGAGAGTTGACAATAAAAATATGAATGGCCAGTAACACCTTAGGGTTTCTCAACGTCATTATTGAAAGGGGGGAATGCAAATATAAGACCTCAATGTGACAGGATTTTAGGCTAGCGTGAATGTCTAAAATTAAAAAGAATGAAAAAACTGAGAAGTGAAAATGTTAATGAGGATATGCCCCAACTAGTAATCTTAAACATTGCTGATAATAGTGTTATTACAACTCCTTTGAAACACTAGCTGGCAGGGTTGTTTTTTTTGTTGTTGTTTTGTTTTTAATAAAGTTAAACAGGTAAAATGCCCATCCCATAATATGGTGTGTTTTCCTGGGTATTTGCTTAAGGGAAACAAAAGCATATGCCCTCAGAAAGGCTTTAACATGTCTTCTTATAGCTGCTTGATTAATGATAGCCAATAACTGAAAACATTTCAAATGTCCATCAACAGGAAAGTAGATGAAAATATTGTGGTATATCCATATAATGGACTGCTGTTCAGCAGTGAGAATAAAATATTGATATAAATAACAGTTGATAAATTCCCAAAACTTAGGTTGAGCTAAATGATATGGAGGAAATAGTACACACCTTATGATTTCATTGAAATGAAGTTCAAGAACAGATAAAACTAATCTTTGGTTACAGAAATGAGAATAGTGGTTGCCTAAGCATTGTGTAGTTGACTGAAGTGGGATATAAGGGAGCTTTCTGAAATGATAAAAAATGTTCTGCACTTTGATCGAAGTGGTGATTGCACATCTGTTTGCATTTATCAAAACTTATTAAATTGTACATTGAAGATCTACTCATTTAACTGCTTGCAGGTTTTACCTCAACTTGAATACTTCTTCACCTCCTCTGAAATAAAGCTTTTCAAAGTAAGATGATTTCACCATGGAGGAGATGGGTGGGAAAAATATAATTAAGTGCATCATCTTTCATGGGAAAAAGTAATTAGTTCTGATTAACTGTAGACATTAGAAGTAAAAATCAAGTGTGCATATGCATATTAAACACCTAAAAGCTTAGTATTATTAGCATAGGTACTGTATATCTAATATACAACTAAAACTTAGAAGTTGAAATAAGAAAATGCTTTCAAAATTATTATAGGCAAGAAAGTCTCAGGTGGAATGGAAAATATAAGAAAGCAAGCAGGCAAATAGTGTTAAAAACGGGGGGGCTAGGTTTAAATATAATAGTATCACAATAATATCAGTGAATTATATTTTCCTATTTAAAGATGTAGACTAAAGACTTTTTGATTAATGCAGATTAAAACAGCCATCAAACATTGGGTTTTAGCCACTATATGAGCAAAATATAAAATATCGGTAGTACCGCCTACTGAAGAAATAGGTATTCTTTTCATGCACTCTTAGTGGAAGTGTAAATTGGAGCAATGTTTTTGGAGAGCAATTGGGCAGAATATATCAAAAGAAGAATTCAATATAACTGTTTACTCAGAACTTATTCTTTTATGAACCTCACTACACGCATGCAGACATATGTGCACAAAGATTTAACTACAGGGCCATTTGTTGCAAAAATCTTTTGCAATAGTTATAAATTGGAAGTTACACAAAGCCAATCAAAGAGAGCTAGGGAAAATTGTAATACATATATGCTATGAAATATATAAAACAGCCAGTATAATAAAAAAGGAACTCTGTACTGGCATAGATAAACACATTAGGTATGATGTCATTTAAGGAAAAAATATATGCATGTGTACGCACACACACACAGATAGGTAAGAAAGAGACAAGGATAGGGGCCCCTGGGTGGCTCAGTCGGTTAAATGTCTGCCTTCGGCTCAGGTCATGATCTCAGGGTCCTGATGTGAGGCTCCCTGTTCAGCGGGAGTCTGCTTCTCCCTCTCGCTCTGCCCCCTCACTCTCAAATAAATAAATAAATAAATAAATAAATAAAAATAAATAAATCTAAAAGGAAAAAAAAAAGAGACAAGGATATACACCAAACTATTCACAGTGACTTCTTCCTTAGAGTGTTTGGAGGTGTTGGACATAAAGATTTTCATATTTTACTCCATATGTATCTGGATTGTTTCCACTAATGTGAGAACTTATTTACATTCTTTATATATTTTTTTGATCTTTATGTATTGCTTAAAATAGAAAAAAAAATCATGATGGGGATAGGTGTTTAACAAGTAGATTACATCTCAGTACGTCTTAGTAGAACATAGCATCATACCTATGGGATGGGTGTGGTTACCTCGGTGTCTAATAATTCCTAGGTATTCTTCCATCCTTTGAAATATTTATACGTATGTATAAAAAAGATAAGTTAGTGGCTAAAAGTGGTATGTTGGGCAGGAGAAAATGTTTTTAATATGATAATATCATCTCAATATGCTTAAAGCTAAAATTTAAGGGAAGTAAACTTTCCAGTTGTGGCAGAGAGGTCCTGAAGAGTAAGAAGGTTGAATAAATGGGGGAAGAAGGCACAAAAGCTGTTCTCAATATTTTCTGTAAATTCTCAGAGTTTTGGCAGAGAATGCTTTGGGCTACCTTTCCAAAACTCATTTCTCAGAATTATGCAGGCCTAAATTATACTCTGGAACATAGTATTTAGAAGATATTAACTGTTACAAGCATGCTCATTACAAATAAAAGAACCATGCATTCAAATTGGGATAAAAAATGATGGCAAGATGTAGGAGTTTTCAAAGGTTGAGATTATGTTTCTATTGTGTTTTTGAGAAATTATAGATAATGTGTTGTCATTAAATAATGTACATATTTAAATTCCCACTCTCGATTATTCTTATTATTCATTTAAATGTGAATAATTCATTTTGTCCCTAAAATTAACATCAAATCCATAAGAAATTGAATTCCATAATTAAGTCTAAAATGAAAGGAGATTAGAGGATGAAAGTACATTTTAGAATCTATATATTTTTTAGAAAACTAAAAGGAATCTGAGCTAAAGCAGTGCACAAAAATGAATCTTAAAAGGGGAATGTAGAACTCGACGGGGACTTACTATAGCTTAACAAATATTTCTGAATGCCAGCTCTGTTTCAGCTCCTGGGACCAAGGAGGTCTTTGAACGGGACTCTCATCCTAGTGAGGGGGAATGACATTAATAAGAATAAACAAAGAAAGGTAGCATGTTATGTTGTTATAACTGCTACAAAGGAATATAGAGCAGAGAAGAGGATCAGTGTGTGAAGTGGATAGGAGGGTGGTTGTGTCTTATACAGCCTAATAGAGATCTGAGAGGAATAAGTAATCAAGAGATGGGACTATTTGGGGTCTCGAATGTGCCTGGTGTATTAAATAACATCAAAGACTGAGTAATATCCTATATATATATACATATATATATATACACACACACATACATACACACACACATATGCCATATATATATATATATATATATATATATATATATATATATATATATATATATATATATCACATACACACACACCTTCATATACCACAACATCTTTCTCCATTTGTCTAGTGATGGACACTTGAGTTACTTCCGTATCTTGGCTATTGTAAATAATGCTGTATTAAACACAGGATTACATACATCTTTTTGAATTACTGTTTTCATTTCTTTGGGTAAATACCCAGTAGTGGAATTATTGGATCTTATGGAATTTCTATTCTTAATTTTTTGAGGAACCTCCTTACTGTTTCCCACAGTGGCTGTACCAGTTTACATTCCCACCAGCAGTGCATGAGGGTTCCTTTTTCTCCACATCTTCCCTAGAAGGCAGGAGGTGGGGGAATGGGCAAAATGGATGAAGCGGGGGTGGGAGGTACAGGCATCCAGTTATGGAATGAATAAGTCATGGGAATAAAAGGTACAGCATAGAGAACATAGTCAATGGTATTATAATAGTGTTGTATGGTGACAGATGGTAGCTACGCTTGTGAGCGTAACATAACATGTGGACTTGTGGAATCACTGTGTTGTACACCTGAAACTAATGTGACATTGTGTGTCAACTATAGTTCAATTTAAAAAGAATATCAAACAGTTCAGTGTGGCTGGAACTCAGTAAAGTAGTTAGATGCAAACCATACAGGGCATTTTACACATTGGTAAAGAGTTCAGATTTTATTTTAATGTGATGTGAGGACATTGGAGGTTTTATGAGCAGAGGAGAGGCATGACTCAATTTACATTTTTAAAATATCGCTTTTGCTACTGTTTAGAGAATAGATAGGTCAAGACTGAGGACAAACAGTTTTCACAGTTGTCCAAATGGGAGAGATAGTAGATAGGACTAAGGTTAGGGGAACCATATGTCCCAGTTTGCTGGGGAGAGTCCTAGTTTGTACCTGTTGTTACCACATAATTATCAGTAGCACTTCCTTTCACTCACAAAAATAGTAAATTATATGATCACCTAACTAAGAGAGTAACAGTGAAGGTCCTGTGAAGTGCCCAGTGTCTGAGTGTATTTTGAAGGTAGAGCCAGGACGACTCTGATAGATTATGTGTAAGGTGGAGAGAAAAAGAAATCAAGCATGCTGACAAGGTTGGAGGGTTGCGGAATAAGATTTAATGGTGGTCCTATTGAGGAAGAAGTGCTAGTGAAGGAGTCTTTGGGAGAGGAAAAGGGTTTTTGGTATATGTTAGGTTTGAAGCCATTCCTGAAATTAGGATTTGTGTGCAAGTGATTTGCTAAGGGAATACTTCCAAGAGAGACTGATGAGAGAGTGGGAGAAGTAGGAAAGGGAAAGAGAGAAAGCCGAATAAGGATGCCGTGGCAGGCTATGTCCCAAACTATGATCTGATAGGAGCTCTGGAGCATAAATTGCAGGGAGCTTTTCCTGCTTTAAAACTGTTTGGGTATGAACTGCTGGGATCAAAGGAGAGGAACAGAAACTCCAGGCACTTCAGTTTCCCTGTGACTTCTGGGCCACTCCATAGCCCAAGGCCTATCCTTCTTAAGAAGGTGCTATGAACTGAATTTTGCTTCCCTAACCCAAAATCACATGTTGAAACCCTAACCCCTAATGTGATGGCATTTGAAGACAAGGCCTTGAGGAGAAAAATAGCGTTAGATGAATTCCTTAGAGTAGAGCCATCATAATGGGATTAGTGACTTTACAAGAAGAAGAGAAAGGGATCACTCTCTCTGCTATGTGAGGACACAGAGAAAAGGCAGCCATCTGCAAACCAGGAAGAGGGTCTTCACTAGCAACCGAATCAGATGGCATCTTGATCTTAAACTTCCCAGCCTCTAGAAGTGAGAAAAAATAAATTTATGTTATTTAAGCCACCCAATCTCTGGTATTTTGAGATCATAGCCTGAGTAGATTAAGACATAAAGTTACAGGTACAATCCATTAGACTCAAAGCATGTGGAAGCTGGGGGATAGGCACAGAAAACAGAAAAGAGGAATCTCAGGGGCACTGGACAGAGCACCAGCTATAGGGGACTGCGCTGTCTACCACAGAGCTTAAAGTCAAGAGTTCGCTGGAGCGTGCCCTTCAGCTGCAGTGATGATATTAGATCATCAAATCAAATAAGTAGGCCACTGGATATAAGACTCAAGTTAGGAGAGAGGTCAGGAATGAAGATGGAAGTGTCTGAATCAAATAGAAGGCATTTTAAAGACCAGACTAGCTGTGGTCATGTAGGGAGTGAGTGCAGGTGGAGAAGGGAGGCCCAGTACCGCACTTGCCGCTGAGTAAGGCACCAAGGAAGTAAGACATACCATCCGTGCCCTGGAGCAGTCTTAATCTTATCTGAAAAATAAGAGTGGGTCAAGACTGTATGGCTCTCAAGGAATAACATCTGTGGGAGATCTTTAGAGTGCTGTTAATGTGTTTGGTTGTCTTATCCTCTGTCTTGATTCATTTTAACATCTCTGCCTTCTGCCCCTTTGCGTGGGGAAAAGGTATACTCAGCATCTTTTTCTTCTCCCCAAAAGGCAGAAACATCATAAAAATCACACTAATTTGGCAATAGGTAGTTTTAGACCAAAGATACAAATATATGGTGCTATGATGTCTTCGAAAATCCCTTGGGTTCTCGAATACCAAGTCAGTTTTAAAATTCTCATAGAAAATGAATTTGAATAATCCTACATAAAGCAAACAAAACCCAAACAAGCAGATCCCATGCCTTTGAACGCAGGGTAGTGTTTACTAAATCAAATAAATAGACAGTTAAAAGCCCAATAGAGTTGGGATTTTCTGTTGGAGGGATTAACTCTTAAGTAGCCCATAACCCCCCCCCCTTTTAAATAAGTCTTTATTATTATAACTCTTAGCTTTGAAGGAGACAAACAGTCTCTTTGGGCCAACCTCTAAGGCTCATTTCATCTCCCTAATGAGCCAACTAACCTTTGCTTGAATGCTAAATATAGGAAACTTAGAACTTCCTGAAGTCACACTTCCCTTCTCAGTGATAGAATATCCTTCCTTACAGGAGACACTGATGTCTCCCTTCCTTCGTCCCACCTTCCTTAGCCGAGTCTGGACTGTAGAACTACACTTTGTTTTTTATTTTTCCTTTTGTGTTTAATTCATCAGCACAGTCATTCGGGTAGGGATGAGAGGGTGTGGGAGAATAATGCTGGTAACGTAAACTAACTTCTATGGCCCTTTCTAATCTATTTACTATATTAATCCTTATGGCTCTATCATCATTATACTATCCCTATACCTGCTCTATTACTATACCCAGAGGTGCCAAGAAACTTGCCCGAGGCCCTTGAGTTAGGGCTTCCTAAAGCCACACTTCAGCCACCACACTTCAGGTGATGGAGCCAGAGTTCGAACCCCAGCAATCTGGCTCTGGGGTTCAACTTTGCAACCACCATGATACACTGCCCCTCTGAGGCAGGGGGGTAATGCTGTCCGAGAAGCTTGCCCCCCTGCCCTTGCTCAACAGGGACCTCATAGAACAACTTTACCTCACAACAGCTAAGGCCACTTGTGGTGGTCTTTATGTGCTCAGCTTCAAAAGGGCTCAAGCCAGTGCCTTTCAGGACACAGGAAATTTATGAGGCAGCCTATAGTCTCCATGCTAGAAACTGATGAAATTCTATTAATCTCCCCTCCACTAATTTGATTTGGTGTGTTCCTTTCATGGAAGACACCATCTCATCATAAATCTGACAGGCCTTGTGCGCACGCTGCATTGCTTTTATTATTATTGTATTACAGGGTTTCAGTAACTTGGATTTAGGATTACAGACATAACTGCCAGAAAAATTTACAGCAGGCTGCCAACCCCACATTTTTATAGCTTGGCTTGTTGCACAGTTTCTTTTAAAAAATCTTAACACTTATCCCTTGACTTCAGTTTAAAAATACAATTTGTGTTCTTTCTATCTATAAAAACTGTTTGTATTCTGAGATAACTAAAGCAACTCTCAGTTCTTTGTATTTTTGTATCTTCAGGGTAGAATTTGAAAATATTCTTAATAGGAACATTTCCTAGGTCAGTCAATAGCAATTAGCCATTACTCTTAATTTGTTGGCATTTTATTATTGCATCTTTAAAAATGCACTTTGAGGACATGCAGTGTCACCTCAAATAAAATTCAAGTATAATCTGAATCCTCATAATGTGACTCTTAATTAGTTTTGAAAAAAGGCAAAGCTTGTTCATTATTATGCTGAGGACGACATCTAATTTTTTAAAAGGACAAAGATAATTATTAATTATATGCTTGGAATTTTATTTTTAGGCAAAAATTATGAGATGTAATTACCTAAATTAATTACCTAACATTAATGATGGGAATAAGTAGGCTCTATTCATATGCCACTCAGAATAATAAGTGGTTTACTTGTATTATCTCATTAAAATGTGTCAACAATCTTAGAACGGAATTAAACATTTTAAAGTAATGCAAAATACAATGCATTGTCTTAGATTTCCCAGAATACAGTTTTTATGGTATCATGTATAAAACTCCTATATAACCTAGGGTCTGCTGTGAGTCTGTTTTGTTCCCGGATCTATTTTTTCTGCTCTAGTAATACGTCAGGGACACTTGGACAAATTTGTGGAAGCAGAGAGCTTTTCTGTATTTTTTCTGTGGGACAATACTTTATATCAGTAACTATTGGAACTATTGGAACGCCACCTCTGGTTGTGCCTGAAACATTCCAGCACCCATGGGCAAGAGTGTGCCTGCAGGTGTCCATTTCTGCATTAGTCAGGCTACTTCATCCTTACAAGATTATTTATTTGAGTTTTGATAAGGAAATAAAACAAGAATATGGAATGAAGAGGGTGGAGATTGGTTTGGTTTTGTTTTTTTAACCATTTCTCCATGTTTAGTAGTGTTAGAGCTTTTTTTGGACAGGCCTCTCTGTCACCTGTTTTCTGTTGGAGGATGGAGGATGAATTTCTCAAGTCTCTGCTTGGACCTCTCCATTCATTGATGCAGAGGCTTCACCAGCAGGGTGCTGGGAAACCAGTGGGGTAATACCTGACACTGAATCCTCCCTTGAGCAGAAAATAAAAGGACTTTAATGAAAAACACTTCTGATGAATGCTAATCTTTTAAAGACTTGAATTTTTTGCTCACTTTCCCAGTGATTAAAAAAAAAAAAAGGAAGAAAAAGAATCAAAGGAATCAAGGATGGTCAGAAGGTTGGGGGCCTATCAGATACCCCAGTGGAGATGCTTACTAGTTAGTGAGATACAGATGTCTGGATTTAGGGGAGAAGTCAGGGCTGGCGGGCTCGCTAAATGTATCAATACAGATATATTTCCTTTTGACTATGCATATATTTATTTAAATACGATAGCAGAAGGGCTGAGAGTATACATTCTCATGCTTATAAAAATAGTTGCATCTAGAGGATTTGAACTGGGGGCTCGGTCAACAGGGGTTTTAGCTTTTTTATAATGTTTGAGTCTTTTCCATTGAGAATGTATTAACAAATGCTATACAATATTAAAAATAAGACTTTTAAAAAAGAAGAAAATGTGCTAAGTCAGCCACATGCTTGGGTCAGGCTCTGATGAAACAGGAAGTTGTCAGATGTCAGTGGAAAAGATTATTATCTGTTCTCTTCAACATGGGTGGGGTCGGCTGACGATGACTAATATTCTTATCTTGCCTATGACACTACCTTCTTATCACCTGATAAATATTTACTCACTTATTAAGAAATTACCGATATTCCTACTTTTGTGACCCTTTACTCCATGAAGATAAGGCTCAAGATAAAACTCATTGTACCCTCTTTACTGGTTATCTACCAACCCCCCTCCCAACAGTCAGACCCACTCTAACCTCTTCCTCTGATGCTCACCCAGGTTCCCTGGCTAATGAGCTTCTTTTTGGGTTTGGGAACAGGGACTACAGGTAGATTAGAAGGCAGAAAGAAAGTAAGTTGTGGTATTTCTTCCCTTAATCTCTCCTTCAGCTACATTTTCAATGGTGATCCTATATGGCCGCTCTGATGGCAGCTCCTGTAGAAGGAGGGTAGGGGAATGGAGACCTTTCTCCATGGCTTCACTCTCACTGCTGTTTTCTTTGGTAACACTATTTCTTCCTCTTCCTCAGACCCTGAGATCCCAGATCTAGTAACAGCTTGGAACTGGTGCTAGTTTCTGGTTCTTCTGTAGCTCTTATCAGTTCCTTAAGGGATGAGTCTTTCTGTTAAACTTTTAGAGTAGACTGCTCTTTCTTGAGAGGACCTCGACCCATACACTCCTTTTTGTGCTCCCTGGATTGAGTTGCATAAACGGTTATCACAGCATCTATCTATATGGTCATCTTTGAATTTTTTCTCTCATAAAGATGCATGAACTCTCTCTCCTTTTCCCTTTGAAATATATACAGATTCTTAGAATTTCTTGCTACATCTGTGGCTGCCATTCTAGGGCAAGCTGGTGTCTCCTGCTCTGATGACTACAATTCCTCCTAACAGACTCTGACTCTACTCTTGCTCCATAGCGATCAGTTTTCAACACAGCATCCGGAATCATCCTTTGAAACCATGGCAGATCTTTTCTCTGCTCACTCAGTCTTTCAGTGACTTCTTACCGCACCAAGAACAAAATCAAACTTCCTTTTCATGGCCCAATGGCTCTACAGTACCTTCTCGCACTAACCCAGGTTACATTCCAGCCTCAAAGACTTCCTGTTGTTTGCATCCTGAGCGCTTGACCACACAGGCTTTGGCAGATTTTCCCTCCCCAGGAGCACTGTCCCCAGATATCTGCATTGCCACTCCCTCAGGTGCTTTAGGCCTCTGCTCAAGAACTGCACTGAGATATTCAGCCTCTTTCAAAAGTCTGACTCTGCTTTATCTCTTCTTTCTGGCTTTTAACACCTTGTCTATGTTTACACTGCATTTTTCCCCCTCCCCCTACACTATAATGTAAATTCTAGGAGAGCAAAAATGTTTTGCATTTTAGTCATTGCTTTCCCAATAAGTCTGATTTTACTTATCTCAGAATTTAATAATACATATACTAATGCAGATGTTTTTAAGTGACACATATATGATGTTAGAGAACAGAGATATTGGTTATATTATCGTCTTTTTAATTTTTAAAATTTCAATACATTTTTCTAGATGCTACAAGCATATATATATTTGTATGTTTGTGTAGGTGGGTCTTTTTGAATAGATATTAGTTACATGTGTTTCCCACAAATTAAAGTGAACCAACATGAATAATCAACATGATTACTCTTGTCAATAGCTTGAAAACATCAGTGATCATGGAAAACTATACCAATTAATTTACAAATGAAGACACTGAGGTGCTGGTTGGGCAGTTAATTACTTTATGAATATTGTATGAATTTGTGAACATGTGATATTTATTATTTAATTCAGTATGTATGTTTACTTATAGTGCTAGATATTGCTAGGTGTTCAGTTAATTTTTATCTCATTTTAAAAAACTAATATAACCCTAATTTTGGATGTGATAGCAATGTGTCCATTTAAAATTACCTACCTTTCCAGACTAAGGGTGACCACATGACCCCATTCTGACAAGTGAGATGCATAAGGTACTCTTCTGTGTGAGTTTCTGGGAGATATATTTCAGGGTGGGAGGGCGGAAGAAACAAACTCATTTATACATACTTCCCAGCTTTTGCATTGTTGTCTAGAAAGAAGACGTGGTACCCGGAGTGGAGCGTTGGATACATTTTTGGCTTTTCTTCCCATCTCCTCCTGGAAACTAATGTCCGTCACTGGATGTATTATTCTGAATGCCTCTTTATCCTCATATAGTCAGTTACATATTTATATACATACATGTTATTGTTTTGTGAATATGGAATAGTTATACCCATTGATTTATGTTTTTTATACTTAGCAACGTATCATGAACTTTCACCAAATCAGTTGGAGAAAAACCTCTAACTCACTTTTTAAGTGCAACGTAATGATCCATGGTATAGATAGATGTCAGATAATGCATCATTATTCTATTATTGGAGGACATTCAACTGGTTTAGAGTTTTCTTTTCCTTTGATGTTTTAAACTAGACTTTTTATGAAGCTAATTATAGATTCATATATTGCAGCAGCCCCTGGCCGAGAGCTTATGCTAAGGATGTAATAGGAAAACATGTTTCTGACCTTGCGGGCTTTAGCATAAAAGTCAGAGCACAGAGCCGGGAATGCCCGGCTTGCCCAGCGGCTGGGAACGCCTGGCTCTCGCTCAGGGTGGAACGCTGCCCTCAGATAAAAATTGGCCAGGAACACCTGGTCCACTAAAGGGCAGAACGCTGCCCCAACCGACACTTGATTGCTCTTGACAATAGCTCACAGGGCCCATAGAAACATGTTTAAGAATAGGCCTCACTTGCTGAACTTTACATCATCTAATCCTGTGACCTTCCCCGCGATGTACTACTATTCACTAGGATGTAATACGGATCATCCCCTTGATTGTCTTTGATTGTTTATTGCCAATAACTACGCGAGGTTGCAGCTGTTCAGGGCGATCGCACTCTTGGCGGTGGTGCGCCTGGCGGTGGTCCCTTGCACCCATGCTCTGTTTCTCAAGCTAACCTGTCCGTGCCTTGTCCTTCTCCCGTATCAATGCCGTGGCTCCACGGGCAGTGTTGCGGCAAGTATGGTTCTACAAACTTATACAGAGTGATCTCATGTACATTTTGTCCAGTGTCCTCAGTGATAATATTTTACAAAGTTAATATTGAAGTCAAGATATTGATATTAACATAATCCATTGATCTTATTCAGATTTATCTGGTTTTATTGTACTCACTTATTTAAAAAAAGATTTATTTATTTTAGACAGAAAGGGAGAGAGAAAGAGCATGGTAGGGAGGGAGAGGGAGAGAGAGAATTTCAAGCAGACTCCCCACTGAGCGCAGAGCCCGAATGCAGGGCTTGATCCCAAGACCCAAAAATGATGACCTGAGCTAAAATCAAGTGTTGGATGCTTAACTGACTGAGCCACCCAGGCGCCCCACTTATGTTCGTTTTTGTGTTTCATTTTAGAAAATTTTATCACAGAGGTGGGTTTGTGTATTTACTAGCACCACGGTCAATATACAGAACAGTTCTCCCTTTTGTCTTTTTATAATCATACCCACCTAAAACTTGAAGACCACTAATCTGTCCTCTATTTCTAAAGTTCTGTCCTTTCAAAATGTTACATAAATGGAGTCATATACTACGTAACTTTTTAGGATTAGGTGTTTTCCCTCAGCAAAATTCTCTGAAGTTCGTCGCAGTGATTGCAGGCACCTATAGTCCATTCCTTTTCGTTACTGAGCAGTATTTCATGGAATGTGTGGTGCAATCTCTTTAGCCATTCCTCTGTTGAAGGATAGCGAGGCTGATTCTAGTTTTTGGCTATTGAAGATAAAGCTAATATAAACATTCATGTTCAGGTTTTCGAGTTAGTATGAGTCTTCAGTTCTGTGGGTCATATAGTAATTGTATGTTTAGCTTTATAAGAAGCGGCCAAAATGTTTTCTGGAGTTACTGTACCATTTTACATTCCCACCAACATTGTATGAGTGTTCTAATTTATTTGCATGGTCATCAGGATTTAGTGTTGTCACTAAATTTTATTTTTAACCATTCTGACAAGTATGTAATGATATCTTACTGTGGTTTTAATATGTATTTTTCTCGTGGCTAAAGATGTGGAACATTTTCTCATGGGTTTATTTGCTATCTTTATGTTCCATGAAATAAACAATACCTTTTGCTCATTTTCTAATTGGATAGTTCTTTTATGTCGAGCTTTGAGAGTTCTCTATGTATTCTAGATACTAGTCCTTTGTCTCACATGTGGTCTATTAGTCAATTCACGCTGCCAAAACAAAATACCATAGACCAGGTGGCTTCAACGAGAGAAACTTATTTTCTCACAGTTATCCAAGAAAAGTCCAAGATCAAAGTGTTGGTAGGATTCATGTCTGATGAGAGCTCTTCCCTTGGGTTGCAGCTTACCACCGGCCCACTGTGTCCTCACATGGCAGAGAGACAGTGAGCTCTCTGATGTTTCTCCTTGTAAGGACAAAAATCCATCGGATGAGGGTTCCATCTTAATGACATCATTTAACCTTAAGTATTTTTTAGAGGCCCCATGTCCAAATACACTACACTGGGGGCTAGGGCTTCAGCATGCAACTTTGAGGGGATGTAACATTCAGTGCATCATATGTGTCTGGTAAATATTTCCCCCAGTAGGGAGCTTGTCTTTATATCCTCTTAACAGAGTCTTTCACAGACCAAAAATTTCAATTTTGATGAAATCCAATTTGTCAAATTTTTATTTTATGAACCATAGTTGGTTTTTTTTTTTTTTTTTGTAATGTCCAAGAATTTTTTGCCTCCCTCTGGATCTTAACAATTTTCTATGCTTTTTTCCCCCACAGTATTTTTATAGTTTCACATTTCACGTTTAAGTCGTTACCTATTTTCAGGTAAACTTCATATAAGGTATGGGACTTAGGGTAAAGTTCATTTTCTTTGCAAGTGAATGTCCAATGTTCCAGGACCATTTGTTGAAAAGGCTATCCTGCTTCCACTGAATTGTTTTTGCATGTTTGTTAAAAATCAGTTAAACTTGTTCATGTAGGTCTATTCTTGTGTTCTGTGTTCTGTTTCATTGATCTATACATCTATTTCCTTCCACATAATCCTGATTTCTATAGGTAAATTGTAAGTCTTGAAATCAAGTAAACTGATTCCTATCCTTATTCTTCCCCCCCCCAAATTATTTAGCTATCCTAAATAATTAAAGCTTTAATTGTTCCTTTGCCTTTTCATATAAATTGCGGAAGAATTTTGCCTATATTGTCAAAGTAAATCTTGCCAGAATTTTTATAGGAATTATGTTAAAACTATAGATCCATATGGGAGAATTGACATTTTAATTATGTTGAGCTTTTCAGTACATCAACACGTCAGGCCGATTTAGGTCATCTTCGATTTCTTTCTGCATTTTGTAATTTTCAGAATACAGATTCTTTGTGTATGTTATTAACTGCATGCCTAAGCATCTTATTTTCTTTGGAGCTGTTATAAATGGTATTGTGTTTAATTTTGGTTTCTGCATAATCATTGTTAGTAGGTAGAAATGCAATTAATTTTGTGTGCTTCTTGATGATGTTGTGCCTGAAAATATACCTGGCAACTTTTTTCTTTTTCATGATAATATTTTCAATGTAATTCTGAGAAAATATGTTTTTATTTTTGAATGACTTGTTTATAATGAAGCTTTTAGAAAGAAGCTTGTCTGTATTTGAGATTGAGGAATAAATCTCACAGTAGGCTTGTTGTTTTGGACATGGTATTTGCAACCCCCAGTTGCCTAGTAGGTGATATTTACTTAATAAATTTGCCTTTTATCATCATTGCCATTTTTCAGGCCCATTGATAAAGGTATGCATTAGGAAGTTCACCTTGCTATAGTGCTTTTAAATAGAAAATTCATGCTAAATAAAACGACTCTTTTAAAGAAAAATAGCCATTGCTGTACATAGACAGTTAAGCTAGTATCTGGATTTCACTTGCAGAATAGAAATATGGTAAAAATATATTTTGGATTTTGTTTTGTTTTCTAAATCACAGTTCTGGAGTAATTGCATAATACTTAAATTCTTTTTACAATTTTCTGGGTAGATGTAGCCAAAACATGAAAGGAAATCAAGTATATCCAACAAGTATGTCAACTTGGAATTAGTGGGATATTTTGTTACACTGCACTACTCATTAAAATTTTTTTTAGTTGATCAAGTCAGCATCATTTTGTGCTGCTTTCAGATGTGCTCAATACCTGCACATTTATGAAAAAACCAAGATTTAAATATAGAAAGCAATTTTATAAGAGGCAATTTACAAATGATTAGCGATCTCCCAAAGGAAGTATACAAAAGTGAGAGCAAACCAGTACATGTTAACAAATGAAAATCATCTTTTTGGTGCTTTTACTTGAGAGTTGAATTCAAAGCTGTTTTTCTGAGTCCTCCCTTTTCTTCCCAAAGTTGAAAGATGAAATGATGAATTGGTTTGTTTATAGCATACTTTCAATGACATTTTTTGGAAGTCAGATTAAAAATTAGATTTTCTATGCAGAGATTTGCAGACAGTAGGGAGTAGCCATGGGACAAGGGACTTGCAAGTTTTGTTTACATTGCCTTAATAGTGTAGTTTTTTTTGTGTGTGTGTCTGTATCTGAATTGTGCATGTGTATGGCATGACTAAACAAGTATTGGAGATGACTGTATCTGAGAATAGTGTGGGAGATAGAATTGGGTCCCAAAGGAGAATGTAGAGCGTATAGATCTCTATGACTCATTGGATTTTGTTAAAGAGTTTGTATAGCTTGTAGAGTAGCACTTCTAGCCCCCTTTCTACTCCAGGCTGACCTCCATGTATTCTGTTACTAGTTTTCCTCCAAGGGTACAAGAGTTCACTCCTTTTGTTGGGGGAAAGTTTGGCAATGTAGATTTCAGATATACCTGGGACCCTGGCCATATAACCATGCATATGCTATAGTTATTATATTGTGAAAACTTCTTTCCTGTTCTTTAATTTTATTTTTGATTGAAATAAATCAGTTTGCCAGGATCTTCTCCCACTGTTCTTAAAACCCATTTATCCTTTCTTAACTGTGATTGCATTTCATTGACACTTACGTTGGTCTGTTGGTCATCCTCCTTATCTAGTAATTTTCTTGATTAACTTTTAAAGATTTGTTTTAAAGCCTGATGCCCCTGGATCTCACGACCCTGAGATCATGACCTGAGCCAAAATCAAGAGTTGGATACTCACCTGACTGAGCCACCCAGGCGCTCCCCTTCATTAACTTTTATATAACAAAAACAAGAATGACAAAATCAGCACATCGTTCAGGAGTCTAGGCAGAGATAAAGGAGAAGCAGGATTTCTCAAAACCATCTGTGTTTTAGTCCATGCCAATAGAATAGATAAACTCTATTTAGGGATTAATGTGTTTTTCTAGTCATTTTTTTTCCCTAAAATACTTCACATTTCAGTGACCATTCCTATTATGTTCTTCTTAGACATCTCTAGTGACTGGAATTGCTGGTTCACATCAGCTTATTCTACACTATTAGGTGGACATGATTACCAGAATTACCCAATTATCTTCTGTCCTTTGGTCCTAGTTCTGACCTCTCGGGAAATGGAACAAGTGTACTCTTTCTTGTCTATGGAAGAGATTTGCTGCTGTGAGTGCAGTGGGTGATTTCTTGCCTAGTTTGAATATCCTCATTCAGACCTTCTCAATATGGCCTAGTCATGATAATCATCCTATAGTTATGCTCAATTTTGCTAGGAGTCCCTCTTTTTATTCCATTATCATCCATTTATTTGGTACCTGCTATGTGTCTGATACTGGGTTAGATTCTGGGGAACATTTATTTTTATGTAACAAAAATTTGCATAGCACTTTCTGTGTTCTAGAATTTAAGTGCCTTACAAATATTAACACATTCAATCCTCTTATCAAACCTATAATTTGGGTACTATTATTATTTCCATTCATATATGAGAAAAGGTTTTTAATACAGGGAATCTACCTCCAGAGTCCACTAAGGTATGCTGTTTCTCCTACACTGCTTCCTCTCCTGCAAAGTTTCCTGATGAACACAGAAGTTGGAGGAAGATAGTGGGCAAAGGGAAAAACAGGTGGTTCCCTGGAGACTTCAGTGATCTAAATCAAGCGTCATCTGAAGCAACTAGTCTAAGCCAGTTTTGTATATAATAAATTCAGTTTTCTAGGATAATAAAACCTCATTAGTGAAAAAATTATGTATATTGCTCTGTCAAGAAATGAGATTTAAAAAATTTCTTATGGTTGCTATATTTCTTTAAAAACTACTTAAAATGGCATTTTATCACATGTGATAGTTCATTTTAAGATTTGAGGATTAAAGTACTTAGAATTTTGTTTTCTATGTGATGTATTGCCATATCATATTTTTCCAATTCTGTTCCCATGCAATTTATTTTTAAAAATCTAGATAAAAGAGTATCCCAGTTAAATTATGTATTGGTCTGGGCCACCTGAGATAATGAGTTTATTATGTTAGTTTTATCTTACAACTGTATAATATAAGGTTTTCACTACCAAATGTTACTTACATGAAATGCTGTTCACATAAGGGTAGTGTATCTTGAATGTCCATTACTATGGATAGAATTCCTTCCACAGACACATGCACGTTTTTTTAAAAATCAAGGGAAGATAATCTTGGCAAAATACATTTTGGTCTATTTTGTACATTTGGAAATATTCTGCATTGTAAAGAACTGTCAACATTTCACAGCTGGGAGTCACCAGATATTGCAAGGGCTTTATAGGTTTGAGAAATTTAAAATAGTTCATTGAAATTCACATAAAATTTCTACATGAAAATTTCTTTATGTAACAGTTTGGCTTTGTGTGGGTCAATTTAATATATAAAATACACATGCCACTTACTTCACAGAATTGGAGTTGAATGGAAATCGTAGAATGGAGAAATACGTGATTGTACTTTATAAAGTATATAGTGCTGATGAGCATGAGACAACATTCCTAAGGTAAAAGTTTTCAACTTCAAAATAAAGACACTCTAGAGAAGATAGATTACTGTTGGAAATATACAACTTGTAAAATATCAGCCTATAAAATTTGATTGATCTCCAATTCACGTAGTGTTTGTAACAGAATTATAAAATATTTCACTAGTTCTCATATATGATCCTAAAATTACAGTGTTAAAGATGGATACATTTGTTGAATGTTTACCATGTGCTGAGCCCTGTGGTAAACTCTTGCTGTGACAATCTTATTACTCCTTAGGTGAACTCTGAAAGTGAGTATTCTTATTATCTCCCTGTTACAGATGAAGAAACTAAAGCCTCAAGGGAATAAGATACTTATCCGAAGTCTTAACATTAGTTAGTTGACAAACTGAAATTGAACTCAGCTATCTGACTTCAGAGCCTAACTCCCAACCACTTTTGCCTCTTCCCTATTGAAATGAGTGCCCTACTGCTATATGAGAAGCAGACTCCGCTCTTCTTGCTCAGACATTGCTAGAACTCCTATCAGAATTGTATTGAGGGCCAGCTTATGATCTAAAGAACAAGGGTGGTCTTTTTAATGCAACCCATAAAACTGTCTCAGGTTAGATTCCTCTGAAGAAGATCCAGGGAAACTGGCTTTACTAGGGACAAGTTTGCAGGGGAAGTTGGTCAGGGAGTAGAAGTAGAATAGGGAAATGGAAGTACCTGGTTCCTAAGCATGGATGTGAGTACAGCCAGTCCCGGCCTCAGCTTAATCTTTCAAAATAGCTCTGGAATATGAAATACACATTCAAGCATATTCCAAGGTGAGGAAAGAAAGTAGGATTTTTGTACTCCTGCATTTACCTGTAAAGGGCCACTCTGGGAGACTTAAACTCCCATGGTCACAGGCAGGTGTCAAACTCAGAAGCAAATTACACAAAACAGGAGAGGATGGGCTCAAAGAAATGCTAAAAACATTCAAGGGGCAGATCTTAGTTCATTTGTTCATGATCTTCTGACACATTTGTGCTTCTTCCTCACATGATTTATCAAATTCAGCTCTGAAAATTTTTTTACTTGTAAAAGGCAAGAACAACTTAAAGATTTAAAATAATAGAAATATAGCAACATCAGTAATGACTGAAAGAAAATATTTGTTTAGATGTAGACATCAGAGTACGATCATATTTCATTTGATAAGTTTCTTATTAATGGACCCAGACCTTCACCTGTTCGTGAACACAAATACGTCACATTGAAAGTAATACTCCAAACTCTTCTTCATGTATTAAGATGTGGGGGGGAGGGTATTCCACTTTACAGATATTCTACAAATATTTACAAAGCATTGATAGCAGTGTTCACATTAAAGCCATCTGATTATTCTCTGCTTCCCAATTAATGATTGGTTTTAGACAAGGTTCTCTGTTTGCTTGAGGTCCCAAGAAAGTGGGAGGTGGTTATTCTATATCATTATAACCCTAGTTTCTATTTCATTTTTTGCTGTTGATTCTTGATGCTCACAGACAATAATCTACTTACTTTAGCCATTGCTAAAGCTGCTAACCTACTGTGTTGGCCAATAATAAAATATAGCCAGTTCTCCAGATGGGTTTGTTAGAATGGAAATCCTACGGTAGAGAAGTTGGTTTGCCCAAGCCTGATATTTTCCCATAGTTCTTTCCTTTCCAGGGAATACAGTTTCTCTTAGGGCAGGGAATATGACCCCTTAGCCCAGGAAAATTGAAGGGTGTCTTTGGATAACTGTTTTTTTGCCTTTGAACATTAAATGTCAGTTAAGAAATACCCTTTTTGTCCTAGTATAACAAGTTTATAGCTCTGACCATCTGTATCTTACTTAAAATCAAATATTTGGCAACTTTTTAGATTATTACTAATTGTAAGTACTGTGTGTGTGTATGTTTATGCATGTGCTATGTATACAGATAACATGCACTGGGTACTGTTAATAATCACAACATTTCAATGCAGGAAGATGGGTTCTCTTATCTTGAGTTTACAGATGGAGGATTTTAGTAACTGATAAAATTAGTAACTTGCTCAGTGTATTAACTTCCCAGGGCTGCCAAAGCAAAGTACCACAAACTAAGTGGCTTAAAACAACAGAAATATGTTCTCTCATGGTTCTGGAGGCTAAAAGTTCAAAACGAAGGTGTTGGCAGAGTTGGTTCCTTCTAAGGGCTCTAAGGGGAATCTATTCCATTATTTTCTTCCAGCGTCTGGTGACAGCTAGAAATTGTTGGTCTTTCTTGGTTTGCAGATACTTCATTCCAGTCTCTACCTCCATTTTTACAGGCCATCCTCCCCATGGCTCCTTGTCTTCACATGGCCATCCTCTTATAAGAACACCAGTAGGGGCTGGCCATTCTTGAGTATGACCTCATCTTAATTAATTGTATTTACAATGATGCTGTTTCCAAATAAAGTCACATTCTGAGGTACTGGGCAATAGGATTTCAAAATATGTGTGGACACAATTCAACCCATAACATTGCTTTACTTGGCAAAAACAGAAATTCCAAACTAATTTTATGTGACTCCAACTTCCATGATTTGTTTGCTCTTGGAGTGTAGGGATAGGAACTCTGATACATAGGTTAAAAACTACAAAGTGAAAGGAAAATGGAAATATATTTTCCCTCTACCTTTTATCATATAATAAAGGCATAAGAATAGTACTTTCATATTTCTTCACTCTCATGGCTGCAGAGTGCTTGTTGAGCAAAATTGGGGGATCAGTGACTAAAGTTTTAAATGGGTAGTATGAAACTTATTTGTGAGTTTGAGGACAAAGCAGACCAGAGTAGAAGAAATGGGTGGTGGATAATTTGAGCAGACTGTTTATTAACATACAATACTCCATAAATACTGTTTCACTGATTTGGTTTGCTTGAGGCTTGAATGTGTATGAAGGAGAGAGTAAATCCTAAGGAAATTGCTTGAAGGTAAGAAATGTGAGAGTAGAGATATAAATTTCAAAAGAAATAAAAGTAGCTACTGAAAAAATGTTTAAGAGAAATACAGTGGTCATAATTGTAAACACATTTATTTATCTAAAAAGAAAAAAAAAGGATGTTAGTATATTTGCTAAGAAACATGCAGTAGAGTGAAATGATATAATTTGGAGAGTAGACTTTGCCCTGTAGAGAAGCTGGATCGATGATTGAACCACCAGGTAGAAAGGTAGAAAGAGAGCCTGTCTAACGGCACAGAAGACATAAGCCTTCACAGTCAGGCAAACATTTTTTTGAATAAATTAATGAAGGAATAACTCCATTATGCATTTTCCTTCTAAATTACCAAAACCCACCTATTATTTTTACTAATAAGGACATAAATAATGCAATGTTCTTCTCAATAAATCCTTTGCATATTTTTAAGAGAGACTTTATGAAGCCTTGAACAAAATCACTTAGATTCTTCATTTTTGATATCTGGAGATTGGTTGTATCAGGAACATAATGAAAAAGATTGAGCTACATTCAGCTACGGTCTTGGATATTATACTAACAGTGGCATAAGACCAAAGTAGTGTCTGTAGAGGGCAATGGCACCAAAAACAATACTGTTTTTACCTTCTTCCTTGGCTAAATATAAGCACAGAAACCCTCAAAATTCTGGAATAAGAAAGGAGAAAAACTCCTGTCTTCACTCCCAGAAGAGCCCATTGCCAATGCTGAAGAGAAATGGAGCCTGATCTACCTCCTGGCTTCTCTATCACTTCACCAAGGTGAGAAAGGCAATTTTAGAGCACTGAGGGCTCATGAAAAGAAAGCAAGTTGCATGATCAAAGTTAAGTGTACTTAAAAAAAAAAAAACAAAACTTATAATGACTGTATAATGAGAATATCAGGCTTTTGTTAGAAGAGAAAACAGGAAAGCTAAAAGGCAGAGAGAGAACACAGGTTCCCCAAAACCTCTGGAAGCTTCTCTTCCTAACGATGTGACAGTCATACACATAGTTTTCTGGTCGGTCACTTGTGGCTCAGTTGAAGAAAAATATTCAGAACCCCAGTATTTAACAATGCACAAACTTCCTGAGTACAAATAGCAGAAACAAATATAATGTAAAGCAACACAATAATTCCTTGTTATAATAAATATCATTTTTTAAAAAAAATCAGGCATAAAAACTTCACCTAATGAAAATATTTACTTTCTAGCCAAAATACCACATAGTTCACACCAACTAGTTACAGCAACAACCACATAGTTCACAAGTTTATTACAATAAAAAATTGTAGTCACTACTTGAAGAACTTTTCAATCCATGAAGAATCACAGATCATTCAAGTATTTTACCTAAAAGGAACCAAGGATTTAAAATCAAGAATTAACTTAGCTGATATAAGAGAAAAGGCTTTTTGCCCCATCTTTTCTTTTTAAGGTATCAAACCTGCAGGAAAAAATGGTCTTATATGTAACCGTTTCTCTTTACCAGTTGTTTATATTTTGCCATGTTTGCTTTGGTTCTTTCTACACATATTTCCTTTATTTTTTCTGAATCATTTGAAAGTAAGTTGCAGGCACAATGACTCTTTTTCAGCATATGTCTACTAAAAATAAGGACATTCTCGTTATATAAATTCAATCCTAAAAACATACCTAAGAAAATTACAATAATCCTATAGTGTTCTCTAACAGACTGTCTATATTCAGATTTCTAAAAATGTCCCGATGTCTCTTATACCTGTTTATTTTTCTATGCAATCCAGATGCGTATGCTGTATTCAATTACTATGACTCCCCCCCCCCCATAAGCCAGGTCACTTGTTTTACAGAATTTCAATGTTCTAGATTGATCTAATTTTTGTGGCATTAAGTTTTTCTTCTTTTCCTGAGTTTCCTGAATCCTGTAAATAGGGAGTAAGTTCCAAAAGCTCTATTAGATTCAGGTTACACATTATTGAAAATAATATTTCAAGGCTGATTCTCTATATTTCATATTGTATCACATCAAAAGTCATATAATATCAAGTTTCCCCAGTATTAGTGATGGTACGTTTAGTACTGTGGTTAAAGTGGTTACAGTGATAACTGCCAATTTTCTCCATTGCATTTCCCTATTGTAATTAGTAAATATACTTAGCTAAGCAAGCTGTGGGGTTATATCTGGCACTATATGAATATCCTGTTCTGCAAAAAACTTTCATCCAATGATTTTATCATCCATGGATGATTCATGCCTGATTATATTACATCGTGGGTTGGAAAATAGTTATTTTTGTATTTCTGTCTTATCTTTAGATATATTAGCTAGCATTCTTCTGTGAAGAAAAGCTTTCTTTTTTCAACCTAGACAGGCTTCTTTTCATGTCATATGCTAAATTTGTCTGAATTTCTCCCTCACAGAAACTTTAAAGTTTGGATTCCTTCTCCAGTTAAATGTTGTGATTAAACACGCGGCCCAGTGCAGAGGCAGGTGAATACTTAATGACCCTGTTACCCTATGATTTTAGATGTAACATGAGTCTGAAAACTTTGCCCTTAAGTAAAATTTTAAGTTTAATTGAATTGGTGTCTGAACATTAAGTCAGATATTGGTGATGTGTGATGCCATGCTTTTGTGTTATGGCCTATCAAATAATATTCCTTGAGTTCTAAAACTTTTATAACTCAAATTTATAATCATGTTTTGAGGAATCTAGAAAACCTGGACATTTCCAGCTTTTTCGTCAGGCAGGTTATGTACTTTCTTTACTTTGGGCATCAATATAACCAAATTTATGTTAAGATAAAGGACATGGACCCATGATTCTACTTTGAGATTCAAATAAAATATTTAAATGTATATTATAAGAGTATTATAATTATCAACATATGTTTTATTGTTAATTAAGATTGAGTATGTATATCCTTTCAAGTACATACGAACCAACAAAGGGGGCTTCATTGCAAAGTGTTTAGTGAAAGCCTTCTCTGTGTAAATCACTCTGCCTTTCGTTATCTGTAATAAAGCAATGAATAAAATTTTGTTCTCGATCCCTAAAACTTTATGATTATGATTAAGTAGGGGAAACAGAACTTGAACACAAATGGCTAAAAATGAGGCAGTATCTGAGAAGGGTCATATGAGCACTGTAGGGATTTAGAAAGTGAAATCGAATCCATCTTTAGGCATCAAGAGGGCGAAGAGACAGCTTTTTCATTCAGCTCTGAATGGATCCATGGCAGTGGACGATGATGGCATCCTGAACAAAGACAAATATATGCAGAGAGAAGCAATTGGGTCAGCCAGTTGCCTGATTCTCAAACTCATTTCCAGCAATAATATGCTACAGACAAATTATGGAAGGTCGTAAGGGTCTGGATAAGAAATTTAAATCTTATTCTTCACACAAATGGGTTCTCAAAGTGTGACTTAGAATCACATGCATCAGATTTCGCAACCTACTTATCAAAAATACAGAATTCCCGTGAACCTGTGAAAGCTACCAAATCTTGGTTTCAGGGTATAGGACTTGCAATTGAGCGTGAACCCCTAAACATCTGGAGCAGGCCTTCTGGAACTGCACAGAATCCAAGACAAATTCAGAGACCTTGAGGAGAGAGGCACTGTATCACAGTGTCAGATTTTTTCTGAGTTGACATTCTGATCGTGCCATTTATTGGCTGTGTGACTTTATACAAATTGTTCCAAGTTTTACTTTCTTTGGTATGAAGAACACACACATAGATAATTACTCATAGAATTGTAAAGATTATAAAGACTAGTGCTTATAAAGTATTTGGATATGTTGAAAGAATTACTGAAAAATATACAGATCAATCAGGTTGTAGATTATAACACTATTTTTCTTTTTTTTTTTTTTTTTTTTTTTAAAGATTTTATTTATTTATTTGGCAGAGATAGAGACAGCCAGCGAGAGAGGGAGCACAAGCAGGGGGAGTGGGAGAGGAAGAAGCAGGCTCCCAGCAGAGGAGCCTGATGTGGGACTCGATCCCATAACGCCGGGATCACGCCCTGAGCCGAAGGCAGACGCTTAACCGCTGTGCCACCCAGGCGCCCCTATAACACTATTTTTCTATACCCTTTGTTATTTTACTTGTTCTTAGTGATAGCCGTATTTTTTGTTTTTGTTTTGTTGTTTGATTTTTATTACTAAACAAAAAATGTATTAAATGTTCCAAAGGGTGAGAAAAATGCATCACAGTACCTATGAGAAGTAAAAAATAAATTTACTTAATTGGATCTCACAACAATGAGAAGTAACATTTTGGACTTAAGTGATTTGACAGCTAATATATATTACTAGTACATAGTATTAAAAAAGTCAAGCTAAAAAAGGACATTATTTGTTTCCAAATTGCCTAGGAAAAGCCATTGTAATTTGACCAAAATTTTAATCAGGTATCACTATACCAGGTAATCATTGCTGTGTGTGAGTTAATGATGGTTGAGAATAATGATGTTTTAAAAAATTACATCGTCCTACTGTTTTTCCTCAAAATATATACCCCATTGTGGAAAAATAGTAATATTTGATTCACCAGATTATTTACCAGTCATATTTTTATTCTCATTTGTCGTATTTTAAAGAATGGATTAATATAAAATATCTTATCATTGGAAATAAGATATTCTATAAGTCATCCTATTCATATGCCTGCCAGTTGATGTTAAAAGTTATTGTAGAACAGAGTTTTGGACAGGTAGATAGGGAATTTCCTACCTTTGAGGATATGGGTGATGGTGGAAAACAGGAGAAAGACCCATACAGTGTTAGTCAGCTTCACCGTGTTGCAAACCTACCAATATTCTCATGGCATACGGGGATTTTTTTTTCATTCTTTTCCATGATTTCTAAAATCATACACTTTTATCTACTATTAAAATTTGAATAATTTATTTTATTTTTTATTTATTTTTAGGTAGGCTCCACATCTAGCATAGAGTGCACTGTGGGGCTTGAACTCACAACCCTGAGATCAAGACCTGAGCTCAGACCTTCCCAACTGAGCCACCCAGACGCCCGAAAATTTGAGTTATTTTAAGTTGCTGATTAAAAAAAAACCCAAAACTTACATGCTCAGAAAAGTGTTCCTCTTCACGTAGTTTAACACACTGAACTATTTTCTTTTTCCTCTCTCTCATATCGCCTACTGCAGCTTCAATACCATCTCTTATTTATATAATATTCTGTCTTTCTCTCTGGAATTTGACAGTGTTTTCTTTTTTTGCTCTGCTACTCTTTTTCTTTCATCCCTTTAGCAAACCTCATAATCAAGTCTTCAGTTGTAGCTTTATAACTTTGCAAGACCACCCTACTCAAAATGATCTTTCTGAAAGCTCACGCCATTGCAAATCATCTTATGTCCTTTAAAACAAATAACCGTGTGTTGTCAGTTGATGACATAAATGTCTAATCAATTTTTCTAGAACATGAGCTTCCTGAAGACAAAGACAATGAAACTTACTGCCCAGGTTTTTCCAGACTTAGCTCAATAGCTATTCAAAAAATATTTCATAAATTCATGGGTTAGTGAATGAATAAGATAACAAGAATGAGGGCTGGATGGTATCAGTTTACTGATGGCTTTAACTTCAGGTCTCACCCCCTCATCTTGAGAAGTGACCAATAAGTATTTTTTGAATTAGAAAATTCCAGATGCCAAGAATATGAAAGTAGAGAAGAAAAATTTTGCTGGTAACTACAATATATTTCCAATATATATTTAAGGGAAGAATACATTTTTTTAAAATAAAATTACCTATGATTGTATTTTCAGTGGTAAAACATTGTAATTAGTTTTGAATGTTTATCTTTGATTGTCTTGGTTGGCTTTGTCTTTTTATGGTTGGTTTATCAGGGTCTATCATGGTTCCTGGAATATAGCAGGGATACTTTTAAGCACAATGAATGAATGAATGCATGCATGAATGATAGAACAGAACTCTGTGATAAATTAGTGAAAATTATAATTTTATCAAGTGATAAAAAATAATACATCAAGAATGAACAATCTGAAAAATTTTTATTTTTGTCCCTTTACTTTAAAATATTTTATTGAAAGCAATAAGCATATATTAGGAATGTGAGCTCCAGTATTAGATCACTTGGGTGTTAATACTAAATATGCAATTTTCCGGTTTTTTTCCTTAACTGTGCAATTTTCTAACTAGACAAATTGTTCGACAGCTTTTGTTTCAGTCTTATTTACAAAATGACAAAACAGTAGCCCCCTCCTCTACGTTTTGTATCCTAAATGAAACAATTCATGTAGTGTACAAAGGGCATCCTGTCTTAAACTAGTGATTTATTGAAGAATAATACTTTTCTTCTACACTGCGCAAAGGTGGTCCAATACTGCATATCATTTGCTATGATTCAACTAGCCCTTTCCAGCTCTAGAGCAATCCAGTAATGTAATTAACTACTTGAGTAGCAGTAGTTCACAAAAATAGCCACCTAAAGACAAAGTTTAACATGGGAACTTACAAAAGCCAAAGAGATAATTCTTTCTAATACTAACTTTTGGAAAAATTTGTAAGACGTAACATTTTCCCCCAAGAGAATAAAATTTTTGCCTCTGTGCTAAGTCGCTGTAGAGTGAACATGTGCCTTGAGTCACTGGGCTTTCGTTAAAACCTTGGGCTTAATGTCTATATTTTCTCTCAATGTTCGCATGTATACAATCAGGAGAATATTGTTTTTCACTGCTCTAATATAAACTTGCTCAAACTTCTCCTCTCTCTCTCCCTTCCTTCCTTCTTTCTTCTTATTTATTTTTCAAAACACCCTGCTATGGTCCAGAAACTCTAATTGGCTCTGAAGGAAGTGTAACGAAAATAGAGATAGTGTCTCTTCATTCTTCGAATAACAGTCTAGTGGGAAGGAAGGAATCTAAACAAGAAATTTCCATAAGGCAAGATACGTTCTATCGGTGAACGTTCTGGTACTATGAAAAATTAAATAATGAAAGAGCTCTAAAGCTTTGGACAAACACAAGCATGACTATTAACCAGGAATACTGTGTAATCTGAAAATAGCCAGTCTTAGACAATGTGCAATTTAACCTGTGCACTGGGCATGCTGGAAGAAATAATGCTTCTTTTCAGTGAAAAATCCCTTTGTCTACAGTGACTGGAATAGTGCCAGCTGTCCAATTTCATCAGGCCCTTTCTACTCCAATAATGGTAAGGCATTATTTTCATTGTGCTCAAGTGACTGATCTTTCAGATACTGCTGTGCAATTGTTTTTTTCTGTGAAATATCTCAAATACAAAATAGCGTAGAGAGAATAATATCGCAAAGTTCACTCATTCATTATCCAGCCTCAGCAAATCTTATCATTTTGGCATATTCTTTTCAGATTTTTAAGATAAATTTTACAGTACAGATGCGGTTGAAGCCCCTTGTGTATACTTTTTAAATTCCATCTTCCATTCTCTTTTCCTAGTGAAACCTAAATTATGTGACTATCATTTCTCTATAAAAGTTTACAATATTACTATAGTATTTATAAACAATAAGTAGCATGTTTTATACATGTTTAAGTATATTATCAATATGATATTGTATGTGTTATTCTGCATCATATTTTGCTCATTGATATATAAATATAGAATTTATATGTAATATATAATACATGTATATTTGTGTGTGTATATATATACACACACACATACATATAGATACACACTTCATTTTAATGGCTCTTCTGTTTTCCATTGTTGATTACATCAGAAATCATTTGTTTTTATTGAAGACCATTAAGATGGTTTATAGTTTTCACTATTACAAATTATGTCACATCGACCATTATTATAGTGGTCACCATTTACATAAGTCCACAAGTTATTTTTTCTTTTTTCTTTTTCTTTTTCTTTTTCTTTTTTCTTTTTTTTTTCTTTTTTTCCTATTGACATGTGGAAAGAAGTCTTGGGATTACTGGATCAAAAGGAATATTTGGCTAATCCTTCCCTCCTCCCAATCCCTCTTCCTTCCCACTTTGTTTTGGCAACTTCTTTTTGCTTACTTTCAATTTTTCTTGCTTTTAAATTCTTCTCTCAAAATTATAAATTTACTTCTAGATATTATTTTCACTGCATTCTTCAAGTTTTTATATGAGTCTTTCATTGTTGTTTACTATATAATTTCTCTAGTGCTTTCCTCTTTAACCCATAAATTCTTTAGGATTGCATTTTCCAAATTTCTAAACATATGGTTTCTACAGTGTATTTGTAAACGTGCTGTGAGTTTTAGCTATAATTTTATTGTTGATACATTATTGAATTTTATTCTGGTTCATGCTTTTTGTTGGTAGGATAGCAATTACTTGAAATTTGATGAGACTTTGAGTCTCCTACATGGTCATGCTTTTTTTTTTTTTTTTTTTGTAAATATAACATACTTGAAAATTATATTCTTTCTACAATTGGTACAGTATGTGTATGTGTGTGTATGTGTGTAAAACTTGTATAAATATTTATTTAAAGTTTTCTTATTCTTACTAAAAATTTTGGCCTGCTTGATTTATCCTTATGTGATAAAAGTATGCACATTAAAGTCTTAAGGGTCAAGATTTGTTAAATTCTTTGTAGTTTTCTTCAGTATTTTGTGTTATTTTAACTCTTTACAAGTTC
The DNA here is from genome assembly GCF_024610735.1 of Ursus americanus. Classification (NCBI taxonomy): domain Eukaryota; kingdom Metazoa; phylum Chordata; class Mammalia; order Carnivora; family Ursidae; genus Ursus; species Ursus americanus. Next base: position 40,216,607 of record NC_142146.1, read on the forward strand.
ATTTTTATTATATATAATGTGTCATGGTTTTGTGTTCTTGGTAGATTATTATAATTTTTCATTATTTTTGAAACGTATTTTCTAAATTTGTATAAATTATAGATATTTTATATTTTAAATATTTGTATCATAAGTACTTATTTACATCATAATATTGTTATATCAAATATTATGGTCATGTCCTGCCTTGCTTTATTGCTTTTTTCCCTTAATTATATTTTGGTTGATAATGTTGTCATAAGTGCCATATCTGTTTGTACTGCTTTAGTTTGAAAATTAATGTATAGTTTTGCTTTTAGATGTGTTTTGTTAAAGAGGTTTATAGCTTGATTTAAAAAATATATAATCTAAATTCTTGTGTAATTTCTTAGGGGTGGACATCTGTATTGCTGAAATATTTAGACTTATTTATAAATTGTATATTTTTGTTGTTTACAGAGTACCATCATTTTTCTCCTTTAGCCCCCTTTCTAACTTGCGTAGATTGATCAGGTTTCCCATTACTTCTTTCATTTTTTTCTTCGTTCTTTCTTTCCTTCCTTCTTCCCTTACTGTCTTCTCTTTTAGTCTGCTATTAAGCTATAGACTATGTGTATATTTTACTCCATATAAGTAATGCTGATTTTTCACTAAATCTCAGTTTAGTCTGCTGTGTAACTATGTCATATGTCAGCCTAAATCCAGCAAGGTTCTTACGGCACTCTACCCATCCGTTGCATAGCTGACAGTATGTTGTAGCATTTTTGGCATCATTGCTTTGAAATGTAGTTTGAGTTTTTTTAAACAAAGATTAGTTGTCTTGTAGTCAATAGTTAAGTATTTTTATCAACATATTTTTATTAATTTTTGTTCTCTTTTGTCCTCAACATTCTTTCTGGTTTCTTATTTCATAAGTTTTCACACTTGAATGATAGTTTGGCAGGTTATAATATTTGGGGTTGACAGTTACTTTTCCAAAGCAGTTGGAAAGCATTACATCGTTATCTTGTACATCATTGAACAGTTTTGCTGATGAACTTATGCACTCTTCGTAGTTACTTTTTGGTAGACTATTTTTACTTTTGTTGATTTACATTTTTTTTCCTTTTTATTCCTGAAATGATGCAGTTCACTATGCTGTGTCAAATATGAGCTTATCTTTATTCTGCTCTCTGCTAGGAATATACTTTCAAAGTAAAAATTCAGCCACCTGCTTAGTTGACTTCTTCTGAAAAGCCTGTTTGAAGATATATGATGAAACTCTTTAAACTATTAGTGTATAGTAAATCTATCAGCATTTTCCAGTTCAGCAATTTTCCAAGAAACTGTGGCTATTCTAGTGACATTTTATTAAATAACATTTTTCATTTCCAAGATTTCCCACACCACCGCTCTTTCTCTATTTCAGCTGATTTTGTTACCACATTTTGTGCTTTAAGTTTCACTATTCCTCATACATTTTACATGTATTTGTGTAATATACTTTGTCATTATTCCATATAATTAATTATATCTGGGATAAATGTGTTACATATAGGTTGGATATCCTTCTTAGCCTTACTTTGCTCTATGTGATTTATAACTTGTGTTGGCTAGCTCATTGCAATTGATTCGTTTATTAATTTATTCGTTTATTTTCTCTCTGACTCATTGCTTTGTTTCCCCATCTCTTATTAGTTGCCTCCATCTGTTTCCACTCAGGGTCTTTGTCCAGAATCAGATATATAATGACCTCTGAATCTGCTGTCTCCAAAGTCATAGTATTGATCATTGCTCATATCCCATGTCTGGACTTTTGGGAATGTTTGTTTTATTTTTACGTGTGGCAATTTTGTTTTGGTTTTCTATTTTCCAGTCTTGTCTCTCCATGTGTATTGCAGTACAAGTGTTGAATCAAAGCATGGGCTCAATTTGCTATTTTAACTGGAAGTCTTTGTGACTGTTTAAATGTACTTTTGAGTCACCATAGGACTTCCTTTGTCTCTTTTTGTTGCTAATGTAATGGAATCCTTGTCCGTGTACTCATTATTATGTAGCATCACTTTGGGAAAACTTTAACTTTCATAATGCTTTATAAGTTAAATTTTTCAAAATGGAAAATTATTTTCTTACAGATTTGGAATTATAGTATCTCAAAATTATTTTGTATGTAGAAAATAAATCAAAGACATATGACTAAAATCTGACTTAAGGTACTACTGAAAGTAATAATCACTGGCGTATTATGCAAATATTATATAAGGATGTGTGGGGATTTTATACAGGGGAGAGAGTAATGGGGTGATAGTGTGAAATATTGAGAACATTGGGCTTTGAGTTAGGAGGTGGGAATCTATTCTGGGCTTTTTCAGCAAATAGGTGAAAGAGGTTAAAAGATCCGGAACCTTCTCTGATGGTTCTCTGAACATTTGTTTTGTCATTTGTAAAATTAAAGTGTTAACATACAGAACTTCTAAGATTCTTTTTCATCTCTAATATATGATCCTGACATTCTAAAATTGATGTTATGCTTCTAAAATGATACCTAAAATTTGCAAGTTGCTTTAATCAGAGTAGAAGCAATTTTTACAGAGGCTAGTGTTATAGAGAATGGATTCTCAATGAGGCATTTGTATTTACAAAGGAAAAAAAAAATACTGGTGATACTGCACAGGTAGAAAAATAGATAATAACAGAAGAGAACATAGCTGTAGTCAAACACTAGTTCAATTTCCAAGAAGTTCAGTTTTTGTTTTTGTTTTTGTTTTTTCTGGAAAAGAATATTTCACCTGGGCAGTTGAAAAGTACAATATTGTGTTTTCAATTTTCAAGTTTGAAAATTACTTTGATCCACTGCTTAGTTTTTATTTTAGCCTTGAACATAAAAAAGTGCATAGAATTCTAATAAGCAGAGTGATAATGTCATCATATTTCATGGGGGGTCTTCCTTTTAGTGCCTGTGTTTTGTGGGTATAAAGGGAAGTTGGAAAATGTGCACTCAGTTGCCGAAAAGGCACAGGAAAACCACCCCACGAATTGGATTTTCTTCCTCCTACAGAAATACATTTTTGAAATTGAGGAAATCATACAGTGATAGTTATTATTTTTTGATAATGTACTTAATGTCAAGTATGCACAAAATGCTTTATTGTTTATAATTGAAGCCTTGAAATAAATTCCCCTAATTTACAGATAACGTGTTATCAAAGAATCAAGACAACTCAAAAACGTTAACGTGAGTTCAATCAAAGGCAGAATCAAGTGGAAATCTTGTTTGTATTTTCAGTATCCATCATAACATTTAGCTCATCTTATGCATTGTTTGCTGAACTGATTTTATTTTATTTTTAAGATTTTATTTATTTGTTTGAGACAGAGAGAGAAACCAAGCATAAGCCGGGGGATAGGCTGAGGGAGAGGGAGAAGCAGACTCCCCACTGAGCCAGGAGCCTGATGCAGGGCTCCATCCCAGGACCCTGAGATCATGACCTGAGCCGAAGGCAGACATTAACCACTGAGCCACCCAGGAACACCTGAAGTGATTTTAAAGAGAGGGTAACTCTGAGAATGCAAAGTGCATAGAGATTTTAAATGTTCATCGATCTAAGAAAATCTACTTGCACATTTCAGAGCTTTGCTAGACTCCTTAAAAAGTTTATGTAGGGCCTAGAATTTTTTTACATAAAGCTCCTGAGTTTGATAATTCAAACTCTTTTATGCTTTAGAAAGATGATTTTTGCATCTACTGTATATTATGTATCACTTGCAGAAGTGCTGAATGTAGTTCCCTGTCATCAAATACACAATTTCTGTAGCAAAAAAAAAAAAAAAAAAAAAAAAAAAAAAAAAAAAAAAAAAAGTTTATATTAGGTGGGATAAGTGGCTTCTCAACAAATCAAGTTTTGCTGTCAAGTGAGTTTGTGGCATACTTCAAAAAAACAGTTTTTTCAGAGCTTTTTGGTTTTGGAGTTGGAGTTGTAGAGAAAGGATGGTGTGCCTACGTTATATGACGAGTACAGAGAACCAGATGGAAGAGAGAGTAGTATAAAAGTATGTTTAAAAAAATCTGTTTGTAGGATGCAGAAATGTACTATAATTCAACAGCCTTTGAGGATATTGATATGTTTAACTGATTCAGTCACGTATTTGTCATGCCCTCTTGAGACAGTAAAAGTGTAGAGATGACTGGTTGGGTGGACTTAGTGGGGCAATGTGTGTCAGAAATTTTTTTTTTTTTTTTTTTTTAAATAGGAAGCTAATAACTTAGAAAGAAATAGACTCGGGCCTTGACTTTTTCAGTGACACACACTTAGCAATAAAATCAGCAGAAATGGCAGAAGTGAATAGATAATTAAAAAAAAAAAAGTTTAAAAATTGATGAGTCACCATTAAAATGCTAGAGCCACTGTAGATAGTTTGAGCTATCACGTTGCTCATATCTGAAGTCACATGAGAGCAAAATCAAGTAAAAAGAGAAAAATTTCTTCGAGAGAGAGAGAAGAGACATTTGCTAAGTAAATAAGTTAAAAACAAATGTAGTTGACATATAAACTTTTTTTTTAAAGATTTTTATTTATTCATTTGAGAGAGAGAGAGACAGCCAGTGAGAGAGGGAACACAAGCAGGGGGAGTGGGAGAGGAAGAAGCAGGCTCCCAGCGGAAGAGCCTGATGTGGGGCTCGATCTTAGCACGCCGGGATCACGCCCTGAGCTGAAGGCAGACGCTTAATGACTGAGCCACCCAGGTGCCCCGACATATAAACTTTTTTAACAACAGAAGGAATTTTATTAAACATATACATAGAATTTGACATGCATTCATTTAGTGTTTGCATGTAATTTTAAATTGTGCATCATACAGTGAATGTTAATATAAATAGACCATTTCAAAGTCAATGGCAAAAAAAAAATGGAAGAGAAATAATTGTGCTTATCATGGAAGGACTGCTGTCTGAGGGAGAATATTCCATTTTAGCATAGGAAGACATGACATAATAAATAAAACATTCTGAAAAGAAAAAAAAAATGTTTCTCTAAGATCTTATCTTTTCCAGGGAAGTAGTGATATCCTTGTTTAGCAAAAATAGGTAATATGCATGGAAGTGTTGTGTCTGTTAACTTTTATTCTATTATACAATGTGGTGTTCTTTACTATTATGAAAGAAACACATTGAGTTGTAAGCTAGGGGCTTAGGCAGATTAAATTGGGTGACATCTCAGGCTGAGCACTTGCTAGCTGTGACAGAATGTGAGCGACAGTCTGGAATGGGAGGTCATGTGTGTCTGAGCCATGACTCTCTAGTGAAGGAGCACTGGGCTGCAGTCACATGGCTGTACTTGCCAGTTGGATAACCCTTGGCAAGTTGCCTAGGCTTCCGAAGCTCATTGTTTTTGTGAAATAATTGCTAACTCACAGACTCTTACGAGAGAGCATTTTGTAAATGGGAAAGAACAGTAAGAAGAAGAAAAGGCGATGTTCATAATACATGGCTTTAATGGAATGGTGCAGTGGTTTGGTCTCTCAGTCTGGTTCAGGTTTTGGTTTTTCACCCAACCAGCTTCTGACCTCGGACACATACTTCACCTCTTAAGTCCTTAGTTTCTGAAGTTGTAAAACAGAGGTAATATCTGTAAAAGTGGGTATCTTCCATTTATTGACCACGGCATATAAATATAATGCTCCCCCTGTTGAGGTGCAGACTCAGTTCTCAGTGATGTGACTTCCTGTCACAGTGGTGAGAAGGTACTGATGGGGGTGTGGGGGAGGACCATCCATGTCCTGTGGGGAGCAGTTCGGGTTCAGAATCTCAGGAGCAGATCCCAGGAGAACTCTTCAGCAAGACAAATAGGCTACAGTTATGCAGAGGGAGAATACCCATGTTTAAAGTCATTTTGAATATTATTTAGCTATTTTTTTTCCAAATTATTTTTAATCTACTCCATCTTTTCCTGTTTAAGCTAGTTTTTTGTGCTTTGACTCATCATATAATTACAAATAGCTGTCTTGTATTTCACTACGTGAAGTTGATTGGTGCTTTTAAAAAATACCAAATTTCATATTTAAAATCATTCTGTCATCTTTAGGCTCAGTAAGACTGAACCAGTTCATGTGTAAAAAGTAAATATGAAACAGTGATCATTACAATACATTTTAGTACTAATTTTGAGTACAATTTTTAAGATTTATAAAACAGTGAAAAAAATTTTTCTATACCAACATTTTTCCTATGGGAGTTAAGAATTTGGTTTCATTTGGCTGGATTCAGTAAGGTACCTAAATTTTTTCCATTACACATGTATTTTTAAGCTTCTCAGGATATTTTTTTGTATATGATTTGAAACACTTTTGATACTTCTTTCATTCAGTAAATGAAAGCAATTTTCAGATAGATGTTTCTGATTTTACCACTTTGCTTGTAAAAGGGAATTTTTCAAAACCATATTATCCTTCTTCCTTTTCCACAAAACACTATTTTCTATTGTAGAACTGTTTCACTATTCTAATTATCTTCCAGTTTATTTATAGCTTGGCTGTTTATGACATCTTTTTGTAACTTAGCCATTTTTAATCTATTTCTCTCCTTTTCCATAAATGAACACATTGCTCCAAAATTAATGTAGACAGTAAGTGGCCTCACATAAGTCCGAGATTTAATCTAAAGAATATTTTATGAAAAGTCGCAGTTTTATTTAGCCTATGTTTTATCTTATGGCTATTGAAGCTATTGAAGCCATAAGGTAAAAAGAGTTATAAATAGAAAGAGGAAGAAACACTATTATAACCTTGATTAATAATGAATAATCTGACCGTGAGTCTAGGCTTAAAAATCTTGAACAAACTTATACTTCTTGTTGAAAATGAAGCCTACATTTGAAATCATTAGTCTTATTTTCCATTTGAAGCCAATGGCTAATTGTGACCTCATTTTCACAATTGAACCAGATTAGATTTGTAATCATACAAAGGTGCTGTGTATCTCCCTTATTGTAAAAGAAGTTAAGAAGTTATTATTTTTATTCATATTTCCAGTGCCGGGGCCACATTGTGTAGAACATTCAGAGGTCTTAACAACAGAGTTGTCTCTTATTTTTAATGCTGTAGGACCATTTTAAATTTCTAAAAATGAGTGTTTCATAGAAAAAATATATTCAGCTATAATCTAGTATTTATAAAAATTCTAAGATGTGTTTAATGGAAAATTTATAAAACATGTTTAGATCTTTTAAGGTTTACTGCAGTATTATTCTCTAACTTCTTTTGGGGCGGAAAACTATGGTGTGAGGAAAGATTTGGGAATGCATTTCACTTCTTTATGATCAGAGTAAAAAAGTATGGGCCTTCATTTGGGGAAAAAGCAACAAAAGGTAAAAGGTTTACCAGACTGGGCAAATGGATATTCAATATCAGGGAGCTGGATTTCTGGAAAAAGAATTACCATTTTCCCAAAGTTTTGAGATGAAGAAGAAAGTACTATTAACAAAATCCCCGAATGTAGCTGAATGAAGACAACCTTACACCTGGAGGAATCATAGCCAATTTTGGGAATCCCAGTCTGCTCACGCTAGACTGATGACCCTATTGACTTTAATGAAAGGAACACCTATGAGAATCATTCCAGGAACCAGTAGTAAGGAAATCACAGGATGGACTCCTATACCTGAGTAAATAAAAGTGGCAGCATTAAGAAGTTTTAGGGATTTGATGACAAGTAGATCTGAAGTCCCAGAGTTGTGGGTTACCCTAATGAAAGGTCATTTATAGAGGAACACTGTAAACACAACAAGGAGATTGAGGTCAGTTTAAGGTATGAATACATGAGGAACTGAATGATTGGATGATCACAATTAAAGTTGAATGAGAAAGTCAGTGGATTTTATACAAGTACATCATTACTTGATAATATAACTGATTTTCTAATTAATCATTGCCATTTGAGTTATTTTAATGGAAATGTTTTTCTCATGCCAATAATTTTCACTGGTAATTTTGAGTGTAGTTTAGAGCAATATTTCTCAGGTTGTGATACATGATATAACTGCTTTAAAAGTCTAAGGGTGATTGCCAAAATGCATATTGCAAGGGTCCAGTCCATTCATGTTAAATAAAATTGCACAAAGTCGGTGCTCACAAATCTGAGTTTTTAGAGCTTTCTCGTTTTTTATTACACAGTAATATTTAAGAACCACTAGCTTCAACTGTATATATATATACATATATATATATAAACATGGCCATGTGTGATTGAGAAAATAGCAATTAATTTACCAAGTAATAAGTTCAAATACCTTGACTGAGGGATAATTCTCTTGCAGTTTTAATCTATAAATGTAAACCTGTGAGACCATAGGCATCACCATATTATGATTATCATAAATCAGGTTCTGCATTAATATTTGTACTTGAAATTTTGAAGGATATGACTAATTTTAAGGAACCAGTACACAACCAGACGGCCTCAAAGAGCACAATAAATTTCATCTGTGCTTTAGTCCATTATGTCAAAATAGAATGCTGACTGGTAAAAATTTCAAGCAAGCATAATGTATAGTATACCCCAATGAAATGTGGAGGATCTAGAGAAACATATTTCACAAAGAAAAAAAGGGCTTAATTCTCCATCGAAAAATGAAGCATACATATAAATGTATTGTATAATACTGAGTGTTTTTCAACTATTTCCACCGATTATTATTTTAAAATTAATTTTGATAGGGAATTGCAGTAAGTCCTCTCTACATTTTCATTTTACCACAAGTGAAATTTCAGTGTAGAGAACATTTTCATTAATAGTAAACTACTTCTTAAATGCAACAGAAATGGCTCTGTGATGCCAGAAATGTTTATAAGCCTTATTTTAAATATAAGGAAAACTGAGATGAAAGGAGGTTAAATGCTTTTTCCAGGGTCATCTATGAAGTCAGTGGCAGGCAGAATTACAGTGAAGAGCAAATGGTAGCGTATACTTATTAAACTCAGGAAATGGATTTGTGAACTTTAGAAATGAAAGTTCTTTTCCCAGCAAAAATGGATTTATTTGAGAATAACAGAAAATTGTATTTTGGGACATGCAAGTATGACAAAACCATAGTCCAGCCCAACAAATGAAGGAGAGGAACGTTATTTTCTGGGAAAGAAGGAGGAAGTTGGGAGGGGTTGTTTTGAATAAAAGTCCAGTGGAGGAAAGCACATGTCCATAAGGGTTACTCACTGGATGAGCTGCAGGAGTAGTCTATGTCTTGTAGGAAATGCAATGTACATCTTTCCCCTTTGGGGCCTGTAAATGATGATCCTTTCCTGCTGATGATTTTTCCATTGGAGTCCATAGTGGACACTTCTTCCTATAATTAATGTTGAGTGGTACTGTGCTCCCCCTTCTAACCTCCCCCTTTTAGCCTCCCTACTCCATTTTAGTGCGATTTCCCTTTATTAATTTTCAGATCCAAACATGTTTTTCCTAGCAGAGTATTTGAATTATTGTCTATTTCAGCTCCACAGTGGCATATGTGTGTGTGTCTGTGTGTGTAGGCATGTACACATGCCAGTTCTCCATATTCACTGTTAGAAGGGTTTATTTTTAATTATATAAGTTTTTGAGTGATAACTGTGCTTAATGAATCAAGAAGGAATCTATTTATCGTGGCACTAACTTCAATTGGACTATAGGTTCAGAAGGAAGGTTGATTTTTCCAAATTTTAACTAGGTCCTGGTTAAAAGCTTTGGAGACCTTTGATAAAAGTTCATAATAGTTAAGTATGTTTTTACATAGGAACTTTTTTTGGAAAAGAGAATCCATTTATAGATATGGAACTCATCTGCTTTTTAAAAAAATTCATTCTGTTTAAACTCTAGGGGAAGAAGAATAAAGGCATTGTGATAGATCCTTCACCCTTATTTTTAAACTGGTTGAAGGTTTTGATGGTAATTTAAGCCATATGTTTCAGATTTACTCACAACTCAGTTCAATAAAGATTATTGAATCATATGGAGGAAGGGAATGATAAAGGCATGGACCCCACAGCCAAAGAGCTTATAAATCTTTCCTTGTACTGCGTGTTATACGCAAACAATGAATCATGGAACACTGCATCAAAAACTAATGATGTACTGTATGGTGATTAACATAACATAATAAAAAATAAAAAATAAATAAAATCACATTTTCATCTTCTGCAAATTAAAAAAGAAATCTTTCCTTAGTTTGCTCCCTCCCTTCGTCCCTTGCTCCCTCCCTCCCTCTCTTCCTCTCTGCTTTTCCTTCTTCCCTTTGATCCTTCTCTCCTTCCCTCCTTCCAATTCTTTTCTTTTCCTTGAGAGAATATTTTTATTGGGATTTCAAAAGGTAATAGAACCATTTATTGATCAGTAATGAATCCTATGTAGGAACCAGATAGAACTAAAAATCATTAGCAGTGAAATAAAGAATAATCTAAGGCTTTTCTAATTGTCTCCTCCACTCCTAAGTCACATTCTTGGATGTAGAGGGGAGAACTGACTATGCATAGTCTCCACATAGCTTCAAGGAAGTTGACAGGAAGCCTCACACCCTACCTTGATCCTCAGTGCTGATGCCCTGGGACTTGTTTGGTGTTAGCCTCTACTCCTGTCTTGGGCCTCAAGTCAGGTATTATCATATTGACTCAGGAGTGATAAGAGAAGCTGCTCAATTTGGGGGCAAGTATATCCAAAAGAAAGAGCCCCAAAGAACTTAGGCCATGTGGATGCAGCATACCATTTCTAAAATTCACAATGAAATAAGTTATCCCTCTTCCTGTGGTCAGAATTACGTACTTCCTAGGAGTAGGAAAAATAACAAAGATTTTCTTAATTTTTTTGGAAGACAGAAAGCAGTGGTTACTGTATAACTTTCTGAGCTGACTGGCCCTCCCAAGACCCTCTCTCCCTTTCTCCTCTGTGACATATCCCTGACTCTATCTTGTTACGACAGTGCATTTTAAAGTAAATTAAATAATTTTTACCAAATATAATAATAGAATACTGAACCAGTGGTTTTCAGCTTTTCTTCACATTAGAATCACCTTGGTATCATTTTAGAAAAATTAAAATTTTAGGGCCTCAATCCCTAAAAGACTTAATCTGTCTAGGGTAGGACCCATCTATTGTATTTTTGTAGCACTCCCTCGGTGATATGGTCATGCAAACGGGTTTGAACACCATTGCTCTGAATTGAAAGGAAATTGGCAACAAAATAATTTAAGCAATACAATATATCAAATGTGACATTTGAACTTTTATTTATGATGGATAATTTTTTGGAGCTCCAACCCTGAAATTACTTATAACATCTTGACTTAAAGGATTCAGAAACAAAGATCTAAGCAAGTCCATATTAAACTCTCTCCTACTGTCTCCAAACACGGGCAAAATACAGAAGAATGAAATGGCCCACCTGGCTTCTGCCTCACTTTGATCTGTTTGAGGATGGAGCTCTGGCACTGGTGTGTAGGACAGATTGAGCGAGGAGAACATGGAAAGAGGCAAGAGGCTGTTTTGGTAGTAGGTGAGAAAGACGATCTAGAGCATGGCAGTTGGCAAACGCATTAAAAAGGAGATGCCAGATTGTGTTTTATGATAATTACTCGAGCTCCTGTGAGAGTCTGAAAATACTTTTTTTCAGATAATTTTGCAAAGTGAAAATTAATGAAGTCCTCATATATGAGCTTAGGTTAAAACAAAACAAAAGACATGCCCACCCCCCAACCCCCAACCCCCAACACCCCGAGCTCTTAGAAAATTACGAACCTTGTAAAATTCACTCCTTGATTCCCAGATCATTTCGAATGAACTTTTGGAGTTTTTCTATAGGATCCTGGATGTGTCTGGAGCAACACGTCGTGATACTTGAGATTAGGGGAGCAGCACGAGCTTCTACCTGCTGTGCTCAACTCCCTTCCAGTTTCTCAGGGACACCAGCTCCCTTCAGGTTCCTTCTGCATGTTCGAGTGGGCAGGTGTGGGGACTGTGGTCAAAAACCACACAAAAAGGTGTTCTGCATCAGATTTATGGGACATTTCTTGGATTAAGAACACTCATCAGAAAAATATTTTCCTCTGGTTTATATATGAAACAGAACATTTCCATGGTGTTGAACTCCTTGCAATGTTAGGAAGTGTTATCAATGGCTTTGCATTGCCACTGAAAGCAGAACATAAGTTCTAACCAAATTAGAGGAACTAAAGCTAGAGAAAGCTCTGGAAAAGCAGAACAGTATTTACAACAGGTGCAGTGTTCTTACCAATACAAGTGACAAGTGAAAAAAAAAAAAGCCTACCGTCTACGTTGGATAGGCAGTTTTGTATGCTTTTTTGAAATATGTAAAAATTATGAAACAAACCTCTCAGCAGTATAATATATTTAAAAGGCCAATTTTTGGGGGCAACTATAAATGAAAAAAATATATGGACTAAACATAGCTTTCTGCTATGAAAGCAGACCACAGTATATTAGAACCTTTGTCTAATCATTGCTTTCTTGTGTCACTTCTGAAGTTTCACAGAAATGAGTGAACTTTCTCAGCTATGATAGGAGTGAGTAATTAAGGGAGTGGTAAGAATTATGACTTGAATTTTTTTTTTTTTTTTGGTTGTGTTGCACACAGGTATAGTAGTCTGCTCTGTATATTTTTCCCTTTTATAATGTGCTTTTCACATTGCTACAGACCTTAGTTACATCCTAGGAAAAAGAATATTTCCTAAAATAAAACTAAGGTATAGTTCTTACCCTCCCCTTTATCTCTCCCAGAAATATGATGGGAGAATTACCTGCCCTAAGCCTTTCTTCATTAGAGAAATTACCATACTCTGGATTTTGAGTAAAAACTTAAATTTCTAGGCTTTTTAAAGCACAGCATATAAATAAAGCTGAGAAAGCAAACTGAATTCTTCAGATTATTCCTCACAAATATCCCCTTTCGTCTGCCACTTCCCAGAGGGATGGGCACAGATTTGTGGAGGCAGGACAGGTGAACACTCAGCCTGCCTCTCGGTTCATTCCTCCTCTTCCTCCCAAAGGCTGAAGGCAGGGCCTCTCTGGTCCTCACAACCTGGTCTTCATCCTGTCCCTGTTGAGCCAGAGAAGACTTTGAGTCCCACATGTGGTGACACAAAGAGCGCTGTCACTGCCTTGCTTTATTGAAAGGAAATGCAGTAGGCTTCCTCTGGAGAGTTCTAAAAAAAAGTTGATTCTGGAGAGGGATTTTATGTTTTCCCTTGGTCAGGTATTTTTCACATATTTTGTTATCAGAGTGACATTCCAATATCTTGCAGTTGTGTGGAAACTGTTTCATAATGGGAGATGTTCACTGGGGTCTGAGCAGCATTTAATAAAGTCTGTGTTTGTAAAACAGAACAGAACAGTGCAAAAAGAATGTCTAAAGGTGTCATAGTCATGCAACTCTAGATGATGGTCCCCATGTAGAAATACAGGCGCAGAGATGCCAAATCTTTTTTTTTTTTTTTTTTAAGATTTATTTATTTATTTGAAAGAGAGAGAGGCAGAGGGAGAGGGAGAAGGAGAGAAGCCCACTCCCTGCTGAGCATAGAGCCCAATGCAGGGCTTGATCTCACAACCCTGAGATCATGACCTGAGCTGAAATCAAGAGTCAGACACTTAACTGATGGAGCCACCCACGTGCCTCGAGATGCCAAATCTTCTTATTTTTCAGTAGAAGCCAACAATCAGAATGTTTATGTGAAATGACTATAAAATCCTGTGTGTGTAGGGGGGGGGGAGCCAAATCTAGGAGTTAGAATTGGTCCAAGGGCTTCCAGGTTGAGGCCTTTGGGTTAGACACAGGAAAGCAGTGGCTATGACTCTAGTAGTTTCTTCTGTCCTCATGGCAGCCCATCAGTGTGGTCTCCTACTGTTAGATACCCTCTTTGGGCACCCATTTGGCACCGTACATTTCCCCTGTCTTCTACTTAGCCCTCTCCTCTTACCTTGATTTCAGTGTAGATCTGCTGTTTCCATGTGGGAATATAGGATCCTTGATGGCAGGTGTTATCTTCTTATTTTGGAACCTAACAGAATGTTCTGCCCTTGCAATCTCAACTGCATGTTCGATAAAAATGACCATCTCTCCTGTGTTAACCACCAGGATGCAGGGGCTGTTATTTTGCTCATCTTACAAATGGGGAGGCTGAAGTTTAGATGATACGTAATCTGTCCGAACTCAGACAATATGTGGTAGAGCTGAGATGTGGGATTACAGTGGCTTTAGCCACTACAGAGTCCGTACTGCCTGAAGTCTTCTTCTGATCATCCACTCTTCCATATGCAATATAGTGAAAGAAACTAATATACCAGGAGAAATATGGTACTGTGAATTTGCTACCTGATTTCTAATCTGCTTGGGCTACAGTTGAATTAAAAAATATAGGTTAAAATATTTTGTATCATTATTTTATTTGTCTTAACATTCTGTTAGTATTATCTCTCTTTAATTTGAATCAGTTCAGAAGAGTAAGTAACATTTCTAGTACTAATATCTAAGGATGTTAGGATTTGAAGTATTTGACCCCAAATCCAATTATCCGGTGCTCTTTATCCACTTTTGACTTATTTACTCACTGTTCACCTTTAATCAAGGGACTGTGTGGCAGCATGGCCTTGTTTTGACTCCAAAAGGTGCCTGTCCCTTTGTCTCAAAAGAAAGGTACCAAACCAGGAGAAAATCTTGTTAAAACATTACTACTTTGTTGCTTTTAGGTACAAAAGATTCTGAACTCAAGAAAAGAGGATGGATTTATAGCCACATTTTATGAACTTTATGTTTTGAATAAAGAAAAAAGAAGTGATTAAAGATATGTTGAAAAATATCTTCATATGCAAAGAAAAGAAAATATAAAACTCTTTGTGATTTAACTAGACTATGATATTTCTTTTCCTGAAATTTCTCCCAAGTCTAAAACTTTTACGAATTTAGAAAGAAGCCGTGAAAATTTTCATTCAATAATATATCATTATACTATCTGACTTATTGTCACAACCTTTGCTTTTATTCTGAATTTATAGTCCCTTTTGCTCTCTCTTAAGAGTAGTTTGATTCTGAAGGCATTAGTCTTGTCTAATCAAATATAGTATGTCATACAATATAGATCTGTCATTTCAGTATAGATCTAGAATTTCGTATTCTGAATCTCTACAGATTTTGTTTCAATGACAGACATCTTGAAGCTAGAAATCAAAGCATTATTTGAGTTCCAGAAATTCTGTGTTATTAATTTAATTCTAGAGCAATGGGCAGTTTTATTACTGAATATTTTCTATGCTCCCTAGTGTATTTTCTACATAAATAATGCATTTGTATGAATGTTCAAACAGAGTTCCAATTTAAGTAAATGAAAAAGATTGCTTAACAAGTGTTTGGAGTCTTGTCCTTCTGATTTCTTTATCATGATTTCTAAAACAATGCTAACAGACAATTTGAACCATAATCTTCTGAAGAATTTGGAAAAGTCTTGAAAAAGAAAGAAAGAAAGAAAAACCCATAAAAAAAAGGTACTGGACTGCCATAAAAGAAAAAAAAGAGAGATAAACTTGAGGGCAAAGGCACTTAGAGTTATAGTTGTTTATTGGCAAGAAAATGCTGGCAAGAAAAAATTTTAAGAGTTTAAACGATGTTAATGCAACTGAAAAGCAGTGTCCAAGTGCGTTTTCCTTTCAGCAAGCAATTTTCTGCTAAGATGTTATTGATAAAGCTAAGGACCAAAGTAGCCATTTGCTGGCAGTTTATTGGAACTAATAGAAGAAATATATTCTGAGACTTTATATGATCTGCTCTTGAAAGTCAGCCAAAGAAGGCGAAGATGGAGCATCTAAGAAATGTCAGTCCTTGACCACAATATGATATTAAGAATTGAAAAGTGAGTATTAATCAAACAATAGGTCTGAAGCTTTACCCCAACAGAGAAAAATTACATAAATTCAAAGCTACAAAGGATCATAAAGTTTCCTTTTTTTGTACATGCTAAGACCAGTGGTCTTGTGGCTCCCTGTGAATGGGGAGTCCAGTGCTGGGTGGGGCTAGAGTGTTGTAGGTGCCACATGACCTTGTTGTTCTTGTTACCTAGAAGTGCAGGAACCTAAGGGGCACAGCTGTGCTGAAGTTAGCATGATTTCAAGGATGCCACCTTCAGAGAGGTTGAAAAGCTCAAATCTTTTTATCTTCCTACTAATTCCCTGCTACACGGATATCTGTATATATATTCGAGGAATGCATTGTTTCAGGTTAGAGAAAGGTGTCAAGGTTAATTAGAAGGAAAGTTAAAATAGTCAATTCAAGGAAGGACTTAATAAATTGTAGAAAGGAAGGAAGGTGTAAGCTAATTAGTAAACTAACTATATTTGTAGCAACAATTAAATTACATTTTAAAACATTTTGATGTATGTAACCTTATGTAAATTTTAAACCCAGTAGCATTTAGTATGTTTTATGTATCCAGGTATAGAAAGCAGATACATCACTGCATTGGTAAATGAAGAGCGAGGTGTTAAAATCTCAATATTAATGAACATTACCATCTAAGAGACTAGGAAAAGTGTCTTTTCTGCCTTTGCTTAGAGTTAACATTAATCTCTAATGAATATATGAAATTGCTTAACACATGGAGATTAGTTCCTCAATATGGCTGGTGTTTTGTTTATGCATCACTGTGTGTCTATATGAATATGGCATCATTATAATTTTATAGTTTGAATCCAAATGGGGAAATAATGGCATGTAGTAGAAAGAATATGGAATTGACTTTAGAAAACCTGCTTGTCCCATATCTGCTATTTTCAACTATCTGTACACTAGTGCTTCACTCAGACTTTTTGCATCTACTTTGTTAATTTTTCAGATGAGAATAATAATACTGTTGTAATTGGGTTTTTACATTAGCTGAGATGACATTAACTGGTGTTTGTCATTTAACATGTATGAAAATGAATTTTAAACTAAAAGGTAGTATCTTCTTTTGGTTATTACAATTCTGTTTTAGAGAATTCTGTTTACAATTCTTATTTTATATCGACTCTTTTTGAAGTACGCTTGCTAGTTCCTGTTTTATTAACTGTTCATGATTGGCAATGTTGTAGCTGCAACAGTGCGTTTTGGTGCATAGAGAACTCAAGAAATATGTTCTATATTACTTTTAAGATACAGTACGAATAAGTATAGGCAACTATATATATATATTTTTAAAGATTTTATTTATTTATTTGACAGAGATAGAGACAGCCAGCGAGAGAGGGAACACAAGCAGGGGGAGTGGGAGAGGAAGAAGCAGGCTCATAGTGGAGGAGCCTGATGTGGGGCTCGATTCCATAACACGGGGATCACGCCCTGAGCCGAAGGCAGACACTTAACTGCTGTGCTACCGAGGTGCCCCAGTATAGGCAACTATATTAAGGCAAAATATAGCTCAAAAAATTAATGTTGACATCTCAAGCAAATAGGACAGCACATCATATTGACCTATTTTGATTCATACTCAATGGTAAAGATTACAACAAAATGACAAAAAGATCTCTAAACCTCAGATTGTATGTACTTTAGTGAGAAGTATATTAGTACTAAGAAGACTGTCCCTTTGATTCTACTAATATCAACTTGCATTTTCCTCTTAGCTAAAACAACTACAAAAAACAGGAAGAGAAAAAAAAAAACAGAAGAGGGAAAATGTACTGCAGTATATGATGAGGGGAAATAAAGGGGGAGGGGGGCTCCTAATAGCTGGAACTGAGGGAGATGGAGGAAACATGGTGAGTCCAGCCACTACCACAGACTAACAGCGCACCTTGTTTGAACAGTAGTCTTCTGATTAGTTAGGAATAAGCTTGGTCTGGTAATGCTCCTACTTCAAAGGGCCTGTGTAGGCTCCTATAGAATAGCTGGAACTTTTGCCTGCGGAATAGAAGATTGGTTATAGTTATCTAAGAGCTGAGTTGTGGGATGTGGGCTCAGTTTCACTATTCAGTAAGGTCTTACCCTCCATTTCCTAAAGTAACACTATAAGGGAAATATATTATTTCAGATGATTTTCAAATATGGAAAAATAAGGTGCGTTTTTCCTTTTATCTCAGTTGGCTCGAGTCCTGTCTCTTCCTTAAAGTCATGTCTGCAGTATAGAAATTAATAAATATATGTTTTTTAAACTCTTGTGACTGTAATGATATAGAATGCATGAGCACCATTAGTTATCCTGGAATTATTCATATTTATACTTTTTTATATTTTAGATTATACATTTATTCTTAACACAAGATTACATGTATAATCTCAACTTCTTAAAAGAAGAAATTTGGGGGATTTATGGAGGACTTAAAAAGTTGGCAAACGAACCTCTCCCACAAAAACAAGTGTAAAGCTGGACAAAGTGTTACAAACAATGATTTCAGGGTTTTGGAAGTTGACCAAAAGGCTAGCGACAAATTGAGAATTCTGTACTTATTCATAAACTCCAGGTAAGAGTTTACGGATCAGCTGCACAGTTCTGGGGATAAGGTACTCTTACCAGGGCAGGGTTGACCACAGTAGTAGTAGATTTGCTTTCTGAGGGAACTGACATGCTTTGGAATGGAGGGCAAACATCTGTGTCTAGTAAAAATTTCAGTTAAAGTAACAAATGCAGTAGGAAACAAGGGAAAACTACAGCTCAACTAGTTTGAGACTGCTGTACCATTTGATACAAACAGAGGACCAGACAGAAATACGATGAGAAGATCCTGGAGCCAAAGGATCCTTAGCAGGCTAGATAAACCCTCCGTAGGTCCATGGCTGACTGGGAAGCTATGTAAATGCGGGGTGAGGGGCCAGAGAAAACTGACAGTAAAATCTGAGGCAGATACTAAAATTTCCCAAACTTTGAATGTGCTCCCCAACTCACACACAGATCGTCTCCAGGGAGAAGCATTATGGGCTGTAGTGATTGGGCACAATCTTTGCCCTTCATGGCCTGACCACTAACCTCGGGCATTAGGAAGTGTTTGGGTGTGATGAAAATTCTCTAAAGCTGAACAGTGGTGATCATTGCACATGCTATGAATCTACTGAAAATCATAGTACTGTGTGCATTTATAATAGTTGCATTTTATATTATATAAATTATACTTTAGTAAATCTTAAAGAGATTTCAAAATGAAATATTCCTTTTAATATTTTTAATGCTGGAAATTTCACTTTAGCATTTTTACCTTTTATACTTACAGGGTGATTATTACAAGTAAAAAAAGTAATTTCTAAGCTCTTGTCCTCTGAGCATCATTTTTTTTCCCACTCAATTATCTTGCAGAACTCATAAATCTCCAAGGTAACAACTCCTTTTCTAAAGAGAGGTCCATAAAAACAAAGATTAATTTTCTCACGTTGGAGCAGAGTTTCTAACTTTAAAAATGCAAAACCTTACCTTTTTTTTCCTTGTGATATACTGACGCCCCCCATCTCCTCCCAGAGGAAGCTACATAGGTGAGAGTTCCAAAATTTAGCAGCTACCTTACTACACCATAAAACCTTGGTTATTACCTACTTACACCTATAGAATGACAGCCTTCCAAGTCTGTACTAGTCTCCCAGAGTCTTCAGGATTTCCTTTGTTCCTGACTTTACCAGCCCAGCTAAAGGGGCTATAAATTCTGTTTGGGGACCTGTATATCTGTCCTGAATTTAGACTTCTCCTTTAAGAGAACTGTTGGGAGTTCTGGAGAAGTAGGCTGGAGACTTGACTTCAGAATTAATGATAAAAACGTGCTGCAGAAATAGTATGACATCAGACAACTCTATGACAAGAAGGCTGCAGTCCGTTGAAAGGCTTGTATGTGAAGAGCTAATTGATTGAGAGCCATGCTGGATTAGTTTTGGTGGAACTTGGATAGAAAAGCGAATTTTGATTTATTATAGGATTGAGTGGTAATAACATAATTGGACAAGTCATTCCAACATGTTGCTATCTGGAGTGGTGAGTTTTAAAGAATACATTTTAAGATAGGAGATTAGGAGACCATGTCTCACGTGATGCCAAGAATCCAGTAAGACATGAGTGATTGATTATGCAGGAAAAGATGGTTAGAGCTAGGGTTTGAGCTGGGGTTAGGGTTAGGGCTAGGGAATAAAGTAGCTATGCCTTTCCAAGATGTGAGGGAGGGCACAACCATTGGTGCTTTTTTTTTTTTTTTTTTTTTTTTTTAATGAAAGGAAGAAAAATGACACATTAGGTTTGTAGCTCTAGGGGTTGAAATTTTAAGAAATCCAGTCAGATGATTTCATTAAATAATTATTAAAATTATTAAGCTCTTACAATGTAGTAGATATTGTGTTAAAACCATTTTACATGTAATTAGTTATTTTTCTGACAAAGAACCATAATGTGTATTAGTTTTTCGTTTTAGTCTGTATCATATTCATGGAAATACGTTGTTTTCTTGTTATTGTTGCTTTAAACTGTTTAATTTTTCTTTGTTTGACAATTGCTCATGTCTGTTGTCATTTCCTTCTTTTTGATTCTGAAATATCCTTTACATGTTGTTTGAATCTCTTAAGAGAAGATTGGATGAAGATCCTTCCAAATTCATATTGTAGCATGGGATTGATTGGGGACACTAGCTTTCTCCTTTCAGGGCCAGGCCACACCTCTTCCCACTCTTTCTGCCTAATCATTTAATTACATTGTAGCAAAATTTATAGTTTATCATTTATTATTTGTATTGTGTATCTATTTTGACATAATTATATAATTTATGTTTAGTCATTATTTTTATTTGTCCATGGCATTTTGTAGGAAGCAAGCCGTTTTGCACTTTGTCCTTCAAACTTGTTTCATTTAATAATCTTTACACTATGCTTTTTAAATGACAACTTTATGAATCCTTGCCTCATGTATAAAATAATACTAAGAATGAATAGTTTACTGTGAAGAGGGTAATAGTGCAAAATTTAGTGAAGGAGATGCTAATAGGGTGCATTTCAGTGACTTTTAATAATGTACTCAAATGTTAAAAGGAAGAAACATCCTGGTACCATTAAGGGTCTATCTCAAAAGGCAAGGATTCAATGGAGATGTCTGTTAGTGTCACTGCCACTGCGATCGTAATGGCTCACAGGAGAAAATAGACATAGGATCATTATTCATACTTTATCCGTGAGGCTTTTAGATGCAAATGATTTCAATGGAAATATTTCATATGCTCAATTCTCTAATTTCTATCCTTTGTAATGAAAAATTGAATAAAATATATACTAATTTTTTTTTTTATTTCATGTGCCAATGAGCCTCTCATGGATCCATGTTATTTTATTGACACTTTCTAGAATAGAAGAGAGAGGAATGCCATACTTATGTACACACAACTGTCAAAATCCCTTGATGTTATATTGACAAAACAAGATGTGAAGAATTGTAACTTAAGTTACTGCCTGAAGAGCCCCTAGATTTTGCTTTACAAAGTCTCTTGCTATTCTTGGTTAGTCACATAGCATACTTTTGTGTCAAATATTTACATTTATAAAACATAATTTTCTATCAAACAATAAGATTTGGTTTGGTTTTGTTTTTTTGTGAGCCTGGTGGAGATTGCTTACTGACCTCTATTTGAAGATGGCTCTAGAAATATTAACAGTTCAATCTCACAGTCCTAAGAGTGGGGCCCAAATCTATTTCTTTAACCAAAATCGTACTTTTTGTCAAATCTGGCTGTATTAAGGTAACTTCCTCCACTGGCAAGGAATGCGACTGTGTTGACTCCTTAATTTTAGCCCAGTGAGATCCACGCTAACCCTCAGACCTATAGAACTGTAAGACCATGAACTTGTATTGTCAAGACATTAACAATGTGATTGGTGATTTGTTAAAGCAGTGATAGAAAACTCATGCTCTGAGCTTATAAAAATGTGTTTTAGTTTGTTTGGAAATCATTTGTGTCATTTTTGTTGCAGTTGTTGATGGATTGGTAGACCTAATGTCTGTATATTGGTGATGAGTCAGGATATCATAGTGGTTAGGTGTCAGGCTGCGGACTCTGGATTCAGATGACAGTCTGTTAGGTTACCTTCAAATATTATTAGATTCTCCACTTACCAGTAGTAAGAATTTGATAAGCTACTTAAACCTGCCGTCTTCTATTTCTTTAGTGGCTACAGTTGTGACAGATGTAGATGCTGTTGTGCCTGCCTGCTTACAAAGCAAGTACATCTCTCTTCTAGCTGCTGGGAGTGAGGGCTGCTAACACATGCATCAGCTTTCCCCAAAGAACTGTCCTCAACTAATAGGAACTGCCAAAATTGACTAACAAAAGAGCCAATCACAAAAGATTACATACTGTATGATTCTATTTACATTCCATTCTTGGATTATGGAAGGAGGGAAGAGGGTGTGGCTAGAACTGGTCAACATGATGGATCCTTGTGGTGATGGACATGTTCTGCATCTTGACTGTACTGATATTAATATCCTAGTTCTACTGTAGTTTTGAAAGTTATTACCATTGCAGTAAACTGAGTAAAGAGTATATAGGGCCAGTCTGTATTATTTCTTATAATTGCACATGGATCTACAATGATTTCAAAATAAAATAATTTAAAAATCCTAAAATCTCAAAAAGTACCACTAAAAGTATTTTGAAATGACTTTAGAATCCTACCTACTTTTTTAAAAACAAAATATTTGGAAACCTTTTTTGGAAATTCCAATCTTAGTGTAAATTTCCTTGGATCATACTTTTATTGATTTTCATTACTGGTATTTATTGGGTGGTATTTTTTTTTTCCTTCTGGCCTATCATCAGTGATTGCAGGTATGCATATATTGAGACTAAATTTGGTTTTTGGAAATACTATTAAATAATTAAAAACCCATGTCTAGTGACTGGACCAGCACTCAACCTAGGGTAACAATTCTTTTGGTTAAAAACAAGATACAATTAGAAAATAAACATTTTATTTGTGCTATTAAAACACTCTCTCTTGGGGCGCCTGGGTGGCACAGCAGTTAAGTGTCTGCCTTCGGCTCAGGGCGTGATCCCGGCGTTCTGGGATCAAGCCCCACATCAGGCTCCTCCGCTATGAGCCTGCTTCTTCCTCTCCCACTCCCCCTGCTTGTGTTCCCTCTCTCGCTGGCTGTCTCTATCTCTGTCGAATAAAAAAATAAAATCTTAAAAAAAAAAAAAACAAACACACTCTCTCTTGTCAGTTTCCAACAAGGTGTTTTAAATATGTTTTTAGCTGTGGTAACATAAGGTATGGGTCTGCAGATTCCTAAGGCCAGGAATTTGGATAATTTCCTTCTGAAATTTATACTTAAAGGATGTTTAATAATGCGATTTAAATACCTCATATAAATACCTCATTCGTCAAATTAGCAGGAAAAGAAACCATAAGCCAATGGTTAAGTTGTCACTACAGAGCGATCACACATTCCTACATGTTGTCATGTCCAGTTACTAGCAAGACATTGTACCGGCAGACTGCTAGAGCGAGATAAACCCTAGAGGGACACATGACAGAAAACACAAGATAGGGAAAAACCCCAAGAATCCACTGGGATGAGAAAGGTGTTCTAAATGAGTGGGTATGAAGCACTGTGAAGTGGGATAGGGATTTGCTTTTGCTGGGAGCAGGGCAGGACCATTGCAGCCATGAGATAATAAAATTAGAAAGAAACTGAAATCTTCCCTTGATTCTTCCACTTCTGTTGCCTTGGGACAATTAGTAGCAACTTAGGAGTCCTCACAAATAAAACTTTGGCAGTAAGAAGCCCTACTTTGGGAAGGAACTATAGAAAAAAAGTAAAACTTGTGGGGATATATCGCACAGTTGTCTTACCAGCGCTTTTCCTTCCAAATCTCTGGGCTTCTTTTTACATTTGGATGAATGTCCCCACCAAATGCCACTTCTTCCCGGGGGACTGAATGCCCAATCAGTTCTGGTATATTAAAGAATGAATACAGAAATGGCTACTTTCACTTTTACACAGCACAACCCAGTTGCAAATATTTTGCTGCTGTTCCTCCAAAATTTGAGTCTCCAAGGTACTAATTCCCACAAAGTTTTACTTTCACTAGAGGACACGTATATGGTTCCTTAGAACTAGAAGTAGAGATTCCACTTGCCAATTACTGAGCACTCATACAACGAGGTTATTGCCTTGGCTAGTTTGATTCCAGTTCATACACACCCGAGAGAGGAAAATCAGATCAGGAACCCAGTTCTGCTAATGATTTAGCTCTTTCGGCAGGGACAGTTTGATGCATTTCATTAAGAATCTTGCCCAGCTGGAGGCGCCTGGGTGGCCCAGTTGGTTAAGCAGCTGCCTTCCGCTGAGGTCGTGATACCGGGGTCCTGAGGTGGAGCCCTCTGTCCAGCTCCAGGTCTCCCTGCTCCATGGGGAGTCTGCTTCTCCCTCTCCATCTGCTCCTCCCCCTCTCCCCAGGTCCCCTGCTTGTTCTCTCTCTCTCAGATAAATAAATACAATTAAAAAACAAAAACAAAAAGAAAAAACCTTGGCCAGCTGAAAGGCTGATTGAGGGAGAAGAAAGCATAGGACACGGAATAAAAGAAAAGATGAAAGATGGAAGTGATGAATAAAAATGGTGGCCTCGTGACCAGTTACAGAAACAAGGACTACAGCAGCTATGGATATGTTCTTCCCTGCACATTAGATACATTTTTTTGTATATGAGGCATTTTATTTCTCACCCTTTTCCTTAATATTTTAAATAAAGTTGTTTGTGGTTAACTTTACACTTCTGTCTTGATGTTGCAGACTACGTAGATGAGATTGTGACTGTATTAGTAAAAGAATTAACATTTCTAGAGATGAGTCATGGACTCAGGACAATTTGGGGAGTGCGCGTCTTTGTTTGAAGACAGGTTGCTTTCTGTTATTCAAAAATAGCATGGTGTGGTTTTACTGTTGTTATGTAGAAGGTTAGACATGGATAGAAAGATGTGTAAGGATGCCAAGTGTTCAAGACTTTGCTCTGTGCTAGTAAACATCTGTTGCTTCCCATTTCCATGCTTGCCTTTCTTTATCTTCCTTTTTCCTGCCATGTAGGAATTTTGCAAACTACATTTTCCAGAAGCCCTTACCAGCTGACTTCCTGAGGAGTTTGGCCAATGGCAGGCAGAAGAAGGAAAATGTTACTTTTTTGTGTGATGACTGCTTCCCTCTGGCAGGGTGGTACTAAGCACATGGCAGTGGCTTTAACAGCAGTGGTAATAGAAACAGTGGTGGAAGTAGTTAGTAATGGTGACGGCACCCTGGTGACTTCAGAAAGCAGCAGCATCCAGTGACTGTGGGCTTCTGGATTCTTTCCTAGCACCTCTATCCCCATAACAGTGAGCAGTGAGCGTGGGCTCAAGGTAGCAGTTTGCTTTTGTTTCTTCCCAGGGATGTGGGAGCTTCTGTAGTTACTAATTTTGTGTAACACTACCTAATCCCATTTTGCTCCTCCAGCCATTTCAAAGACATTGTAACAAAACAAAAACAAAACAAAAACACAACTTTTGGGGCATCTGGGTGGCTCATTAGTGAAGCATCTGCTTTCAATGGCTCAGGTCATGATCCCAGGGCCCTGGGATGGAGCCCCTGTCAGGATCTCTGCTCAGCAGGGAGCCTGCTTCTCCCTCTCCCTCTGCCATCCCCCCGCCCCCCCCCACCCTCCCCTGCCCCCCCTCCTGCATCTTCTGTCAAATAAATACATAAAATCTTTAAAAACAAACAAACCCCACACAACTTTTTAACCTAATTCTCATTATTAAATTCCTCTCTCTTTGAAACAACTGGAGCTGTTTTATCTGTTCTAATTGGACTCCGACTTTAAGTGTGTACCCAAAAGAGAGTCTTGCGTATGTGTAGCTGAGGATAGGCCCAAGAATGCTCACAGCATCACTATTAATATTAGCAAAGACCTATGAATAGTTCAAAAGCCAATCAACAGAGGTTTGGTGAAAAACACAATGGAATACTTTACAGATATAAAATAAATGAATGTGTCTACATGCAGCAATATGGATGACTTTTGGCAATGTGTTTTTATAGCACTCATTACATGTAATTCACATATAAAATTCGCTGTTTTAAAGTATACATTTTAGTGTTTCTTGGTATATTCACAGAGATATACAGTCATCACCATAATCTTATTTTAGTAAGTTTCATCACCCTCAAAAGAAACTCCACTCTTTTCCGTAGTTACTTTTGCTTCCACACCCCCACCCCCTTCATCCTCCCAGCCTGAGGCAACCACTAACCTACTTTCTGTTGGTTTCTAGTCTGGAGATTTTGTATACATTGAATCATCCAGTACGTTTTCTTTTGTGATTGGCTTCTTTTGTGTGCGGTTATGTCTTAAGGTTTATCCATTTTGTAGCAGGTATCAGCACATCAGTCATTTCATTTCCGAGTAATATTCTACTGTATGAATAGGCCACATTTTGTTTACCCATTCATCATTGATGAATATTTAGGCTGTTTGCCTTTTTAACCGTAATGAATAATGCTGCTATGAGAATTCCTGTACAAATTTTAGTGTGGACATATGTTTTAATTTTCTTGGGCAAATACTTATTAATGAAATTGCTGAATTTTTGTAACTCTATGTTAATATTTTGAAGAATTGACAAATTGTCTCAGTGGTTCACCACTCTATAATAACTCCAGAAATACATAAGATCCAGTTTCTTCATATCATCACCAAGCTTTTTCTGTCTTTTTTGTTAACTGTCCTGATAGTTGTGAATTGGTACCTCATTATGGTTTTGGTTTACATTACCCTAATGACTAATAATGTTAAGCATCTTTTCATGTGTTTGTTGGCTATTTGTATATCCTATTTGGAGAAATGTCTGTTCAAGTCCTTTGCCAAATTTTATTTTGGCCATTTGACTGTTGTTGGACTGTAAATGTTCTTTACATATTCTAGATATCCTTATCTAAATCTCTTATCAGAAATATGGTTTGCAAATATTCTTTTCCTTTTATGTGGGCTATATTTCCACTTTCTCAATGGTGCCTTTTGAAATATACAAGGACTTAATTTTGATGAAGACAATTCATCTATTTTCATTTTGTTGCTTATGTCTTTGGTATGTTATCTAAAAAAAAAATCACTTAATCTAAAGTATCAGACATTTATGTCTGTTTTCTTCTAATAGTTTTAGAGTGATACCTCTTACTTTTAGGTATGTGATCCACATTGAGTTCATTTTTGTGTATGATATGAGGGAGAGATCCAATTTCATTTTTCTGCATATACATATCCAATTGTCTCAGCACTACTTGTTGGAAAACTATTCTTCCTCCATTTAATTGTTCAATTACATCTTTAAAGAAAAGCTTACAATGTGTCGTTATTAACTGAAGTCACCATGCTGTACATTCGATCTCTAGAACTTATCGATCCTATTATAACCTTTGGCCACATCTCCCCAGCCCCACCACATCCAGCCCCTGGTAACTACCATCCTATTCTGTATTACTATGAGTTCAACTTTTTAGGATTCCATGTATAAATAAGATTACACAGTATTTGTCTTTCTGTGTCTGGCTTGTTTCACTTATAACTTCCAGGTTATTTCATGTTGTGAGTGGCGACATTTTCCTTCTTTTTTAAAGCTGAATGATATGCCACTGAGTGAGTGTGTGTGCATGTGTGTATCACATTTGGCTACCGCGAATCCTTCAGTGAATATGAGAGTGCAGATATTTCTTCAAGACTGTGATTTTACTTCCTTTGGATATATACCTAGAAGTGGAATTGCTGGATCACATGATAGTTCTATTTTTAACTTTTCGAGGAACCTCTATAT